>NW_023416390.1:61143458-61829708 GCF_014108235.1 Myotis myotis | reverse complement strand
CAAAGAAGTGGAAATTGGTACTCAAATACAGGTACACACACATCCATAGCAGCACTATTCACAATAGCCAAAAGGTGGGAACAGCCCAAGAACCACCAACACATGAACAACACAGACCACAGTATATGTATGTGAATCTCATGTACGGTGGTCTATGTGGAAATGAACCTCACAGACATTTGACACAAAAAAGACACAAAGTTCTAATTTTGGAACTAGAGGTGGGGTTTGTACATTGTGAATGTTCTAAATGCCATTGAATCACGTTCACTTTAAAATGGCTAATATATTATACCTTGGCCAGTGTGGCTCAGTTGGTTGGAGCATCGTCCGGTGCACCAAAAGGTTACAGGTTCGATTTCTGGTCAGGGCACAGAACTAGGTTGCGGGTTCAATGTCTAGTGGACACATGTACAGGAGGCAACTAATCGATGTTTCTCTCACATGGCTGTTTCTCTCCCCTTTCCTCTCTCTTTAAAATCAGTAAAACATATCCTCAGATGAGGATAAATAAATGAAAGAACAAATAAATAGGCTAATTATATGTATCATCGCAATTCTTAAAAAATGATAGCTGGCTCCTTTGACCAAAGTGTAATCAGTAAAGGTCACTGATTCACTATAAAGGTACTGGGAAGCCTTTATTTTACTCTTTAGGATATTAAATGGTGTAAAATAAGAACAAAACCAAACTCTGTTCTTTGGTATTATTTGTGGGGAATATTCATCCAGTTTTGTTTCTTCTGTTCCTCTGTTTGTCTTTGAACATCTCCCTTCCAACACCCACTACTCAAGATGGGCAGAAGAGTGGACAGTAAATGTATAAATTATTTGTTAACACATCTGGCATAAAGAAATCAATTATTGAAACGCAGATGTGGTGTTTAAAAAATCAGTAAAATGGGATTGTGGAATTAACTGGGAGTTTGGTTTCATTTATCCAGGCCATTTCATTCTAGTTTACAAAACATAAAAACTGCTACTGGATTAGACATTTGTCTCAGAAGTCTTGTGACAATTTTAGCCAATCTTGTAAGTTTGGAATGCTTGGCACTCAATTTCGCTGCATACTTTAATCTTTTATCTTCGTTGCATACTTTTATGTTTATTAGTTTCCTAGGATGCCCTAACAAAGTACTTCAAACTGTGGCTTAAACAACATAAATTTCTTCCCTCTCAGTTCTAAAGGCTAGAAATTAGAAATGAAGGTGTCAGCAGGACCAAGTTCCCTCTAGGCCAGTGATGGTGAACCTTTTGAGCTCCGCGTGTCAGCATTTTGAAAAACCCTAACTTAACTCTGGTGCCGTGTCACATATAGAAATGTTTTGATATTTGCAACCATAGTAAAACAAAGATTTATATTTTTGATATTTATTTTATATATTTAAGTGCCATTTAACAAAGAAAAATCAACCAAAAAAAAAGAGTTCGCGTGTCACCTCTGACACGCGTGTCATAGGTTCGCCATCACTGCTCTAGGCTCTGGGGAAGGCTCCTTGCTTCCTCCAACTTCTAGTGGCTGCAGGCAGTCCTTGATTTGTGGCAGCGAAACTCCAATTTCTGCCTCCATCTTCTCATGCCTTGCTCGCTGTGTCTCTGTGTCTTCTCTTCTTATAAGGACATCAGTCATTGGATTTAGGATCTACCTAAATCCAGGATGTCACCCCAAAACCTTTAATAATTATATACTACAACGACTTTTTCCAAATAAGGTCAAGTTCTGACATTCTAGGTTAACATGAATTTTGGGGGGATACTATTCATCCCATTACACTATGTCAGCAACATAATTTCTCTCTTTGACACAGTAAGGCTTTTTTAAAAGTCCAATTCAAATTTAGCTTGGTAATATTAGAATTAAATCTTCTGGGGAAACTTTAAAAAATAAATTTTTAATCTTCAAAAGAAAATAAATTTTTAAAAATCAAACCCTTAGAACTGGGTCCTCCCCTTTATTGACTAAAACTGATGGAAGCAAATGAGGAAAATGTCTTTTGATAGAAACAAAGTATGACAAATAGATCGGTGCTCTATTCTTTATAATTTGTTACTTACAAAAATAACTTCAATAAATTCTCTCCTGGAAGTCAGGAGACTTGACACATACAATTTTTACTATGAAAAACTTTTTAAAAAGTCCCCAAGCCATAATTTTTTTAACATTTAAAATTAATTTGTTAACAATCTGGAAGGTGAAATTTTATAACCAAACATCTTCAAAATGAACAGTGAAATCTATGTGGTCAAAAATCAACTACTGGAAATTGCATATGATGACAATGTATCTTTCAATTATCATAACTGATAATTATAACCATTTCATGTCCAGGTAATTTTATAAATAAATCATCAAATTAAAAGACAATGTTGGTAGACTACATTTTCCACACTATAGAATATATCCAGCCCTAGCCAGTTTGGCTCTGTAGATAGAATGTCAGCTCATGGACTGAAGGGCCGCAGGTTCGATTCCAGTCAAGGGCACGTATTTAGGTTGAAGGCTTGATCCTCCACCCAAGTTGGGCATGTGCAGGAGGCAAGCAATCAATGTTTCTGTTTCTCCCTCTCCCTTCCACTCTCTCTAAAAATCAATGCAAAGAATATCCTCAGGTGAGGATTAACAACAACAAAAAACCATATCCCGCTTCATATATTTTAACACCCAGGGGAAAGTTTTTTAGATTAATGAAAATTGCAATTTCAGGAATTCTTTCTGATGTGCCAAGACTTCATGTGAAATAGCAGAAGTTATTTTTATTTTTTATATCAAAACAGTAAGTATGAATCCAATGTAGAAATCTGATGTTAGACAGTTCCTTTGGCAGAAAACATTTAATTATAAACAGGTTTTAAAATAAATACAATCCCTAAGATCATAGAAAAGAAAAATAACAACCTGTATTTCTCAACACTAAAAAGATCTCAGTACACCAATTTAATAACATTTTCATACTATCAACAACCTGCAACACAAACTTCATTACAATATGGCAAAAATAAAATTATTTTAAGAGGGAGAAGAAACTTCTGAATGTATAAAATTTCACAGATAAGTGCCAATATACACTATTTATATACATGTTGCATGTTACATTATTCCAAAACTACTCAATTGGCTGATCTCGATTTAGTGGGTGTGCAATATTTATACTAGTTCAACTTCTGAAGAATTAAGCTTTTACAATTCCAATGACAATTATACATAAAATATTTACACAAATATTAAAATAGCTGTTTATTAAATATTGTTTGGGAGAAAAAAAAGATTTTCCATATATATATGCAAACATTAACTGTTATCAAGAGCAGCTTTGTAAATGTTTTTGTGTTTTGCATTCTTTAAAGAATAGATTTGTTTCCAAAAGGTAAGGTGCCATTTAGAATTTTTTATAAGTATATAATTTAATTCACATGGAAGGAAAAGAAACACTGCATGAAAAACAGAACATACTGCTTGTTTTTCCCTTTAAATGTAGACCAAGTAGTATATGGACCATGTTGTTCTAGGATACTATTTCCTTGAAAAAGGAATATACTTAGAATCAAATTTCTTTAAACAGTAAATGATAAAAATTTGTAGAGCACTATTTCATATGGATTCTTAGTAGGATGATTAAGGGCTTTCTTTAAAAAGTAATATAGAAATCTTGCTTCCATACAATTAACTTTTTAAAACTAAACTTACATTTATCGTTTTTCCCAGTCTAAATATTACATATCTGAAGGCATATGCATTTGCATTTTCTATTTTGTGTTATCTAAAAAATTGGTAGATGATGCAGTAGTGTGGGAATTTTTAGAAAACAATCCCTATTGAGTCACTACCCAACTCCTACAGTGGGATCTGTTAGTACTGTAAGCTCATTTAAAATGTAGATTTCAGAAAAACTGTCTTGATAGCTTTCCTATCAATCCACTGCCTGCTGTTATCCCACAGGCTCAGAAAGAAATGGCCCAATTTTTTGACAGCCTGGCACAGCAATGGTACTTAAATCACCTGTGAAGCAGCAATGTATCAATAAAAACACACTTATCATCCATGGTTGGCATCCATCACATCCTATTAGGAATGTCTCATGGCTCAAATTCACATGTTATGGTAAAAAGGAAATGCAGCATCTCTTCACACCCACTGCATGAAGGAAACACAGGGACCACATCTTCATCCCAGAATGGCCAGTCATTTGAAAAGGTCAGTACAGTGGCAATTCTAAATTCCAGGGACCCTTGCAGGAAAAGAAATGTTCTCCAGGGAATGGAAATGTTTTCTGGGGCACTCCTTAGCCCACTACTGGCATGACTGGGGGACTAGCTAAATGCTTTATCACACATCTGCATTTACATGGTCTTCACTTTTAATAACAGAAAACACTTGGTTCCTTCCAAATTTCTCTTGCTACTGTAGACAATGATATGCTAATTATTACTCAACATAACACTGAGAGCAAAACTGACAGTACTGCAAATACAACTGCAATTTAAGGTGCCAAAAGGAAATATGTTGGCAAGATAAATGCTTGCACAATAAGATATTTGCCTTTAAAAATAATGGTGTGTGGGAAACTGAAAAAAAATATGCAGACAAAATATATTTAAAGGTTTCGGTGCTCTCCCAATTAACATGACATTTTAGGGATAAAGGATGGTTTCTTTATAAAACGTAAACATATCATGCTGTTTAATGTCATAAGGCTACTTATTGGGTATCCAGATTTGTGTAGAGAAATTTAAAATTAAAACTAATTGGAAGCTGCCTCTGTTTAAGTTTGACTTCAAACAAACTGGACTGATAAAAACCCTTTTATGGCCTAGTAGAGTAAGAGCTTTTGTGCTTTATTTATTCACGGTCCATCCTCAGAAAAAAAATCTTTTCCCTCTTAATATTTTCAGATTAGAGTTATAATGGTCGAATAATACACATAGAAAGGCTTTCAAGAAAACGCCTGGCTTGTTTCTAAAGGAGAGGCTGCTGGTGGTAATTTGTTTGCTGCTGGGCCATGGCGTGCGCTGGAACTGCCATGGGGAAGCCTGACAGCTGTGGCAGACTGGCTGCAGTGTTCTGGTAAGATGACAGGTCCACAGACATCCCCATCTGCTGCGTGTAGGCAGCTGTGCCAGCAGCTGATGGAAGGGCAGAGTTCTGGTTCATATAAGTAGGATTGGAAACAGGGTCTTGTCCAGGGCTACAAACAAGATTTTAAAAAGAAAACCATGTTTACTTTGCATAGTCTAGGTTATGGTAAGAAATCAATCATCCTGAGAAAATAAATATGCCTTTTCTATCTTTTCAAGTTTATTACCTCTGCTATTCTAATTGTGATTTACTCACTCTACCTATCTAACACTGTTAACCCTTTGTTCGCCATAAGACACAAGTGGCAGACCTCCCCACGTGCCATGCGCATCTATAGCCGCAAATCTCGCATATCAACTCTGGTCGCCCAATTTTAAAATCAGACTTGTTAGTGACATCTCTGGGTTTGTAAAGAAAATTATGGTAACTTAAATTCGTAAATATTCCAGGCGCATACGGAAGAAATTCCAATATCAACATATAGGGCTGCCACTCAGACACGCAAGAGAAACACTGCAAAACTTGAGAGTTTTTTTTGTTCATTGAGATTTGTTTGTGTTATCATGAATTTCACGCCTAAATGGTAAACATGGTGTGCATTCTTCATTATTTTTTTACAGATTTTGTCTTTGGAGCATCAACAAAATTTAGTGTTTTCGAGGCTTTTCATGTCGACAGTTTATTTTCATTTTGTGCTCGCTTTTGTTGATATTTCCGTAAAATTGAAAATTGTCATTATTTTATTATTGAATTTATTGTTGTAATATATTGCGCAAATAAAATTCAACCTCCATAAAAAGCATCAGATGAAGAAATGATCGAATCATGCACCTCACAAGAAGAAGATGACGTCCTTCATTCAACTCCAGAGTCAGATGATTTAATTAAATTCAAAATATCATTGTGTGTGGGGATGGTTTCCATTTTGGACACGTGGCAGTTAACTGGTTAATGTACTTTTTGTATTTGGTAAGAAGAAAGTACTCAAAAAGTAAAAAATATAAGATAACAAGGTCCATTTAATCTGAAATAATTTAAAAATCTTTTGGGGAGCTACAGACTGTTTCTGACAGCAGAATCCTTGGCAGCTTCAATGAGAACAAACCCCCCGCCCCCCACCACCCCCAGCTCAAGTACACCTTTAGCCCATGTTCTTTCTCCCTTCCTCATCTCTCCATTCAGCACGAAGGAGCCCACCTGTTTTCCTCACATATTCTTTCCTCTTTCCTTTGGTAGAGCACTTTCAAAGCTGCCCGATTGTCAGCCTAATCTAAATCCCTACATAAAATTAGTGAAGGCAGAGAGAATGGTGTACTCTACATAGGAACCTGCATCTACCTGCAAGATAGTTCTGGCCTATAGTTTACTTATTAACACTAATAAAAGAAAACTAGGTTGAAAAATCACACTAAATTACAGGACTTCTGTTTGTTCCTGTAACTACATACATTTATCTTAAAAGATACGTAATTTTAAATTACACCAAATACACTGCTCACAGTATAGGAGGCTTAATGTTTACACTACCTGTTTCTTCTCTGTAATTCTTAGTGTTACCCAAGATAACAAAATTTTGCATTTTAATCGAACACCAATATGAACAAGTTTATTTAATTTCCAGATAGCTAAAATGTATACTTATGGAATTTAAGAGTAGGGAGAGACCTCAGAGATCATCTACACATGATTATATGGAGTGCACATTCGGTGTGGCTAAGCAAAGTTAATAGAAGGCAAGATTTAAATATGATTTTCAGAATAGAAGTGTTATCATAAAAAATTAGACCACAAATTCTCCAATTCAAACACATTTCTTTAAGAGTCAAAATAACAGTTTTCTGATGTTAGGCATGCATACCGATAAATATGTCTGGGACTACTTTGCTAGTCTGATTACAGCACCATGCTATGGTGTATATATATGCTAAAATATATCATGGGCTTGGTCCCTGTGGACAGTTAGCTTTATTTTGTTCCAGGACCCAGACTATAAGCCATGGGCAACCATCTTAGTGTGGGTAACAAAGCTAAGAGCAGCATCATTCTGACTTCATGAAATTATGAATGGGCAGTTCTATAACTTTATCTCAACAGTAAAAGATAGCACTATTATTACAAAGAGAAGGGTCTACTTATTCTCCTTCTGAAAGTCTGTGAAAATGTAATGCACCCAATTATACAATTAACACAGCTCCCAAAACTTACCTCATATACGGAGGCTGCGCAGGCTGCGTTGTAACTGAGGAATTCACATTTGGAGGCAGAGATCTCAGTGGACCTATCTGATCTGGTCCGAGGCTGTAGCTTTGGGCAGCAGTAACTTGGTGAATGCTTTGACCCATATAATTTCCACCATGTGATTGAATTGGGTATGTCTATTAACAAAGAGAAAAATTGACTCACTGAACTCCCAAACATCTACCTAACAATATATTTAAAGACTTAAATGAAATAAAATGTTCTTGGTTTTACCAATCCATTCACCCCAGTATAGAAAGTGGAGTGCCAATCTATGGGAATTTATGATTTTCTTGGTTGTTCTTTTATTATGCCGGGGGTTGAAAGGAAAGGAGGTGGTGTGTTTTTAAGTAGCAAATTGGAATCCATCCAGGTTGCCTATTACTCCAAAACGTGTCTTGCTGAGTGCCACAGAAAATTAAATACTCCCATGAAGGACAACCACCAGAAAGATGACCTTCTTCACCTGCACCCCCGGATGACTTAATTCAGCTCCTTCCTAAGAATGACACTTAGGAGAATATGTTGAAGAATGAGACTATGTTGAAGAATAACGGCATCAGGGCAGGGTCCTCCCTGGCAATATGTCCTTACTTCCTGCCTCTAAGACAGGACAAAAGTAAAGAGTAATTTTACTTTTGGATAAAGGAGATGTATATTTAGGAAACAGCAAAACGGTCTAAGTCCTTTTGGTTACTTATATGTAACCTACTTAATTTTCAGAGTAACATCTTAAGGACAGGATCTAACATCTGTCTATTAATTGCAGAATTCAAAACAATGTACATGTTTAATAAATATAATATAGCAACTATCATCACTCCAGTTTTAAACTATTTTTAAGCAAAAATTATTGAAATGAAAATTCAGAATGCTAGAAATGCCAAATCAATACATTAAGTGCAATCCTTCACTTCCTCGGCAGACTTGTAACAACTCACTGACAACAGACTGAGACTGCGAATGGACCTCTTCTGCAGTTACGGTTTCTCGCCAGAATTAATGGTGTGTCAAACCAGGTTTTCCTAGTACGGACACTTTTCTTCAAGATAGAATAGGAGCTTTGACTATTTCAAATGCTGTTATGAATGAATAGTGTAGACAGAAGTAAAGAATCAAAGTGATAGAAATCTAACTTTTTAAATAACTGAGTTGTGTGTAGCAAAGTACAGGTTGTAAATCATATGCAACTAAACACAAAAACCTGACATAAGAATGACAACCCTTTCCAGACATACAAAGAAGCAAATATAATATAATTCTTTTAATATAAATGGTAAACATTTCTATTTTGTTCCATTTTCACAGCAGCAGCAAATAGCTCTGAAAAGAGAAGCAATATTGAATACACTCCAGATGTCTTCTGCACCCAGAAATCCTTTCTACTTTCATTGTAATGACTCTTCCATCATTTTCAAAAGTTAAGGGCATAGCATATTTGATAAAGGCATCTTGTTTGATGTGACAGTTACCATAGTAACTATTCTTTTTCTACTTAACAATTAAGTTATCTCAAGTCATCTAGATTACGCAACCACATTCTCTTCTCTTTTTGGCCTCTCCTTCACACCATCCTTTACATACCAGTTTTCATAAATTAACATGAATTCTGTTCATCAAAGCTCATTCTGAATTCAATTGCTAACTGGCTGAAATTTGAAAAAGGCTTCAGAATACTGGAAACTGATAAATAAGTATTCACTTCAGCTGGGAAGCATACGTAAGGTGTAAAGTCCTGAGAAAAGATGCTGTTCATGTATAGCTTGAACTGAACCTGCATCAATAAGCCGGCATCATATCCTCATGATACATGAAATTTTACCAATTTAAGTCATGCCTCTAAGAAAACATAAAACATGATCTGAACTACAAAAGTAGTTCATTAACAAAACCTTTTAATAATCACACAAGTCAAAGAAATCTTGACAGAAATGTTAAATCTTGCTTGTTGAGCAATAGGAACAGCATCAGTACCTCATGTGGAAGACTTCTGATATGTTACACAGTGTCCTAAAATCTAAGGATCTATACTCTATCCTTACAAAAAGGACTTATATATACTTTAAAGATTTATGCTTTATATTTACAAAGCATAAAAAGAACCAAAAGTCCTCTCATATATTTAGTAGTCTCTTTATTTTGTTAAAAATGAACTAAAATGTATTTGTGAAATATCAGTATCTAATTTGTCCTGGTGAGCACTAATTATTTAGCCAATACTTTTTGACTATCAAAAATGAGTTTTATAATTTTATTCATGAACCATAGAAAATTTAATACCATGCTTTAAAACTTCTTTAAACAATTTTTTTAATTTTAAAAATATTCTAAAAAAACATGCTCACCTGCATTGGAACCCCAGCTGATGAAGGTGGGTAATGTGCTGGAGGATGGAGCTTTGAATAAACTGAATACACTGGTGCTTCATTCACCAATTTGTTATAGAGTTCCAGAGCTTCTAAGACTTTTACATTCAACTCAGACAATTCTGAATGCTTCCTGATATAGAAGAAAAGCACTTTAATACTCTTCATAGTTTTTAAGCATAAATTTAGCAACACAAATTATTTTTTAATGTAGCACATTTTTTTAAAATATATTTTTACTGATTTCAGAGAGGAAGGAAGAGGGAGAGAAACATCAATGATGAGAGAGAATCACTGATCAGCTGACCCCTACGCACCGCCCACTGGGGATCAAGCCCCCAGTCCGGGCATGTACCCTGACCAGGAATCAAACCGTGACCTCCTGGTTCATAGGCTGACGTTCCAACACTGAGCTACGCCAGTTAGGCAAATTTAGCACATTTTCTATTCATATTTTATTTATTTTTTTTTTAAATATATTTTTATTGATTTTTTACAGAGAGAAAGGGAGAGAGATAGTTAGAAACATCGATGAGAGAGAAACATCGATCAGCTGCCTCCTGCACATCTCCTACTGGGGATGTGCCCGCAACCAAGGTACATGCCCTCGACTGGAATCGAACCTGGGACCTTTCAGTCCACAGGCCGATGCTCTATCCACTGAGCCAAACTGGTTTCGGCTATTCATATTTTAAATAGTTCTTTATATACAGGGTAGGGCAAAAGTAGGTTTATAGTTATGAGTATGCAAAACACAGAACTTATATTATTTTCCATTCAAGAAACTGTAAACCTACTTTTGCCCCACCTTATACAATGAAAGAATATTCAAAACGGGAAAACAGGAGGAGGAATTATTTAATTCTTATAATAACTAGCTAATGTGACTTCATAAAACTAGTCCTTTCCACACCTCATAAAATGCAATCAAATCATAATTTTGGTGCTAGGAGAATTTTGTTCCATATGTTATAGATTTCTGTTGGAAACTCAATTACAAAGAAAAAAAAATTCTCAATTTCGGGAAGAGTCCAGGCCTTAATTAAAAATCTTAGTAGAAGAAAGAACTCAGGCAAGACCCAGAGTCTGCTATGAAATACAATATGACTGAAATAAAAACACAGTCACAAACAAAATTATGCATATTTCCATTTGCTTATATTCATGAAAGGATGAACTGAAATTTTTTTTAATAATTATCCCTGAAAATTAAAATGATGTTATATAAACTAGCCTCTACTGCTCTTATTTGTTGATTTCTTTTGAGAAAGTGAGTGAAACGAGATACCTTATTATGTAAAAACAGATCCAAATAAGAGAATATATTTTCAATTTGCCCAAGGAACTCCAGAGAAAATCCTTCTGACTTGGTACCCATCTATCTGTTCCACTGGGAGGAATAAAGAACTCCCTTTGCAACTGACAAGTTCATAAAAGTTACATGGTCACTTTATCAGGCATCCATCAAGCCTGTTTATTAAAAGTAGCTCTTTTTCATATATACGCAAGAGGCCTAAGAGACAAGAGGCAGAGGCCGGCAAACAGACAGACACAGGGCTCTCAAATAAATGAGCTGGCCTGAGACCTATCAAGACTTGTCACCTTTCCTCTTTAAGAATGTGATACCTGAAACAAACAAAATATGCTGTTTCCTCTCTTGCATGTGTGACTGTATGAGGTAGGTCATACTTTCAGAAGTATCAGTTGTAAAACACACAGGAAGCTTCAGACATTAGTGTCCATGCTAACAGAAGTATGGCTAAGAATTAACCACAGGCTCCTTTTCCAGTTTGATCATTCATTGACCATTAACACCCCTGCACCGAAACCAAAGTAGCAGATGTTTAAATAGATAGTTAATGCTTTCCTCAAAATAAGAACAATAAAATGTGATGAGACGACCACTATCATTCCTTTAAGTGCAACAGGGATGTATTTTTCTCTTCTGTAGGAAATACAAAGAATATATTACAAAAGCCCAATGGAACAAAGACTATAATCTCCAGTGACTAGAAAAACTTGCTGCTACTACCCTTCTCTGGTGAAGGCAGTAAGTAAAGTAGTCCCTGTTCTTGTGCGGCTTTATGTAGCAGTTCAATAAACAGAATCTAAAAAGGGATGACTATGAAACACTAACGCCTTATTATCCTTATCTTCCCTTCACTATTACTTCTCCCTCAGATAGAAAGCTCTGAGGAACAGAAGGGGCTAAAAATAAATAAAAAGATCAATACCCTGATAGCCTATCTTTCTGTGCTGCTGCTATTTCTAAGAGTAAGAGTAAGAGTAGCTGGGATAATGAACTTAAAAACACAACAGAAATACAAGGAAGCAAAATAATAGAAGGTATGTTCATTGGATTTAGCTTCACAAATAAAAGGGAAATTTCATTTGAAAGTTTTACAAATACTAATTCTCATCACATAACAAGACAATGCTTGACTAAGATCCCTGGTTCTCATTTTGCACTCTATACAAATTTATTCTTCATTATTTATTATCCTGCAATTCCAGCCCAAGTAAGAAAATGAAGACTGGCACCATAAGAACAAGAGTCCATGCTTCTACAGATACTCTGTTGCCATGAAAAAAAATTTTTTGTTACCAAAATAAAAAGTAGCACTTTGCTATTAGTTGGTAAGAGTTTGAGAAACTAAGAAGTAATTTCAATAGATTGACCAGATTGACCACAAAGAATCTCACCTATCAATCTCTTCAAGTTTTTCATCTATCATTGGACCCATTTGTTGGCAGATACCTATAAATATAAACATATTTTAAAATCTTTAAACTTAAACCAGTTTAAGTAAATTTAAACAATGTTTAACAACAGAGCACCACTATGCAACACCATGCATAATACAAAGAGAATGCTACAGGAAGGACTATATAAGACCTAATTTTAATACTATTCAGCACCAATATTAATATCATGTGACCAAAGGCAAAGTAAAAAAACCCAGAAATTCCACTGTGTTCTCTAAAAGTACTAAGTTTTACAGGCTGTGAAATTTGGAGTTATCTCAAAATCTTAAAAATACCTAGGAAACTATCATTAGCTACGTAAAATAAACTTGAGTCAGTGTATAAAATATGTAATTATGAACAGATGAAATACGAACATTTTTCATTTATTTAAGCCATTTCAAAATTAAACATGTGTATTTCCAAATTAAACACTGATATAATGACCAAAATATTCCATAGTCATAACTAGACTTTCTTCTATTGAAAGATTTAAGATTTATCCATTGGTAAAGATTTTTCCCTCAAAGAATTTTTTTAAAAGGCATAAAAACATTTACTTTGTTTCAATCCCTTGAGGATTATAAAGACATCAGTATGCATCAAATGACTACATTACAAAGTTAACACAGATCATGTATAATTTTGACCTTTAAAATTATACAAGAGAATAAAAACAGGGATAAGAATTTTTAATATTTTGACTCATTAAGTTATTAATAGGCTGTTATTTCTTATTCTGTCCTTTTTTAGGCTGCCAATCTCTTCGGGCAATTTCATTAGTGGGCTTACAGAAACACAAAGACTTTCTTCTAGAAGAGGATAGGCAGGTTTATAACAACAATCTCCAAGCAATATGTTTACTGTGTAACTATACTATTCTGTTTCCCGCCACAGATTTCTAATCCCTACAAGCAAACACAAGGCAGAAGAAATTTAAGATGTTATAAACCACTAAAACATTAGAGGACAGTAAAGTAATCCCTCATATTCACTAAGTACCTTCTAAGTCCAAGAGGTCCTGGGAGTCTGGTTTGGAATCAGTTGGATCTATACTCTGGAGTACCTGCAGGGCTCTATCCATCTTATCCTAAAAAATAATAGGATACTTTAAAAACTCACTAGAGTTTTCATTTCAATGAACATAGAAATTACTCTTTCCAAGCATTTTCAAAGACAGTGCATTTTAAAAGTCGTGATAATTTAACTATTAAACAAAAGAAGGGCTCTACCTCATCTATATAAACAGGCTCAGGCTCTGATATCTTAATTTCTTCTTCTTCATCATCAATTACATTCAATTTGTCCACAGCTGCTATGAAAACAAAGTAAACTTTAAGTTCCTCAACATTTACTATGGTCTTTTAGTCATTTGTTTCTAAGCAGTCTGTAATTATCAATAAGAAAAAAAGGAAATTCTTTAAATAGTACAGTCATTGCATTTCATACGTTATTACATATGTTCAATTATTGATGCCACAAATATTTAGCTTTTACTATGTGCCAGGCATTGTTCTAGGCATTGGAAATACACCAGTGAGTAAAACAGACAAGAATACCTGCCCTCATGGCACTTCATTCTGGTGGAACAAGCAAGCAATATTAATGGGAACAATCATAACAGGCATTTTCTGGAAAATGGATATTACCACTAGAGTGAATAAATATAGAAGAGTAGGGTATTCATTTATGGAAGGCTGATCAAAAACAGAATCATTTTTTCCCATTAGAAATAATGTAAAATGAATTACAGTGGGGCCTTGACTTACGAGTGTCCCGACTAATGAGTTTTTCGAGATACGAGCTGTCTCTCGGCCGATTTTTTGCTTTGAGTTGCGAGCTAAAATTCGGGTTACGAGCCAGCTTCAGATACCCCACCACTAGTTGGCGCAGTGAACGTCACAGTGAACGCCACAGTGAACGCCACAACATCAGCCCAGCATCACGTGTCTCACTCGTTCACTTTTTGATTTGACATATGAGTAATTTGAGTTACAAGCTCTGTCACGGAATGAATTAAACTCGTAAGTCAAGGCCCCACTATAATCCATTCCAGACCCCTAAATGATTTCCTGTTTTAACCTTTCTTATATATAGTACATGTCTAATGTACTGTTTAATCTATAAACACTTTAAAAATAAAAAGGACATGAAATGTAAATGAAAATTTAAAACTGAAATGTACAGTAAAGAAAAAAATTTAATATTAATAAGCAGCAACAAAAGCAAAAAAAAGATGAAAATATACACAGCACAATTTTCTGAGATATTAACAACATGAGTTTTAGCAGTAAACTGACTCATACTTGCTCATTCTCTTCTTTGTCGCCTGTGAGACACCTGACTAATCAATCATACAGGTATCATGAGCATGAAAGGGTTGTCAGGTTGAGAAGCAAATTGTTTGAGATGGGAGGCATTCAAGAATTGAGGTTTGACTATATTATCTACTTAGCTAATTCCAGTTAAATCTATGCGCTCTTTCTACACTCTTTCCTTGCTATAAAAAAAGTATTTCCTATCTGAACAAAAATAGACTTGATCACAACTTAACTTTAATAATTAAAGCAACACAAAACAAAACGAAAAAAACCTCTCATATAGAGAAGGTTGAAAAATAATTTATACATATACCCTCAAACTATTTAAATGTTAATTGAGTGTTGTTATCATATACTATCTATCCTATCTAATAATAGAGAAACATGGCAATTAGCCGTATCTCCGCTACCCTTCCTATTGGCTAATCAGGGTGATATGCAAATTAACTGCCAACCAAGATGGCGGCCGACAGCCAGGCACTGAAGCGAACAGGAGGCTTGCTTGCTTCAGTGACGGAGGAAGCCAGTGACGTTACCCGCCTGCCACTGCCGGACTCTGAGCTTGCAGTTTAAGAAACATTGTTACAAATATAGAAGCTAAACAAAACCCTAGAAACCTGCTTTCAGCCAGCCAGGCTTCAGCCAGCAGGACCGCAACATTGTTTCAATTATAGAACAAATGCAGATCCCTGCTTTCAGCCAGCTGGGATCTCAGAGCTGGAGTGAGCAGGACTGCAACAGTGTTACAATTATAGAACCCAAACAAACCAAATACCTGCTTTCAGCAGCTGAGGCCTCAGAGCTGGAGCCAAGCCTCAGAGCTAAAGCTGGCCCAGAATAAAAGAAAAAAGAAAAAAAGGAGCAGTTCAGAGCTTCAGTCACCCGCCAGCCTGAAAACAGCCCTCAGCCCCTCACCCAGACTGGCCAGGCACCCCAGGGGGGACCCCCACATTGAAGGGTGTGTGACCAGATGCTAACAGCCACCATCCCCTCATCCAGCCTGGCAAGGCACACCAGTGGGGACCCCCACCCTGAAGGGGGTGTGACCAGCTGCAAACAGCCATCATCCTCTCATCCAGGCTGGCCAGGCACCCCAGTGGGGACCCCCACCCTGATCCAGGACACCCTTCAGGGCAAACTAGCTGGCCCCCACCCGTGCACCAGGCCTCTATCCTATATAGTAAAAGGGTAATATGCCTCCCAGGACCGGGATCAGCGGAGCCGCAAGGCCTCCCGGCACCGGGATCAGCGTGACAGGGGGCAGCGACCAAACCCCCTGATCGCCCTGCAGCTCTGTGTGTGACAGGGGGCGGGGCCACAACCTCCCTATCCGCCCTGCTCTGTTAATGACGGGGAAGGCGCCCCAACCCCCTAATCAGCCCTGCTCTGTGCCTGATACAGGGTAGCTCCCCAACCCCCTGATCGCCCTGCGGCTCTGTGTGTGACAGGGTGCGGTGCCCCAACCCCCTGATCAGCTCTGCTCTGTGTGTGACAGGGTGCGGCGTTTCAACCCCCCCCCCCCCCACGGGCCTGCTCTGTGACGGGGTAGAGCCATAACCTCCCCATCGGCCCTGCCCTGAGTGTGACTGATGGCACCCCAACCCCCTGATCAGCCCTGCTCTGTGGGTGATAAAGGGCGGTGCCCCAACCCCCTGATCCGCCCTGCTCTGTGTGTGACAGAGGGCGGTGCCCCAACTTCCCTATCGGCCCTACTCTGTGAGTGACAGGGGGGAGATCCTCAATCCCCTGATCGGCCCGGATTTGTGCGTGACAGGGGGGAGCTCGCCAACCCCTTGATGGGCCCTGCTCTGTGCGTGACAGGGGGGAGCTCCTCAACCCCCAGATCGGCCCTGCTCTGTGCGTGACAGGGGGTAGCTCCCCAACCCCCTGATCAACCCTGCTCTGTGCATGACAGGGGGTAGCTCTCCAACCACCCTGATCGGCCCTGCTCTGTGCGTGACAGGGGGCAGCGCCCCAACCCCCTGATCGGCCCTGCTCTGTGCGTGACGCGGTGGCGCCACAACTTCTCCATCGACCCTGCCTTCAGTTTGACAGGGGGCGGTGCCCCAACCCCCCAATCGGCCCTACCCTGAGCATGACTAGGGGTGGCATCGCAACCTCCCAATCTGTCCTGTTCTGTGCATGACTAGGGGCAGCGCCCCCAACTCCCCAATCGGCCCTGCTCTGAGCCCGACCAGGGGCTGCACCTAGGGATTGGGCCTGCCTTCTGCCACCTGGGAGCGGGCCTAAGCCAGCAGGTCGTTATCTCCCGAGGGGCCCAGACTGCGAGAGGGCACAGGCCTGGCTGAGGGATCCCCGTTTTCCCCCCAAATGCACAAATTTTTGTGCACTGGGCCTCTAGTATATATATAAAAGCCCAGCAACCATTATGGCGGAACGACCAGAATGATCAGTCACTATGATGAGCACCGAACACGAGGGGGCAGACACTCAATGCAGGAGCTGCCCCCTGGTCATCAGTGTGCTCCCACAGCAGGAGTGCCACTCAGCCAGAAGCCGGGCTCACAGCTGGCAGCGGCAGTGGTGGGAGCCTCTCCCGCCTCCCTCCACCGCAGCGCTAAGGAGTGGCAAGCCAAGCAGTAAGGAGCAAGCAGGCAGGCAGTTAGGAGCGAGGGGTCCCAGATTATGAGAGTTGGACATTCCCCCGAGGTCCCGGATTATGAGAGGCCACAGGCCGGGCTGAGAGGCACCCCCTCCCCTCAGTGTACGAATTTCATGCATCGGGCCTCTAGTATTTTAATAAGCAAACTTTGGTTAAAAGAAAATTACAATAAAACTCTGTATAATCAGCCGAAACCGGTTTGGCTCAGTGGATAGAGCGTCGGCCTGCGGACTGAGAGGTCCCGGGTTCGATTCCGGTCAAGGGCATGTACCTGGGTTGCGGGCACTTCCCCAGTGGGGGATGTGCAGGAGGCAGCTGATCGATGTTTCTCTCTCATCGATGTTTCTAACTCTCTATCTCTCTCCCTTCCTCTCTGTAAAAAATCAATAAAATATATTAAAAAAAAAAAAAAAAAAAAAACTCTGTATAATCAAAGAATCTTTAAGTCCCCTCAATTAGCCACTTCTTTAAAATATTTGCCTAACTTTCAAATATGTCCTAAGAAGCAGAGTTTAGCATAACATAAAAATATAATGAAAACCCAGAATATTTTTTACTTTTAAAACTGCATCTCAATCTCTCCAGCCTATACCAAGGAGAAATTGCTGTATTGGATCCCGTGAGCATGATTCTATCAGGTTATTAAAAATGGTACCTCCAATTTTCATATCTATTTACAGTTAGACCAGAGGAATGTAAAGTATAAATAGTGGTAAAGTACTTGGTATTCAAATGAATATTCATCTACCTCAGCCTTATTTTAATTAAATGCAATACTCCACCATACAAAAAGGATGTTATACAGCAGCAATTTTCAACCAGTGTGCTGCAAGAATTTTAATAGTTTGTGTGCCACAAGATGCAAAACGTTGAAAATCACTGTTATATACAATGCACAGAGCTTTCAATTTAAGTACTCTAGAATTGGTAAGGATTGGCACCAACATGTCCTATAATGAATCAGTATGAGGACAGACTGGCTGACTTTAGAATCCCAGCTCTATCACCTACTACATAAGCCCTCAGCCTCAGTTTCTTTATCTGTAAAATGGGTTAACAAAATTACCCATCTCACAGACTTGTGAGGATTAAATAGTGTAAGCAGAGGACTTAGCAAAATGCCTGATACATGACTGCTCAAACAGCCCTGAGCTCTTTTATTTCTGATCACCACCATCATTAGTATTATTATTATTAGTTGTTCCTTACACTCAGCTCCCCTCACGTCCCTGCCTGCATCACAAATGGAAGCTTTCTCTGCAAGGTTGACAGCAGCTGAGGGAAACCTACCATCTTGTTAACATTATTATTGTCCGGAGTAGGGGTCCTCAAACTTTTTAAACAGGGGACCAGTTCACCGTCCCTCAGACCGTTGGAGGGCCGAACTATAGTTTAAAAAAAAACTATGAACAAATTCCTATGCACACTGCACATATCTTATTTTGAAGTAAAAAAACAAAACGGGAACAAATACAATATTTGTATTTGCATGTGGCCCGCGGGCCGTAGTTTGAGGACCTCTGGTCTGGAGTATCCTAGGATCAAATCAAGGTGGGGAAAAGCCTCTCCTAACCCCTGTAACCAGAGTTGTCAACCAGCCCCTAGCCCCACTGCCCCTCCTTCAATACTGTGGTTCAATGATGAATAAAACCAGTATCCTTTGTATTGAACCGACACAAACTGCCTCTTAAATTACAAATAGGTTGATTTAAATATTTAATTGGTCACAAATTATTTTACGCATTATATGTCACTACATATGTTAACTCTCAGAAGATTTAAAACACCATGATAAAGAAATAATTCTTGGAATTGACATGGATAAGTTAACCCCTTAAAAATGGTAAGAAGTAGGTTAAATTGTATTGCCTATAAATGTTTTAAAACAAGAGTTAAATGCCAATTTACTTTATATTCAAAATTGAAGCATAAAAATCAAATGAAAAAAACTTGAATCAATTTAACCTTCCCTAAGATTTAACTTACCTGCCTCCGACTCCATGTTTAAATTAGTTGTTACAAAATTAGATGGGAAGAGTCCTATTCCTCTATGATTTTCTCCTTTCCACCAGTTGGCATCACTAAAAATATAGTGCAAAAATGTCATTTGTTCCTATACATTTCAATGCATTTGTGTCAAGATGAATTATGATAAAAATTAAATTTAGCCTCCTTTGAAAAATACTAGTTCACATACAACTATATTTAAAAGTAGGTCTTAAATTTAATAAAAGATATAAAAAAAGCACAAATAAAACAAATCCATATTCTCATATTTACATTTAGAATTAGCAGTTGTTCACATACAATTCCAGGCTTTTAAAATAATAAAAAGATTATAGATAACACTGAAGTCCCCTTTATCAACAACCCACATCTATCCTACCACACCACCACCATAAAGCTGCTATGTAGCCTTCTTGTCAGTGTATTTTTTATTCATTTACAAATATCTTTAAGCCAACTCTATATAGTTATAGATCTTTTCAATTACATTTTAATACTTTCAGATTTTTTTCAGATGTTTATCCTTTTTAAAGTTCTATCATACGAATATGGCATATTTGATTTATCCATTCCCTTACAGATGGACATTTAGGAATTCCAATATTACACCATTACAAAGATTGAGGCAATGATCACTCTAGATTCAGGGACACACCTGCAACACTTCTCTCTAGGCTTATACACAAACATGAACTTGCTGGGCCATCCTATATAATAAAGCCCTAATATGCAAATCGACCAAACTGCGGAACAACCGGTGTCTATGACGCACAATGACCACCAGGGGGCAGATGCTCAACGCAGGACGCTTCTGTATTGAGTGTCTGCCCCCCACCCCGAGAGGTAGGTGACCAGTGACGGCAATAGGGGGGTGGGGCCAGCCAGTGGGCGGCACCAGGACGCCAGCCAAGGCGGGTACCAGCGGGGGCCCCCTGATTGCCCCGTCTGCCGGTCGCCCCACAGATTGGCCCCAATCGCCAGCCAGGCCTAGGGACCTTACCCTATATATTGGGAACAGTCTCTTAGATTTAAAAATTCAAACCTGGCAAGGCTACTCTAACACTAAAAAAACAGGGTGATGCAGTGATGATCTGTATGGACTCTGGTTTGCACATTCTGTGGTCAGCCCTTATGACTGTATGACAAAGCTAATTACTTAACTTCTCTCTGCTTCAGTTTTTCCACCCATTAGATGGGGAAAATGGTACTACTGCCTCAGAAGGATCATGTTATATACTTTTTATAATCAGGGCAAAAAGATATAGCTGCCCATACAACAGCAAGATGCCTTTCAACTGTATGAAAAGTATGGTCACTAGTGCATATGCAGCATCCCGGATTGCAAAAGGGATGTCCGACTGCTGGTTTAGGCCCGATCCCCTAAACCGGCAGTCAGACATCCCCCGAGGGCACAGGCCAGCTTGAGGGATGACCCCCTCCCATACACAAATTTCATGCACTGGGCCTCTAGTAGATATAAGCATTTCCCATTTTATTAGATAGTGCCAAATGTTTCCTAAAGGGGTTATGGCAATTCACACTTTCCCATGTGAGAAAGTCATTTCCCCTCGTGCACATTAACTATCCAAGCAACATGATATCATTCAGGAGAGAAATCACATCTGCTGTGCTCATCTGCATTTCCCCAGTATCCATGTGTGCTTGCTGGCCTTTCAGAGTTGCCGGGAGCCAGTCCAAAGGTTGTTTCCCCAAGTATGGTTTTCCCCTGAAGTTAGGGAGGGAATAAAACCTCTTAACTAAGTGCCAGGCGGGTAATTAATCACTTTAACTATGAACAATCATGCTTAAGCTACATAATCTTTACTCCCTGGAATGGAGATAAGAAACGCCCTAACCTTTGTAATAGAGATTGATAGGATTGAATCAACTGGTATAAATACAGACGTAACAAGACAGCAAGACACAGAACTTAGAATACAGAGCTTAGAACACAGAACTAGAGACAGAAGAACTTCGCTGGAGACAACATGGCAAAAGATCCTGGACTGAACCTGACTACAGAAATGGGCAAGAGAACCTGACTAGAACCTGGTGACTGAACCTGGCTGGAGAACCTGGACTGAACCTGGCTGGAGAACCTAGCAAGAGAACATGGACACAGAACCTGGCTGGAGATCTGAAGCAGAACTTCGCTGGAGATCGAGACCAGAACTTGGCTGGAGATCCTGGCTAGAGATCCTGGCTAGGCTGCTGATCAACTGAACACTGTCTCCGTGTCCTTCCTTCTTCGCCGACTCCGTCTACACCTTTGGGGACCCCTGGACCTGCTGGGGTTGGACCCCGGCACAGAGTATACAAACTGCTCATTCAGGTCTCCTGTCCATTTCTGCCCCCACTGGGTTTTCGCATTTTTTCATGGATCTGTAGTTCCTTCTGTATTCTGGATAGCTATTGTCTGAACTTCATTATGAAAACACCTTCTCTCAAACTGTCACTTATCTATTAACAAATGTGTATGGTTTCTTTTATTCCACTGTGTTTTTTGTTCCATGTTATCAAATTTAACAATCTTTTTATGGATTATACTTTTATTTGAAAGAAATCTTTATCCTTAAATTCCTAAATCTCTTCTATATACTTGTACTTAATAGTTTTAGTTTTCGTTTTTATCCCTCTCTTTAATTCATCTGGAATGAAATTTTAAGTACTGTGTGAAGCTGAATAAAATTTTATTTGTACCATATAAAGAACCATTCACACCAGCAAAACTTACTGAAAAATATCTTTTTTACTGATTTATGATATCCTATCTTTCAAACAGCAAGCTGCTATCTGTTCATGAACCTATTTCTGGATTCTATTCTGTTGCAATAGTCTATATTTATTTACTACACCTTATTAATATGCCTTGGTACCTGGCAGGGAAAGGACCCTCTCATACGTTCACATTTCTATATTAATATTAAAATGTTTCAAGTTCTCTATAAAAAGTTGTTGGGATTTTAATTGGAAATGCACTGAATTTATGCATTCATATGGGGAAAATGAAATGTACAATATTAAGGTTTCTTCACCATGAACCCAGTAAATGTTGTATGTATTTCTATTTCTTTAAAAGAATTTTATATAATTTTGTCCATAAAGGCCTTATACATCTTTGTTAGGTTTATTTATTCCAAGGTCATTATAATTTTTGTTACTGTTGAGAGTGGCATCTTTTTCTATTATACTTTCTAAATAGTTGTGATTATAGGAAAGCATACCATTGATTTTATATGTTGAGCTTGTAGCCAACAACCTTAATGAACTCATCAGTTTTAATAGTTTGTCCACCAATTCTCTTGGACATTCTATATGGACAATCATAAAATCTGAAAATAATGGTAAGTTTATCTATTCCTATTCAAAAATTTTACTTATTGAGCAGGCATTCTTAAAGATGAAACTTAAGGATAAATTAACTTCTATGATTCTGCAACTTTATTTCATTTAAAAAGTACAACAAAGAGAATTTACTAAGTCATAATTCGCATGCTGGCACCAAGATGGAACTCTTAATTTACAGGTCAAGGCCAAGGAACGGTTAAAGGCTTCCCAGAGGATGTAAAATCTGATATGGCTTTTGACATTTCAGTACGCACTCACCAGAAGGAAAAGGAAATGAGGGCTGAGGAAGTAAAAATGCCCTTCTCCATTCTGGTTAAACAAGAAAATTAAAGACCAAAGAAATAAAATACACTGAGGTAAACAAAGTCATTTTGTCTCATTTTAGGGCTCAAAATAAACCTAAACCTAGCCTCTCTTTTAAGATACTGACTTCCTACCTAAAACAATTTATTTGTTATAGCTTATTAATATGCCTTGATACCTGGCAGGGAAAAGACCCTCTCATACCTTTTACGACAATGGCTTACGATAAATGAAACCTTTTATGGATATGATAATCATGTGAGAAAAGTGCTATTTCTGCCACAAACATACAAATAGTAAACCTGGAAACTTAGTAATCATGTGGGGGTCTTTTCTTAAAATTACCTGTTTTACTTTTTAATTTGGGAACAATCTTTCTAAACTTTGGAATCCCTTGTAAACCTTCCTTGCAAGTAAAGTTCCTTTTCTTTTCTAAATGCGCTTGCTTCCTTTGACAGGGCTTTCCAGGCAGAGAGAACCAAATGTACAATGCCACAAAAGTCTAATCACAACATGGCATTTTTGGAACTGCAAGAATTCCACTTATTTGAAATGGTATATACAGAACAAACAAGGAGTGGTGAGATAAAGCTAAAAATGGAAAAAGTAAAAAGCCTTTTGGTACACTGTTAATAAGAAATTGTGCCTTTTCTATCAGTTCCATGTTTCTTCAATTGAAGTCCAAGAATGCTGTATTTTCAAGGGACTTTTTCAAGTTCTACATGTGAAATTCTTTATTTTATGCTTTCATTTCCACAGCAATATAAATACAATGAATGCAGTCATATTCTGAATCATCTAGAACAGGGGTCCTCAAACTTTTTAAACAGGGGACCAGTTCACTGTCCCTCAGACCGTTGGAGGGCCGGACTATAGTTTAAAAAAAACTATGAACAAATTCCTATGCACACTGCACATATCTTATTTTGAAGTAAAAAAACAAAACGGGAACAAATACACTATTTGTATTTGCATGTGGCCCGCGGGCCGTAGTTTGAGGACCCCTGATCTAGATTCTAGATGACCTGATTTTAACCTAAGACTACTACTTAACTTTAGTTTGTCTTTGTTTAAAATCTTGCAGTGATAACCAATCACCCAGAATGACAACATTTAACCTATACATGCTGATAAGTATGTCTATGGCAATTTTAAGACTAGAATATTCTGTCTTCAAAACAAGGGCAATCAACTTACACATCCCATCACATTCATGTTGAATTCTCTTAGCAGTTACAAAGAAAAAAAAAGTTCTTTTTTGCAGTGATAAGTCTCAACTGAAAATCGTTTTGTAAGAGTCTAAATAATTTAATGAATTTGTGCTTTAATTAGACATCAGTAAAAATAACATGTGCAGCACAATAACATAACCCTTTACTCAGTGCAAGCTTGTAGACTATAATAGGTATACAAACACCAAAGAATGTCAAGAGACAGAATATTTATGAAGGACTCACACAGTTACAAAAGAAAAACTCAGAGATTCAGTTATCACAGCACAGGGTAATACAGGCATTCTGGAGATAGCGATGAAGTACCTGTGCTTTACCTACCTTGTGAGCCAGCAATTTATTTTAGAAAAATTTTTATTACATAAAAGTAATGCTCAAAATTTGAATCTCAGAGTAAAAACTACTCCTTTTTAGATTTGTTTTTATTTATTTTATGTCTTTAATTTTATAAGTATACTAGAGGCCTGGTGCACGAAATCATGCACCAGTGGGGTCCCTCGGCCTGGCCTGTGGGATCAGGCCGAAACTGGTTCTCTGACATCCCCTGAGAGGTCCCAGATTGTAAAAAGGCGCAGGCCAGGCCAAGGGACACCACCAGTGCACGATCGGGGCCGGGGAGAGACACGGGAGGTTGGCCAGCTTGGGAGGGACTGTGGGAGAGCTCCAGGGCATGTCCAGTCCAACTTGCTCAGACCCCAGCAGGAAGCTCACCTACTGGTCCAAGTGTCTTCCCCCTGGTGGTCAGTGCACATCATAGCAATTGATCAGCCAGTCAACTGTCTGCCTCCTGGTGGTCAGTGCATGTCATAGCAAGTGATTGAGCAGCCTTACCATATCATTAGCATATTATGCTTCGATTGGTTGAACGGCCGACTGGACGATCGGACACTTAGCATATTAGGCTTTTATTATATAGGATAAGAGTTTCAGAAGTGTAAACCTAGGTTCTTTTGTAAATATTCTCACTAAAACAACACTCAGAAGCCTGACCTTTCGGACTGTCACCATTCAGAGCCCACACTATCTCTTCACCTTCACATCTATTTACTCTCCTTCAGGGATGATGTGCTCGATTCCAAAGGGTTAGTTTTAAAAAGGAAAAAACTTCTGTGAACACAGTGTTATCTTGACTGCCTGAGACCTTTGTTTTCCGATTCTCAGTTATTGCAATATTTTTCTGTCCTTTCAAAATCAAAGTTCATCTGAAATGGACTCTGGATAAGCCTTCTTTCCCAGATGCTTGCACCACATGCAAATCTGTTCTCTTCTGGACCCCAACACTGCCTCTTTTATGGCATTCACATAGAATTCCATACAATTACATGCATAGCAATTTTATTTATTTAGGTTTTTAAATGTTTTTTGTTTATGCCCGGCTGGCATGGCTCAGTGGTTGAGCATTGACCTATGAACCAGGAGGTCATTGTTCAATTCTGGCTCAGGGCACATGCCCGGGTTTCGGGTTTGGTCCCCAGTGCGGAGTGTGCAGGAGACAGCCAATCAATGATTCTCTCTCATCACTGAGAATCTATCTCTCTCTCCCTCTCCCTTCCTTTCTGAAATCAAGAAAAATATAAAATAAAATATTTTTTATTTATTTTAGAGGGAGAGGGATAGAAACATAGAGAGAGAAACATTTATCAGCTGCCTCCTACAAGCCCTCTACTATAGACTGGGCCACAACCCGGGCATGTGCCCTGACTGGGACTAGAACCTGTGACCTTTTGGTTCATGGGTCAACTCTCAACCACTGACCCACACCAGCCAGACCTGTATAGTAATTTTAACTCCCTTACTTTATTCTAGGTTTTAGAAGATAGAACTGTGTCCTCATTTTAAGAATTAGGGAGGAGCCGAGCATAGCTTTTGGTTGCTTTGACCAAAGGTAATATAGCTTTATGTCTTCCTAAAGTTGACTTGCCAGTAATTTTTGTATACAAAATCCCCAATGTAAATGCACTTAGATAACTGAATATTTATGTTTCCCAACTGTGATACTCACTTAATACATCTTTTATGCAAGATATAAAGTAAAATCAAATTGAACAAAACAACAAGGAAATCATATTATCTCGTCTAACTTTTCTAAGTTTTATTTTAGGAAAAACAATTAAAATATGAACAGGTCCTATGATATACTGAAGTCAAAGAGCTGAGTATCCAGGGTTCTAAAGTAAGGATATGATCCTTAACTTCAAAATATTCCAGAAATAATGACTGAAAACATACCTGTCATCCAAAACAATAATAATTTCACCATGTTTAAAGGTGAGTTCATTATCCTCAACGGCTTCAAAATCATATAAAGCTCTCACTTTCCTTGCAACTTTATTATTTAATTGAACTTCTGCAGATGGATATAAGGATTTTGTTTCCGTATGCTGCTGCTTCTGCTCTTGCAATGATAATTCAATAGCTAGTTTGAAAAATTAAAATGCAAAAGAAAGGTAGCCAGAATTAGTTCTGATTTTTCGAAGTTTAAAAAGAAATATTAGATAACGTAATATTTAGTAAGAATAAAGCAAGTCAGTATTTTGTTTAATTAAACACTAAGCAGTTAACTTTCTTGAGGGGCAGAAAATCATGACATTTTTTAAAATAAGGTTTTTGCTCACTCCTGATTATAACAGTCTGTCATATACAGCAGCTATTATTTTTATAGCGAACAGATTGTGACATTATAAAATGGGTAGCTTTCCATATAGGACAAGCCATGCACATATATTTCTGTGCTTGACTCATAACTTTGGCATTAAAGAAAAGGTGAAATGTGAGCTCTCCAAAGGTAGGACATTAAATACATATTACTGACAAAGATAATGAATTAAATTAATTTTATCACGTCAATTGTTTTCCTTACTTTTCAGACTCTATTAGTGTCTAGATTTGAAAATCTTAAAATACTAAAAGTATACCCAGTTTTATTATAATATTTATTTCAATACAGTGTTCTGGCCAGGATGTTCCCAGTAATACCAAATTACATGTTTGATGACTTACCTTTAGCTATGTCTTCATCTTCTTTGTTTTTGTTCGATGACGTACCATTCTTGGCAACAGTTGAGACAGTCTGTAAATGTACAACTAAAATAAACACAACTATCCTTTCAAAGAAAACACAAGCTCTATAATTACTCACACATGCTAATTTAAAATAAAACTGATATTAACTGAGTTTCATTTAAAAGTGAAGTTTTTTATGCTAACTTTAAGTAGTTGTTTTCAAATACTAAAATAAAAGATCAGAATTTTCATGAAAACCTTATAAACTCAAAAGACACAACTGGCTTATACCCCACATAAGTCTTCGTAGCTGACACAGAACTTGGCATACAGAAAGCGCATGAATAATAATCTTTCCCGATTGCACTTCCTGATCTAAATAATCCAACGTCCCTTACTCAGTGAAAGGTGCTGTATCACTATAGGCGGAGAGCTACAAGAGAAGTGGCAGCAAGAAGCCATGCAAATTACTGAGGAGGAGGAAGGACAACGACAAGGAGTGCAGTTCTAGGAATGCTTGCTAAGCCCCCTTTTACTACTCATTGTGCAGCTCTTCAGGCATAGCAGAGGACTAAAGAAGGTCATGCTTAAACTTAAAGGTATGGAAGACACATATGTCCAGGATTCTGAATCATCAACCAGTTGGTTAACACAGATTTTTTTAAGAATGACATGCAGAAAGGACAGAGCAGGAAAATGCTTGATATTTTTTTTTACTTATAAGACTTCTGTCCTAAAAATGTACCTTGAATCCTTAGACCTGGTCATCTATAAAGATTCTTTTTGTCTCTTTAGTCTACAGTCTAATATATATATTCCTCTTCTTAGTCTCTTTCCCTAGCACATATAGCATGATTAAAACAGACCTTGCCCAGATTTTACATAAAATACACACCCTCAAATTAGTATAGGGTCAACCATCGGTTTGAATGAAGCTCTTACCTGAGAACCTGTTGGAGGAAAAGTAATTCCTTCTTCTTTCATAGATTTAATAGTTGCAGATATCAGACTAAACTGAGGGTCCTTTTGAAATTCTTCTGACCACTCCACCATTAAAGATTTCAATTTTTCACATACTTTAGGATGAGCCTTTAAAAAAAGGCAAAGAAAAAACAATTGTGGTTAAAATCAGTACGTGAATTATTTAACAACAAAGAGAATTATCACCAAAATTTTCTTTGCTTGAACATCAACAAAAGGCCAAGAATCTCTAGCCTGGATGAGTACTTGATAAATGCCTATTTACATTTTAAGATACAGTTATTTCTTGAGAAATTACCCTTTTTGAACATCAATTTCTAAGCCTTACTGTAATGACAACAAATCTTTTATATTCAGAGATCACTTTTCCTATGTTTTCTTAACATTAAGATTTTTATGCCAACCAAACAAAAATCTGGTGCTTCAAGAGTTTCCATTTCAAAGAAATCAGTAACACCAACCCTGTAGTGAAGACCCCCTCCATCCTGCTCTAAACTAAAAGCCCCCTTTGCTCTCCATCTCTAATGGGAATCGTACAGAACGGTGGTTCATCTGGACTCTGGTAACAGAAACCTGAACCTGAACCTCAGCTATGCTACTTACTAGCTGGCACGACTCTGGACAAGTTACTTAATTTCTAACCCTCAGTTTCTGCATCTATAAAATAAGAATGACAAGAGAAGCTAATTCCTAAGTGTTGTCAACACATTAAACAAGAGTATATGTAAAATGCTTAAAGCAGCGGCTGCCAACTAACCATCGGTCAAGACCACCAGCTATTATCATTAGCATTATGCTTTGGGAAAGAAAACAGTTTTTGGTGCTACAAATGAAAACAACAAATTTTAGAACAGTATTTCATTACTAATTTATCTAAAATTGATTTTATTTACAATACTTTATTAATGCTCATATAGTTAAAATGACAGAGTACATACATATTTTAATAACTTAAATATCTTTTAAAAATTTACCTTATTTTTTATCACAGCACGTACTTCTGTTGCAAAATCACGGGAACATACTTCTAAATGAAATATTTTTCCACAGTTTGCCACACAAGCCTCAAGAAGCTGTAATTAAAATAAAAATCAATATAAATATGTTGAGATTGTATCTTAATAAAATATACATTTAAAATTTTGATAAAATAATAACGACTTTTACTTACAGTTAATGCCTGCAGAGCAACATGAGGAACCTTATGATTTACCCTTTTCATTATGGCTTTTAGGCAATCTTTTGCTCTAAGAAAAAAATGAAGAAGGTTAAGTATTTATTCAGAATTTCAAATCAAACATTAAAAATATGAGGTATACTACTACCAAAAAACTTTAAATTTAAAAATAAAATCCTGCAAACTTTACTTTACTTCATTATAGGAATAAATCTATAAAACGACTCTACACAATCTTATGTTCATAGACTTGTAGAAGTTAAAAAAAAATAAAAGCTTGTTGCAAAAGTTACATATTCCAAAACCAAGAGCCAAATCATTTCAAAAAAGGTCTGTCAACACAAGAGAACTATTATCATATAAAAATATATTTTCATTTGTTCAAGACAGACTTAGCTTTCAGACAGCAAATTCTTATTTTCAAAAAAGTGAGCAAGATAAACAGTCGTTAAGGTTTCAGTGTAAACATGCATGAATGGACCCTGAAAAACTGTAATATTAAAACATGCTTTCATCAGTCTTCTAAACTTCTAAAGTATAATCAATTCAGCTTAATTGCTACATCTCCCCAAAAGTACCCTTTTTTATATTCACTTTTTTCATTATGATGTTATTTACCTATTCATTATTGAAAGATTTTTCAGCATATTACCTATTACATTTATCTACTTCATTATTAAAAGACTCCCATACATGTCTAAGTTACAAGAGAAATTCCTGAACAACTAGTCAATGCATTGTTAATATGTCTCTACTGTGTCACGGATTTATGTATTTTAATTTATCTCAGGTTTTCAGTTGAACTCTTTTCCATTTGTTCTTTAAGGATAAGGTCTATCCCATAAATCCTGCCACCATGATCACTTTATTTTTATTCCCCCCAAAATAAATAGTAAAACCCCATTTTCTTTTCTAAGTTACACCAAGAAAAGAGACACAGGTTACTAAGTCCCTAGACATTTACTGAGCATGGTGGGCATCTTACCCATTAGGAGTGCTTCCAACTTTGTCACATATGTCCATAATAAGACTCCAATCTTCCGTAGTGTTGTACTCATTTGTGGCTTTTTCTATAAGATATCAGCACACACAAAAATTAGGACATATGTTATGTAACATAAAATACTAAGAAAGGCATAGAATAAGCCCTGCCTTTGCTTTTGCTAAATATAAAAGAACTATGAAAAAAACTTCAGAAGATATGGTATTTTTACTAATTTTAATTTTAAATAATGTTGTAAGGTGCACCAATAAAGTGTCTTCTAAATATCTATATATAAAAGGCTAAGTGACCATCCGACTGTCTAACCAGCCAGTACCTATGATGCGCACTGACCACCAGGAGGCAGATGCTCAACGCAGGAGCTGCTGAGCTGTGGTGACTTAGCAGCTGCGGTTCTCGGTATGTCAGAGAACCGGTTTTAGCCCAATCCCCACAGGCCAGGCTGAAGGACTTCACCTGCCAGAGGGACCCCGCTCACTCTGCAGACGGCCTTCGAGCCAAGGTGCCACCCCAAGAATTCTAATTTCCTTTCAATGTGCATGAATCCGTGCACCAGGCCACTAGTAGTTAATAATAATAAATAACATTTACATAAACTTTTTAAACAGCTTTACTGAAATATAATTCACATTCTAATAAAATTTGCCCATGTAAAGTGTGAATAAATTTATATTCACAATTTGATGTTTTTAGTATAATTAGAGACTTGTGAAACTATCACCGCTATCTAATTTTAGAACATTTTCATTACCCTAAAAAGAAATCCATACCCATTGGCAGTCACAGTATAGTCTCGCCCCATCCTCTCCACCCTAGACCACTAATCTACTTTGTATCTCTATAGGTTCCTATTCTGGATTTTTCATATAAATAAAATCATGCAGCATATGGTCTTTCCTGACTGCCTTCTTTTATTTAGCACAATGTTTTAAAGATTCACCCATGTTGAAGAATGTATCAGTACTTTACTTCGTTTTATTGCTGAATATTATTCCATTGTATAGATAATACCTTATTTTATTTCACCACCAGTTGATGAACATTCCTGTATTTTTTTTTTTTAACTTCTTGGTTAATATAAAAAAGGCAATGCTGCTATGAATGCTTGTGTACAAATTTTTGTGTGGATGCATGCTTTTATACTTCTTTGGTATATACCTAGGAGAATTGCTGAATCTCACAGTAACTCTATTTAATTTTATTAGGATGTGGAAGTTTTTCAAAGCATCTGTACCATTTTATGTTCCCACTAGCAATATGTGAATGTTTCATATATAGTTTTAGAACACTCCAAAAATATATTATATTGCCCTCGCTGGTGTGGCTCAGTTGGTTTAGCGTCATCCCATGCATCAAAAGGTTGCCAACTTCATGCTCATCTTTTCTCTTTGCTTATGGTGGAGTTTTATTTGTGCTGAACAGATCTATCACTCTTTTCTTTTAATAGTATCTTTCACCATTGTTTTCAACTACCTGAAGATTAAATATTTACCTATATCAGTGGTTCTCAACCTTCTGGCCCTGTAAATACAGTTCCTCATGTTGTGACCCAACCATAAAATTATTTTCGTTGCTACTTCATAACTGTAATGTTGCTACTGTTATGAATCATAATGTAAATATCTGATATGCAGGATGGTCTTAGGCGACCCCTGTGAAAGGGTCGTTCGACCACCAAAGGGGTCGCGACCCACAGGTTGAGAACCGCTGACCTATATTCTCTTGTGTATATATACTGTTTCTCTTTTATGGGTAAATCTTTAGTCTACTCAGAAATTTCATTTAGCATATGGTGTGATAGGCACAGATAGAAAAATATTCTTACACAATATCTGAAGTAGATCCAACATCTAAGAATCTATCCTTTCCTCTTTGAGAAACCAGAATCATTTATTATCAAATCTTAACGCACAATTTTGGCCATGTGAAACACAATTAAATGTGAAACCTATGCAATACCCTCCAAAACCCTTCTAATAATTTCAAAAATATCTAAACAGAATATTTTTATTTGACTAATTATATAGAAAATTAAAAGCCCTGATTTGAATACCCTATCCAGCAGAGTATTACTCTCTACACATGTAGGGCTCATGATTACTCTTTGTGAAAAGTATAAAATCTGAAGATTTTATAATAGCCTGCCAAAAAGAATTCCATTTTTCAAGTGAACAAAATAGCAGTTAAGTTATGTACTTAGGAGCATTTTAAACTCCTGGAAAAATTTTAAATATTATAATTAAGGAAACATTCTTTGATAGCATGTCACTTTGCCCAATGTTGGAGCCATATCTCACATTATCCTGTGTCAAATGCATAGAAATTAAGAGAGTTAAATGAGCTCTCCTGGGGCCTGTCTGCTAAATTTCCAAGGTTTCGTGGGTATAAGTCATAACATTTCATCACCAGGTTTTGATTACTACCTATAGAGAGCTTCATCTACCCAGAAAGACTCTAACAATATCATAAAAGAAACAGTCCATAAATAAGGCTCCCCTTCCACAGAGTCCATTATGTTCAACATATAGCTTTAAAAAGAATTCAAGTCTACTCATAAAACTTTTAATAAAATAGGCTCTATCAGTAATAAAAAATTAACCATATAAAATAAGAATGCCCACAAGAGATCTTTAAAGCTCCTCCAACTATGTTTGGAAATAAGAACTCATGACTGATCTGCTTCCAACCATGACAAAATATCTGGTACCAGATTTGCTATTCTACCAAAAACAAGTATAAAACAGGCCAAAATATATGAGGCAACTGTGTTCAGAAAATGAATAACAGCGTAGGTCGAGCTCTTTCAGGGAAAGGAAATATGAAATGAACCTCACGATGGCCCCAGATTTCTGCCTGGGAAGACTTTCCTGTCCCAACATAAGGAAAACCAGCCCTAGTAGAGCAACTCAGAGACAGAGACCAGATTTCTGAACACATGCTTCTTGTTAATGAACACTCCTCCCAGTGCGCGACACACACACACATTGAGACTCAAGATGAAGTCTAGCAGAGATCACCTACTATGGGGCTCAAAGGTAGTGCAATGCTGGAGTTTTTGGAATTTCTGCCTGTTATGAACTCAATGTCTGTGTCCCCACAAAATTCATTTGTAATTACCTGCCAGTGTAGCAGTATTTGGAGACTGGGCCTTTAGCAAAGTGATTAAGGTAAAATGAGATCATAAGAATGGGGCCCTAATCCAGCAGGATTAAGTGTCCTTAGAAGAGATACTAGAAAGCTCTCTCTCTCTCTCTCTCCTCACACACAGAAAGATCATGTGAGCACACAGTGAGATGGTGGCCATCTGCATCCCAAGGGGAGAGTCCTCACTAGAAACCAACCCTCTTGGGACTTTGATCTTGGACTTCCAGTCTCCAGAACAGTGAGAAAATACATTTTGGTTGTTTAAGTCACCTAATATATGGTATTAAGTTATGGCAGGCCGAACAGACTAACACTCCAGCCAACTAGAGTAGAGAGAACAATTCCGACATTCAGTTGAAACCCCCAAAACACCACATTTTAGGAGTAAAGATCCCTAGAATTTAGTTCAATATCAAAATAGGTCTGCCTCACAAAGAAAACAAAACCTGACAAAAACCTAAAAGATCCTCCAATGATATAACTACCTGACAGATCAAAACTCAACACTTTTTAAAAGAAGACAACTGGCCACTTCCTTAAAAGAATAACTACAATGACCAGTATAAAGTAAAAAAATTGCCCTGACCGGTTTGGCTCAGTGGATAGAGCGTCGGCCTGTGGACTGAAGGGTCCCAGATTCGATTCCGGTCAAGGGCATGTACCTTGGTTGCAGGCACATCCCCAGTAGCGGGTGTGCAGGAGGCAGCTGATCGATGTTTCTCTCTCATCGATGTTTCTAACTCTCTATCCCTCTACTTTCCTCTCTGTAAAAAAAATCAATAAAATATATTTTTAAAAAAGAAATGGTATTGAAAGGACAGCATCTCAACTAAAATTATTCACTGGATAAGCTTAAAAGCAGATTGAAAATTACAGAAACAGTGAACATGAAGAAAGGTCAATAAAAGTAACCAAATTTGCCAAACCGGTTTGGCTCAGTGGACAGAGCGTCGGCCTGCGGACTGAAAGGTCCCAGGTTCGGTTCCGGTCAAGGGCATGTACCTTGGTTGTGGGCACATCCCCAGTAGGAGGTGTGCAGGAGGCAGCAGATCGATGTTTCTGACTGTCTATCCCTCTCCCTTCCTCTCTGTAAAAAATCAATAAAATACATTTTTTTAAAAAGTAAACAAGCCAAAGCCGGTTTGGCTCAGCGGATAGAGAGTCGGCCTGCGGACTGAAAGGTCCCAGGTTCGATTCCGGTCAAGGGCATGTACCTGGGTTGCAGGCACTTCCCCAGTGGGGGATGTGCAGGAGGCAGCTGATCGATGTTTCTCTCTCATCGATGTTTCTAACTCTCTATCTCTCTCCCTTCCTCTCTGTAAAAAATCAATAAAATATATTTAAAAAAAAAAAAAAGTAAACAAATTTGAAGAACAGAGAAATAAAGATTAAGAAACTTATTTGTTTTTTAAAACTTTCTCTAACAAAATACTGCAAATTAAATAGTTTAAAATACCACCTGTTACTAATTCATAATTCTGTAGTTCAAAATCTAAGCAGGCTTGCCTAGGTTCCATGCTCAAGATATTCAAGGCTTGTTGTTGGGAGATTGATGTTATTTAACTAAAACATGGTAACTAAATTCATGCACATTGGAACTATGTAAAGTGAGTAAACTAAGGCAGAGTTTAAATCTTTTTTCAAATGTACATGGAACTACCAAAAACTAGAAATAATTTAGGATAATATACACAATATATTCTCTGAGTACAATATGTTTTTATCAGATCAAATGTAAAACCCAATCACATGGAAATTAATCATGTAACCAAGACTATGATAGGAAGGCTGGGTGAAAAAGGTGAAGGGATTGAGCCAAAAAAACCCCACAAAGATTATAATAGAAGCCAACATAAAATTTTATTATAATTAGGCTACAACACATTAATACCTTGAGGGAAAATTATTTTTAATGTGTTAATAAGAAAACAATTATTTTTATACCTTAAAATTATAGAATAGAAAAAAACTGGCAAAAGAATTTCTTTAGAGCAGAAATAAACTAGGAAATGGAAAGCAAGTAAATGAGTAGAATTCATTTTGGTATTACACGGAAACCACAGCTGCCAGTTTCTACTACAGATATAAAAATGTTCTTTCTTTGGACCAATTCATTATAAACTGAAAAATTATTTGAAAAATGTAAGAGTTTATGAGTTGTCAGTTATCAAAAAAAAAATCAGTAATGAACAATTTTTAATTCTATATGCTATCATTTAAAAATTATATACTAGGTGTACTGGTTAATAATGTGGATTTTTTTTTTCAGTAGCTGGAGTTACACATATGTTGATATATATGCAATTTGATATGTATGCTATTTTGTTGTATTGACAACAAGCTTCAAAACTTCATATGTCAAATTTTCTGAAGGTGTTAACATCATAGGTATTTTCATGCTTAAAAATGTCTAATTTCGTGCCAAAAAAAGAGCATTTGCAGGAAGTTTTAATTCATTTATTTTGAAGTCCTGCTGAAAGTTATTGTATACTTCAGGAAGCTTATGGTGAACATGCTCCATCTCAATATACTTGTGAATGCTGGTTTAAACGCTTTAAAAGTGATGATTTCTATGTGAAAGACAAAGAACGTCCAGGTCAATTTGAACCACACTTTGATGGTAAAACAACCAGAATGGACCAGAAGACACGGCAAAGTAATTTTGCTTCAGATAACGCACCCTCACACACTTCAAAACCAGTTAAAGACACGTTAAAAGATCTTGTCTGGGAAGTATTAACCCAACCGCCGTATTCACCAGACTTTGCTCCTTCAGATTACCACTTGTTCCAATAGATGGCACACGCACTTTCTCAGCACCGCTTCAAAACGTAAGAAAAAAGTGGAAAATTGGGTATCTGAATGGTTTGCTTCAAAGCAAGAAAAGTTCTAATGGGACAGTATCCACAAATTACCTGAAAGATGGGGGAAATGTGTAGCTAGCAATGGACATTACTTTGAATAAAGCACTTTTGATGTTTCTCTTGAAATTATCGTGTTTTCTTTGATTACAAAATCCTCATTATTAACCGGTACACCTAGTATATATAAAAGCCAAGCGACCGGAATAACTGGAACGACTGGTCGCTATGACACGCACTCGGCAGGGCCAGCCGGCCAACCTCCTGCAGCCCCAATTGGGGTGGACAGGCTGGAACCCACCCATGAACGAATTCGTGCACCGGGCCTCTAGTACTAAATAATAGGGGTATTGAATATAACAAAATTTTTAAATCCTTCATCATTTCCCTTCATGCTTTCAAAAGAGACCTACTAAATATATCTTCTGAGGTTCATTAAAAGTCAGTCAGAACTGTAACTACTTCCCAGGACCTTCAATTTTCGACATTCCTTAACTAGAGGAGACTAAAGAAAGTCCTCTTTGAATGGAACAGTAATAGCTGTCATAAATAGGTCTCAATAGTAAAAAATGTTAGAGGTGTTGTGTCATAGGAACAGAGAGGTGCTTGTCCCTTAAGCATAGACAGTTATAGATCCATTAAGAAAATAACATAAGAATAGTCTAGAACAGGGGTGGGCAAACTTTTTGACTCGAGGGCCACAATGGGTTCTTAAACTGGACCGGAGGGCCGGAACAAAAGCATGGATGGAGTGTTTGTGTGAACTAATATAAATTCAAAGTAAACATCATTACATAAAAGGGTACGGTCTTTTTTTGTTTTTAGTTTTACTCATTTCAAACGGGCCGGATCCGGCCCGCGGGCCGTAGTTTGCCCACGGCTGGTCTAGAAGATGGAAGCAATATTTATTACTACACAAGAAGGACTGAAGATGCCAATAGGCTAGGGTGAAGTTCAGTCCTATAAAGGAAACATATGTTTGGACAATACCAAAATTTCTCAGGTTTCTAGGAACAATATTCTCACCAATGTTACTGACTATTTGAAATAGGAAAAAGACTGAAAGCTAATACGCTTTTTTAAAATTTTGTTAATAAATGAAAACGTTCCTAGGGCACTTGAAACTAAAGAGAAAATGAACAAATGGGACTACATCAAAATAAAAAGCTTCTGCACAGCAAAAGAAACCATCAACAAAACAACGAGAAAACCCACTGTGTGGGAAAACATATTTGCCAATGTCATATCTGATAAGGGCCTAATCTCCAAAATTTATAGGGAACTCATACAACTTAACAAAAGGAAGATAAACAATCCAATAAAAAAATGGGCAAAGGACCTAAATAGACACCTTTTAAAAGAGGACATTCAGAAAGCCAAGAGACATATGAAAACATGCTCAAAGTCACTAATCATCCGAGAGATGCAAATCAAAACAACAATGAGGTACCATCTCACACCTGTTAGACTGGCTATCATCAACAAATCAACAAACGACAAGTGCTAGAGAGGATGTGGAGAAAAAGGAACACTTGTGCACTGCTGGTGGGAATGCAGACTGGTGCAGCCACTATGGAAGACAGTATGGAGTTTCCTTAAAAAACTGAAAATGGAACTCCCATTTGACCCTGTGATCCCACTTCTAGGAATATATCCCAAGAAACCAGAAACACCAATCAGAAAGGATATATGCACCCCCATGTTCATAGCAGCACAATTCACCATAGCTAAGATCTGGAAACAGCCTAAGTGCCCATCAGTAGATGAATGGATTAGAAAACTGTGGTACATCTACACGATGGAATACTATGCTGCTCTAAAAAGGAAGGAACTCTTACCATTTGCAACGTCATGGATGGAACTGGAGAGCATTATGCTAAGTGAAATAAGCCAGTCAATGAAGGAAAAATACCACATGATCTCACTCATTCATGGATAATAGAGACCATTATAAACTTTTGAACAATAATAGATACAGAGGCAGAGCTGCCTCAAACAGATTGTCAAACTGCAGCAGGAAGGCCGGGGAGGGTTGGGGGGCAGGAGGTAGGGGGGTAAGAGATCAACAAAAGGACTTGTATGCATGCATATGAGCATAACCAGTGGACATAAGACATTGGGGGATAGGGGAGGCTAGGGGACTGTCTAGGGCGGGGGGATAAAATGGACACATATGTAATACCCTTTGTAATACTTTAAGCAATAAAAAAAAAAATAAAAAAAAAATAAATGAAAACGTAAAAAAACACTCCCCTTCTCCCCGAAAAAAAAACACCCAAGGTAGGAGAGGGAGGTTAGATTTGAGTATACATGGCAAGCAAAAAGGGGAACAAAACACAGGAGAAAAAGAAATGATATACTTTAAGTTTTGTTTTGATATCTGGGTGATAGATGGCTAGAACTATCAGCTGTCAAATGACCAGTGTTTGATACTCCACATGACATACTATAAATAAAATGTACTCTTTTAACATTAAGAACATCTCTGAGGTCCTTTCATTTAAACAAACAAAGGCAGTACAAAGACACATCCATGTAAGTACACTGCTATAGTATTATTATACTGTACATTCACTTGCGGAAAATCATCCTCTCGCCCACTTACCATACTTTCAAACAATAATCTAAGTAAGCTTTCTAGTAGAATTAAAGAATAAAAATGTGTATTTTAAGTGTCAACATGATCAGTTCATAAGAAACAAAAGTATAAATTACAATGTCTTTTCTCTTAAATCCTAAAAGAGCCTAAAATAAATTCCCTTTTATGATTTGACCAAATGATCAAAAAACAAAGGCCCAAAACAGGTAAGACTCTCAAAGTGAAGAAAAACAAGACTGGGGACTTGCTCTACCACCTATAAAGGTCACTGAGATTAGACTGTGGTATTGGTGCATGATAGCTAAAGAGAACAGTGTGGAACAGAAAGCACAGACACAGGCCTCGTGAAAGGAAATGTACTGTATGAAGGAGAGGGTTCTCCAAAATAGTGGGGAAAAGATAGACAATTCAGTAAATGGTGATTAAACAAATTGATTACTGTCTATTGTCAATTGACTATCCAATTAATCCTTCCTGGGAACTTACACTAAGATTGAGTCTAGGTGCATTGAAGACCTGTGAAAATCAAAACTTTAATAAAACTTTCAGAAGAAAACATGACAAAAATCCTTATAAACTCAGGGTACAGAAAGCTTTCTTAAACAAGAAATATAAAATCAAGGGCGAAGCCTTGGCCAGAATCTCAGCTGGTTAGAGCATTGACCCAATACACCAAAGTTGCGGGTTCGATCTCTGATCAGGGTACATATAAGAATCAACCAGTGAATGCACAAATCAGTGGAACAACAAATCGATGTACTGGTATTTCTCTCTCTCTTGCTCCCTCCCTCTCTTCCTCTCTCTAAAATCAATCAATCAAACAATACATTCTTTTTAAAGCAGGGAAGAAAAATAATATAACTAAATTAAAACTTAATTTTCTTAACAATAAAAGATATCCGAAACAAGTACAAAGAAGCAACAAACTGGGATCTATATTTGCAATTCTCATAACCAATAAAAGTTTAGTAGAGAATTATATGGAACCCTAAAAAAAAAAAAAAAATCCTACAGAATAAGTAAAAGTAATGAGAAGGCAATTTATAAAAATACAAATGGAATGACCAAGAAATATATGATGTTCAACTTCACTAGCAATGAAGTTAAAATAAAATGAAAACAATGCCCTATTTCACATCCATCAAACTGGCATAAATTTAAAATCTGACAATACCCAGTGTTAATGAGAATGTGGAACAATAGGGACTCATTCCACCACTCGTGGGAGTAAAATCTCCCACAAACACTTAGATGGGTAATTCTGCTATCTAATATTTTGCAACTCTGCACTATCCACACTTTTAAAAGGAATTCCTCTTCAAGATACAATCCCTGGAGAATCTCTCAGTCATGTGAATAAGAAAATCATGGATAAGAACTTTTACTGCAATGTTGACTGTAATAACAAAAAACTGGGGAGAAAAACTTCATGTCCATTAATGGGAGACTGAATAAAAAATGTGGTATAAGCATACAGTGGAATACCACATAGCTCTTAAAATTAATGAACTAAAGCTAGGAATATCACAAAAAAATGCTGGATGACAAGCTGCAAATTAAATGCACAGAATGATACTTTTTATGAAGTTTAAAAACATATAAAGCAATACATGTAGTATATGGTATGCACAGTACATACAGTTGACCCTCGAACAACATGGGTTTGATTTGCATGGTCCCACTTATATGCAAATTGTTTTCCATAGACAATTTGAAAAAATTTTCTGATGAACCAGAGCCTAAAACAGATGACATAAACTTATGGTGTTGATAATCCAATACAATACTGTAAATGTATTTTCTCTTATGATTTTCTTTTTTTTAAATATATTTTTATTATTTCAGAGAGGAAGGGAGAGGTAGAGAGGTTGTTAGTAGTTAAGTTTTAGGGGAGTCATATGAAGATTTTTTACTGTGCAGTGGGTTGGTTTCCCTAACCCCCATGTTGTTCAAGAGTTATTTTATAATATAACTGTATATTATAATATAACTGTATAATATAACTGTATATTATAAAGCTAGAGTTTATAGCTTTTTGTAGAGTTTTTTTATAGGAACACTACAAAAAACTCTGAGAAGGGAAGCAAAAGAATAGGATAGAACCTCACTGTATTCAAGAATTGACATAAGTACATAGATGTTATAAATTTGAACATATTTGTATTACTGAAGTACAATCAATATCTACTTTTATATTAGGGTTTCTTGTAAATATAAAATTCCCAAGCTAACTCATTTTCAAGTTCTAATATAACACAAGCCAAAGACACAACAATACACGCATTCAAATTTCCCTTTTAAGATAAAAGTTCACACTTCAATCCACTGACAGAATTTTATAGAGGTAGAATTTGAGGTCAGCTTTGTGGGACACAAGTAGGTGTATCTTTAAGGAAGGAGATACCAAGGTTGTAAAAAAAAAAAAAAAAAAAAAAGCAAAAGCCTATTAGTGAATAGTAAATGGCAGAGGCAGAACCTTGCGAGAAAGATTGCCTGGACTAAGAAGAAAAAGATAAGCAAATAGAACTGGAGTTAGGGAGCAAAACAGACAAGTCACGAGTCAGGAACCAATGCAGTGAGATGGAAAAATTAGTACAGAATATAAGGAAATGACATTCCTTTTAACACTAACCACTAAATCGTCCTACTGTGGCTCTGTCCGCATGTTTCATTTTTCCCTTAAAATCTTTTAAGATGGCTGCACCAACCAAAAACCCTATATTCCCTTTAAGATGCTGGACTGGAGTGTATGTATATTTTTGTTTTTGCCTCAGCACAGCTTCAAGAGAATTTTATTAAAACAAAAAATAAATCCGGATTTGAATAAATCCAACAAATATTTAAAGAGCTCTCATGCTACCATTCCTAGCATACCAATCAGGATTTGTACATTCTGACTCTGAAAAAAATAGGAATTTCCTGGCCTTTGGCCTGCTTCCATTTGACAAGTCATATTCTATCATCAACTTATGACTCACTACAGCTCTTCCTCTGAATCTGAGAAAAGGGTTTCTTCATGACATGAATGATGTCAGAAAGACTGCTCACCCTCTGGTGAGACTCAATACGAATCAAAGAAACGTAGGTTCATCTTTAAAGGCCCTTAATTACAAAATGACCATACCATAAGGTAAGGTTACTTCTTGTAGGTAGAAATACTGTCAGAAAAGGGGGAGTGGGAAGAGAGGACAGTGTCAATACCTTTACAAACAAAAAGTCTGCCTGGAGGTCTTAGTCTTCTCTTCAGAGAAGATGACTGCTTTAAGTAAAGGGAAGTATGTAAACAAAGCATGTCATGTTATCTCTAGTACTATGATAATCACACTACATGACAACTGCCTTTCTATGTGTATATGTGTCCTCCATTAGACTGAGTTTCCTGAAGGCAGTAATCCAGTCTGTCTATTAAATTTTTGTGTCCCCAGAATTTAATACAATGTCTGACATACAGTAATCATTCAATACATGTTTATTGAATGAAAGGTGAACAAAGATATGACCAAAACAAAAAGAAAAAATGGTAAAAATCTGACTGAATCAAAGAGAGTAAGTGAAAAAGACAATGCATTATGGCAAAGAAACATTCCTATAGACATCTCAAGTTAAATAATGACTTGCTTGTATCGCTTAACCCAGTGGTTCTCAACCTTCTGGTCCTTTAAATACAGTTCCTCATGTTGTGACCCAACCATAAAATTATTTTCGTTGCTACTTCATAACTGTAATGTTGCTACTGTTATGAATCGTAACGTAAATATCTGATATGCAGGATGGTCTTAGGCGACCCCTGTGAAAGGGTCGTTTGACCGCCAAAGGGGTCGTGACCCACAGGTTGAGAACCGCTGGAGAAGTTACAGATGGATCTCAATTAAATTTGCTCCTTCACCTTTAAAAAGTCTTTTGGATACTGACAATCACACTTGAGTTAATAAATAAGTACTTAAGGTTTGGTTAATGGCAATGTCCATGAAATAATCTATACACAGCTGTATTTTTATGTCTGCACAGCAGTGCCTCTTACTACATTGGTACTAAACTGTGAAAACAACTCAACCCACTTCTGGAAGTTTTCAATCAGAAAACAGTGGGCTTCCAGAAAAGATTTCCCTTGAACAAAGAGTTCCACAGTTTTAAAATTTGAAAATCATTTGTCTTATTCTAGTTTGCCCATTCTGTTTTATTTCACTAGCACACAATGAAAGTCTTCACACCAGCAATCTATATATATAAAAGGCTAAGTGTCCGTCCAACCGGTAGCTATGGTGCACACTGACCACCAGGGAGCAGACAGTCAACACAGGATCTGCCATGATACACACTGGCCATTTACAGACCTGGCACTGACAAATCAACACTCAGCTTCCCCCAAGTGGGACACAGGCCCCACCACCACCCGATTCACCCCACCAAATCGCAGTCAACGCTGCCAAGACCCCATGGCGCAAAATGCAGCCCACAGCCCAGCCCGAAACAGTTGCTGTGGCACCAGATAATGACATCACATAGCAATGCCCGGCTTCCTCTCCCTACTGACTAGCCTCCTGGGAATTTCTTCAGCCCAGGAATATGACTTGCTTTATAGCCAGGTGGAAACATTTTACACTTTAACTAAATGTTTGTGAAATGTTTTCAAGTGCCTCATCTCATTTGATCCTCACAGAAGTCCTGGGGTAGGTAGGTAGGAGACTTGGCAGAATCCTATTTTCTTTTCATTAGCTGGAAAACGGAGATTTAGAAAGTTTAGAAACTTGACCCGGCTGAAAAGAAGTAAGAAATGGTGGAACTTGAAAATGACTTCAGGTTTTCTCACTGCGCAGAATATAGTCAAACACTGCTACAGTTAAATATTTTACCCTTTGTTCTCCCTGCATGAACTACAATAATAATCTGCCTCATGTTAATATTTACTGCTGTGTTGCTGACAATTACCTGAAAGAGAAGTTGGGGTGCCTCACTGGGCTGGAAAAAGTTTAGCTAAATCAGAAAGCAGGACTAATTAAGCAAGTTTATTCTATATCTAAACAAGGCTAAGTTGACTCACGCATGCGCAATACATATAAAGCTCTCGGTGGCACCAATCGCACACGTCAATCTGTCATTGTCGATTATGAATTTGGTTGACACTTCTATTATAGGGGAAGGGTGAATAGTGATATTTAAATATTTCTTCTAATTAATTTCCTTTCAATGTGCACAAATGCGTGCACCAGGCCACTAGCCACTAGTAAGCAATACGAGTCTCAGTGCAATAAAGGGAGACATCATTAGCAAAGGCTGCTTCCTAAACTTATGACAGTCACGTGTATTAAACTACCAAGGAAAAAAGTTGAATAAAATTATGGAAATACAGCCCTAACTGGTTTGGCTCAGTGGATAGAGCCTCCGCCTGCGGACTGAAGGGTCCCAGGTTTGATTCCTGTCAAGGGCATGTACCTTGGTTGCGGGCACATCCCCAGGAGGGGGCGTGCAGGAGGCAGCTGATCAATGTTTCTCTCTGGATGTTTCTAACTATCCCTCTCCCTCCCTCTCTGTAAAAAATCAATAAAATGTATTTTAAAAAATTATGTAAATACATATTTGAAGACTATCTAGGAGCAAGATATAAAAACGTTTAGATCTATGGGAATGGAAGTGACTTAAAATGTACATTGTATTTGACTTTTGAACACACTTTTGGAATCACATTAATATATCAAAACAGGGCACTTTTTAGTGTCTTCACAGTAAGAAAATTGTAACTTATGAAACAGGTGGCTCAGGGCTGTGATGTGAAGTGCCTGTGTGATCCTGGTAATGTTTAGCCACTCGTTTTTCATTCCACCAAGTCCTAAAGCTCTAACTAGGGTTCTGTTAACTAATCTTACTTAGCCTATTTGTTTTTACTTTGATTCTAGCGCCCCAAATAAAAAAAATAAAAAAATAAGTTCTCTTACCCCGTCCATCTTTCTCTCACTTCATGGTCACTGAGCCGAAAGCGCTCCTACAACCCCAGCCAATAAATGCTAGTTGTTCTGGGCGGTTTTGAAACCCTGGGGTTTTCCTTTTCATACCCCAAGACAACATTTCGTAGCACTTGCGCCCGCCAGGGACAGGGCGTAACACTGCCAAAGGCGGTAAACAAATGCTGAAGCCCCGCTCTCAGGGCCGGGGTGCATTCGTGTAGGAGCGAGGGAAATAGATTCTTCCCGCTGAATGGGTCAAGTCAAGGCCTCTAGTGCTGGGCTGCCCTGGACCGCGGGGTCTCCGCATCTGCATCGCCCCCTAAAAGGGCGAGGGGTGCTAACCGGCTCTACAGGGAGCAAGGAGTCTGCACCGTCAGCTCCCCGACTGCTCCCTCGTCCCCGCCGCCAGCAAGTCCCAGGTCCTTCTTCCCCATTCCTGCGCCTGGCGAGGGGAAAGGCCTCCCCCGGGGTCCCCAGCCTCAGGTGGGCGGGAAGCCCTCCCCCGGCCGCCAGCGATCGGGCGAAGAGACCCTCCGGGCGGCGACGCCCCCTTCTCTCCCTTGGCTTTGGCTTCCCAGTCCCCGGAGTCGCCACCGCCCACTTTCTACCGCGACTAACAGCAGCCCCGGCCCGGAACCAGCACTTACCCACGTCCTGCTCGAAGGGGTTGGCGGCGAAGAGAGGCATCTCGCCCACACCCGCGCCCTGGTCGCTGCGGTCTGGCTGAGACGGGCAGCTGCTCGGGGCTAGAGGACCGGCGGCCGCAGCTTCCTAGATGGCTCCGCTCCGATCGACACCTCCTACTTCCGCCGTCGCACCTGCCTGAGTCCCGCCTGATCCGCCAGCTGCGGGTCCGCGCTCCGCCCCCGGTTCCGCCCCTGGGACGAGGTCCCGGCAGCCGTGAGCATCCTCTCGGTGGCCCTGTCGCCGCTGCCCGCCAGGAGGAGGAGGCAGCCCTTGTTACAGGCCCTCGTAGGCATCAGGCGTTCTCCGTGGACACCTTTCCATCGCTAGGACCCCGGCAAGCCACGGAGCGGGGTCCTTCGAAGGCCGGAAGTTGTCGCGCTTACTACTGGGCGACGCCAGAGGCCCGTAGCTACAGTGCTAGGGCCGTCGCTCTAGGGGACGCGGTTGTCCGGGGTTTTCTACGTGAGGCTGCGGGTTCAAACGGCTAAGTAGTTGGCTCCTGAGCGGCAGGCTGGTTCCTGCCGGCAGCCGTGGACCCGCGGTTGCGGTCGCGTCACAGTCCTGTTGCCCTGGAAACTGATGGAGCCTTGGCATAGAGGTGGCTTTGAGAACGGACAAGGGGTTTGGTTCTTCTCTTGGAGGGCTAAGGGCGGTGCACTCTCCTGGTGCCTGAACCTCGCCGGAATAACCACTCTGGGAATAACTTTGACTCTGGGGACTCCTAACGTTTTACTTCCATCGTGAAAAGGTGCCCTGAAAATACTGCTGGACTCTGGGAGTCCAGAGAGGAGCGAGGCACACCCCCTGCCCTCAGGTTGCTGACAGGAGCATAGACATGGCAGTATATGACAGTCCTGATAAACAGTAGCCCCCCCTTATCCGAGGGGGGTGCAGCCCTAGACTCCCCACCCCCGTTGGATGCCTGAAACCTTGGGTATTACCTGTTTTTTCTATACATACATACCTAGGATAAAATTTAATGTATAAATTAAGCACAATAAGAAATGATTAACAATAACTACTGAAATTGAAGTTATACTTTAATGAAAGTTGTGTGAATGAGTCTGGGTCCATTATTAAGTAAAATAAGGGTTACATGAACACACGCACCGCAATAACACAAGTTGATCTAATTAGGGGGATATGCTGGACAAAGGGACGACTCAAGCCCCAACCAGCTGGAGCAGGATGGCTGGAGATGGCATCATGCTACGCAGAATGGCTTGCAATGTAAAACTTAGGGGTTATTTCTGAAGTTTTCCATTTAATATTTTCGGACCATGGTTGATCACGAATAATTGCAACCATAGAAAGAAAAAACGCAGGTAAGGGTGGACTACTACATAGTTGGGCTCACAAACTCAAATTCCCTTAGGATCCAGCCAGGACCTAAGTAAATGTAAAAGTGCAAGCACCCTCTCACCCAGATACTCCCTCTCCTTAACCCTGCTTTATTTTTCCATAGCATTTATCACTTCCTACTATATCACTTATTTATTTTCTGTTTCTCCTCTTGTGAACATAAATTCTATGGCCGGTTTTGTTCATTGCTGTATCCCCAGCATCTAAAACAGTGTCGGGCAAGCAATAGGTGCTCAATAACACTTTCCAAATGCAGCCACGACCATCTAACCAAACAGTATGTCTCTGACGATGGTAACTACTAATAAGCTTTTGCCATTTATTGAAGTGTGGGCCCTACTAGAGTTTCCAATTTTAAAATGATTTTTAAGTGCTAAGAATTACTTAAACATTTTAATAATGGATCAAGCAAAACCATCTTACAACCTCTGGTACAAAGACTTGGTATGTAGAAGAGGAAATCTTGACACCTGGCATGGATCAGGGAAGTGGTTGCATTTTATGCTATAAAGATAGGTGCACGTAGGTGCACGTAGGAAATCATTTGCGGGTGAAAGGAGCTGGTTTTAAAAATAGCATTGAAACCAGGATGTCAAAATATGTTTGGAGACTTTCTGGATGGATTTGACTAGGATTAAGGCTAGTGTTGGAATGGAAAACAAGGCTAGATCGAGATAAGAGGAGACAGATTGGAAAGAGCTTTAAGAGCAAGCTAATTTTTAACAAAAGTTTAGCATACAAGGCACTAGATTATCATGTAAAGATTTTGAGCAGCAGAATAGTTTTCTAAAAAGAGTTTCGAGATACTAATCTGGCATCACTGTTATGATGTAGAGTCTACATTGTAGGCGAAGAAGCAGACCCAGGCAGGACCGTTGAGGAGGCTGTTGCTTCACATGAAAGCCATGGAAGACGTCATGTAGAGGAACTTGTATCGAGATAAGAGCAAAGGGCTGAGGATTAGTCTCTGGAAAACGTTCACATTTTAAAGAGACTCCTTTTGCTCTGGTGTGTGTGCAAAGAAATGCAACTTTTACATTTTTCTGTTATACAACCTCTTTTGAGCCCCTGTCTCCTTGATAACAGAAAATAATCTTGTTAAATTCAGCACGAGCAAGCACACACACACCAATTATACTGAAATACCACTTTTATGATTTTGTTCCCTTACTCAAGAACCTATTGGATTTTGCCTGCCGTGAAAAGTTCGATCTGGGATGTTATTGTTTTGGTAAATAGCTCATTTTTCCCTGCCCAGTAACCTTGTTTCCCATGGCTTGAAGCATCAGTTTTTGAAGTCAGATGAAATTTCAAATCACAGCCCTGCCACTGACTATGTGACTTTGGGAAAATATTTAATAGGGACCTCAGTTTTCTTGCCTGTAAGTATATACTTTATAAATTTGCAATGCAGATTAAATAGAATTATGGAAGCTTTTTATATAGTAAGTACTCAGTAGTGCATATTATAGCACGAAAGAACTTTTTTGCAGTGATGGGTGTGTTTCACATTTGCACTACTAGCCACCTGTGGCTATTGATCACTTGAAATCGGGCTGGTGAAAATAAAGAACTGCGCCCTGGCTGGTGTGGCTCGGTTGGAGCATCCTCCCGTGCACCAGAGGGTCTCTGGTTAGATTCCTGGTCAGGGCACCTATCCAGGTTGTGGGTTCGATCCTGGTCAGCACCTCTGTGCTGGGGGGTGTACAGGAGGCAATGGTTCATGTTTCTCACATTGAAGTTTTCTCCCCCTTCTCTCCCTCCTCCCCCCGCAACCCCCCCCCCCACGTCTCCTACTCTCTCTCAAATCAACAAAAACATGTTCTTGTGTGAGGATAAAAACATTTTTACAGCCGAAACCGGTTTGGCTCAGTGGATAGAGCGTCGGCCTGTGGACTGAAAGGTCCCAGGTTCGATTCCGGTCAAGGGCATGTACCTGGGTTGCGGGCACATCCCCAGTAGGAGGTGTGCAGGAGGCAGCTGATCGATGTTTCTCTCTCATCGATGTTTCTAACTCTCTATCTCTCTCCCTTCCTCTCTGTAAAATATCAATAAAATATATTTTAAAAAAAAACATTTTTACAAAAGAAAATAACTGATTTTTAAATTTTATTTTATGTTAGCTAATTTAAACTAAGCCACATGTAGCTAGTGGCTAGCATATTGCCACACCACTAGACAACATTGTAAAAATCAGTTGGAGGAGAAATAGAAGTGCCTTTTGTTTGTATTACTTGTGCCTTACAGTATTTCCCTTTCCAAACATACATGCTTTCCTCTTCCACCTATCTTCGTCTTGTACTTTTTGTCTTTCACATCTGGAAATTTAAGATTCACTGAAACACCCATATTCTCCTATAGCATTCCTCAGTTGGTCCCAATCCACAACTTCCATGTCTCGGAACCTTTTATTGAACAGATGGTCAACATTGCACTACTTGGGATGTAATATTCCTCTGAGCTGGCTGTGTGATTGTTGTAACTCCCCAAGAGCACAGCATAAGGATCTGTGGGGTTTTTAAATTCTGTGCCTCTCCCAAGCATTTAGCCCAAGCATGACAAACTCTCGGCCGGCGGGCCACATGCCTGACATGCTTGACTTAGACTTTACTTAGAATACTGTAAACACTACATTATGGACTGAAGATTTTTGTCCCCCCAAAATTCATACACTGAAATATAACCCTCAATGTGATGATATTTGTAAGTGGAGCCACTGGGAGGTAATTATGTCATGAGAGTGGAGTCCTCATTAATGGGATTAGTGTCTATAAGAAGAGGCCAGAGCTAGCTCATTCTCTCTCTGCCATGTGAAGGTATAGGAAGCTGGTAGCCTGTAACCCAGAAGAGGATCTCAGCAGACCCGACGATGTTGGCACCTTGATCTCAGACTTCCAGCCTCCAGAACAGTGAGACACAAATTCCTGTTGTTTATGACCATCCAGTCTATGGTACTTGGTTATAGCGATAGGAGCCAGGACACACTGAATAATCCCGTGTTGTATTGATTACGTGTCCTTTACCTCTCTGAGTCATTCCTCTTGCCTTCCAATCCCCACCCCCATTCCAATGCTGGCTGAAAAGAACAAAGTGTCCAAATAACCAATAAAATACTTACTACCTTTTCTACCTTTGTGTTACTTTATCTTCCCTACTCTTGCACAATGAATAAAAGCATTTTTTAAGTACATCACACTTTTCATGTTTCATTTAGTAAACATTGGGTGCTTACTATTTACAAAATACTAGTAGTAGGGGCATGATTTGATGATGGGGGTGAAAGTTGTATAATAGCTGCCCTTTAATGAGTTATATTCAGATGTAGAGAGTGATTTAGGAAAATGATTAATGGAAGATTAGGAAAAAGGGAAATACCAAGTGCTAACTGAATAAAGATCAATGGTCTGTACCATTTAAAGTATTTTAGTTGAGGATAATTAGCCTAACACATTAGGAATTCTGATTGTAATGAAATCTTATCTCAAAGTAAACTTTCACAAAATGAGTAGATTGAAACTAAAAGAGAAACTATGTATGGACAGTCTTAAAAAAATCAATTTGGAAATCAGCTTATGAAAAAGATAATATGGAAAATAAAGGATAAACAGAAGTAATAATAACATTAAGGGTGTATGTTGTAGAAGAAAAGAGTACACTTCAGGAAATTGTATATGTACACACATGTGTATGTGTTTTAAAGAAAATTACTGAGATGAAAGTTATTTTAAAATCCCACGGCTAAAGAGCTCTAGCTTCACAGGACTCCTAGCAGAATCGGTTGATTCTATTTAGTAACTCTGTTTACTGGAAATACAATTGAAAAGTGGTGTAATATAATTACAATAAAGTTAGCTTAATATTTACTTTATAATTTATTTAGAACTGTAGAATTACTTTTCTCTTTATCACCATCATGGCCACACTCTTCACAGTAGGTGGCGATATTGCTTCACTCCTGGACTCAATTTGCATGGCCTTAAGTAGGAAACATAGAGGCAAACTTTGAAACAAATTTCAGAGACCTAATTTGGACAAAATTAAAAACATTGTCCTTTCTATCTACCTTAAAAAGTCATATAAATAATGCCTAATATAACATACCAAGTTTTACATATTCTACATTGTTTAATAAAAAGTATTTGTTGATTAATTCATTTTGCCAATGAATATCAACATAAACCAGCATGTGCTGTTTTAAAATTAATACTTTTGATCATGAGAATTTAATAAATTGTCTCCTTTTAAGTTTTGATATCAATGTAGTATTTATAATTTCTTGTGTGCTGGTCATTCAACAGTGCTTATTATGTCTGTGATGACCAGAACTCTATAAATCTTGCAAAGGGACAGCCAGAAGAGCAGTTTTCTGGACAGGGCACTAAGGCAAAATCTCAACACACATTTGAGATTTAAAATATTGTTTTAAGGCAATGGATAGCCATATTTACACATGCTATGGAGTAGTCATTTTTAGTTCTCCTAAAATTTACCTCTTGTAGCTTTAAAGGGTACAGCCTAATTTTAGTATTCAGAATTTATTCAATATTTGTACTCAGCTATATCCTTCTCAGATCTTACCTTTTAAAATATTTATTTTTTTCTAAAATACAGAATAATTGTTTTTTTTAAAAAAATAACTGTCTTTGCCCTAGCCAGTTTGGCTCAGTGGATAGAGCATCATTCCGCAGACGGAAGGGTCCCAGATTTGATTCAGGTCAAGGGCACGTACCTCAATTGCAGGCTCGGTCCCAGTCTCTAGCCCGGGTTGGCATGTGTGTGGAAGGCAACCAATGGATGTATCCCTCTCACATCGATGTTTCTCTGTCTGTGTCTCTCCCCCTCCTCCCTTCCAGTCTTTCTAAAAATCAATGTGAAAAATACCCTCAGGTGAGGATTAACAAAACAAAAACAAATAAATTAAATAATTGTCTTTATCTCCTGTCCAGTTTGGGTCCCCTTTTCTGATCCGTTCCATAATCACTGCAGTCTTACTAGAAGTGAAACATTCCAAGTAGTGATAGAACGTGGTTTTATACCAGGTAGTATTATATTTCCATTTTTGGTTTCCAATAATTTCTTGAACATACTGAGAATGGACTAATTAATTCCTTTAGGAAACCAACTTCAAAATTCTACGATTCCTTTCTTGGGCATAATTAATACATGCCTTCTAACCCAGTAGTCATACAGCTTATGTTGGTTTCCTCCAAATGTCTAATATTCTTAACATTGGTTGAAGTTTATAGATTTTTTTCTAGTTAAGAGCAATTCTCAATTTAAAAAAACCACTTTAAAGATTTATACAAAGACTAAGAAACCACATTTGTTGCAGGAATTAATCATATTTTCTGCGAGTATGTTGATATTTTAAATAAGATACTTTATAGGTCTCAGATTAAATATTGAAGATGAGATGTCCTTAAAAAGCATTGTTTCATTTATACCAAAAAAGCTATATGTAATATCAAATAATGCCTCTCTAAAGTACCAAAAGCTGTGACTTTGTGTTCTTGTCTTACCTGCTCCTGGCTTGTGGATGTGTAAACAAGTGTTGGTTGAAGAAATGAATGCACCTGATCAGTCTCAGTGTTCTCCACTATGCGATTCCATCCACAGGCAGGCTTCTGGTGCCCTATTGGAAGCCCCCATGCTATCCTCAAGCCCCATGAGCAGCGGCTCTCAACCTGTGGGTCACGACCTCTTTGAGGGTTGAACGACCCTTTCACAGGGTCGCCTAAGACCATCGGAAAACACATATATAATTACATATTGTTTTTGTGATTAATCACTATGCTTTAATTATGTTCAATTTGTAACAATGAAATTGGGGGTCACCACACCATGAGGAGCTGTATTAAAGGGTCGCAGCATTAGGAAGGCTGAGAACCACAGCCCATGAGGAACCTTTCTAGGTGTCTTTCTCCTGTTTTCTCTTGTTCTGCTCAATGTCTCTGATTCCTAACCTGCGCATCATTCCCAACATCTCCTTTCTGCTGTGCCCCTTCTAATTGGTGCTTCGGTTTGCAAAAAACAAATTCAATATTCTCACCAGTTTGACTTTCCACCAGGCTTGTCCTAGCTTTGCTGTCAGGCTTGTGTTTCCTATCTTCCTGGACATCAAATTCTGTTACCTTCACATTGACCCAGCCCTGGCTCGCCAAGCCCTCACTTGGGAAACTCAGGAAAATGTGTAAATGCAAAAATGAACTAGAATACTGTATACAATGTAGATCATTAACGACTTCAGTAGCGGAAGTAATTGCACCAGAAATAGAAGGGAAATTATAAAGATGCTGGGCCTAATTGTCTAAAGAATAAGGGAGCCTGGCCAGCATGGCTCAGTGATTGAGTGTCAACCTATGAACCAGGAGGTCACGGTTTGATTCCGAGGTCAGGGCACATCCCTGGATTGTGGGCTCAATCCTCAGTTGGAACATGCAGGAGGCAGCCGATCAAGGATTCTCTCTCATCATTGATATTTCTATCTCTTTCTCCTCTCTTCCTCTCTGAAATCAATAAAAATACATTTAAAAAAAGGATATGGGAAGAAGTGGGAATTATCAACATAATAAAGGAGGGCACGTCCAGGCAATGACTATAGGGAAAGATCAGGGGCAAGAATTACCAGGAGTCCTTTTTTTTTTTTTTTTTTTTTTTTTTAGTTTTAGGAGGGAGGGAGACATTGTACTATTTCTATTTATTAAAGTGAATAATAAATTAACTTAAACGTGATTGGATACTAAGTGTGATGACCATAATTAGCAAGTGATACTGCTGAACTGCAGGACAAGCAAATGTAGTGGTGGATCACTCTCCACAGCACGGTATTTAGGATCTTTAAAATATTTAATATTTTTTAAATAGAGAAGATATTCAGAAGCAATGCAGAAAACATTTACTTGCTTTTCTATAAAACTAGTCCAATAACTGTGGACATATAGTTTATGGTTCTAGTTATATGGTACCTGAAAAAGACTATAATAACTTTCAAAACAATCCAGAAAGCCACCATCAAAGTGATAAATTATATTGGGCCTATTATCTGAAAACCAGCCAAGTGATTAAAAAAGATAGATGTTAAGATGTGTAATCAGAGTTTATAAACTGTAGCTTACACATATATGGCATTATTTTTCAAAACACTGTCACATTATTTCATTTGCTTATAAAAAATTAATAAAAATGAAGCATTATAATTTTCATTTAAAAAATATACAGCATATATAGAAACATCTTGAGAGAACCAAGATGGCGGCATAGGTTAACGCCGGAGTTTGCTGCTTCGAACAACTACTTCAAAAGTGAAACCAAAAAACGGAAGGGACATCACCCAGAACCACAGGAACGCTGGCTGAGTGGAAGTCCTACAACTAGGAGGAAAGAGAAATGCATACGGACACTCAGAGGAGGCGCAGTGCTGAAGTCAAATTCTGAGGTGCGGAGTGCGCGGAGCGGGCTGGCGGCGGAGGGCGCGGTTGTTGTTTTCAATCGGGAGGGAGTCGCAGACTCTGAGCTCCAGATCCGGGCGAGTCTTTAGGGACCCAGACTCAAACGGGAGAAGCGGGACTGTCTGGCTTCGGTCAGAGCGAGTGCACCTTTCTCTCTGAGCTTTGCAGCGGGTGCTGGGACTCAGAGAGGCAGAGCCCCTGGGGACAGGACTGAGAGCCGCCATAACTGCTCTCTCCGGCCCACCCTGTTGATCCTGTGCGACCCGCCCTGCCCAAGCCCTGCACAGAGGCATTTGCCGGATAGCCTCAGGCAAAGGCTAGATTAGCACCTCCCTAGAGGACAGAAGTTCTCTCACTGCTGACACAGCTGATTCTCATAGCCACTTGGCCTGGAGGTCAAACCCTCCCTGGAATTAGCTACAACAATCAAGATTTAACTATAAGACTGCGAACAAAGACCACTAGGGGGTGCACCAAGGAAGCATAACAAAATGCGGAGACAAAGAAACAGGACAAAATTGTCAATGGAAGATATAGAGTTCAGAACCACACTTTTAAGGTCTCTCAAGAACTGTTTAGAAGCCGCTGATAAACTTAATGAGATCTACAAGAAAACTAATGAGACCCTCGATCTTATATTGGGGAACCAACTAGAAATTAAGCATACACGGACTGAAATAACAAATATTATACAGACTCCCGACAGCAGACCAGAGGAGCGCAAGAATCAAGTCAATGATTTGAAATGCGAGGAAGCAAAAAATACCCAACCGGAAAAGCAAAATGAAAAAAGAATCCAAAAATGCGAGGATAGTGTAAGGAGCCTCTGGGACAGCTTCAAGCGTACCAACATCAGAATTATAGGGGTGCCAGAAGATGAGAGAGAGCAAGACATTGAAAACCTATTTGAAGAAATAATGACAGAAAACTTCCCCCACCTGGTGAAAGAAATGGACTTACAGGTCCAAGAAGCACGGAGAACCCCAAACAAAAGGAATCCAAAGAGGACCACACCAAGACACATCATAATTAAAATGCCAAGAGCAAAAGATAAAGAGAGAATCTTAAAAACAGCAAGAGAAAGAAACTCAGTTACCTACAAGGGAATACCCATATGACTGTCAGCTGATTTCTCAACAGAAACTTTGCAGGCCAGAAGGGAGTGGCAAGAAATATTCAAAGTGATGAATACCAAGAACCTACAACCAAGATTACTTTATCCAGCAAAGCTATCATTCAGAATTGAAGGTCAGATAAAGAGCTTCACAGATAAGGAAAAGCTAAAGGAGTTCATCACCACCAAACCAGGATTATATGAAATGCTGAAAGGTATCCTTTAAGAAGAGGAAGAGGAAGAAAAAGGTAAAGATACAAATTATGAACAACAAATATGCATCTATCAACAAGTGAATCTAAGAATCAAGTGAATAAATAATCTGATGAACAGAATGAACTGTTGATTATAATAGAATCAGGGACATAGAAAGGGAATGGACTGACTATTCCTGGGGGGAAAGGGGTGTGGGAGATGCGGAAAGAGACTGGACAAAAATCGCGCACCTATGGATGAGGACAGTGGGTGGGGAGTGAGGGCGGAGGGTGGGGCGGGAACTGGGAGGAGGGGAGTTATGGGGGGGAAAAAAAAGAGGAACAAATGTAATAATCTGAACAATAAAGATTTAATTAAAAAAATAAAAATAAAAATAAAAATAAAAATAAAATAAAAAATATACAGCATATAAAACTATGAAGGGAATTGATAAAGTGATAATAGACCTCTTAACTGAATATTAATGTATTATAAGTGAAGATTTTTTTTGTAGATGTAAGAGGTACATTTAAAACAACGAGCATAATGGGCATCAAATGACCATTGCTAGGCAATAAACTTGAGACCTTTTTTTTTTATAATCTCAGTATGGTGAAGTCCTCAAAGTTAAATGGTTCTACAGAAGACTAAGATCAATTTGGAGAGGATATGTTCAAAATGAATTCTTAGAAGAAAACAGAGGATAATATTTTTCCATAAAACATCCCCATGGTCTAAGAGTGACATTTTAGATGCTAAAAACAGCTATCACATGAATCCAAATAAATTGCTGTATTTTTCTAAATACTTTGTATGGGAGTCTTAACCCACTACCAAGTTACTGTTTTAGGACTAAACTTTAGTCATAAGGTTAACACCTTCCATATTCCACTTAAAATGAAATAATCTTTGCTTCCCAATTCATTAGTGCATTAGCAGCATCCAGGCATAGCAGTTATTAGAGAAATGGGAAAATGAAACCCTAAGTGTAATTAGCGAATGATTTTATCAGTCCTACACTCAACACATGTGTTCCCTTTTTTTGCCCCACTAGAAAATAAAATGTTTACGCTCTTTGTATTCGCAAAGGGACCTGGAGGTGTAAACAGAGACAAATGAAAAATACAGCTTTTTCTTTAGCTAGTCTCCAGATAGCTGTTAAGTTGTTGTTGTTGTTTATTGACTTCATCTAGCCTCACTGTCATACAAATTAGGCTGTGATATTGAGTCAAGGCTAAAGAAAGGAAAATGTCGTTCCTAAATACACCATCGCAATCTTGTGGTTGACATTGTTTTTAGTTATATGGCATTTATGAGGTGTTAATATTTGTTTCATAGCAATCTTTCAAATACGACTCATTAGCTAAATCAAAGAAGGATTGCCCCTCTAAGCAGCAGCTAATTCTTAAAAACAGCACCTAGCTTGCCTTTGAGCACAAGCATACCTTTGATATTCTTGTATCAAACCAACAAATCTTGTGTCCATACCCTCTTCTGCTTCCTTTTGTCAGGCTCCTGAAGTCCAGGTCACTACCCCCCTGCTCTAGGGCCAGGTATCAGATAACTAGAGATAACACCTGTGGCCCAGAGCCCACAGAAATTATCCAAACTCCCTGTTCCTAAACAGGCTTGGCTGCTTACCCTGCCGCATGCATTCCTTCCCAGGAAAACCACACCTAGGCTTTTGCCCATACGTTCCCACACTTGTTCTGCCTCCTGCCTGACGCTGGTGCTTCCTGCAGCTCTGCATGGCCTGGCATACCCCTCCTCCTGGGAACTGTAAGTCACCAACTGTCTTTTGAATTGCAGTTATCTCCTGATCTGTTCGCCTCACCATCCCTAAATAAAACCAAACTCCAGGGCACATTTTAACAAAAGATGCAGAATGCAAAGGGTAAGTAAAGAAGTCCAAGGGACTCAGTGCCTGAGACCCTACAAGGAATCTGAGAGATCAGAATCATCTCAGAGTGCAATGGTCCAGCGGAGTTTAATGTGGCTTTGGGCTGCTCATTGTAGCTGGTCTTTGGGACTACCACTTATCGATTATTGGTATTGTATCATAGAAGAATACCAACAGTTTTCTGGAAAGCTTTTAAATACATCTCCCTTTTCCAACTACAGAGCTGCAAGAGGCCAGGTTTTCTTTATATACTTGAACTAGAAAAACATATTGAATGCAGAAACAGATATCCGAATGCAGCTGTCTTCAATTAAGCCAGTGCTTAAAGACACTGGAAAAAGTGAGAGTAATATTCTTCTCACTGTTTGTTTAACTTAGAAAATGCATTTATTTTTCACAAAACTACTCGTTATAACAACATAATATGCTTATTATTGTTATTTCAAAATGAATCAATCAGTAAATCTTTTCAGTGTTTCTCAGTTTTAATTTAAAATATGATAAATGTCAATAAATAGAGCCTACACTTAAGAATGAAAAAGGGTTATGAGACCAAAATTTTGAGAACCACTGGCGTAAAAGAACGGCAACAGGCAAAACTGGAAAAGCAATGAAAGCCATGCTGTGAAACAACTTGGATTGCAGGCTACAATAGGGAATTTTTTCATAGCGGCAGTGAAGTTTTGAGCAGAGAGATAATGAAAGAAAAACTTTAGGAAGAGAACTCTGGTGTGTGTGCTTATGAATATAGGATGGTCTGAAAAGGTGCATGTGTCTGTTTGGTGTGTTTATGTGGAGAGGGAGGCAGTTTCTGAGGCAGAGAAACCAGGCAGGAAGCTCATGGAAAATCCTAGACACATACCTGGCCGGTGTGGCTCTGTGGTTGAGCATCAACCTATGAACCAGGAGGTCACAGTTTGATTCCCAGCCTGGGCACATGCTCTGGTTGCAGGCTCAATCCCGGGTAGGGGGTGTGCAGGAGGCAGCCAATCAATGATTCTCTCTCATCACTGATATTTCTAGCTCTCTCTCCCTCTCCCTTTCTCTCTGAAATCAATAAAAATATATTTATTAAACAAAAAGAAAAGAAAATCCTACACACAGGGTAATCAAGGTCTTAATAAGGAATATAGCAAAGGAATGAAAATAATAGCTAGAATTTGCTACAATATATTGCGTGCTTACTATATGCAAGGCACTGTGCAAAACACTTGGTATGGATTATCTGATTGTCTTCTCAGCAGTTTTCCAGTAGTTAACTTTACAACTTACACTTTAAAAGATGAGAATACTGCTGAACCGGTTTGGCTCAGTGGATAGAGCGTCGGCCTGCGGACTGAAGGGTCCCGGGTTTGATTCCGGTCAGGGGCTTGTATCTTGGTTGCAGGCACATCCCCACTGGGGGGTGTGCAGAAGGCAGCTGATTGATCTCTCTCATCGATGTTTCTAACTCTCTATCCCTCTCCCTTCTTCTCTGTAAAAAATCAATAAAATATATTTTAAAAAAATTAAAAGATGAGAATACTGCAGTACAAAGACAACCAATGAGGGGTGGAGCTGAGGTTGGAACCATGCAGTCTGACTACAGAGCTCGAGTGGAAGAATCGATTTAGCCTAAAGGAAGAATCTTTTCAGGCATTGGGTGAGTGGGACAGAGGCCGTCAGGGTCCTCCCTGACCCCTTCATGGGCAGTAGATCCCTCCCCAGCCACCATGAATCTTGGCTGCTGGTGGCTCACAGCTGCACCCTTCGGGGGAGGATTGCCCTTGGCTGACAGGAGATGATTAGGAGGCCTGGGGAGCTGCTGGCGGTGGCTCAGCCAGTCCGCTGCATAGGGAGGTGCAGGAAGGCCTCTGTGGCCAGTGTTTTACTCTTGCTCTGAGCTCGCTGATGCCCCCAGAGGGTCAGGCGAAGCTGAGACTACACCTCTTCTGAAATACACCTTTGTCTGGCTTATTCCCCTGCCCTCTCTGGCTACCCTCACCCCCTGTTAGTGTCTCGGGAAAGCACTCTTTCAATAAACTAATTGTACATGAATCTGTGTCTTAGGCTCTGCTTCTAGGAACTTACCTGCAACACGGAGGAAATTCATTTTAAAATACCTTTTGGAATTCTATTCTTGTTGTGGGTCTCAGACATTACAGCTGTCTCTAAAATGGATCTACTAGTATAATATAGTCTCTCGTTAATTTTACTTTTTTTTTTTTTTTTTTTACATCCAGATACCATGAGAAACCCATTAAGCATTAGGACCTAAGACACATTCTTTCCAAATCACAACTCCAATTCAGTGGTACTCAACCTTCCTAATGCCATGACTCTTTAATACAGTTCCTCATGTTGTGGTGACCCCCAACCATAAAATTATTTTCGTTGCTACTTCATAACTGTAATTTTGCTACTGTTATGAATCGTAATGTAAATATCTGATAAGCGGGATGTATTTTCATTGTCCTCAACCCACAGGTTGAGAACCGCTGAATTAGATCCTTCAGTGCTAATCAAGCTTTTATGGGCACTCCACTCTCCCCTTAGAACATGGTTCTCAACCTTGGCTGCACATTAGAATCATCTGGGAATCTTTTTAAAATCCTGATTTCTGGGCCTCATCCTCCGGAAATTCTGTTTCTTTGTTACTAATGTTGTGGCCCCACCCCATAACGAAGAAACAGAATTTCCGGAGTATGAGGCCCAGAAATCAGGATTTTAAAAAGATTCCCAGGTGATTCTAATGTGCAGCCAAGGTTGAGAACTACTGCCTTAGAAGAATCAATGTAAGGACTGGAACCTCCATGCTTCATACCCCACCAGCACCTAGCATGGCGTTCTATACTTTGGAGAGACACACTACCTGTATGAAATAAAAATAAAACAATCTCAGAATGTATTAAACCACTTTGCTGTCATCGTTATGGGGAAGAGTATCTTTCTGAGACTCTAATACAGGCATACCTCAGAGCTACTGTGGGTTTGGTTCTAGACCACCATAACCAAGTGAGTATGGCAATAAAGGAAGTTGTAATCATTTTGCTGGGGGAGGATCGTGCCTTTAGTTTATAAAAAACACAACACCTGTGAAGTACAATAAAGCGAGATCCGCCTGTACAGTTATCTTTCATGCGCATGGAACTCACCTGGTGGAGCTGACAAAAACGCACAATGACAGGATCTCTCTATTCTCCTTGTGATTTTCATTCTCTAGGGCTGCAGTAAGATTAGGAATTTGCCTTTTTAGCAACACCACAGATTTTTTTTAAAATATATTTTATTGATTTTTTACAGAGAGGAAGGAAGAGAGATAGAGAGTTAGAAACATCGATGAGAGAGAAACATCGATCAGCTGCCTCCTGCACATCCCCTACTAGGGATGTGCCCGCAACCAACGTACATGCCCTTGACCGGAATCGAACCTGGGACCTTTCAGTCCGCAGGCCGACGCTCTATCCACCGAGCCAAACCGGTTTCGGCAACACCACAGATTTTAATGCAGGGTGCCATTAGGCCACATTTTGAGAAACACTACTTTAAAAATATTTAAACATGACATAAAGCTGCCCATTAAAACACACACACACAGAAGATTTGAGAACTAAAGGGCACAACCTCCTTTCACAAACATGAACATTATTTCTTACACGTTAACTATCATTACAAGAAGTACAGGCCAATTTAAGAATCTTGGAACATTTTCAGACTTGCCAAGTTTTACTGTGATTACTTCCTTAGTAAACATGGGAACAATGAAAAACATAATGTTTCTGACAAGTTTAGTATTTATATGTGTTCAACATCCTATCCAGTGTATCATTAGGTGCCTTCTAACATGCCATTTGTGCTCTTCGGGGCCTTGGTTTTCCCTCCGCACATTAACCACAGTGATTTGTACAGCCTTCCGGCAATTCGCCCTTCCATCCTTCAAAACAAAAATGCAGTAATGAATGCTTGTGAAGTGTCTCTGAGGTAAATGACCTCTGCCTCCTAGAAAGCTCTGCTAAAGTGATGTCTGCTCTGGGAAATGGTTGCTGCAACATTATTAATTTGTTGATGACCGTGATGGCCATGAAAAAGCCAGAAGTTCTGAGCTGTCTCAGAGGGGTTAGTTCTCCAGGCTGGGGGTCAGTGATTTACACTAAGCCGCTGTGAGGGACACCTGAAGAGCTTGTGACAGAATGATGCCCAGTTTAGTCATAGTCTTGCCTTTAGGAGCAACCCTAAGAAGCGTGTGAACACAGTGGCCAGCTTGGCCTTGCGACAGGAATGGGCAGACGCACTGTGACTCTCTCATCAATGAATGTGTAATGCCAGGAAGTGCTTTACTCCCCGCAATTGTCACTATATTTTAAGTGTCTTTTTAGCTAACATTTCCTCTTAAAACATGCCTTGGTAACTTAGGGTGTAGAAAAGTTTCTTTCCAGCAGAGAGGAGTAAACTCCTAATAGATGGAAACTCCGACCAGATAAAATATAAAAACTAACTCCCTGAGATCTCTGCAGAGTGAACAAAAGGCAGCACATTTTGGAGAGAGGTTAAAATTTGGAAGACATGATCAGCATGGGATGAATTTCCTGTTTGTTTTTTGTTTGGTTGGTGTTTGGTGTTGTTTTTACAGCTTGGTTCTAGGGGTAGACTGCAGATGAGCCATGTGTGAGCAGCTAAAACTCTGAAGGAGAGTCAGCCATCTTTCTGTCCTGAGCAGCCAGGGACAGAACTTGGGGTAAAAAGAGCTTCCAGAGAGTGAGACAGAATCCTTGAAAAGAGAGAGCCTAAGAAGGAGAATCCCAAATTCTTATGTATAAATTCTGCCCAACGCTGACCTCTGAGCAGCACATACATAAGGCAGACTGTAAGCAGCTCTCCTAAAATGAAAGATCTGACCTGAGATTTAAGCCTCCACCCATTACAGGCATGACAGAGCGTGCAGTTTAAGTCTAACCAATTAGAATCCTGCTTAAACAAAATGTCAACTCTCTTTGGAGAAATTTGAAAGAATACAGACTCCAGAATCGACAACACAACAATTACCACATCAGGATACAATCCAAATTTTCTTGACTTTTAAAGAATTGGGGAAATACAACCTAAACAACAATGAGGAAGTCCAATCCCAGATGATCCAGATGTTGGAAATATCAAAGACTTCAAAGCAGCTATCGCAATTATGCTCAGTGAGGTAAAGAAAAATATGATTATAGTGAAGAAACAGAAAATCCCAGCAGAGAAATAGAAACTACAAGATGAAGAAAATGGAAATTCTAGAACTGAAGAATTCAATATCTGAAATAAAAATTCCACTGGACAAACTTAATAGCAGAATGGAGATGAAAGAGGGAAGAGTCAGAGACTTGAAGACAGGCCGGTGGAAATTATTTAGTCTGAGGAACAGAGAGGGAAAATGGTTAAACATAAAAAGAATAGAACCACAGGGATCTGTGGAACCATAGCAAGCAATCAAGATTACATGTAATTCATAAATAATAGTTGAACAAATTAAAGGGAAAAATTTACGAGCCAATATCATTTATGAATTGAAATGCAAAAATCCTAAACAAACCATTAGCAAATCATATTCAGTTTTAAAAAATGCAGATAATCACAAAATTGGGTTTACCTCCAGGAATACAAAACTTAATTACCACTTTAATAATATAAAGGAGACAAATCATATTATTATCTCCATAAATGGAGAAAATGCATTTGATAAAGCATCATTTATCTATAATAATAAAAGCATAATATGCTAAATAGAACAGATGTCCTTCCGGACGACCTTCCGGATGAAGCTGGGGTTGAAAGGGAAGCCCGGGTCCCAGGTGCCAGAGGGAAGCTCAGGTCCCAGCAGGTGGGGGAAGGGAGGCCTACTCTTGCATGAATTTTGTACATCAGGCCTCTAGTTTGTAAAAAAAAACTCTTAGAAAACTAAGAATAGAATCTGCTAAATTTGACAATGGGTAGGTACAAAATAAAACATTAAATTTCAATCATAAAACAGTGAAAGCTTACTCTTTTTTTTTCATTTCATCCTTAATCCTTTCTCTTTTTTTAAATTTTGTTTTATTGCTTAAAGTATTACAAAGAGTATTACATATGTCGCCTTTTTTCCCCCCTTGATCTTCCCCCAGCCTCCCCTACCCCCCAGTGTCTTGTGTCCATTGGTTATGCTTATATGCATGCATACAAGTCCTTCGGTTGATCTCTTACCCACCCACCCACCCCCACCCCCTCAAACCACCCCAGCCTTCCTGCTGTAGTTTGACAGTCTGTTCGATGCTGCTCTGCCTCTGTATCTATTTTTGTTCATCAGTTTATAATGGTCTTTATTATCCATAAATGAGTGAGTTCATGTGGTATTTTTCTTTCATTGACAGGCTTATTTCACTTAGCATAATGCTCTCCAGTTCCATCCATGCTGTTGCAAATGGTAAGAATTCCTTCTTTTTTACAGCAGCTTAGTATTCCATTGTGTAGATGTACCACAGTTCTCTAATCCACTCATCTGCTGCTGGGCACTTAGGCTGTTTCCAAATCTTAGCTATGGTAAATTGTGCTGCTATGAACATAGGGATGCATATATCCTTCCTGATTGGTGTTTCTGGTTTCTTGGGATATATTCCTAGAAGTGGGATCACAGGTTCAAATGGGAGTTCCATTTTTAACTTTTTAAGGAAACTCCATACTGTCTTCCACAGTGGCTGCACCAGTCTGCATTCCCACCAGCAGTGCATGAGTGTTCCCTTTTCTCCGCATCCTCTCCAGCACTTGTCGTTTGTTGATTTGTTGATGATAGCCATTCTGACAGGTGTGAGATGGTACCTCATTGTTATTTTGATTTGCATCTCTTGGATGATTAGTGACTTTGAACATGTTTTCATACGTCTCTTGGCTTTCTGAATGTCCTCTTGAAAAGTATCTACTTAGGTCCTTTGTTCATTTTTTGATTGGATTGTTTATCTTCCTTTTGTTAAGTTGTATGAGTTCCCTATAAATGTTGGAGATTAAACCCTTATTGGTGATAACATTGGCAAAATGTTCTCCCATGCAGTGGGCTGAAAGCTTACTCTTGGCATTAATTAAATGGCAAGGGTAGCCACAGCAACTTTTTCCATCCACTAGTGTAATGGATGTCCTAAGCAAAGCAGAAAGGCAGATAGAAAAGGAATAGAGATGAAAAGGAAGAAATAGAAAGTCCATTATTTTGCAGGTGATATAGTCATCCACATAAAAAAAACAAAAGTAATGTATGAATTATTAGAATTAATATTTAAAATTTAGCAAAGTTGCTAACATCAATGTTGATACATTATATTTCTATAAACCATCAACAAATGGTTCAAAAATGAAAAACTTAAAAGATAACATTTGTAACAGCATCATAAATATAAGTACCCAGAAATAAATTAAGAATAGTTATAAAAATCTTAAAGATAAACTTATAAAATTTTATATAAAGACTTTTTTTAAAAAGTCCTACACTATTTGAGAGATGCCATGTTCATCGGTGAAAGATTCAATATTGCAAAGATGCCACTTTCCCCCAAATGGCTCTATGTAAGTTTAATGTAATTCCCATCAGTATCCCGGGGTGCTTTTTTATAGTTGAATTTAAACAAACTAATCCTAAAATTTAAATGGAAGAGAAAAGGTTAGTAATAATCAAGACCTACCCTGCCGGTGTGGCTCAGTGGTTGAGGTCAACCCATGATCCAAGAGGTCACTGGTTCAATTCCTTGTCAGGGCATGTGCCCTGGTTGAGGGCTCTGTCCCTGGTGGGGGTAAGAGGCAACCAGTCAATGTTTCTATCTCTTTCTCCCTCTCCCTTCCTCTGTCTCTAAAAAATCAATAAAAACATATTTTTAAGAGTTGTTTAAAGATAAATGAATAAATAAACAAGATCTGTTTGAAGAAGTTGAATAAAGTGAAGCATCTTGGCCTACCCATAATAAAATTAATTTATAGTATTTAAAATGGTGTAGCATTTCCACAATGATAGGCAAGAAGAATAGTGGGCAGAATTGAGAATCCAGATATGGATATTTTATACTTGACTGAGATTATTAAATCTTGCAAATGAGCAAGGAAATGTTGGCCTGCAATAAATGGTGCTGGTACAATTGGATAACCATGGGGAATGGGGTGAGGAATAGCACCCTTACTTCACACGATACATGCAAAAATAGTGATTACCGAATAGGAAAACAGTACAATCAGACTCTTAGAAGATAATACTGGATAATATCTTTATAGCTTATGATGGGGAAAGATTTCTTAAAACAGAGAATTATAAAAAATAATGAACCAACTACATTCAAGTTCAGAACTTTTGTTCATCAAAAGACGCCATTAAGAGAGTAAAAAGAAAACCCATAAACTGGGAGAAGATAATTGCAACACATATTACCAACAAAGATTTTGTCCCAAATGTACAAAGGATTTCTGTAACTCAGTAAGAAAAATACAATAAAGAGATGGTTAACAGAAATAACCAGAAATTTTGCCAAGACGAAGCAGAAATGGCTCACAAATATATGAAGAAAAGTTCAAACTTTTTTAGTAATTGTGGACATTCAAAATGAAACCAGAGCATGAAACCACATGTGGATTGCAAAATGCAGATCACTAACCTAATTTATTTCCTTCCCAGATCCACTGCTTGTGATTCTACCACTTTGATTTTCATTAGAAATTCAACATTGTCTTCAATTTCCTTCCTCATAAATAAGTAGGAAGAAACTCACTTCACAACAAGCTACTTTTCCAGTCTTTACCCTGCTCTTAATTGCTTCATGGAAGAAAAACGTTGCCATGCACCATTGTGACTTTTTTTTCTTTTTCCTTTTAACCTGTCTCTGTGATATATTCATTTCTAGGCTGATGGTATTTTCTTTTTTCTTTTTATTTTTATTGTTGACAGTATTACAGATGTCCCCCATTCCCCTCTTGCCCCTTTGATGGTATTTTCTTATTTAAGCACTTAACAGCTTACATATCAAAATAAACATTTCATAAAATTAGGTTTATTGCTTAATTGTGATTCTTTTATTATGCTGGGCAACAAACTAATGACTTCTTAAGCAGAAATTTACATGCCAAGATTTTGCCTGAACTGTGCTCCCCACATAAGTCTAAAGCCATATTTTTTCCTGGGAATATCTTATTTTCTGGATTAGGTTTGCATGATATATTCAGCTAGACTAACTATAGATAAGCAGCAAAATTACTAAAACACTTCCTATCACTAAAGTGTGTAGTCAATAAAGTAAATTAAGGCTCTTTTTTTTTTTTTTTTTACAGAAATTACATTTACAGCACATTCTCAAATAACATCGTTTTATTTGGTATTGTTGCATTATACCATTGGTGAGATGCAGTAAGAACTTAACTCTTGTTTAGATTAATTAGCCTATGGCAAAATTAGTTTTGTTTTATGTGATTCACTTAAAGTGTTACATCATACCAATGAACCAATGACATAAGTAAGGACTTAATGTGTTCTCTTTCCTTAAATGTAATCTCAAGTAAGTACAGTTTCTCTCACCTTATTTTTCCAGATTTTGCATTATTTAGACTAACTTTCAAGACATATTACATTTACCGTTATCACTTTCTGCACAAAACTTATTGATCTGTGGTATGTCAATATGAAAAAGGGCCTCCTTCTATCATCTAAATTTTTTTTATAACAGCTTTATTAAGATAGTAGAGTCCCAGTGCATGGAATCGTGCACCGGTGGGATCCCTCGGCCTGGCTTGCACTCTCTCGCAATTCTGGGACCACTCAGGGCAGTGGTTCTCAACCTGTGGGTCGAGACCCCTTTGGCGTTCGAACGACCCTTTCACAGCTGTCGCCTAAGACCATCCTGCATATCAGATATTTACATTACGATTTATAACAGTAGCAACATTACAGTTATGAAGTAGCAACGAAAATAATTTTATGGTTGGGTCACAACATGAGGAACTGTATTTAAAGGGCCAGAAGGTTGAGAACCACTGACTCAGGGGATGTTGGAGAGCCAGTTTCGGCCCGATCCCCACAGGCCAGATCGAGGGACCCCACCACTGCATGAATCCGTGCACTGGGCCTCTAGTACGCATATAAGATCTTTGGTTAATCTTTTCCCGCCCTCCCCTCTCCCGCTTTCCCTCTGAGATTCATCAGTCTGTCCCATGTTTCGATGCCTGTGGTTTCCGCTCCTGTGTTGAGCATTTGCCCCCTGGTGGTCAGTGCACATCATAGCTACCGGTTGGCCAGTCGACCGGTTGCTTAGGCTTTTATATATCTAAATACTCACATAAAATTAACTACTTAAAGTGTAAGGTCAATGGTTTTTAGTATATCATAGATATACTAAACCATCACTATAATTTTAGAACATTTTCATCATCCTATAAAGAAATCTTGTCCCTATTAGCTATTACCCCTCAATCTTCCTACCCCCTACACCAACTCCAGCCAACCACTAATCTACTTTCTGTTTCTATAGATTTGATTATTCTGAAATGAAATTATATGTGACTTCCTTCTTTCACTTAGCATAATGTTATCAAGGTTTATCTATGTTGTAACATGTATTAGTACTTATTTTTATGGCCAAAGAATGTTTTGTTGTGTGGATATATCACATTCTGTTTATCTAATTATCATTTGATGAGCATTTAGGCTGTTTTCACCTTTTGGCTATTATGAATAATGCTGCTATAAATAGTTATATACAAGTTTTTGTGTGGGCATATGTTTTCATTTTTGTTCGGTATATACCTAGAAGGAGATTGTTCCATGTTGAACTTTTTAAAAAATGTTTTTATTGATTACTAGAGGCCCAGTGCACAAAAATTTGTGCACTTGGGAGGAGTCCCTCAGCCCAGCCTGTGCCCTCTAGCAGCCTGGGACCCCTCAGGGGATGTCCACCTGCTGGCTCAGGCCTGCTCCCCAGGGGATTTGGCCTAAGCTGGCAGTCAGACATCCCTCTTGCAGCCTGGGAGCCCTCGGGGGATGCCCACTTGCCAGCGGGGAGCAGATCTAAGCTGCAGTCGGACGTCCTTAGTGCTGCTGAGGAGGCGGGAGAGGCTCCCACCACCATTGCTGTACTGGCAGCCATCAGCCTGGCTTGTGACTGAGCAGAGCTCCCCCTGTGGGAGCACACTGACCACCAGGGGGCAGCTCCTGCATTGAGAATCTGCCCCCTGGTGGTCAGTGTGTGTCATAGTGACCAGTCATTCCCAGTTGTTGTACTGTTAGGGTCAATTTGCATATTACCCTTTTATTATATAGGATAAGAGAGAGGAAAGGAGAGAGAGAGAGAGAGAGAGAGAGAGAGAGAGAGAGAGAGAGAGAGAAAGAAAGAAACACCTGTCGGTTGCCTCACTTATGCACCCTGACCGGAGATTGAACCCATAACCTGGGCATGTACCTTGACTGGGAATGAAACAGGTGACCTCTTGGAGTACAGGATGACACTCAACTGACTGAGCCACACTGGCCAGGGTGCTCCATGTTTAATTTTTGAGAAATTATCAGACTGTTTTCCAAAGTCACTGTACCATTATACATTGTTATCAGTAGCATATGAGGATTCTGATTTCTTCATAGCTTTACCAACACTTCATTATTAGTCTTTTTTATTATAGCCATTCTAGTGGGTGTGAAGTGGTATCTCTTTGTGGTTTTGATTTGAATTTCTCTGATGATTAATGATGTTGAGCATCTTTTTATGTGCTTATTGGATATTTATCTTCTTTAGAGACATATTTATTCAGATTCTTTGCCCATTTTAAAAAATTGGGTTATTTGGCTTTTTATTATTAAGTGGTAGGAATATTTTATATAGTCTAGATAAAAGTCCTTGTCCAATATATGAACTGCTAGTAATTTCTCCCATTCTATGAGTTGTTTTGTCACTTTCTTAATAATGTGGTTTGACACACAAATGCTCTTAATTTTGATGAAGTTATATTTATTGTGTTATGGTTGCTGCTCATGCTTTTGGTATTATATCTAAGACAACATTGCTAAATCAAAGGTCATGAAGATTAATTCTTATCTTTTTTCTAAGTTTTTATTATTTTAGCTATTACATATATGTCCTTGATCTATTTTAAGTTTATTTATTTGTCAGAGAAATCTCTGTGTAAATCTATAATCAACTTAGGCTTTAATTTTATGAGGCAAACACCTGGGGCAAAGTTTATCCATCTCTAGCAGATAATTTTAACATAGAGGACGCAAAACATATAGATAGACACTACAAAATACCCAATACCACAGTGATTATGACAACTGACATTCTACTTCCAATGAGTCCATTCTAGAGGAAAACCAAAGTTCTTGATTGGTACTAAATCAACTTGCATTCCTAAGTAACTGGGAGTCTCTAAGAAAATGTGTTAGGATGAGAATGAGGTGATGGTTAGCAGTCTTCAAATTTATATATTTATTTTTAGATGATTGTGTCTAAAATGCCTAACTACCAGATTAACTTCTACCCATAGTAATTAGAAGCTAAATTAAAGAAAACATCAAAGATCAAATAAAGACTTTTAGGACAACATCTAAGAAAAGCTGAAATTCCAAAAAGGTAAGCTTCTTATTTATAGTTACTTCTCCCTGGAAACACTTGCCATTTAAAGAAGAAAAACCAATAGTCTGATCAATATTTTTAATAACCTCTTGGAGGTAGGATGATAAAAGTAGGAGTCCAAGATCTACAAGGATCTGTAAGAGAGGAGTAGCCATGGTAAACCACTCCTCAAGTTTGGGTTGGAATCTCAAAGAACTGAATCCTGGGAAAACTGGTGAACAGCATATAGATCAGTCCTCACAGGAACTAGGTTTCATATTATCTTAATCCCTAGAATTTGATTAAGGTTATTCAGGATTGCTATTATCCCAGGGTTTGGCAGAAGACAAATAAACTTATTATGCAGTATAGTAATATTATTGTAGTCATCAAATTATTTTATAAGCATTTTCAAATACAGTGTCTAGCACATAATAAAAATAACTCAGTACCCCAAAATATATGATAACATAATATATTTAATAGAAATAATTATTTAGCAGAAATAATAGCAGAAATAGGTCCTCAGAGTCCATTATAGTTATCAGAAACAAACTTTAAAATAAATATGCATACCATGCTCAAGAAGATAAAAGATAAAATTGAAACTTTTGGGAGCTAGAGAAAATAAAATACTTGAAACTTGAAAATGTTATAAAATAGAATCCAAGAAATGAAAAATTAATAGCTGGAATTAAAACTCAGGTTAGACACATTAAAACAAAAGCTATATTGAGAATGAAGCACAAAGAGTCAAAAGGTTAGAAGTTATAGGTGAAAGTATAAGAGTCATAGAGGATAAAGTGTGAAAAGAAACATAGATATAATTGGATCCAAGAAGAAGAGAGAGACTAAGAAGAGATATATCTAAAGAGATAATAACTAATAATTGTCCTAAAGTTTATGAAGGATTAAGTTTAAAATTTAAGAATTTCTATAAACTCTAAACAGGATAAATCATAAGAAATCCACACCTAGGTTTATCATAGAACAATTTGTGAAAAGGAAAGATAAAGAAAAATAAATAAAAAATCCACCACGGATATAGAGGAAGCAGACAGATTACTATCAAAGGAGCAATAAAAGCGAACAACTAACTTCTCAACAGAAACAATGGAAGCCAGAAGACAATGGTAGCATAACTTCAAGGCACTGAAAGAAAATAACAACCAAACCAGAAATTCATGCACAGTGAAAATATTCTTCAGTAATGAAGGGGAGCTCGGTTGGAGTGGCTCAGTGAATTGAACGTCATCCCATGGACCAAGAGGTCTCGGGTTTGATTCCCAGTCAGGGCACATGCCTGGATTGCAAGCTTGATTCCTAGTAGAGGCGTGCAGGAGGCAGCCAATTGATGTGTCTCTCTCATCGACATTTCTATCTCTCCCTCTCTCTTCCTCTCTGAAATCAATAAAAATATATTTGAAAAAATATTGAAGGGATATTATTGGTGCTCTTGTTCCGGCATCAAGAAGGGTTCAGGAAATCTGGAGAAGGCTGTGCATAGATTAAATAGGAGTCCAGAGACAAAGCATAATTTTGAAAGGCATGTGGGGATCAGAGGAGCTTGGTTTAAAGGAAACTAAGATCTAAGTTCTCAGTTCTCCTCGTCTCAGGACCCCATGCTTTTTATTCACACAACTTGTCCTGAGGCAAGGCAGAGATATACACTTTAAAGGGTATACACAAGCATTGTCAGAATGGGGGAATTAGCCTATGGCTGTTCAGGTATTTGGCCAGTAGGAGGCAATAACATGTAGATTAAGGTGCCCTGAGCTTTCTGGCAGCCAACAATCATCCCTTCCCAGGTTTGGGGAAATGCCCTAAGCCATTTCCAACAGGTGACTACATGTGTGACTCAACCCTGTTGAGTCTCCAAGTTCCATCAACCTTTTGATGAAACTCTTGCAATTATGACATGGCTGAATTGGCTTCTGTCAGGATACAAAGACATTTTCATACAAACAAAAACTGAGAGAATTAGTCACATGCATATCTACATTAAAGGGGATACTATAGTGTATTCTTTAGGTAGAAAAAAAAATGATCCATATTAGGGATGTAGATAGCTGTGAAAGCAATGAGATTTAAACATTTGGGTAAATCTAAATGAGTATATACTGCATAAACAGTAATAATGACTTTTGGTCTTTAAAACATGGAGAAAAACAAAAAACGATAGTATTTTAGGGGGGATAAAATATTGTTAAAGTGTTCTAAGATTCTAGTATTTTCTGGAAAGATGGTGAAAGTACAAATAAATATCAGATTTTGATAAATCACAAATCCTATATAATAAAACCCTAATATGCAAATCGATCGAACAGTGGAACAACTGGTCATTATGATGCGCACTGACCACCAGGGGACAGACGCTCAACACAGGAGCTTCCCCAGACTGAGAGGGAGGCAACCGCTGGTGGCAGCGATTGAGGGGTGGGGCCGGCCAGTGAGTGCCAGGCCGCCAGCCAAGGCGGGTGCCAGTGGGGGCCCCCCGATTGACCCACCCACCAGTCACCCTGCAGAGGGAGGTGACCAGCAATGGCAGTGGCGGGGGGCAGGGCCAGCCAGCAGGTGGCACCAGGCAGCCAGCCAAGGTGGGTTGCCAGCAGGGGGGGCCCCAATCGCCCCACCAGCTGGTCGTCCCACAGATGGCCCTGATCACCAGCCAGGCCTAGGGACCCTACCCTATATATTGTAACCAGTCTCTTAGATTTAAAAATTAAAACCTGGCAAGGCCTCTCTAACACTGAAAAAACAGGATGACATGCATGGACTTTGGCTTGCACATTTTATGGTCAGCCCTGATTCTGACACTTATAACTGTGTGACAAAGCCAATTACTTAACTTCAGTTTTTCCATCCATAAGATGGGGAAAATGGTACTACTGCCTCAGAAGGATCATGTTATGTACTACTTTTTATAATCAGGGCAAAAAAATGTAGCTGCCCATACAACAGTAAGATGCCTTTCACCTGTATGAAAAGTATGGTCACTGGTGTATGCAGCATCCCAGATTGTGAGAGGGATGTCCAACTGCCAGTTTAGGCCCGACATCCCCCGAGGGGTCCTGGATTGAGAGAGGACACAGGCTGGGCTGGGAGACCCCCACACCTCCGTGCATGAATTTCATGCACTGGGCCTCTAGTGTCATAATAATTATGGTAACCACTAAAAGTCTAATAAAAAAGTAAATAATTTCCCAGGTAATCCTACATCAAGGATAAGGAGATTGAGTTCATCTAATAATTAAAAATTTTACTGAGCAGGAGAAATTTTAATGAAATACATATTTCAGAAGACACAGCCTTGTTTGGGGTAATCAAAATTTGAGTAACTGGCACTTATTTAAGGTTCTATCTTTCATTTATAGCTATTTTGCCTTTTTGTTATAATTTTTTTAAGGAGCCAATTGTTTCCCAAAGGATTTGTTTTAAAATGTTAACTTTTATTCATTTTATTCTTAACTCCAAATAAAATGGAATTAAAGATGCAAGCTAACTGAATGTCAAGTAACCAGTTATATAGCCAGCTCATTTACACTGAATTAGTAATTTGCTCAGTCTGTAATTTATGTTAATTAAGGAATGATTATCTTGTTATACATTTACAGAATGACATAAATCTCTCATTTGCTTCTCTATAAATGTGTTATTATTATCTTAAGTTTAAATTCTTTTCCACTATTAACCTCTTAGAGTAATTCCATATAAGGTTGTCATTTTCATTATACTTTTATTGTACTGTAATTGGCAGAATCTTCAACTTAAAATTAAGTAATATTAAAAACACATAGGATTCTCTTGGCTTCAACGAGCCATATAATACTCTGCATAAAATGGTATGACAACCACTAAGGCACATTTCTTTCTTAAACACATATTGGCTGTTATGCTTTATAAACTTCTGTATTTTTTTTTAAAGTAATTATCATTTAATAAGATCTTTTAAATAAAAATTTTAATAACAAATATTTATGAAACATATCATATTTCCCCCATATTATAAAGATTAACTAGTGGCATGATGTGTGCATTTATTCTGAGTCTCTGACTAGCCAATTAATTTTATGTGCATAGTTTAAGCCCTCAATCATTGGTCAGAATGATCTGGGATAAAAGGGACATTTTTTTGCTTGTCTACATTTCTTACATTCACCAAGTAATTGTCAACTCTCTAAAATAAGTAAAGACCCAATTTCAGTTCCATCTTGGCCACTGACTTGCTTTGTCAACCAACATCTCTAAGCTTTTCAGTTTTCCTCTTAGTAACCTATCCTTTACTTTAAAGTATATTAGAGTAATTTGATCTCTTAGGGGAAAAGGATTTCTGAAAATTCAAAGTATTTTTATTATCCTTCATGGATTACTCATATCTAAAGTTTTTGGCTGAAAAATACCCCAAGTGTTTCCCTGCGCATATGGAGGGCCTCACCACATATCTAGGCTATATGTGAAGCATGTCCAGAACCCACCAGCCTCTCTGAATACAGTGAGTATGTGGTGCTTGCCATCTTCTTGTTCATTGTTTCCTGAACTTGTTGCATATAAGAGGCTTTCCAGTATTCCCTATTACCATTTGTTTCTGCTGTCATGGCACCTTTCCACCCAACATTTTGTTGTCTACTATGAGTCAGAAAAGCATCTGCAATGGAGAACTTAGCTTATCGCACTTGGGGCTGACTTCAGGCTCAGCTGAAGTACCAAGGAAATTCTGGAAGATGCAAAGTCTAGACTGAGTAGTTGCTAACAGACTTCAAAGTGTTAGTTCTGTTTTGCCCAAAGACATAAGGGACTGTTACCTCCGCAATGAAATGGTCTAGCTCTGTATAAGAGTTGAACTTAACAAAATAGGAGATAAACTAAATGTTAAAAATAGATTAGGATAGGTTAACGCTGGAGTTTGCTGCCTCGAACAACCACTTCAAAAAAACAACTAAAAGATGGAACGGACATCATCCAGAACCATAGGAAGGCTGGCTGAGTGGAAGTTCTACAACTAGGAGGAAAGAGAATAGCACACCGAGACTCAGCGGAGGCGCAGTGCTGAAGTAAAATACTAAGGTGCGGAGTGCATGCTGAGCGGGCTGGCGGCTGAGGGCACGGTTGTCTGTTTCAATCAGGAGGGAGTCTCAGACTCTGAGCTCCAGGTCAGGGTGAGTCTCTAGGGACCCAGACTCAAACAGCAGAAGCGGGACTGTCTGGCTTCAGTCGGAACTCGAAGGCAGCTTTTTCTCCGAGGTTTGCAGTGGTTGCTGGGACTCTGTGAGGCAGAGTCCCCGGGGACGGGACTGAGAGCAGCCATAACTGCTCGCTCAGCCCGCCCTGTTGATCCCCTGGGACACGCCCTGCCCAAGCCCTGCACAGAGCCATTTGCCGGATAGCCTCAGGCAAAGGCTAGATTAGCACCTCCCTAGAGGACAGAAGTTCTCTCACTGCAGACAGAACTGTTTCTCACAGCCACTTGGCCTGGAGGTCAAATCCCCTCTAGTATTACCTACAACAATCAAGGCTTAACTACAAGACTGCGCACAAAGACCACTAGGGGGTGCACCAAGAAAACATAAAAAAATGCGGAGACAAAGAAACAGGACGAAAATGTCAGAAATGGAAGATATAGCACTCAAAACCACACTTTTAAGGTCTCTTAAGAACTTTCTAGAAGCCGCTGATAAATGTAGTGAGATCCTCAAGAAATCTAATGAGACCCTCGATGTTGTGATAAATAACCAACTAGAAATTAAGCATACACGGACTGAAATAAAGAATACTATACAGACTCCCAACAGCAGACCAGATGAGCTCAAGAATCAAGGCAAAGATTTGAAATGCGAAGAAGCAAAAAACACCCAACTGGAAAAGCAAAATGAAAAAAGAATCCGAAAATATGAAGATAGTGTAAGGAGCCTCTGGGACAGCTTCAAGCGTACCAACATCAGAATTATAGGGGTGCCAGAAGATGAGAGAGAGCAAGACATTGAAAACCTATTTGAAGAAATAATGACAGAAAACTTCCCCTACCTGGTGAAAGAAATAGACTTACAAATCCAGGAAGCTCGGAGAACACCAAACAAAAGGAATCCAAAGAGGACCACACCAAGACACATCATAATTAAACTGCCAAGAGCAAAAGACAAAGAGAGAATCTTAAAAGCAGCAAGAGAAAGAAACTCAGTTACCTACAAGGGAATACCCATACGACTGTCAGTGGATTTCTCAACAGAAACTTTGCAGGCCAGAAGGGAGTGGCAAGTAATATTCAAAGTGATGAATGCCAAGAACCTACAACCAAGATTACTTTATCCAGCAAAGCTATCATTCAGAATTGAAGGTCAGATAAAGAGCTTCACAGATAAGGAAAAGCTAAAGGAGTTCATCACCACCAAACCAGGATTATATGAAATACTGAAAGGTATCCTTTAAGAAGAGGAAGAAGAAGAGAAAGGTAAAGATACAAATTATGAACAACAAATATGCATCTAACAACAAGTGAATCTAAGAATCAAGTGAATAAATAATCTGATGAGCAGAATGAACTGGTGATTATAATAGAATCAGGGACATAGATAGGGAATGGACTGACTATTCTTGGGGGGGAAAGGGGTGTGGGAGATGTGGGAAGAGACTGGACAAAACTCATGCACCTATGGATGAGGACAGTGGGTGGGGAGTGAGGGCGGAGGGTGGGGCGGGAACTGGGAGGAGGGCAGTTATGGGGGGAAAAAAGAGGAACAAATGTAATAATCTGAACAATAAAAATTTAATTAAAAAAATAAAATAAAAATAGATTAGTTCAAATAATACCACTAAATTGGAGTATATGTAAACCACTAAAAATGTGAACTTTACAATCACTGTCAAAAGAATATTGAAAGTAAAAACTGAACTTTTCTCAATTAAAAAGAGAATGTTGAAGGGTCAGATCAATAAATAAAGTCACCACCCAGTCAGTGTGGCTCAGTGGTTGAGTGTCAACCTATGAACCAGGAGGTCACAGTTCAATTCCAGTCAGGGCACATGTCCAGGTTGCAAGTTTGATCCTCAGTAGGGTGGGTACAGGAGGCAGCCAATCAATGATTCTCCCTCATCATTGATGTTTCTATCACTGTCTTGCTCTCCTTTGCTCATTGAAATCAATAAAAACAAAAAATATTCTAAAATAAATAAATAAGGCCACAAAAATAAATAAATAGATAAATAAAGTCACAGAAACAGAACTATAAATTATACAAATAAAGAAAAAAGCAGCATAGGTATCAGGCCTACGAAAAGGTCAGATTTGTGCCCTATGAGTGTATATGGCATGAAAAAAGTCCCAAAAGTGGGACTTTAACTTTGATTTTGATATTTAAACTTAGAAAGTTCCAGGATAAGAAATATTAAAGGATCAAGCCTGGAAAAATCTATATATATAAAAGGCCAATATGCAAAATATCCACTTGGGAGTTTGACCCAGAGAACGGGAGTTTGATCACTTGCTATGATATGTGCTGACCATCAGGGGGTGGCACAGAACATGGCGGGCAACCAGCGGCAGCGGCGGCAGGATGCTGAGGGAGTGAGGAAAGGAGGAGGTGGGGAGGTGGGGGAACCTGATTGGCCCTGATTGCCGGCTAGGCCTAGGGACCCTACCCATGCACAAATTCATGCACCGGGCCTCTCGTCTACACTAATAAAAGAGAAAGGTGCAAATTGACCATACCTTCATGATGCCCACCAGCCAATCAGGAGTAAGTATGCAAATTAATCCAACAAAGATGGCAGGTTAATTTGCATACACAGGTGCAGAGCAGGCAGGGCGGGGCGGGACCTTGCGTCGTTGCCATGGCGACAATGCAGGTGTTCCACATGGCCCCAGCCACTCTGGGTCTCTGGGCAGCATAGAAAGGCAGCTCCGGGCGGGAGCAAAGGCGGAAAGGAGGCTCTGGACAGAGCGAAGGCGGTGCCGGCAGCCAGGGGAAGGAAGGCCCATTCTTGCATGAATCTTCGTGCATCAGGCCTCTAGTATTTTAATAATGACAATATAGAGGGATGAAGGGTTTGGGGAAATAGAAAACAGAATCAATTGGCATTATATAAAAAGATAAAGATATCAAAAGAAAAAAGAATGAAGGACAGAAAAGAGTATGCTGATAAAAAATGTGCTTTCATCTTAGTGATTTTGCAGTGTTATTACTGCTATGGTCTACATACAAAATGCTTTGAACAAGGATCAAGTCCTAGAATTTCATCTTCTATAATGTCTGTTTATGGAAGAAGGAGTTTGCTAAGTAAGCACGCAGGATCAGTTTGAAGCACACAAAGATATCATGATTCCTCAAAGTTGCAAGATTAAGCCATAGCCAGGAGACACTTCTGTCTCAGAGAAAACAAAGCCCATGGGCTCCCCTGCTGGGATTACTATCCTAATTATCAGAGAACCATTGTTTCTTTCCGCTCCTGAGCATCAAATAGTCTGACCCCTTCAACTTCAAACAACCTCCCACCAGTGCTGAGAGCATTCTCTGCTGGCTCGTGCTCGCCTTCTCTAAAACCAAAGGCCCTTGGCTGAGAGCCAGTTCTTAGTATTACAGTCCTTGGAACATTTCCATCAGCTCTGAACTTACACACACACACACACACACACACACACACTTTAAAAGCATGGTTCACATTTGTTTTTAGCAATACTGAAAAGCAGAAATGTTCTAGTATTCCTTTTAATGTTAACTTCAGTCTCTGGCCACTGAAAAAGCCTCCTTATGATGGATTTTTAAAAATGGAGATTCTAAAGTAATATCTTTAAGGATAATGAATCAAAAATGAGCTCATCTTCAAGAAAATTGTATTATTACAAAATACAGGAGTATAAGCACTACTATTAGTCATATTTCCTCTGAACTAGATCTTCATTGTAAGATTCTATCAGATTTTAAATAGTTTTACTAAATTTGTATGAGGTATAATGCTTTAAGTGGGACCTTGGCTTTAAGTGGGACCCACCTCCATCTTTCTCCTTTCAAGAAAAATTAACCTCTCTTAAAAAAAGAGTTAACAATTCTAGATATCTGCCCCCTGGGAATAGAATTGCATCCACCATTGGGAGATTTTCATTTTATACTTTTAATAAGTTATTTACCACCCACTTTGTTTTTCCTCTTCTTAGTACAGCTGTGTTCCCTCCACACCCAAATATGGCCTGAGTCCTGATCCACAAGAGTAAACTAACTTTATTACAGCCATTGTCTGGCCAACTCTTTCCTCCTCCACCATACTCCACCCTTCTCAGGGATCTTGGGTCTTGGCCGAAGAGGGGGGAGTAGCAAAGAGAGCTGAAAATCTGGAATCCCATATTTCTAGTACCAATGAAATGAACTGGCTGTTAATTAATTAAGGCCAGTCACATCTGGGGGCTTTGTAAAATAACGAGGTTAGACTCTGTCATCTAACATTTCTTCCCCTTCTAAATTCTGTGATTTTAATAATGATTTCCAGTTCCACTGTTTCAGAAGGGGCCAATAATTCAAAAATTTGAAAGTTGTCTTTCTGAAAAGAGACCATGTAGCAAGAGAACTCTAATCTTATTACTCACTCCTCACTCAATGAATGTTTATTGAACTACTATTGTCCAGGCACTATGCTGACTAGGCTATAATGTTGATTAATTGCACTTATATTAGTTCATTCTCAAACTGTGTTTATCGAGGTGAAGTTCACATAACAAGCCTGGCCAGCGTGGCTCAGTGGTTGAGCGTCGACCTATGAACCAGAAGGTAAGGGTTTGATTCCCGGTCAGGGCACATGCCTGGGCTGCCAGCTGGATCCCCAGTTTGGGGTGTGCAGGAGGCAGCTGATTAATGATTATTTTTCATCATTGATGTTTCTATCTCTCTCTCCCTTTCCCTTCCTCTCTGAAATCAATAAAAAATATATACTTTTAAAAGAAATTCACATAACAAAATTAACCATTTTAAAGTGAACAATTTAGTGCCTTTAGTACATTTATCCACAGTGTTGTACAACCACCACGTCTTAGTTGGGAAACATCTTCACCACCCCAGAAGGAAATCCAATACCTGTTAAAGCATCAGTCCCTATTGTCCCCTCTCTCAACCCTTATTAATCACCAATTTGCTTTCTGTGTCTATGGATTTACCTATTCTGGATATTTTATACAAATGGGATCATACAGTATGTGACCTTTTTTTATCTGGCTTCTTTCTCTTAGCATAATGCTTTTGAGGTTTGCATATGTTGCAGCAGATATCGGTATTTCATTCCTTTTTCTGGTTGAATAATATTCTATTGATGGGCATTTGGGCTGTTTCCATCTTTTGCTATTGTAAATAATGCTGTTAAGATCATGTGTGTGCATCGAACAGCTTTTAATATCTAGTCAAATATGCCTCAAATATACAGTTTATGGCTAGGACTTTTATAAATACTTTTGGAAGCAGTTAACTGTCTTCTTGAACTGGATTCAATCAAAGTCAATACATTGTCATCTAATCTCTAACATCTCTCATTTCTTTGTTCCTGGCTTTACTACTCAATAAATTGAGACAATATATGCAGTCTCTCCTAATCCTTGCTGTGTTCCTATAAATGTATAAGTATAAAACTAGAATCCAACAAATGTCTTTGTAATCAATGCCACATACAGTCCTATAAACAAGGAGCTATTAACGTCAGGCGAAGAAAAGACTGTGTTTTATAAAATGTTTCCAATGGATCAATTACCGACTGGAAAGGGGAATAAGATGGAAATGCCAGCTACTGCTAATCAGATCAATTAGGGCAGCAAGGAAGTATTTTTCTTCTTTAAATCATAACTTATGGTAACCATTTCTTTCCTTAATTATATAACAATTTAATACACACTAGGTTTTTTACTTTTACTTTGCTTTTCTGTTCAGAGGCCACATTGCAAAATCACTTGAACTAATGCTATAATTTTTAGATACAGCTTAATAAATACCTCATGGCAACTCCTGATCCACATATTCAAGACATCTATGGTTTTATTCCAGTTTCTTTGCTTAAGCAGTCCTTAATTATCCATGCACTGTTTTCATTCTTGGATCCATTGGCTCAATGTAAATTTGTAAGAACTAGAGTGGCAGGCAAAAACCAATCCTCACATTAACACACATATACATTCAATGCTCCTTTCTTAGTCCCTTCATCAAAGGAAAGATTTTGTTTTCGTATGGTTTACCACTTTAGAACTATTTATTTTTAATATCTTACCATAAGTTCTGACTTGAACTAGGTATAGGCTTAGAAATGATATAAAGAAATTTTGCAAAATCATTCTATTTTTCTAAAATAATAGACTTCATTATTTCTAGGGTGGTGGATTAATTTTTTCAGTCTAATAACAAGCTCATGCTCTCTTCACATACACAAAGTGCTGCAGCTGCCATTCATGCACTCCGTGGGGAAAAACAGCCAAATTAGTTCTTTAAGTTGAGTTCAGTTACGACTTTAGGTCAGATGGACAGAAACGGAATGATCATCTAGGCATTAAATAGACTCTGACTATAGGTGTCACTTTAGTTTATGATAAATTACTGGCATACAGGTTTATGAAATGGTTGTACTCATGAGAAGCCACGCATTAAATGTAATTTTAAATCACCTTAAATACATTAAGGGATGTCAATAACTTAAAAAAATCACTGTGGCGCCAGGCCGGTATGGCTCAGTGGTTGAGCACCGACCCATGCACCAGGAGGTCACTGGTTCGATTCCCGGTCAGGGCACATGTCAGGCTGTGGGCTCGATCACCAGCAGGAAGCGTACAGGAGGGAGCCAATGAATGTTGATGTTTCTCTCTTATCGATGTTTCTATCTCTCCCCCTCTCTCTAAAATCAATGAAAACATTTTTTAAAAATCATTGTGGCATCTCTTATAAAGCAAATAATTGTCAAAACAATCCTATCTACCATTGCAACAACAACAACAAAATAAGGTACTTAGGAATAAACTTAGCCAAGGAGGTAAAAGATCTACACTCAGAAAACTATGGGACATTGAAAAAAGAAGTAGAGGAAGATATAAACAAGTGGAAGAATATAGTGTTCATGGATTGGCAGAATCAACATCATTAAAATGGCCATACTACCCAAAGCAATCTATAGATTTAATACAATCCCTACCAAAATACCATCGGCATTTTTCACAGATTTAGAAAAAATACTCCAAAAATTTACATAGACCTCAAAAAGACTCCAAATAGTTGCAGCAATCTTGAGAAAAAGAACAAGGTTGGAGGGATCACAATACCAGATATCAAGTTATATTACAAAGTCACTGTAATCAAAACAGCCTGGCACTGACACAAGAACATGCATTTAGATCAATGGAATAGAACAGAGAACCCAGAAATCAACCCAAGCCATTACACTCAATTAATATTTGACAAAGGAGACAAGAGCATACAATGGAGTCAAGACAGTCTCTTCAATAAATAGTGTTGGGAAAATTGGACAGGTACATGCAAAAAAAAAAAAAAATGAAACTAGACCATCAACTTACACCATACACAAGAATAAACTAAAACTGGATTAAATACTTAAATGTAAGTCGTAAAATCATAAAAATTCTAGAAGAAACCACAGGCAGCAAAATCTCGGACATCTCTCGTAGCAAAAAAAAAAAAAAAAAAAAAGGTAAATTCTTTTCTTAATTATTGATCTATTTTGCAAAGGTAGATTTTCACATTGGGTGTATTTCAAAAGCAAATTGCTAAAATATCTTAAATAATAAAACTTCCCATTTACATGGGTCTTTAATTTCCAAACATTTTTCTCAGCAATGTTACCCAGTTGCTCTGTGTAACAAGTACAACTGCTGTTACTTACATGTGAGTTAAGTATCTTGGATCTTACTGCTCTGTGGCCTGAGAACCAGCATCACCTTCATCAAAGACCTATGTTAGAAACACAGAATAATGGGCCCCACACTACAGCTACTGAATTAGAACCTTCATTAAGAGAAATCAAGTGGTTTGCTTTGGGGTTTTTAATGGTAAATCTAGGGCTAGAACTCTGATATTCTACTGCTCTGTAGCTCAGGAATTTGTCATCTGACTCTCCCGAATTATAATAAACACTAGAGGCCCGGTGCACAAAATCCGTGCGGGTAGAAGGGTGTGGGGAGGGGGGTGCGAGGAGGTCCCTCAGCCCGGCCTGTGCCCTCTCACAGTCCAGGACTCCTCACTCCTTACTGCCCGCCTGCTCATTGCTCCTTACTGCTCAGTTCACTGCACCTTAGTGCTTCCACCATCGCCGCTGCGCTGGCCAGCTGTGAGCCTGGCTTCTGGCTGAGCGACGCTCTCCCTGTGGGAGTGCACTGACCACTAGGGGGCAGCTCCTGAGCGTCTGCCCCCTGATGGTCAGTGTGCATCATAGTGACCAGTCATTCTGGTTGTTCCGCCATAACGGTCACTTAGGCTTTTATTATATAGATGACTGTGAGAGAATGCCCATCCAGAAAAAATCAATCTGGCATTTTATTGTGTCCATAATATGTCTACAATTGCATCAAACAATAGAACATGTAGGATCCAGGAAACAAGGCCTTGCTGCAGACAGAGATTTGATAGGTCTGTGGAGGAAAAATCCCATCTGTTTTCTTTGTCAGATTGTCAGCATCAATTTTATTAGCACTGAGAACGATATAACTGATTTTGCTTTCTTTAACATAAAAGTAAAAGTAATGGGAATTAAACACTACACTAGAAGCTAAAATGCACAATAAATTTACCAAACAGCATACACAACATACTAGCATTTTCCATGGACAAATTAATACTTTTTACAAAAATAATGCTTTTTCCCCTTACTTTCTCGTTGCCATGAGTATACTATTAATGAGACCTACTTTTTTTTTTTTAATATATTTTATTGATTTTTTACAGAGAGGAAGGGAGAGAGATAGAGAGCCAGAAACATCGATGAGAGAGAAACATCGATCAGCTGCCTCCTGCACATCTCCCACTGGGGATATGCCCGCAACACAGGTACATGCCCTTGACCGGAATCGAACCTCGGACCTTTCAGTCCACAGGCCGACGCTCCATCCACTGAGCTTAACCGGCTTCGGCGAGACCTACTTTTCTGAACAAAAATTACTTTCCCCTGCCCCCTTGCTCAGCAAGGTGCTTTTATGATAAGATTTTATCTGAAGAAAGTTCCTTTTAAAATGCAAATGTAAAAGAGTGGTGATATATTAATATGATAATAAATGGTAATTGGGTTTGCCAGGGTTTGTTTATCTGATTGGTACAGAACAGGGCCCTCTGTAAATGTACAAGTGGGGGGGAGGGGTGGAAGGAAGTGCTCAGAGAGGAAAGATGAAAGGTCCAGGGCAAACCTGGGGATGGAAATAAACAAGACAGACACTAAAATTTTAGACTGTTTTACACTTGCAGGGTGCTTTCCCTTGCTTGTTTCCTATGAGATCCTGGGGTTCATAGTGAAGAGGGGGAGATCTCTAAAAGGGCAGATGCCTGATCTGCAAACTTGGAGCCACCGTCCCCTGGGGTTATGTTCAGTAGAACTCTTTCAGGGTGACTGCCTGGCTCACCAGCAACTGTGAGCCCAAGTTTGCATTCACAGAGGAAAGGCCTCCTTGAAGTGCAGCCCTATAAGAATGCTTGATCTTCCTGCTCAAGCAGACTTTCTTAATTAACTCAGGACGTAAAATTCCCTAAGAGAATATCCATTTTGTTTTTTGTTTGTGGTTTTTTTTTGTTTTTTTGTTTTTTTAAGAAGAATGAATATTTTAAAGTCATCTCAGTCCTCTTTTGCTGTTTCCTTCTAGTTTACCCTAGAATAGGAATTCCTGAGAAAAAGAAATTTTTAATACTGGAATAGATTAGAAGGGCGGTTGAGAAATCATCATAACTGAGATATTTAAAAATAAAATAGCGTCTAAGTCCTTTGGGATGATTAGACTGTCTAAAGGCAGGACGATGGACCAAAACGTTTTTGGTATTTCAGCTCAGCAACTCAAAGACATATAAAATGCTTTAAAAAAAAATTAGGCTTTAGTATAGGATTCCTAAACATTTCAGAATTTCCTAATAGTACAGGAGTTTTGTGCTTGAAATAGTAGTTTGGCTTGCAAGAGCTACAGTGTAAGAACACCTGGCAAAATGATAATATTCCTATTTAAGGTGATCCTGAGGTGTTATGTAGTATCAGAAATCAATATTTGCTTTTGTGTATTTTTAAAAATCCAGTTACTCTTCATGTGTGCTTCCATGGTGCTTCATACATTATGATTATAAATTATATTGATATCCAAAGGATAAACGTCATATAAGAAAGAACAATGAAATCTTAGTGAATTATACAAAAATGAGAAAAAGTATTTTGAAATTTCTCTGTCCTTGAAGTCCTTCCTTTTTTCTTGCTTCCGACTGTAGATACTCTAATTAAACTCTGGAGGGGGACTCCAGTTAATAAATTACTCTTAAATTACAGAGTATGCAAATTCAGCAGAATCCGATCAAGGCCTTTTACACATTTTATAAATTTGAACCATTTATGAGATTCATCATGATTTCTGAGTTATATGAATTAAAATAGTAAATAACAATGTACTTATTTAATAAAGAGTGACATTCCTTTTTATTAAACTTAAGATGCTTAAATGTTAAAAGACATTTCTTAAAATATTTTATAAAATATCATATCTACTTATTTTGTAGTTATATTTGATAACATATTTGGATAATGACATGATTTTAGTGATTAAAATATTAAAATGGATGAGATGAAAAGAAAACAATTTTAATGGATTAAATGATTCCATTTTTATATGAGTAAATAAATATTGGAAATTCTTGTTTGAGAATAAATTAATCAATTCAATTTATAGTGCCATATACAACTATGTAGATATATACATATAAAGATTTTTTGAAATTCTTGGTTTGCATATGATTTTTTCATAACGCAGTCCCCAACAGGGAAAAATAAACATTATTTTTATATATACACAGTGTAAATAGATATATATTATACATTTGTATGTGTACTAGTATACATCCCCTCACAGAGATATACGCACACTGGACATATGCCAAAGAAAAGGAAAATTAATAAGTCCATGATAACTGGATAAGTCTCCATCATTGCTTGATTAAAATAGAATCTATTAATTAATTTTTTAAATAAAATAAATAAAACTATTTAATCCAAGAAACTTCTTGCTGAGTATAGATCTCTGATAAGTCTCTATAAAACTTGGGAATTCAAATTAGATAAAAAGTATTTATTAAGGAAGGCTACCAATTTGGGTATGTCTAGCATTTAACTTAAAGTCATAAAATAATTGTTTTGTACTTCAAAAGAAGTTCTACTTAGTGAATGTGCCAATTGAACTTTCTTGGCCTGTTATGACATTATCATCCACTTGCCTAACATACTTTTGGAAGTAGTAATTTTATAGATTCAGTTTTTATATTGGGTTAGGATTTTAAACAGTATCTTTTGACATCATAACCAGCTTTTTTTTAAACAAATATATTTTATTGATTTTTTACAGAGAGGAAGGGAGAAGGATAGAGAGTTAGAAACATCCATGAGAGAGAAACATCGATCAGCTGCCTCCTGCACGCCTCCTACTGGGGATGTGCCTGCAACCAAGGTACATGCCCTTGACCAGAATCGAACCTGGGACTCTTCAGTCCACAGGCGACGCTAGCCACTGAGCCAAACTGGTCAGGGCATAACCAGCTTTTTAAAAATCTGAAATACAGCCCTGACCGATTTGGCTCAGTGGATAGAGCGTCAGCCTGCGGACTGAAGGGTCCCAGGTTCGATTCTAGTTAAGGGCATCTACCTTGGTTGTGGGCACATCCCCAGTAGGGGGCGTGCATGAAGCAGCTGATCGATGTTTCTCATTGATGTTACTAACTCTCTATCTCTCTCCCTTCCTCTCTGTAAAAAATCAATAAAATATATATATTTAAAAATCTGAAATACATAGAAAGTTAAAGTATCTATAACCTCACCATTTAAATTTTACCCCATCCCTATCTTCCTGCTCCCACCATTTAGCATACATTCAAAAAGAGCTCACTGTTAATAATTTAGTGTTACAAATTCTTTTTAATTTCTCCCCCTTTATACAGCTGTATCAATCAATCTGCACAGGTTTAAAAAAAATGGAACAGGCCATCCATATTTATCTGTAATATGCTACCCCCCCCCCCCTTATATGTATATCTGAACCTCTCTCCATATCATCATACATAGATTTCCTCACTTTCAATGACTGCACGCATTCCAGTGTATGGGTGTATCATAATCTATGTAGGTATTCCACATTTATATTTAAACTAGAGGCCCGGTGCATGAAATTTGTGCGGGGGGTTGTATCACTCAACCCAGCCTGCACCCTCTCCAATCTAGGACCTCTCAAGGGATGTCTGACTGCCCGTTTAGGCCGGTGGGATTGGGCCTAAACAGGCAGTCGGATATCCCTCTCACAATCCAAGACTGCTGGCTTTCAATCGCTCACTTGCCTGCCTGCCTGATTGCCCCTAACTGCTTCTTCCTGCTAGCCTGATCACCCCCTAACCGCTCCGCTGCCAGCCTGATCGACACCTAACTGCTCCCCTGCCGGCCCGATTGTCCCTAACATCCCCCCCTTGCAGCCTGGTCACCCCTAACTGCCCTCCCCTGCCAGCCTGGTCACCCCCAACTGCCCTCCCCTGCAGGCCTTGTCCTTCCCAACTGCTTCCCCTGAAGGCCTGGTCCCCCCCAACTGTCCTCCCCTGCTGGCCTGATCACCCACAACTGCCCTCCCCTGCAGGCCTGGTCGCTCCCAACTGCCCTCCCCTGCAGGCCTTGTCCCCCCCAACTGCCCTCCCCTGCAGGCCTTGTCCCCCCCAACTGCCCTCCCCTGCAGGCCTTGTCCCTCCCAACTACCCTCTCTTGCAGGCCTGGTCTCTCCCAACTGCCCCAAAGCTGCTGGCCTGATTGCCCCCAACTTCCCTCCCCTGCAGGTCTGGTCCCTCCCAACTCCCCTGCCCTGCTGGCCATCTTGTAGCGGCCATCTGTGTCCACATGGGGGCGGCTATCTTGTGTGTTGGAGTGATGGTCAATTTGCATATTACCTCTTTATTATATAGGACTAGAGGCCCGATGCACGAAAATTTGTGCAAGAGTAGGCCTTCCTTCCCCCAGCTGCCGGCACCGGCTTCCCTCCGGCACCCAGGACCCAGGCTTCACTCTGGCTGCTGCCCGCAGGTGCCTGGGACTGGGGTTGCTTTGCTCCGGCCCTGGCTTCGTCTGGAAGGACATCCAGAATGACGCCCAGAAGGACGTTCGGTCTAGTTAGCTTATTACCCTTTTATTATTATAGATTGTTTTCAGGTATATGTTTTTCATTTATGCTAGTCAAAACACTATTTCAGAGAACAGCATGTAGCTTCATGTGCTTGTGTAGCATTTATGTAAAATACATTTCTCCATAGACCAATTCTTGCTAAAGTCACCATAACTGGTATGATGTTAGAATCAATGGGACATTTCTTTAGCATACTCTCAACCATCCTCTCTGCTCCTTAGAAGGCTCTCTGCTTTTTGTTTCTACAGCTTTTGCTGTTCCTTCTCAGTCTGTTTTGCCACCACCTCTTCCTCAGTGCAGCCTTTTCAAGCCCAGTCTAGGCACTCTTCTCTTTACATATGACATTCTGTCCCTAAACAACCTCCTTCATCAATGACCAAGGCTTTCATTACCGTGTATACTGAAATGGCCTCTATATTTATATCTTTATCCTAGACTCTGTGGAGTCCAGAACCATGTTGATTGCAACACATTTCTACTTTTTAAGTTACCTTTTATTTATTCTTCTATCCCATACCTCTCTTCACGATTCTAGACCCATAAATCCTACTGCCACAAACTCATTTTATCTAAAACCAAAGTCATAACTCCATCAAATTCAGTCCTCACCAGTTTTTCTATCTTCGTGAATGTTACTGCTATCTAAATAGTTGCACAGTAGAAACAACATATACAATTCATCACCAGCACAGTTTTACTTCCTACATATTTTTTCAATCTATCCACATCTCCCTATCTTCACTGCTAGTCCACTAATTCCTGTACCACCATCTCTCTTCACTGTATATCTTCTGATTGAGTTATGCTGCCTATTCTTGTCCTACTCTAATCAAATTTCCATCTATAATCAGGTTGACCTCTCTCCCCCCTGGTTGCCTTGCAACCACACCAGCCTTCTTTCAATTTCTCCAATGTTCTCCCATGCTCCCTCCATCTGAAGAACATTTATGTTCGTTTACTTTGAGACTCTGGGGTTATATCAGTGAAAAAACAGGTAAGGTTTCTGCTTCTAAAAGAGCTTCCATTCTAGAGGGGTAAAGTGTGAAAAGAGATTTAAAAAAAACACAAAATAAACAAGACAAGTAAGAGATACTGATTATGGCTCATAGTTATACTAGTAAGTTGAAGCTGATAGAAGAGAGAATGACTTACTGGCTCCTCCTTATTGGGCGGCAGCGAAGGCTGTCCTGAGGGGCCTCTCTTATAGTTGGGATTTGAATGAAAAGGTAATGAACCATGCAGAGATCATGGGGAAGAGATTTCCAGGCAAAGGGAAATCATGGGGAAGAGAATGCAAAGACCCTGACATGGGAGTGAGCTTGGCTTGTTGGACCAGCCAAGGGTAGATCTGGTGACAAATGAACAGATTGAGGAACTGTTTGTACATGCTGTTCTCTCTCTCTGAAATATTTCCCCTCCTTTCTACCCAGTGTACTCCTATTCATTCTTTGATCTCCTTCTTGGGGAGGCCTTTCCTGACCTTGCAGATGTAATCGGGTCCCCCATGTATGTGCATCATGTACCTTTCCTTCATAGCATACATCACAGTTGTAGTTTAGTCACATTAATATCCTTGGTGATTTGACTAATTTGCCTCCTTTGTTACTCCATGAGGGTCAGGACCTATCTGTTTTGCTAGGCTTTCCTAGTTTCTAACATAGATGAAACACTAAAATATTTGCTAAAGTGTGATTATTGGATTAAAGAAATGCAACTTTTAAAAAAAATTAAATTTGGGGTGACATTGGTTAATAACAGTACACACTTTTCAAATGTACAATTCTATAACACATCATCTGTATATTGCATTGTGTGCTCACCATCCAAAATCTAGTCTCCCTTCACATCAGCTGTTTGATCCTCTTTACCTTCTTCAATTTACCCTATCCACCTTTCCTTCCAGTAACCAGCATACTGTTGTCTGTGTCTATGACTCTTTCTGTTTGTCCTACTTGTTCACTTGTTGCTGTCCATTTATATCCCACGTTTGAATGAAATCTTGTCCCTCCCAATTTGACCCATTTTACTCAGCATGATATTCTCAAGATTCATCCATATTGTACCAAATGGCAGTATTTCATCCTTTCTTATGGCTGAGCAGTATTCCACTGTATATATGAACCACATCTTCTTCATCCCATCATCCATTGAAGGACAACAAAGTTTCCATGTTTTGGCCACCAAGCATGATGCTGTAATAAACATAAGGGTACAAATACCCTTTATGAATAAATGTTTACAAAATATTCACATAGATACCCAGAAGAAGGGTCATCGAGTCATATGGTAGCTCTATTTTTAATTTTTTGAGAAATCGCCATGCTGTTTTCCACAGTGGCTGTACCAGTTTACATTCCTACCAGACGCATATGAGGGTTCCATTTTCTCCAGATCCTCACCAACACTTGTTTTATTATTTTCCTTATTGATAATAGCCATTTTAACAGGTGTGAGGTGGCATCTCATTGTGGTTTAGATTTGCATTTCAAAGGCACACACCTTCTAAATTTCAGTGGATGTTACCAAATTACATTTTCCAAAATCCATGCTGCTTTCCTTTCCATCAGTCCTGCATGGTAGCATTCTGCTTAATTTCACCACTCTCATAAATGGCTATTTGCATTTTTCTTTTTAAACACCTACATTTAAATTATATTAAATTCAGGTCCATACTGGACTTTTTAGGTGTGAATTAAATTTGTTTATTTTGGTAATGTCTTCCTCCCATCTAACTCCCCATTTAGTGTGACACACTGCATATCTTATTCTCTTATTTGGAAATTTCTGTGCTTACATATGCTATTTTGGCAGACATACTCTACACAAACAGAAGAGACTGGGCACCAGTGAAAGACAGGTAGGTCATGGAACTTCAAATGAGGAGATAAATTAAGAGGAATATCAGAGAAAGGAATGAGAGAGAATTAGAATAGAGCAGTCCTGTAAAAAGATTAGAGACGAGAGAAACTGATGGTGAAAAGTTGTTGGACAAAATGTACCTGAGGTCTTGACAGGTTCTTAAGAACTTGGTAGAGCCACTATTTCTTCAGTGGCCAGGTGACTTTAAGCAGAGACATGAAATGGAATTAGATTTGTTGGATAGTAAAAAACAAACAACCCAAAACACAGGGCCTAAATATAAAAAGGCTTGGATTGAAAGGATTGGACAAATATATCTATAACCAAGTTCCACTAAGATCTTACTTATTTGGACAAATTTGGACCTAGATTTTGGAATGTACTCTAATTGACGCCCAGCCTCATAGTAAAGTGGTATTTTTTGCAAAGAAACAGTACATTGTTTTTTAAGAAGGACTATAGAGCCCTAGCTGGTTTGGCTCAGTGGATAGAGTGCTGGCCTGTGGACTGAAGAGTCCTGGGTTTGATTCCAGTCAAGGGCACATGCCCGGGTTGTGGGCTCGATCCCCAGTATGGGGCATGCAGGAGGCAGCCGATCAATGATTCCCTCTCATCATTGATGCTTCTATCTCTCTCTCCCCTCTCCCTTCTGCTCTGAAATCAATACAAATATGTTAAAAAGAAAAAAAGAAGAAGAAGAAGAAGAAGGGCCATGGATGACACTAGGGGAGGGGCTTAACATTCCAGCCCATAAGTACAAGGCGCAGGGGCCATAGGTAATGACAGTAGGAAGTACCAGCAAAAGCAGTTGTCATTACTTAGGAGCTGGACATAAAGCCTGCATGATCATGGTTGTCCACTTATGGCAAAAAGGAATTGTGAGCAGGGATCCAAGATTCTGGACTAGGAACTCAGTGCAGCAGTAGTCATTGAGTCTAGAACCCTAGCCTAAATATGGACTTAATATTAGGTCCCCTCAGACTGGGGCAAGGGAAGGAATGAGAGGGCAGTGTATTTGAATCGGCTAAGGACTGAGACAGGCTGAAAGAAATTGTGGATCGCGCTATGAGGGAAGGAGGCAGAGGGGAATGAGGTAGATAGAGCCTAACAGTGGCAAAGCCCAGCGATTCAGTGTGGGCTGCCTGTTGAGCCTAAATTGCTTAGATATTTTCCATCACTTCCACTTTCACTATGTCCTATAGCAATTTTACGATTAATTTCTCTATGTTTTTGGATTTAATAGTTTCCTGTGCTGACATATGCGTGGGAAGAAATGATTTTTTTAGGAACATTAGCTCCTAGAATGCAGAAATGGGGAGGGTATGATGGAGCACTAAAGGTGTATTAAGTTTGGCTAGTGACTGACCGTTAGTCCATTGATTTCCCCTTTGCCTGGGAAGGATTTCCCCATACATTTTCTAGTGGATTGTCTAGGCTGGTTTTCAGTGCTTCATTTGATGTGGATTTTTTTTTTCTTGGAAGAATATACCTCACCATTAAATAAATCTCATCATTAAATAAGGAGGAAGTCAGATAGGCTTCTTACGTATTCCCATTTTTATTTCATTTCACCGCATTACTTGTAACTCATGATAGTAAATAATTCCTCTCCCAGTAAGGAACTTTGAAATAATCACCAGTGTATTTTCACAAAGCTCTGTAAAATTTTCTATTTTGTTCCAGTCCAATATTTTACCTGCAAGCTCTCTCGGTTCCAATTATTACAACCGATTTGAGTCAGCACAATGCACTTGAGTACACACTGTCTGTCCCACTTAGATGGATGTTTGGAAATGTCGCTAGTGCCTACAGGATAGAATAAAAAGCCCTTAGAATGTCTTTGGAATTATTGGTATTGTGAATGAGGAGAAAAGTCTGTATTCCACATTTTCATACATGCTCAGAAATGAGATTGTTCTTGTGAATTTTGACCCTTTAAGAAATGCTAGCAGCAATGCAGCGGCAGCAATGACAACAAATCTTAACAATAATAAATGACCAATGGCTTCACCTGTCCTGCTCTTGCTCATGAAGACAAATATAACCTTCCTATCATATTTCCTATTCGAATGAAGCGAGTGTAATTTTCAGGGTATTTTGATAGCAACAAGAATATTTCACATGGGATAGCTAATTTTTAGAGAATTAAGAGACATTATCTTCCTATAGGGAAACAAAATCAGATCTCTAAAAATGATAACTTACTGTCAAGGCACTAAAGCTGGCCAATTGCCAAAGAAAAGCTTGTTGCTGCATAAGCAATTTAGTTGGCAATCCTTTCACTGTCTGCTGTGTGAGTTTGTGTCCAGATGGCCAAAATGCTGAGCAAATCCTTGAATCCCAGGTGGTGTTGAGATGCTGATTCTGCATGGGAGATTGTGGGTGGCCACCTACCTGCCCCAGTGGGTAGGCTCTTTAATCGAACCCTGGCAAGCCATAGAATCATTGCCATGGATGTGGGAGGTGACTGATGATGCTGAGTCATGGGAGTCCTGTTATGGAACAAGACAGGGGGGTGAATGAACATTTCCCTTTCCTGGCCTGAGATGCTTCTCAAGCTGTGGTCTGAGGACCACCTGAATTGGGATCATTTGGGTGTCTGTTAAAACTGCTTAATGGGCTCCAACCTGGCTTATTCAATCAATCTCTGGAGATGAGTTCAGGATTCTTCATTTTTATTTATTATTATTTTTAAAATATTTTTTTATTGATTTTAGAGAGAGGGATAGACAGATAGAAAACTGATGAGAGAGAAACATCAATAATTTGCTTCCTGCACACCCCCTACTGAGGATTGAGGCCATAACCTGGACATGTGCCCTGACTAGGAATCGAACTGCTGACCACTTGGTGCATGGGTCAGCGCTCAGCCACTGAGTCACACAGGCCAGGAAGGACTTTGCATTTTTAAATAAGATGCATTTTTAAAAAATATATTTTTATTGATTTCAGAGAGGAAGGGAGAGGGAGAGAGATAGAAACATCAATGATGAGAGAGAATCATTTATTGGCTGCCTCCTATATACCCCACACTGGGGATCTAGGAATTGAACTGTGACCTCCTAGTTCATAGGTCGATGCTCAACCACTGAGCCACCTCAGCTGGGCCTAAGATGCATTTTTTTAAACAAGTTTTCTGGATTATTCTTCTGAGCAGTAAATTTGAGAACCATTAATTCAATACTAGTGGGATGTTACATAACACACAAACGTATTGCTTTATGGAATTTAAGGAGAACACAAAGGCCCATCTGTCCTTTGACACAGCTACATGCTGGCAGTAACTGAGAGGAACCACATAGTTTTCTCTGACCCCTGGTGGTCTTTCCTAATTAGTGAATTCCCACAGGATTTAACATTTGTATAATGCAATTTATGGCAACTATACAATTGGGATTTTCCAAAACAGTTCCAATTTCATGTTATTTCATTATTTTCCATAAAAGTAGCCTGTTTAAATGAATTAATCTTGGATTTCTTCAGCAGAAAAATATTTTCATATTAATCATGTATTTGAAAAAAAAACTCATTTACTCCTGTCCTTTCCTGATCATTTAAACACATCAAGAATACTCTCTATGCACTTTCCTCCATTCTGGGGTGACACAGAGAGAAAGCATCTAGTCAAATTCCTGCCTCTAAGCTTTTAAGAAGACTTGAAAAATACATAACAGAAGCAATAGTTTGAAAGCCAAAGCACTTTTGAGTTGTGTGAAATGGAGTCAGAAAGAAGTGTTGTTTTGTGGATTGTTTTTAATTCTAAAAAACTTGATTTTGAATATTAAGAGCCAAGTTTGAGAGAGAGAGAAAGAATAGTCTATATGAAAAGTCAGAGTAGAAAAGAAAGTGTCATGATGGTAAGAATAATCTCTTCATGAATAGACCGGGAAGTACTTTTTTTTTCCTTCTAGTGGTGGCAAAGAAGCTGAGCGACTATGACTAAGATTTGCTATGGATTGTCTTTGAGAAGAGGCCCAGTTTCCCAGGCCAAGTCCTGAAGTGTGGAGTGGAAATAGTTGGCTGAGAGAGAGAAACTCAGAATAAATTGGGCAAGAGTTGGAATCTTGGAGCAGGAGGACCATTACATGGCTTCCTAAGCTAGAGCCCAGGAGTTTGCAAACCTCACAGCAAAGCCCCCTGTGCCACATAAATGGCAAAGTAACTACGTGGATGGGCCTGAGGGCAGGCAGCTGACTTGGAGAGCCTCTGTGTTGGGTGGAGGATACAGAGTGACCTTGCTGGGCCCAGAAACTAAGAGAAAAAGGTTTCTAGAACTTTCAGACACTAAGGCCAATAAACAGATGAGTGAAACAAACACCTCAAGGGAGGCCCATAAAGATAAGCAGATCTCCTTCTCCCATGACAAGATATTACATATATGACATGCATCTTAAGGTTTTAGATCACCCTCCAGGAGGTGGAAATGGAATGGAAAAAATCTCAAGTTTGCCTGAGTGTTGTCAGACAAAAGACACTAAGTTTCAAACTAGAAGTCACCATGGCATGTACTCAGTGAAACCTCAAATTTAGAATACTTTGTGAGACTTCAATATGAACAAATTCACAGATTGATTAAAAATCCTTTGTCAGATCACATGTTCTGATTTTTTTGGCCTGGAAAATATGGTCATCATATTTGTACGAGGCTGTTCTACCTTATATTTTCTTAGAATTGTTCTCTAGATAGTCTAGGGCAGTGGTCGGTAAACTCATTAGTCAACAGAGACAAATATCAACAGTACAACGATTGAAATTTCTTTTGAGAGCCAAATTTTTTAAACTTAAACTATATAGGTAGGTACATTGTTATTAACTTAATTAGGCTACTCCTAAGGCTTAGGAAGAGCCACACTCAAGGGGCCAAAGAGCCGCATATGGGTTGCGAGCCGCAGTTGGTCGAACACGGGTCTAGGGCCTATTGTTTTCGCAGATAGGCTTTCAGCTCTCCAACTGGTTCAAGAACATGTCCTCTCTTCTCTCTCTTATACTTTATACACCTCTGGACATATGGAAGGTATGGAATGAATGAATGAATGGTCTACTCAAATATGCACAAAGTCTCAATTCCAATAAATAGCTGCGGAGGAAGCACACTAATGAATTAAAACAAGAAGGAAAATAGAGTTGGGATATTTTCCCCCATAAAAACTTAGGTAGCCCTTAACTTGGGTATTTGTATAATGTACATGGTGAAATGAAAGTAGCTTTACAGTTGTTCATATAGAAAATAATACAATAATAAATAAATAATTATACAAGAATAAACTCTGTTTCATGTGTTCACAACTGTAAACCCACTTTTTCCTCACCCTGTTTAAGACACCTGCAGAAAAAGAACTCTTATGAAAGTATCACATCTCTTTTTTCCTGCTTGGGCACTAGAATCTTGATAATGATGGCCAGCTAGGGACTACAAATCTACCGCTTGATCTAGAGCATTCTTTACATTGGAAATAAAAATATTATGCCTAGTAGAGAGTGGTTGAATACCCACCAGAAGGAAAAAGTATATATATTGCTATACAATATATTCTCCTTTTTTGTTATTGTTCATATCACTTATTTGTCATTTTATTCCTGTAGTTTATGAGGCAGAGACAGCTGTCTATTACCAAATTTCCTGGGTTCTTAGCTAGACTACAAAATCCCTTGCAGTTAGATTTGGCCATGTGTCTAATTTCTAATCAATGAAATGTGATTGGAAGGGATGTTGCCTTTCCAAGCGTGGTTCCTAAAAGACTTCCCTATCTAATACAATTCTACAGTTTTTCCCTGTCTGGTTAAATATAAGTGAATATGGAAGTCACATTGAAAATGGGAAAATTGGGGTCCTGAATTGCCACTTGGAGAAGAGTTGTCCACCACCAAGTAATACCCATTTTGGATGCTGAGTAAGCAAAAATTAAACTATTACAATAATTTGCTGAAACTTCAGGGATTTTTTGTTTCAGGAGCAGTAACTAATATATTTTACTTATAATTTCAAACAATAGTCTATAAATATACAGTGAGATGTAAATTTCCCATAATAAGAAATTGGTGAAAACCCTTAGATGAATAGGTTCTTAAATTACTCAAACCTGAAACCTGGAGAACCAAGATGGCGGCATAGGTTAACGCCGGAGTTTGCTGCTTTGAACAACTACTTCAAAAGTGAAACCAAAAAACGGGAGGGACAGCACCCAGAACCACAGGAACGCCGGCTGAGTGGAAGTCCTACAACTAGGAGGAAAGAGAAACGCATACGGACACCCAGAGGAGGCGCAGTGCTGAAGTCAAATTCTGAGGTGCGGAGTGCGCGGAGCCGGCTGGCGGCGGAGGGCGCGGTTGGCGTTTTCAATCGGGAGGGAGTCGCAGACTCTGAGCTCCAGATCCGGGCGAGTCTTTAGGGACCCAGACTCAAACGGGAGAAACGGGACTGTCTGGCTTCGGTCAGAGCGAGTGCAGCTTTCTCTCTGAGTTTTGCAGCAGGTGCTGGGACTCAGAGAGGCAGAGCCCCTGGGGACAGGACTGAGAGCCGCCATAACTGCTCTCTCCGGCCCACCCTGTTGATCCTGTGCGACCCGCCCCGCCCAAGCCCTGCACAGAGGCATTTGCCGGATAGCCTCAGGCAAAGGCTAGATTAGCACCTCCCTAGAGGACAGAAGTTCTCTCACTGCTGACACAGCTGATTCTCATAGCCACTTGGCCTGGAGGTCAAACCCTCCCTGGAATTAGCTACAACAATCAAGATTTAACTATAAGACTGCGAACAAAGACCACTAGGGGGTGCACCAAGGAAGCATAACAAAATGCGGAGACAAAGAAACAGGACAAAATTGTCAATGGAAGATATAGAGTTCAGAACCACACTTTTAAGGTCTCTCAAGAACTGTTTAGAAGCCGCCGATAAACTTAATGAGATCTACAAGAAAACTAATGAGACCCTCGATCGTATATTGGGGAACCAACTAGAAATTAAGCATACACGGACTGAAATAACGAATATTATACAGACTCCCGACAGCAGACCAGAGGAGCGCAAGAATCAAGTCAATGATTTGAAATGCGAGGAAGAAAAAAACACCCAACCGGAAAAGCAAAATGAAAAAAGAATCCAAAAATGCAAGGATAGTGTAAGGAGCCTCTGGGACAGCTTCAAGCGTACCAACATCAGAATTATAGGGGTGCCAGAAGATGAGAGAGAGCAAGATATTGAAAACCTATTTGAAGAAATCATGACAGAAAACTTCCCCCACCTGGTGAAAGAAATGGACTTACAGGTCCAAGAAGCGCGGAGAACCCCAAACAAAAGGAATCCAAAGAGGACCACACCAAGACACATCATAATTAAAATGCCAAGAGCAAAAGATAAAGAGAGAATCTTAAAAACAGCAAGAGAAAGAAACTCAGTTACCTACAAGGGAATACCCATACGACTGTCAGCTGATTTCTCAACAGAAACTTTGCAGGCCAGAAGGGAGTGGCAAGAAATATTCAAAGTGATGAATACCAAGAACCTACAACCAAGATTACTTTATCCAGCAAAGCTATCATTCAGAATTGAAGGTCAGATAAAGAGCTTCACAGATAAGGAAAAGCTAAAGGAGTTCATCACCACCAAACCAGGATTATATGAAATGCTGAAAGGTATCCTTTAAGAAGAGGAAGAGGAAGAGGAAGAAAAAGGTAAAGATACAAATTATGAACAACAAATATGCATCTATCAACAAGTGAATCTAAGAATCAAGTGAATAAATAATCTGATGAACAGAATGAACTGTTGATTATAATAGAATCAGGGACATAGAAAGGGAATGGACTGACTATTCCTGGGGGGGAAAGGGGTGTGGGAGATTCGGGAAGAGACTGGACAAAAATTGTGCACCTATGGATGAGGACAGTGGGTGGGGAGTGAGGGCGGAGGGTGGGGCGGGAACTGGGAGGAGGGGAGTTATGGGGGGGAAAAAAAAGAGGAACAAATGTAATAATCTGAACAATAAAGATTTAATTAAAAAAAAAAAAAAAAACCTGAAACCTATATGTTCATGTTGATCAATGTCACTCCAATAAATTTAATAAATAAATAAATAAATAAATAAAGCAAAAATACACAAAACTACTCAAATCATTAAAAGTGTAATATAATCACTACTTTATATTAAGGACTTACTATGTTCTAGGCATGGTAATAAGCATTTTGCATTTATCACCTAGTTTAATACTCATTTATGGTTCTGTACTTAGGTACTAAGATTACCCATTATAAACTCAGGAAGGTTGAGTTATTAGACCAAATCACACAGCTGATAAATGATAGTGACAAGATTCAAACCAGATGTGTGAGTCCAAACCTAAAGCTCTTGAACTCAGGGTAATATCCTGAATCTTTCTTTTGCTTGCTTTCTATTTCAGTGTGGTTTGTGCTGGGGTATTCTTTTCTTATTCAGAACTTTACTCCTTTTTGCATAATTTTCAGTTTCCATCTGCAATTGTGCCAAATTCATGTTATGTATTGGATTTAAATACACACACACACACACACACACACACACGCGCGTGTATGTGTGTATTTAAATCAAAGATTCCCTGGAAATTCCTTCCACAAGTTGCATAGTCTCCCAGGAATTACTCTGTTGGTCAATCATGAAGGCCCTTGTTTTCTGACCAACAGATGGGAAAGGCAATTTTTTGGTTTGTTTGTTTGCTTTTGCTTCTTTTAGAAAAACAACTTCATTATTGGAATTCAAACTGAAAGTGGATCCCCCCATTGGGTAAAACATAGATGGTACTTTATTACAATTCCATCTGGAATCTTCCCTGGTTGTTGCAGTTTGGGGATAGTACTATCAACAGTTTTATACCCCATGTTGTGAAGGCTATTCCGATTGTCTGCTGCTATACATGACAACCCAAACAATCAATGATTTTTAAAATAACATTCTTATCTCTCTTATATCTGTTTGTTTAGTGGGCTCAGCTGGAGGATTCTAATTTGCGGTTTCTCATGCAGTTGAAGTTATATTGTGGCTGGGGCTGGAGTCATCTGAGGACTCTATTAGCTGTCTAACAGTGTTTCCACTTACGTCTGGTGTCTAGGCTGAAATGCTGTGAATAGCTGGGGGCTTCTTGGGCATATCAGTCCACATGGCCCCTCCAGGAGCTTCATTACAGCAAGAAAAGTCTCACAGTAGTCAGAGACCTTATATGGTAGCTGTTTTTCCCTGGTGTAATCATTCCTAGAGAACAAGGTGGAAGCTGCAAGCCTTCTTCTGACCTACTCTTGCAAGCCATGTGGCGTCACTTTCACTGCGTACTATTGATTCTGTGAGAACACACAGAACTCAAGAGGAGGGAGTACATAAGAGCATGTGTACTGCAGGGCACAGTTCATTGGGAGATCAGTTTTGGAGAACAGGTACCACACAGGCTAAACTTATACCTGTGTTCCCTTCAGGCCATCCCACCCAGCGAACGGAAAACACACAAGGATATTGCTAAGATCTCTAATGCTAACAGAAGTAGCTTTCCAAGTTCTCTCACACCCTTTGTCTTGCTCCCAGATGTTCAAGTTTTCCTGCTTCTACTAGTAATGTTTCTTTCTGCCACCTGGTAACTTTAACTAGCAACTGCTTCTGCGGCTCTTCTCTCAGAATAAGACCTCGTTATTATTGCTGAGGACCGACCTTGCTACTGCAACGATGTGAGGAGTATTACTACTCCTTAAGCGTGATAGATCTCTGATTTACTTGGGAGAGTCTTTCCATCAGCATTTGTTACAGATTTTTGATTAGTCTCCCCAAAGGGTAGCTTAGTTTTCTCAAGATCTTATGGATCTTTTCACCACTGTATTTTGGTCAAGTTCCTCCACGTCAAAGGGAATTTGAGTGGCATCACTGAGAGACATCTCTCTACTCCCCACCATGAATCAGTGGCCTTCTGTTAACTACTTAACCCAATAGCTCTTTGATTAGAGGTGCTATGTGACAGAATTACTGGGGGTGAGGAAGGCAGCTAATGTGCAATTTTCATGATCCTAACTCATCATTCTGCAATGTGAGGCATTTTATGGGTCCAAACTGAGTTTGCTGAGTTCAAACTATGTAAGAATGAAGGCACAGAGATAGACAAACAGATGAAGATGAAAATGCCAGCTTTATTACTGATTTGCAGCTCTAGCTTTAGATCTGTGGCTAAAGAGACTGCTAACAACCCCACGCCTTCTCACCTTCCCCTGAGCAGAAATTTGCCTGCTAAGTTTATCACATCATGGAAAAGAAACCAGAATGCGAGAATCACAAGGCCAGGCTGGCTCAGGAAATCCCAGAAGGAGCAAGCCCAGGCCAGCCAACGTGTCCTTCAAAACTCACCATTCAGATGAGTCATCTCTCTCAAGAGGTAGAGAAAGTAAGGGCGGGAAAGAGGCTGAAGGCATTTGTTTACTCATCTCTCCATGGGAAACAGGAAAATAGGGCAATGCATGTTTTTCCTTGAGTACTAGGAAATCCCCTTCCCTAGGGATATTGGGAAGGAAGCACAGAGCACTCTGACATTCCCAATCCTGTCCCTGCACTGGAGGCTGTTGGTGAACTGCAGTAACTTGTCAGAGTTCCTGACCCAGGCACATACATAAGTACCCTCGCCCACCGCTGAACTTTCTTCATACTGTTTCAAAAATACCATTATAGTTACCAAACAAAACCACATCTATATAAATGAAGTAGGAAGATAAGGATAAATAAAACTTGGAATTTAGGGAATTGATCCAGAGCCTGATTATACACAACTATGACCTAGTAATTCCATAAGTTTTGTCCTGTGATGTTTCATTAGAAGGGCTACTTGTCTTTGGACAGTACAAATGAAGCAGGAATAAATACCATGGGTTTTATATACAGATATATAAATATGTGTGTGTGAATGTGTGTATAAATTGCTTGTTCATGGTAGAATATACATCTGTAAATATGATGTCTGTGACTTTCTAACATAAATATTTCATTGGTTTCTGCTATGAGTTTTGAAACTGGAGGTTTGAACCCCTGTGTGTTGCCTTTGAGCTACCTCTTACATGTAATTTGCACATTAAACATGTATGTGTGCTTCTTTATAGCTCTATAGTTGTCACATCTACATAATGTATGTGCTGAAGAGACACAGAGTTTATTTTCCTTTTGAATTAAAATTTCAGAAATACGAATCCATCTTTAGAAGCAAGAACACTGATCAAAGGATGCAATGATGTTCATTAACACTGGGTGATGAAACGCCGTTTTAATTACAGTGAGCAGTCAGTTCTGGTGGTGGGCATGGGAACTATGCAATGAGCCTTACAAGTCACAACTCCACCATAGCCCTGTCTGACAAGCAGCCAGATCCTACCCTGGGTCTTCTGGAGTTGCTCAACATCCCAGGAATGTTGTACAAATTAGTTTCTAAGAAACATTTTTTTAAAGATCATGTGAGTAGATAAGGAGCAAAACAGAAGATCTTCACCACCCCATTGCATTTTATGTTTAATAAACACTTCAGTAGTGCATATCTGGGATTTTTCTAGGTACTTGACACAAATTAGCTTATAGCAAACTGAAGATGAGAAACTCCTACTAGCCCCGTTTTAGAGGAGGGAAATAGAGGCACAGAAAAGGTAAGTAGGTTGCCTAAGGTCAGCCAACTAACACTTGAACTCAGGCAAGGCTGGTGGGACAGCTCATGCACTTCATTACTCCACCTTGCTCCCTGCAGCCTGAGCACACGGTACCTGACACTATCCCACTGCTCAGTTAACCTACAGCAAATTGTTTCATACTACTGGGCTTCAAAGTCGCCTTCTTTAAAAGGTGATAGATTTATAGCTCCTCTTTACAAAACACATCCTAGTGGTAAGGTGAGAACAAGCAAAATGGACTTTAAACTTCTCAGAGTTTTTGTCCTGACTCCAGATATAGGATTTTAAATGTCTGTATTTTTTAATACTTTAAGGTAAATTTATAAATTATTGAAAATTTATAAATAAATGTCTGGCCTTGTTATGCTATTCCAATTGTAGCAAATAAGATTTGAGGCAAATTGAATGAGTTGATGGATGTAACATGAAAGGGCTTTGATAGAGAAAGTTTCCAAACTCGAAGCTCTGACTTCCCCAGCCTATTATTAAGCCTGGTGAATTGCTTTCTCCAGGTTCCATCGGATGCCTTCTCAGTAGTCTAGCTCCTGAAATGAATCCATCTTCTCAGTTGTGTTCCCACGTCCATCCAGACTTTAAACTATGGCCACAATTACTAACACTAATTGGTAGGCTCAGCAGAGAGGCTGAGGGATGAATGAGCACCGGGCACCAAAGTAGGTTCTCGGCTTAGAACTGTGTGAATGAAAAGGGTGGGAAAGGTCAGCTTGCTGCCTGCCTGCACTGAATCCCTGTGGAAGAAAGGACTGCAGTCTGGCATACCTCCCGGCAAACATTATTTAAAAGAAATCTCACTAGGCAAAATTTTGTCTTTGGCATTTACCAGATACCAGATTATATAGATTCTAGTTATAGAGAAACACACAGGAAAAAAACAAACAACCAATTCCATAATCTCTAGGCCAAAATGAGATTGTGTTTACACCGTGGCTTTAAGTCCCATGCGCTTTGCCTGAGGAGCCCTGGCCCTGTGACATTGCTCCTCTTGGAGCTTTTATAATGCCTGAACCTCGCCAGCACTCACTCCAGGATCCTGGGGAGGTCCGGCAAGCATGGTTCTAGCGTATTCTGTATCCACAGTGCCGAAGAAATAAGGACAGGAAGGGCAGGAGCAAGACTCTCCAGATCTGAATAATCAGAGAAGATGCTCTCAACTGCTGCAATGAGAAACACTTTTCTTTTATTGTGGCAGTGAAATGATGAGATAGGTAGGTTTTTATTGGAGTGCAAAGATGGAAGAACTTTCCCTGGGAAATTTTCGGCCCAGGTTTTGGCCAACAGGAATGCATAATGTAGATTTAGGTGGAAGTAGAAAAGTTAATACCTAGTGAATTCCAAGACTATGCCTTTAGGTGGTCCCCCTCCTCCTCCAAATATGGATAATTTGATTTCTGAAAATGTCCGAATGGAAACCACAAATGTTTCCCCCACACTCACCTGTCCTGAAGAGATCTAGGTGTAAGAAGTTGGATAGAATACAACTCATGGCACAATACTTAAATATATCCAAGACCTTTCATCAAGTGACCAAATTGAGAACAGGATTATTCAGCTCAACTAATATTCAGGTATGCAGACAAACCTTTGAAGACAATGACAAAAAGCTCTCCAGTTTGTGATTGTCTTGTTTTTGCTTTTTCTTAATCAAGCTCCTCAGACACTTGCAATAAACATGACTAAAATGTCCATTGGGTGTTGAAGCAAACTTGAAGAGGATCAGAGAAGCTGAGTGAATATTTATGCAATACTTTTTAAATGATAAAAATAGAACTCTCCAGGGGTAAGTATATAAATATCAAAAGAATTGCCAAATCTTTCCTAAATCTAGACTTCCCTTTTCCTTTGTAATGTAGTTGGCTGGTCATTCTTTATGTTTGGGGGGATTTATCTACTCTTTTCCTATGCACATTACCTCCATCTCTACAGTTGAGGAACTCAAGAGAGTTGCACCTTGCTTTATATTTCTAATGTCCTGGCATGTTGACACACTGTTGCTCCCCAATATAGAGAGACTCAGGCAAACTGAGATCTGTAATGAATGTTTCAGCTTAGGGATTCTTCTAAAAGACATTTTATTCTTGCCTAGCTGGTGTGGCCCAGTGGTTGAGCATCGATTTATGAGCCAGGAGGTCATGGTTCAATTTCTGGTCAGGGCACATGCCCGGGTTTCAGGCTCCGTCCCCAGTGGTGGGCAGGCATGAGGCAGCCGATCAATGATTCTCTCTCATCATTGATGTTTCTACCTCTCTCTCCCTTCCTTTCTGAAATCAATAAAAATAGATTAAAAAATAAAAATAAAATGTTTTATTCTTTATACAGAAATCATTGTAGTGGATATTTTTAATTGATCTGTATGAATGCATATGAAGTGCAACATAATTAGCAATACAAGAAACATACTCCTTTACTTAGTTCTGGATACAAAAGTTAAATATAGCATATGAGGGTTTTCTGGGAGTGTTGGCAGCTAAGCAGCTAGACCAGTGTCTCTTTGTGTGTGTTCTTCCCCACCAAAACTACCTTTTCATATAAGAATTTTATAGCATATCCTGGACATTGCCACAACCTTTGTTCAGCAAACTGACATTAGAACCCCAAAAATTAAAGAAAAGGGAGGCACGTTTCTAAATCTGTGTGGTGAGGCCAAGGTCCTGAAAAAATAGTTGATTGTAGCAGTTGTGCTTCACCTGTCAAAATGATAAAATCTAGAAAGCTTTTACTTCTCCTGAAGATTACAACAATTTGGCTTTCAGACATACCATGAAGAGTGTATTACCAAAGGCACAAAAAAGAATGTTAACACAGTGAGTGCTGGCACATTATTTGAGTTATACCAGCAGTGCTTTCCTTTTCTAGAAAAAACAGCCTGGCCTTGGCTGGTGTGGTCAGTTGGTTGGGTGCCATCCCGTGCACTGAAAGGTTTGGATTCAATTCCAGGCCAGGGCAAATGACCAGGTTGCTGACTTGATCCCTGGTAGTTGGCATGCAGGAGGCAGTTGTTTGATGTTTCTCTCTCTTATCAATGTTTCTCTCTCTCCCACTCCCTCCCTCTCTCTCTAAAAAATCAATAAAAATATTTAAAAAGAAGAAGAAAAAACAGCCTGAACCACCCAGCTTGCTCCTGCCAACTCCTGCTCCTAGGGCTCTGTTATGTCAACTTTTTAACAGTTTCTAAGACTCCTTATTCTACTATAGTGGTACTGGCTGGGACAAACAGATCAAGCAAATGAGCAAGAACCTTGGTCATCTGACTTCAGTTGTTGGGTGGCAAGTCTCGCCATTAGCTCATCACTTTTCTAGATGAGTGCAATAAGAAAAACCAACAAAGAGAATAGATGACTCCAGGGCAGAAAGAAGATTCCCTCTCAGTGGTGTGTCACCCTGATGACTTGCTGAGGAATGCCATTTCCTTAGGCCTAGTACAAGCCCTGAGTGTCCTCACAAGGGTTGATTCCAGGGCCACTGCAGTCAGGTTAACCAGGAGGCTGTTCAGAGTGAGTGACCCAGAGTACCAGGAGGACATCTAGATCAGTGTTGGTCGATAAGAATATGAACAAAAAAATAAATAAATAAAGAGAGCCACATTCGTAATTTGAAATATTCTAGTAATTACATTAAAAAAGTAAAAAAAGAAACAGGTAAAATTAAATTTTTATTGAGGTAAAATTGGTATATAACATTATATAAATTTTAATTTTACAACATTATAATTCAACTAGAGGCCCAGTGCACAAAAATTTGTGCACTCGGGGGGAAGAAGGGGGTCCCTCAGCCTGGCCTGTGCCCTCTCGCAGTCTGGGACCCCTCAGGAGATAACGACCTGCTGGCTTAGGCCTGCTCCCAGGTGGCAGAGGGCAGGCCCAATCCCTAGGTACAGCCCCTGGTCAGGCTCAGAGCAGGGCCGATTGGGGAGTTGGGGTGCCGCCCCCTGTCATGCACACAGCAGGGCGGATTGGGAGGTTGCGATGCCACCCTCAGTCACGCTCAGGGTAGGGCCGATTGGGGGGTTGGGGCACCATCCCCTGTCACACTCAAGGCAGGGTGGATGGGGAGGTTGCGGTGCCACCCCCTGTCACACACAGAGCAGGGCCAATCAGGGGGTTGGGGCACTGCCCCCTGTCACTCACAGAGCAGGGCCCATCAGGGGGTTTGGGAGCTCCCCCCTGTCACGCCCAGAGCAGGGCCCATCAGGGGGTTGAGGAGCTCCCCCCTGTCACATATAGAGCTGGGCAGATCAGGGGATTGGGGCGCCGCCACTGTCACACTCAGGGCAGGGCCGATGGGGAGGTTATGGCTCTACCCCATCACACACAGAGCAGGGCCCGTGGGGTGGGGGTTGGGGCGCCACCTTCTATCACCCAAAGAGCAGGGCCGATGAGGTGGTTGGGGCGCCGCCACTCTCACACTCAGGGCAGGGCCGATGGGGAGGTTATGGCTCTACCTCGTCACACACAGAGCAGGGCCGATCAGGGGGTTGAGGTGCTGCCCCCTGTCACACACAGAGCAGGGCCGATCAGGGGGTTGGGGCGCCGCACCCTGTCACACACAGAACCACAGGGCGATCAGGGGGTTGGGGAGCTCCCCCTATCAGGCACAGAGCAGGGCTGATCAGGGGGTTGGGGCGCCTTCCCCTGTCACGAACAGAGCAGGGCGGATAGGGAGGTTGTGGCCCCGCCCGCTGTCACACACAGAGCCGCAGGGTGATCAGGGGGTTTGGGCGCTGCCCCCTGTCATGCTGATCCCGGTGCTGGGAGGCCTCTTGGCTCCGCTGATCCCGGTGCTGGGAGGCATATTACCCTTTTGCTATATAGGATAGAGACCTGGTGCACGGGTGGGGGCCAGCTGGTTTGCCCTGAAGGGTGTCCTGGATCAGGGTGGGGGTCCCCACTGGGGTGCCTGGCCAGCCTGGGTGAGGGGCTGAGGGCTGTTTTCAGGCTGGCGGGTGACTAAAGCTCCCAACCGCTCCTTTTTTTCTTTTTTTTTTTTATTCTGGGCCAGCTTTAGCTTTGAGGCTTGGCTCCAGCTCTTAGGCCTCCGCTGCTGAAAGCAGGTTTCTGGCCTTTGTTTACCTTCTGTATTTGAAACAATGTTGTGATCCTGCTGTCTGAAGCCCGATGGACTAAAGCAGGTTTCTGGGGTTTTGTTTAGCTTCTATATTTGTAACTTAGTTGCTTAGAGTTGCAGCTCAGAGGCCTGCAGCGGCAGGTGGGGAACGTTGGAGTCCTCCATCACTGAAGCAAGCAAGCCTCATGTTCACTTTAAGCTGCCTGGCTGCCGGCCTCCATCTTGGCTGGCAGTTAATTTGCATATTGCCCTGATTAGCCAATGGGATGGGTAGCGGTCGTACACTAATTACCATGTTTCTCTTTTATTAGATAGGATATTTGATCACTGCAAAGTGATCACCACTGTAATTCTAGTTACCATATATAATAAAAGCGTAATATGCTAAGTATCATACCAATTGGTCGACCATTCAGTTAACCACTTGACCAGTCGCTATGATGTGCACTGTCCACCAGGGGGCAGACGTTCCAACTGGTAGGTTAGCTTGCTGCTGGAGTCCGGCGATCGGACCGGGTAAGAGGGTCGGACATGCCCTGGAGCCCTCCTGCAGTCCTTCCCCGGCCAGCTAGCCAAACTCCTGCAGTCCCTCCCCCACCAGCTGGCCCCCATTGGCCCTAATCAGGACTGGGTGAGACAGCCCCGATTGGCCCAGATCGCCAGCCAGGCTGAGGGAGCCCATCTGTGCACGAATTCGTGACTGGGCCTCTAGTCTCCATATAATTGATCCCCTTCACCCTTTTTGCCTTCCCCATAAATCTCTTCCCCTCTGGTAACTACCAATCTGTTCTCTGTATCTAAAAGTTTGTTTTTGTTTTGTTTGTTTTGCTTTTTTTAGATTCCACATATAATTGAAATCATATGGTATTTGCCTTTCCCTGCCATACTTATCATAATAATCCTCAAGATCCATTCATGTTGTTGTACATGGCAAGATTTCATTCTTTTTTGTTGTTGTTGTTATTTTGTTAATCCTCACCAGAGGGTTTTTTTAAAATTTTTGTTTTATTGCTTAAAATATTACAAAGAGTATTACATATGTCTCCTCCCCCCCCCCCACCCCCCCGGACCTTCCCCTGGCTTCCCCTACCCCCCAGTGTATTGTGTCCATTGGCTATGCTTATATGCATGCATACAAATCCTTTGGTTGATCTCTTACCCCCACCCCCCCAACCTCCAACCTTCCCCGGCCTTCCTGCTGTAGTTTGACAGTCTGTTCGATGTTGCTCTGCCTCACTAGAGAATATTTTTACATTGATTTTTAGAGAGAGTAGAAGGGTGGGGTAGCAACAGAGAGAAACATCAATGTGAGAGATACACATTGATCAGGTTGCCTCCCTCATGCACCCCTATGAGGGCCAGGGATCTCGCCTGCAACCAAGGTATGTGCCCTTGACCCAAATTAAACCTGCAACCCTTCAGTCCATGGGCTGACATTCTAACCACGGAGCCAAGCCATGTAGGCCTGGATATTAACTCTTTACTGAATATATGATTTGCAAATATCTTCTCCTATTCTGTAGGTAGCCTTTGCATTTTGTTGAAGGTCATCTTCACTGCTCAGAAGTTTTTCAATCTCATTTTGTTTGCTTTTGTATCCTTTGCCTTTGTAGTCAGATAAAAAAGAAAGAAAGAAAGAGAAAGAAAGAAAGAAAAGAAAGGGCACTGCTAACACTAATGTTGGAGAAAATACCAATGTTATCCTCTAGGAATGTTATAGTTTCAGGTCTTACATTTGCCAGGACTGACCAGCAGACCCTGAGCAATGTATGAATGGATTACTCTGACACACATTTCTGTGAAAGAGAAGGCTAAGGGGCAGCTTGGCAGGAGGCACCAACAGCCAATTGCCTGCCTCCTTAGGCTTTTATTGTAACAACAGCTTGAACTAAAATTAACCTCTAGATACAATCAGCAGGGTAAGTATCCTTGAGAAAGCACACGCTTCTACAAGGTCGGGTCCAAAGACTAAACATAGAGATTCCACCAAAATACCCAGGGGCTCAGACTTGTTTGGAAAAGTCAAGGCAGGGGCTGCCACCTTTGGCAGGGTCACCCTAGAGACCCCTGACCTTTCAGAGAATCCTTCTTACAGATTTTCCAACCAAGTCCAGTGCTTTCCCACATACATTCAAGGCTTTAATCCATTTTGAGTTAATTTTTGTGTATGGTGTAAGAAAGTGGTCTGGTTTCATTATTTTGCATGTGCCTGCCCAGTTGTCCCAACACCATTTATTGAAAAGACTGTCTCTTTCTACTATAGTTTGAAGTTGGGGAGAAAAAAATAGCCTGAACCACCCAGCTTGCCTTCAGCTTTGTTCTTTTTTCTCAAGATTGTTTTGTTGTTCCATCCAAATTCTAGAAATATTTGAAGATTTGTGCATCTCTGTTCAATAGGATTGAACAGAGATGCACAAATCTTTTCCTTTCTTTCTTTCTTTCTTCTTTTTCTTTTTTTCGTTCTTTCTTTCTTTCTTTTTTTTTTTTTGGTGGTAGCCTTGTCTAGTTTTGGTATCAGGATACTGATGTTGGCCTCATAAAATGAATTTGGAAGTGTTTCTTCCTCTTCAATTTTTTGAAAGAGTTTGAGAAGTATAGGTATTAAATCTTCTTTGAATGTTTGGTAGAACTTACCAGTGATCTTTCATTGTTCTATTCTATTGTTTTCTTAATCTCTATTTTATTTTTTTCTGTTATGATATTTATTATTGTCTTCCTTCTACTCACTTTAGGCTTTATTTGTTCTTTTCCAAGTTTTTTAAATTTAACATTAGATGTTTTAATTGAAGTTTTTTTTATTTTGAGGTAGACCTACATCACTATGAACTTTCCTCTTATAAGTGCTTTCGCTGCATCCTAGATCTTGAAGTGTTGCATTTCCATGTTCTTTTGTCTTTTTAAATTTTTATTTATTTTTATTTTTTAAAATATATTTTATTGATTTTTACAGAGAAGAATGTAGAAGGGATAGAGAGCTAGAAATATCGATGAGAGGGAAGCATCGATCAGCTGCCTCCTGCACACTCCCCACTGGGGATGTGCCCGTAACCAAGGTACATGCCCCTGACAAGAATCGAACCTGGGACCCTTGAGTCCGCAGGCTGACGCTCTATCCATTGAGCCAAACCGGTTGGACTCTTTTGTCTTTTTTTAAAATATGTTTTTATTGATTTCAGAGAGGCAGGGAGAGGAAGAGAGAGACATCAATGATGATGATGAAAAAATCATTGATTGGCTGCCTTCTGCATGCCCCCCACCAGGGTCAGAGCCCACAATCTGGGCATGTGTCCTTGACCAGAATCGAACCTGGGACCCTTCAGTCCCCAGGCCGACACTCTATCCACTGAGCCAAACCAGCCAGGGCTTCTTTTGTCTTTTTAATTTTATTTCATTTGTTTTGTGGCTAAACATAATGAACTATTCTGGAGAATGTTCCATGTGCTCTTGAGAAGCATGTGTATTGTGCTGCTTTTGTATGGAATGTTCTGCATATATCTATTAATTCCACCCAGTCTTATGTGTCATTTAAGGCCTTATGGATTTTCTGTCTGAATGATCTATCCACTAATGTAAATGGTGTATTAAACTCCCCTACTATTATTGTATTACTGTTGTTTTCTCCCTTTAGATCTGTTAATATTTGCTTTATACACTTAGGTAACTGTATGTTAGGTGCATATATATTTACAAATGTTATATCTTCTTGTTGGCTTGACCTTTTTACCAGTATGTAATGCCCATCTTTGTCTTTTATTATAGTCTTTGTTTTAAAGTCTGTTTTATTATGTGGTGCCCTTCTTGCTGCATCATATAAGAGCTACACAGTGTCAATTTTCCCCATTACTGTTGATTTTAATTGCTTGATTCAGGGGGTGCTTGCCAGTTTTTTCCACTGTAAAGTTACCAAATAAGTAATTTTTGGAGAGATACTTTGAGACTATACAGACAAAATGTTTATTATACTTTTTCTTCTAATTTGAGCATCCATTGATGATTCTTGCCTCAAATAATTATTACTAATATGTTTGTCAAACGGTGATTTTCTATTTTTACCATTCCTTCTATATTTATTAGTTGGGATTCTACTGTAAGGGAGAACTTTCTTTTCTTCCTCATTTGTTTGTTTATATTATTATGCCCTCAAAATTTTATTTTGTTCAATAGGTTATAATTCATTGCTAAGATATTTATGTTGCTGCTCAAATTGTCCCAAACTGGCCACCGTTGACTTCTGTGTCCCTTCAAGATGCCCTCATTCTTTTCTGAGCACTTTTCTTACATTTTACAAAATACCCCTGGCTTATCTTGTACTTTCTTTTTCCAGAGTTGTAATCAGCCATTCACAAGAAACCTTGGTTCTTTTTAGAATAGTATTTAGAAGATAACATTTGAGCATTAGGCTTGTTCTCTGTCATGAGGTATTACTGTTCCTTGGCCCTCCCCATGAATGGAACTGGGTACACACACACACACACACACACACACACACACACACACACACAGTGTTTAAATGTATGAATTCACAATAATACCTTCAATTCTAATCCAACACCTTAGGGTTCACTGCTTTTCTCATTTTCCATATTTGTAACTTCCTTCTCCAGTGAGAAACCTGACTACAATTATTTGTCATATATTATTTCTTTGTATGTAAAATGCCTCACTACTATTGGGCTCTGACATGCTGTCACTGTTATGTGAACACAACACCTTCCTCATTTGCTTAGACACTGATTCTGTACCAGGCCACCTTTATCTACACCCCTTACCTGAAGCCCAGAGCCACATGGTGAGGGGTAAATACCTAAACATAATAGGGTTCAGGTAGCAGGAAAAAGAGGAAAGTGAATTTTGGAGAGGCAGCCAACACTGCCTGCTACAGCACCCATTGCCATTTTGCCAACAGTAACCCAGCTTTCCTTTGAGGAACTATGCATTTTCTCAAACAATCCTTGTGATTTGAGTGGGTCTGGACCCTCCTTTGCCTCCAGTGAGAGCAGGTTAACCATATTACAAGCACTTGACCACTGTGGTTGGCTCAAAGATGGCACATGACCTAAGTCAGGCCAATGAGAGCCTTGTCTGAAGTTACTAAACTGATTATACAGAAATAGAATATCTTCCTACTGGTATTGCCAAGCCTGGGGCTACTGATCGTCATTTTACTGCGACATCTGACATGAAGCCAACATAAAGGAAAGCAGGTCTCTGACTGGGAGAAGGAAAAAGATTCCATACATCATGTTTAAGCATATTTTTATTGTTGTTGATCCTACCCCAAGGATATTTTTTTCCATAGATGATTAGAGAGAGTGAAAGGGAAGTGGGGAGGAGGAGGAGAGACACTGATGTGAGAGATACACATCAATTAGTTTCCTCCCACATGTGCCCCAGCCAGGGAACCTGCAACCTAGGTACATGTCCTTGCTTGGAATTGAACCCTCGACCCTTTGGTGTACAGGCCGACGTTCTAACCACTGAGCACACCAGCCAGGGCTGTTTAAGCATCTTGATCCAGTCGTGCCTGAAGCTAGTATACTCCTAGACTTATCAATTATATGAGCCCATAAATTCTCCTTTTTGCTTAAGCCAATTTGAGAAAATTTTCTGTCACTTGTGCCCAAAAGAGTTCTAACTGATACAGCTGTACCTTAGATGGCTTTTATATCCTCTCAACAGCTGGGGAAGGTTTATATGCCATAATTCTCAGCCTAATATAGTGGGAGGAACCAAAGAAACAACGTTCAAGTAAGAACTCCCTGGAAGAATCAAAGGGTCCACAATGGTTTTTTAAAAATCTGTGGACCCAAATATATTTTTAAATATTAGGCAAGTCTTAACTTCGTCTGTTTCCTTTCCACATGTGAAAAATACTGGCAAAGATACGAAAACTTTCAAGTTACTCCACCCAAAGATGAGGCAAGGAATTATGAGCACACATCTTAAAGCAGCTTCAATTCGTCAAAAGATGCAGCTACATGTGTGTGTGTTTAAAATCTTCTTTCCCTGTACTGTACTTCTACTCCTCCTATAACTGCCGCCAGTGAAAGCTGTTATTTGACCCTGGCACATATGGCATGTATCACTTTTTTAAAAACCAAACGCATGCAAGAACGAGACTTTGAGGGCCACATCTGGGCATCTCAAGAGAGTGGTTCCAAAAGGAAGTGAGAAGCCTCCAATGAACAAAATGGGTGTTTCAGCCCAAAGACAATGAGTTGGTGTTGAATGTTGATTTCAGTCATCCACTTGGCATTGGGAGGGAGAGCACGCTCCCGGGCGGGCGTGCACTGCAGCATCTTGGCCCCGGGTGAGCGAAGAAAGGCGAGACGGAAGCTGGATCGGCAGGACTCAGCTGGCAACTGTGCAGAGAAGTGGGACATGAAGCAGCTTTCCCCACAGCTGTACAGCTCCCATTGTCTCTTTAAACATAAACGTTGGAGTTTGAGAAGTTTTCTTTCTTTTTTTTTCTTTAAGGGGACGGATTTCTCTTTTGGTGATTTCTGGTTCCCGGTCTGCGTCAGCTCCGCCCTTGGTGTGACCCAGCCGTGTGGCAGAACCACACAGCCCCCGGCTAAGCTGCCACGGAGTTCCTGGTGGAAAAGACTTAACAGCTGTAATCCTGTAATCTTTTCTTCAAACAATGACTCCATTGCATTTGAAGTCGTTGAATGAATGGCTTTTGTCATTTGGAATCTGAGCACATATGGATGAATTTTTAGTTAAAAAAAAATCAAACCATAAAAATGCCAACAAGAGTCCTGGTTTTGAGGACAAATGTGATTTCATCACATCAAACATATGTTAGAAAACTGCGCTTTCCTATTTCTCATCCTCTGAAGATGACAAAGATAGCTGAGCTACTTAGTCCACGGCCTCATGGTAATCAGATAAGGAAGGATCTAGGTGGACTGGCCATAGAGCATTTTAAAGGTCTGACAAACAGATAATAAAGCTGTATAGATTGCTGGCAATTTATTTCTAATATATTAAGAGAAATAACTCAAACAAATTTAGACCCACTTTTAAGACTGTCTGTCCAAGCTTACTTCTGGAGGCTACAAACCCAAAGCTCAAACCTAAGGAAATTCATCCTCCCCTGGATACTAGTAAAAGTTTCATGACAAATTTTTACTCAAATTTCACACTTCTACAGTGATCTAAGGAATAAATTGACATTGTATCCTAGTGAGATCTTTGGAAGGTGAAAAAGATCACTTGGTTCCTTTTCTCCATTAGTTCTTACATAATCAGTGCCCAACCTGATGGACTCTACATCCCAGAGGATTGTGGTATTGGTTTGCTCCTATACATCCCCATTTGTTCAAAGCCTTATCATTTCTCATTTGAACAACTGCAAGAGTCCCTATAACTGCCCTGATTGGTGTTGCTAAGTGGTTAGAGCATCGGCCCATGCACTGAAGAGTCATGGGTTTGATCCCTGATCAAAGGCATGTACCTGGGTTGCAGATTTGATCCCCAGCTGGTCAGGGCATGTGTGGGAGGCAACCAATAGATGTGTCTTTCTCATGTTGCTCTCCCTCTCTCTTATTTCTCCCTCCCTCCCGTCCACTCTCTCTAAAAATCAATGGAAAAAATATCCTCGGTGAGGATTAAAAACAAAAAAGTCCCTTAACTAATCTTGTCCCACATCTTCTACCCTCCCACAAGAATGATCTTTCTAGTCAATATTCCAGTGTCCCTCCTTGGCTTAACCTTTACCAGTGGTTCCAAGTTGCCTCCCTTGCAGAACACATACCATCTTTTGCATTTGGCCCTAATCTCTCCTGCTTCAATTCTCTCACTATCCTCACTTGATGTCCAAAGATGCTGAATTATCTGGGAGCTCTCTCATGTGAGTCTTTCTCATTTGAGCCTTTGCTTTTCTGCTTCCTCCACCAGAAACGCACTCTGCCACCTCGAAGCTGGTTAAATAACTACTGCTGGAATTTCACAACTTAGCTCAGATGTCAATGTCTCTCAGACATCTTTCCTGGATTCCCATCTGTAGCCAGATAAAGAACCTTTCCTATTTGCTCCCTTGTTATCTTCATTGTAGTACTTTTATTATTATTATTATTATTATTATTATTATTATTTTTACTGGCTTGTCTTGCCCACCAACCTAGGAAGGGATGTTTCTTTCATTTCTGTATTCCCATTACATACCATGGTTCTTGGCTTATAATTGGGTGAGTGAATAAATGAATGATGTAGAATTTAGAGAATTGGCTTTGGTTATACAAAGTTTAGTCATTTGTGTTTGGTTGCTTTTAATGGGCAATAGCAACGACCATCTCTCGGTCACTGTGTAAATCTACTACTCGGACATTTTTGGCTGCATTTTTATAAGCTTTGAAATGTGTATTGAATCTCTGCTAAAGTCAACTGTAGCTGCACTAAATTATTCAACACAGAACATTGTAAGGTAAACACATAAATTCACCATATGGAGTCAATAAAAGGTGTTAAAAACAGGGGGAAAGTTACTGATAAAATGTGGCAAGGTTTTCAAACAGGGCCAATATTGTCTATTTAAATCGCAGAGACTTGATTCCCATCTACCGCAAACAAAGGAATAAAAATTATAGATTTGTTTATAATATTTGGTAAATGGAAATAGCTCTTGTCCTCCATGTTCCTGAGTCATCATCTAGCAACACTCATTATTGAAATTTATGCCTTACCACTCCCCAACCTGGACTTTATATGCTGGTGAGGCTGGTTTCCTTACTGGTTCCAAATCCATTATCTTTAGTGCAGGCTTTCATACTCTTACTCAACTTTGCCCTCAGTTTGGAATACAGTAACGTGCTGCTTAACGATGGGGATAAGTTCTGAGATATACATCAATAGGTGATTTCATAGAGTGTACTTACCACAACATAGATGATATAGCCTGCTATTTACCTATGTTGAATGGTATAGCCTATTGCTCTTAGGCTACGAACCTGTACAGCATGTTGCTGTACAAACAAACCACAAAATTAAATCAAGCCCTAGGGAAATGATGCAATAAAGAGACGATGCAATCATGAGATGTATGAGGTTGCTTTTGGCATACCATGGCATACCGCTTTACAGAAAACTTTGTTTTAATAAGTAGAAAGAGTGCACTATAAAATAATGATAAGGTATAGTATAGTGAATACATAAGCAAGCAATATAGTCATTTATTATCATTATCAAGCCCTATATGCTGTACATAATTGTATGTGCTATGCTTTCATAAGACTGGCAGTATGGTAGGCTTGTTTACATCAGCATCACCACAAGCACATGAGTAATGCATTGCACTATAATGTCACTAGGTGATAGAAAATTTTCAGCCCCATTATGATCTTATGGGACCACCACTATTTATGTGATCCATTGTTGACCAAAATGCTGTTAGGTAACGCATGATATTCTCTCTGCTATCATTTGTCTAATCAACCTAAGTTCTCCTCTGTCCTTTATTCTCAGCCTAAATCCTACCACCTTCAAAGAAACCTCCTCCAATTCTTCTAACCCACACGAATTGTACTTTTTCTGATATTCTGCAGCAATTATGTCTGCAACACTCATGTTGCCCTCTCATACCCTGACTTCAACAATCCTCATACCCATTGGAATCTACTATTCATTGACACTTTTTCACTGTAACCAAGTCCCTCATGTCTTCCCTCTATACCTGGTGTAAGTTATTTTTATGGTCAATCATTGTAACCACTCCCTTGAATATATTTACAACTCTTATAATACTTGCTTAGCAAAACCCCCCTTCAGGTATAGTTTCAATTCTGCCTATGGTGCCACTGCACTCACATAGCTGAGCATGACTAGAAAAACATCACTGTGACAACTGATCTCATTTTAATACATCACAATTAACCTTGAATGGATTCTTAATGCTATCTGGCTTTTTTTTTTATATATATTTCCCTATTTCATTCATTCTCCCATTCTCTTAGACAACCATATCATGTTGTGTGATTATATACTAGCTTGTTCTCCAGTTATTTGAGGAGTTTTGTTTTTCTAGGGCTGTATATAACTTGAGGGCAGGAGCCCATTTTCAGAGGCCCCTTTGATATCCTTAATAATGCTAGGCCCATGTGTAATATCCTGTAAATGAGCCTAGGACCTTGAATAGTTCCTCTATCCCACCCTCAGGATATGGCAAGGAATTCTGAGAGGCTAGGAAGTTCAGCTAAGTATAGAAGGCCCAAAGCCATTTGAAGTTGCCCCTTACAGAGAATACTGATAGTGAGGTGACTAGAGAGACAAAAATGAGAGTCTCTTTTCTTCTCTGGAGGTAGTTGATTAAGGAGGCAAAAATGTGTTAGACTGCCAGAATCAGACTGCCTGAGTTTGAATCCAACTCCATCACTAACCTGCCATGTGACCCCTGAAATGTTATTCATTGATCTTTGCATCTATTTCTTCTTTGGTAAATGAGACTAACTAAAAGTAGTACCTAACACATAAGGCTTAGAAAGTTTCAATGAGATGTATGTCAAGCACTAGCCCATATAGCTAAATGTCCAATAAATTCTAGCAATTATTTTCAGGGATTAGGATAAAGCTGAACAGGTTAGCTTGAGCTTCTCCAGTTTGAAAGGCAACATCGATCCTCTAATTCTGGTTAAAATGAGCTTTATCATATTATGAACCATTACGTTTTTGATCCTGAGAACTTAAACACTTTGTTAAGCTCTCTAGTGCTGTCTTCTCACACTTACCCTGTTCATGGACCTTGCAGTTAAAGAGGCCCACTGGACCATATCTGAGCTGACTTAACTCCTCATGGTCAGACCTGGGTCTTTCAGTTGGCACCCCTGGCAACTGGCCCAAGTGATAATAAAATTTGTTGAAATGAATTGGATTTGATAAAGAATAGCAGCAGCTGGCCCTACTCTGACAGTGGTAGAAATGTATAGAATTACCTTCATTTTACATTACAGTAATTTGACTTACAAACATAAATACAACTCCTGGGGAGCAGAGAGATTTCTACAGTGGGCCTGTCAAACCCCTGGGAAGGTGACACAGCTGGTAACCTGAGCCAAGAAGGGCTCCGTTGTTGTTTGGATCCAGCCTAAGACAGTCATCTCTGTTTATCAGCTATGTCCTCCTCTTAGTACCTAATCAATTTCTTGTTGAGTTTTGTGCTGGGCACAAAGGAGAATATAAGCCAAATATAAGATGTCCTGCTTTCAAAAATCTTACAGTCTGATTGAGTAAGAGACCTTCAAACACATGCACTTAAAGTTGGGGGTATGTTGTATTGTCAACTATTAGGTTGTGAGCTAGTAAGCGCTCAGAGAAGGAAGAGTCAGGATCCCAGGAGGCTGGTCTAGTTGGTTGAACTTACTTTACTTCTGTGTTCTCTGAGTATTGCCTGAGAAGCTCATGTATTAACACGTATGTGTGCCTAAGTGTAGTAAGGAGGATCAAGAGCAGAGTCTGGTCTATGATATTGCTACATATCTGTTTTGAAGTTTGTGTGTGAATGTCTGTAAAATTTAATACAAATGTTTGATCTAGAGATCTAATCTGGTAAAAATCACTTGCCAGGATAGCTTTCTGCTTTAACAAGTAACACAGGATCTCAAGGGTCCATCAATTTCATGTGTATACAGAGTTCTTTGATCATTTTTCTCAATGCCAGACACACATACAAATGCTAGACAATCCCATTACATGCCCCATTACATTACATGATAATGCTGTCATATATTTTATTTATATTAAACTCTAGCTCTAACTCTATAAGAAAACATACAGAGAGCAGTTGGGTCAAATGAGAGAAAGAAATGAGCTGAGGCCGATGAACCAAGGACACACTCACCAATATACACATTTCCCTTTGCTGCTCTCTCTGTTGTGGCCCTTGGAGCTGGATTGGATGGGGTGAATAACGTTCTGATATGGCAACGTGTTGAAAATTCCTGCCCATGAGAAAAGTGAGGGAATAGGTTGTATAGTTCAGGGGGTAGTCAAATTTAACAATCTATTTCTCAAAATCAGTTATTTTTTTTCTTATATTCAGTCATTGGTTGTCCAGCCTCTTTCATGTTTAAATGTTATGTTTATTCGGGCAGAGAGGAAAGGAAAGAGTGACATCAATAATTAAAAATAAACTGTAGGGAGTGGCAGTAACGAGACACATTGTCCTTTTAACAGCATTCTTACAAAAACATGCCTGGACTGTAGCTTCTGGCTAAAGTCACATATTTCAGGAGGATTTTCCCCTCCCTATTATCTGGCAGGATCTGATGTAAACCAGTCCACACCAGATTTTATACGATTTCTTTACCCCCCTTCCTGAAAAAAAAAAAACAACCCCACAACAAACACCCATCTTCCGTTCAATCAAAGCTTTTCTAAACTTTAATGCTGGATGAGGGGAAAGCCAACCACCCAATTAGTAACATCATATTTTGGCAGGAATCTGAGATCTACATCCAGATTGAATTAATTTGGGATGGTTAATAATTGTCACTTGACACTTATTTGTTAAAATCAAGTCCCAGCAGTTACTAATCCTAGAATACATCAAATGTAGGTAATAATACTAGCTAAAGTTTTGAGCTCATTATATGCCAGTCATTTACTGAGCAAGGAACCCTAATTTATATTTTTGTTCATGTAAATGAACAGCAGCTTTCAACTATAGTTGAGTTGGGACTGGTTGTGAATTAGTCAATCAAAGAAAATTGCTTAAAATGGAGAATCACCCAAAATGAAGCATATATACCTTAAAACAAGCATGTCAAATTCAAAGGCTAACACAGGCCAAATAAACAAGGCATGTGGCCCATGGGCCGTGAGTTTGACATGCTTGCCTTAAAACATTTTGTTTTAAATTAAAATACATAAGTTTCTATTCACCTGTCAATCTTTTGAGATTTAGCCAGTATCTTTTCTATTAGTATAGGTAGGTCTGCTGAATTGACTTGGGGGGGGGGGGGGAGGGTGTGTGTGTGTGTGTGTTGTTTTTGTTTAGTTTTGTTTGTTTCCTTTTCATAAACAATACCCATAATTAATGGTCTACAATTTCCATATTTAGTTTGTTTTTTTTTTTTAAAGAGCAGCAGGAACTTCAATATACTTGGGAAGCATATTAAATGCAGAATTCTTATAGATTTTAAAGATTTTACTTCCAATCTTTTATAGTCCTCTAATTCACACAATTACTTTCAATGATTTGCTTTTCCTAAAACTTTTCGAAAGCATTTAAGTTGGTTTTTACGTTTGCATGGATTTTCGTCACTTTAATTCAATTAATAATTATAATAACAAGTACAACAGGCATGAACAGGTTTGGGAATAAACACAATGGCTCATTAAGAATTACAGTTTAATTGGGCAGAGTAAAAGTGTGCATGCATATAAGATTCCTAGTCTCAAGCCGTCAGAAATTCTGCAGTTTTCCCAAAAACATTGAGAGGCCAGTAATTTAACTAAACCTTAGTTTCTGCATCTTCAAAATGAGGAAAATAGTCTCTATTTCCAGGATTGCTGATAGGATCAGTGAAATAATTTATGAAGCAATTGGCATATAAATAGTACTTTAGCAAAAAATAAGAGTCCATCTATTTCTCCCCTTTGTTCACTATTGTAATTATAACAGAGTTATTTTTTTCTTGCCTGAAATGCCTTTCCTCCCTCATGATTCAGCTTATTCATAACTCCTACTAGTACTTCATTTGGCTGTATTATTCCATACTGATTATTTCTTTTAAATAATTTACCATATATACCATACTTTTAGTAGTTCAATTCAATAAATGTCAAAATATTACCATATATTAGACCATAGTCAGAACTTAAGAGATATAATGAAGAATAAGATACAGACTAATAATTTCCAGTCTAATTAGTGATATAAAAGATGTACACAATTGGCCCTGGCCAGTGTGGATCAGTGATTAGAGTTGGCCTGCACACTGAAAGGTTACAGGTTCAATCCTCAGTCAGGGCCTCTCTCTCTCTCTCTCTCTCTCTCTCTCCCTCTCTCTCTCTCTCTCTCTCTCTCCATCCCTCCCGACCTCCCTTCCACTCTCTTTAAAAATCAGTGGAAAACCTCAGGTGTGCCCTACCTGGTTTGGCTCAGTGGATAGATTGTAGGCCTGCAGACTGAAGGTTCCCAGGTTCAATTCCAGTCAAGGGCACATGCAGGCTCGATCCCCAGTGGGGGGTGTGCAGGAGGCAGCCAATCAATGACTCTCTCTCATCATTGATATTTCTATCTCTCTCTCCCCCTCTCTCTCTGAAATCAATAAAAATATATATATTTTTAAAAAGCTCAGGTGAGCATTAACAACAACAAAAATGATGTACAGAATTGGACTTCATTAAAATTTAAAATGTTTGTTGAAAGATGACACAAGTGGGTAAAAAGCAAGCCACAGACTGGGGATCGGGTAGGGGGCGTGCAGAGGGGATAAGTTTTTGTAACAAATGTACTGACAAGATTTCTATCTAGTCTGTATAAAGATGTCCTACAAATCACTGAGGAAAATAAAGACTTGACTGGGTACTTCACGAAAGAAGATATAGCCAATAAGAATAGGCTTCACATCATAAGTCATCAAGGAAGTTTAAATTAAAATCACAATGTGATACCAGTTTATATCCAACAGAATGGATTTTAAAAAGTTTAACTATTTTCAAAGGATTGCTGAGGATGTACCGCTACTGGAGCTCTCTTCCACCGCTGGTCAGACTAGAAATTGGCACAACGACAGTAGAAAACTCTGTGGCAATATCTGGTACACAAGAATAAACACATACCCTATTACTAATCAATTCTACTCCCGGTATATGCCGCAACACACATACACACAAAATATATGCACCAAAACACATGTACAAGAATGCTCTTAGCAACATTATTCATAATATCCCCAATCTAGAAACCAGTCATTGGCAGAAATCTGGATAAATTGTGATATATCTACACTAATAAAAGAGAAACATGCAAATTAATCATCACTCCGCCACTCCACTACACCCACCAGCCAATCAGGAACGGGTATGCAAATTAATCCAACTAAGATGTCAGTGGCCACAGAGCTTGAGCAAGCAGGAGGCTTGGGTTGCCCCCGACAATGGAGGAAGGCAAGCTCAAGGCTATAGAAATAAATAAATCCCAGATACCTGCTTCCAGCCTACCCTTGTCTCTGCTCAAGGAGGCACAGAAAGAAAAAAAAAAAGAAAAAAAGGAGAGGCTGGGAGCTTGGGTCACCGGGGGGCATGGCCAGCCTGAAAATGGCCATCAGCTCCTCACCCAGGCTGACCAGGCACCCCAGTGGGACCCACCCCCACCCTGAAGGGACTGTGGGCAGCTTGAAAATGGCCCTCAGCCTCTCACCCAGGCTGGCCACACCCTCATGGGGTGAGGGTCCCCGCTGGGGGGCTTGACTAGCCTGAAAACAGCCATCAGCCCCTCACCCAAGCTGGCCAGGCGCCCCAGTGGGGACCCCCACTCTGAAGGGGGTGTGGCCAGCCTGAAAATGGCCCTCAGCTCCTTGCCCAGGCTGGCCAGGCACCCCAGCGGGATCCCCACCCTGATCCGGGACACCCTTCAAGGCAAACCAGCTGGCCTCCACCCGTGCAGCAGGCCTCTATCTATGCTAATAAAAGGGTAATATGCTAATTATACTGGGAGACCTTCCAGGAGACCTTCCAGACATTCTTCTGGACAAAGCCATGGTGGCGGGGCCGAGGTAGAGGAGGTTAGAGGCCAAGAGGGGAGGGCAGTTGTGGGTGATCAGGCCAGGAAGAGATGGCAGTTGTGGGTGATCAGACTGATGGGAGGCAGGGCCGTTGGGGGTAAGCAGACCAGCAGGGGTGACAGTTGGGGGCGAGCAGGCCATCAGTGGGGGTCAGTTGGAGGTGATCAAGACAGCGGGGAGGGGCAATTTGGAGTGAGCAGGCCAGCAGGGGGGCAGTTGGGGGTGAGCACACTGGCATGGGGGGCAGTTGGGGTGATCAGGCTGGTGGGGGGGCATTTGGGGGCGAGCAGACTGGTGGCGGGGGGCAGTTGGGGGCGAGCAGGCTGGTAGGCAGAGTGGTTAGGGGCAATCAGTCAGTCAGGCAGGCAGGTGAGTGGTTAGGAGCCAGCAGCCCCGGATTGTGAGAGGGATGTCCAACTGCCGGTTTAGGCCCAATCTCTGTAAACCTGCAGTAGGACATCCTTCGAGGGGTCCCAGATTGAAGAGGGTACAGGCCGGGCTGAGGGACACCCCCCCAGACCCCCGTGCATGAATTTCATGCATCAGGCCACTAGTTCAATAATAAAATGCTGTACAGCAATGAAAGTTAACAAACTATAATAATAAAAACATAATATGCTAATTAGACTGGACATCCTTCGGGACGACGTTCCGAACGAAGCTGAGGCTGCAAGGGAAGCCCGGGTCCCAGGTGTCAGAGGGAAGCCAGTGCCGGCAGCCAGGGGAAGGAAGGCCTACTCTTTTTTAAAAATATATTTTATTGATTTTTTTTACAGAAAGGAAGGGAGAGGGATAGAGAGTCAGAAACATCCATGAGAGAGAAATATCGATCAGCTCCCTCCTGCACACCTCCTTCTGGGGATGTGCCCGCAACCAAGGTACATGCCTTTGACCAGAATCGAACCTGGTACCTCTCAGTCCGCAGGCCAACGCTCTATCTACTAAGCCAAACCAGTTAGGGCAGGAAGGCCTATTCTTGCACAAATTTCATGCATCGGGTCTCTAGTTACTACATATGGAAACATGGATGAATTTCACAGATGTGAAAGAAACCAGAAACAAAAGAATTCAACTGTAGGATTCCATTATATCAGATATAAAGCAGGTAAAAGCAATCTATGATGAAAGAAGTCAGGATAATTGTTACCTTTGGAAGTAGTGACAAAGAAGAGAATTAGAGGAAAGCTTCTGGGTTGCTATGTGGTTGATCTGCATGATTGTAATATAGGTGTATTTAATTTGTAAAAGAATTATCAGGCTATTCACTTATGATTTTGTGTACTTTTCTGTATGTATGCTATGTATCAGTAAAAATCTTTACTAAAGAGAAAAAGATGGCCTAGCTGGTTTGACTAAGTGGATAGAACATTGGCCTGTGGACTAAAGAGTCTAGATTCGATTCCGGTCAAGGGCACGTACTTCATTTTCCGGCTCCTACCTGTTCAGGGTTCATGCAGGAGGCAACTAATAGATGTGTTTCTCTCACATTGATATTGCTCTCTGTCTTTCCCTCTCCCACTCTCTCTAAAAAATCAATGAAAAAAATATCCTCAGGTGAGGATTTAAAAAAAGAGAAAAAGATGATGGTTGGGGACTGTGTGAAAGAGCTGAAGGAATTGAGAAATATAAATTGGTAGGCACAAAATAGTCACCTTGATGTAAAGCACAGCATAGGCAATGTAGTCAATAATATTGTAATAACTATGTATGATGCCAGGTGGGTACTGGAAAAATAGAGCAGAACACCCTGTAAAGTATATGATTGTCTAACCACTGTGCAATACACCTGAAACTAATCTATACTAATAAAAGGCTAATATGCTAATTAGACTGGCTTCTTTCCAGACAAAGTCATGGTGGCAGGGGCCGAGGCAGAGGAGGTTAGGGGCGATCAGGCTGGCAGAGGGGAGCAGTTAGGGGTGATCAGGCCAGCAGGCAGGTGAGTGGTTAGGAGCTAGCGGTCCCGTATTGCAAGAAGGATGTCTGACTGCCAGAAGTTGGACATCCCCCGAGGGGTCCAGGATTGGAGATGGTGCAGGCCAGGCTGAGGGACCTCCCCCCCCACGCACGAATTTCATGTACCAGGTCTCTAGTACAGAATAATATTGAATGTAAACTGTAATTGGAAAAAAAAACTAAAAGAGAAAAAAAATGAGCACAAGGCAAAAGAAAAAGATTATATGTTGAAATGTTGTAGAATTAGAGAAGATATATCATGGAAGGTAGATTTTTTTTAGTTTGCTTGAAAAGGACACAGGTGAGGTGGGAGAGAGCAGAAGAGCATTTCTACAGGGAGCCAATAACAGGCATGAAGGTATAGTACATTCCCAGGGAACAGCAAATATTCCAAGTTGGCTGAAGTTTCAGGCACAAGGACAACAACGAGAAAAAAGCCTGAAAAACAGGTTATAATTCCATTGTGCAAGCCTTGGCAGTCAGGCTGAGGAATTTGCATTCTTTTTATCTTTATTTTTAAAAGAATAATTTATTGATTTTTAGAGAAAGAGGAAGGGAGAGAGAGAGAGAGAGAAACATTGATGTGAGAGAGACACATCGATTGACTGCCTCCCACACACACCTCAACCAGGGCTGGGGATCATGCCCTTGATCAGGTATGTGCCCTTGATGAGGAATCAAACCTGACACCCTTTGGTGCAAGGGCCAATGCTCTACTATTGAGAAACACCAGACAGGGCAAACTTTATATTTTCTGAGATCAGAGTATATGTCATGATTTCTTGCATTCCCACCTCTTAGCCTATATTCCTTGAACATAAAGGTATTCCTAAACATATTTGTTTTTGATTGTTGTCATGACAGGTTCAGCATGTGGCCAAGACTTCCCCTCACTACTTTCAGGTAGACCAGGAGTCTGACTCTGATTTCGGTTTTAATGTTGCCAAATTCAACAGTGTTCTGGCCCCACAAACTAGGTGAGCAGGAAACAATTTCCAAAGCATCATCGCATGTCAAATATCTTGTGTTTCACTCCAAGGGGCATTTGCATGTAAGAGTTAGGATTATTTCCCCCAAAAGTTCTTCATTCAACCAACATGTATTCAAAGGTCTTCTATGTGTCAGGCACTTTAAGAAACCCACAAGATTTTTAGAACCATTCTTTTTTTAATGTATGTATATATATATATATATATATATATATATATATATATATATATATATATATTATTGATTTCAGAGAGGAAGGGAGAGGGAAGAGAGATGGAAAAATCAATGGTAAGAGAGAATCATTGAGTTACTGGGGATCAAGCCCAAAACCTGGACATGTGCCCTTGACCAGAACCGAACCCAGGACCCTTCAGTCCACAGGCTGATGCTCTATCCACTGAGCCAAACTGGATAGGGCTGTAGAATCATTCTTAAGTAAATTTATGGGGTTTCAAATTTTAGACATCAGAAACAAGATGTGGTCCAATGCCATTAATGACAATTGGTTGGTAGAGTATGCTTAAGTAACCAAGTCCTCAGGCCCCAGGGACAATTTAAATTTGTTCCACAGTCATCCTGGTTCAGTGTTTTATAAACATAATCCTTAGGCTTTTTATTATTTTTTAAAACTAACTTCAGCACCTGGGCTGTTCATGAAGCCAGAAACGGACTCTACAATACCCTCTGAAAAGCAGTGCTGAGTATTAGGTCTGCAAAACAACCTTGAATTGTTTCCTAAACAATTACTGAAATATTGTGGTTTTTATTTTCTTTGGTTCGTAAGGGCCACATCAGTGCTGCCCCCAAACATTCTGCACTGATGGAAATGTTCGTTCTGAGCTGTCTATACCACAGCCACTAAACAGATGAAATGCAGCTAGGGTGACTAAGAAATTAAATTTTAATTGAATTATTTTGTATTTAAATTTGTGGCTAGTGACTATCATAGAAGTCATTAGTGACAACACAGCCCAAGCTGTAAGTTACCTCTCTCAGAAGTGCCCAACCATCCTACCAACAGCACAGCTTAATGCTGAGCAAATATTTGTACCGAGAATGCTGAGCTTTTGTGTTGCATATTTTGCTGAAGTTTTTCAAGGAACTTGGTGGGGTTAATGAGGACTATGTATCTTTAATTCTATTGGACTCCACAAGCATTTACTGGCCACTTCCTAGGTACGAGATTCTACGCTAGTGTGGAAGATACATTCATGAAAATGGACTTTGCTTAGGGGAAGCCCACAGACTAGCTGGAGAGGAGCAAATAAGCCAGTAATGTCAATTCAATGTGAAGAAGTGGTATCGGGAACACAGGGGAAGAGCACTTCACCAAGGGCTTCCTGGTCAACCCTGACCTGCGTCTTGAAGGCTCAGTTTCAGTAAGTCAGGTAAAGAGGTAAGGGATGAAGATAAACAAAGAAAGATTTCTAAGACAAAGGCTGCAGCATGGGCAAAGCCCCAGGGCTGTGAAGTACACACTTTGTTGCGGCAAGGAGGAGTACAAGGCAAGTAATGGTAGGAGAAGAGCCTGCGAAGGTAGACAGGGGCCCGATCAAAGAAGCTGATTCATTCAAGTATTCACTGAGGACCTTCTATATATCAGACACTATTTGAAGCTAAGTTTTGGGAACATCGAGATGAGCACATGACTCATCCTCATAGAGTCTGATATTCATTGAGGAATACAAAAACATGAACAGGCAACTCTGAAATATCATCAGGTACTAGCACAGAGCAAGAACAAGATTTTGGGAGAGTACATAAGATCCAACATTAGTTCTGGGAAAACCTTCCTCAAACTCTTCCAACAGTTAACAAAAGGTTAAAATTCAAAAGCAGATGTAACTCATTTGAAAGAGAGTTGGACAGCTGTCTTTAGGGGCAAGATTGTGCAGTACAAGACAGAAGGGAAACATCACTTCACTTAATTTTTTCTCAGACATATATGTGATGCATAAAAATTGCATTGCCCATTAATTCTCCTGGGACCATGGATGTTTCAATGTCTCTGTTATAGACTGTGGAAGGAGAATGGGATCTGGCAACCCAAAGGTAACTAGGACTCTTGAAATAAGGTTCCTTTTAGGAATTATCTCTTTATTTCCCCCCAAAAGTGTTCCATGACTTACAGTTATGTTTGAAAATTAAACCACTAGGTGGTCTTTCATTTGCATGTTGTCCATTCACACTGTAACTGCTAGAGACATGACACACTTCTAAGTTTAATCCACATTTTAAATATGTTCTTAATTCTAGATAATCAACAAAACAATTGATCAAATCCTAATTTGTAGCATTTGCCCATTTCTTTCATGTAGAAACTTCTACTATGGCTGATATCAAGCTTCTAACATAATGTAATGGAATATGCGCTTGGGAAGGGATGCACACTATTACATAGTATTTCCACCAAACAGATACCATAGGTCAGCGGTTCTCAACCTGTGGGTCGCGACCCCTTTGGGGGTCGAACAACCCTTTCACAGGGGTTACCTAAGACTATCAGAAAACACATATATAATTACATATTGTTTTTGTGATTAATCCCTATGCTTTAATTATGTTCAATTTGTACCAATGAAAATATATCCTGCATATCATTTACATTATGATTCATAACAGTAGCAAAATTACAGTTATGAAGTAGCAACGAAAATAATTTTATGGTTGGGGGTCACCACAACATGAGGAACTGTATTAAAGGGTCATGGCATTAGGAAGGTTGAGAACCACTGCCATAGATGGAAAACACCTCAAGAGCGCAAATAATAAAATGGACTAAGATAGTTAGGAAGTAATAAATCTGGAACAGATTGATGAATCTTAGAGGGAAGGCGAGGGGTGAGGGGTGAGGAGGAGAGCTTAACCAAAGAACTTACATGCATATATGTATCACCCAGAGACACAGACAATAGTGTGGTGACGGCCTTGGGGGGTGGTGGTAGAAAGGGTCAATGGGGGGAAAAGGGGGATATCTGTAATACTTTCAATAATAAAAATAAATTAAAAAATGGAAACAGATAAGGAAAGAGCATCAAGAAAAGGAAAAAAAGAACTAATAAATCTTGACTATTAAGGAAAGTAGGGGAGGGCGGGGGTAAGGGGAAGAGATCAACCGAAGGACTTGTATACATGTATATAAGCCATACCAATGGACATGGACAACAGGGGGATGGGAGCATGAGTGTGTGTGGGGGGGAGGTTGGGGGTTAATGGGGGGGGATGAGGACACATTTGTAATACCTTAACTAATAATAAAAAAAAAATAAAAAAAAATAAATCTAATAGAAAACTTCAAAAAAAAAAAATCTTGACTATTATTACCTTTGGTTTTATATAATTTAGTCATATATAATTTAATTTTAAATAATGCCTCTGTTTATCCCCCAAATGGCAGAATTCCTTATAAGCCAGTTTAGCACACAAGTGGGGGGAAGTGAGTCATGGAGCAAGGGAGAGACAATATAAGGATGCATTATGAGTTGACCGCAGCTATCAACAACTGGGTGCTTAATCTCATGGGACCTTCTGAGGAGCCTTATGAAATGTCTCACCCTATCCTGCCAGCGGACTTCGCAAAGATAGAAGCCTTTATGCAGTGGCTCCCCACACAGAATTCATTCTACCACCCTCTGGGTTGCACATGTGTGAGCACTGGGTGGATTCTCAAAACCATGCCAAACTGTGAAGTCAGAGAAGCTCCAAGGCAGGAGCCTGGAGGCCAGCTGCACGGGCCTGGTAGTCTGATTGCACTTTCGTGAAACTGGTTGAAGCCTGCTCTGGAGCTGGTTCCCACAGCAGTCCCTGGAATAGGAGTGGGGCCAGATGGATTAGAAATGGCAAGCAGGCCCTCTTACACTGGCTCACAGCACCCAGCTTCGTTGTTGTTTCACAGCATTCATTTGTATCAGTATTTTTTTATTAGTGTGTTTTTGCCCCCTATTATCTCCACTGCCTAGCATTTGCAATTTGCACCTAATAAGTGATTGATACCTTGGTTGACTGAATAAACATATAAAAAGGAGATGACAGTCATTCTTCAATCATTCTCAAACCTCCTGTCTCTCCCACAACTACTTACCACCTGATAAGCAACAGCAAGCCACCCCAAAGTGTTTGTATGTCGTAAAAATTACTGAAGGTGGCGTAATGGAAAGGCACAGCCACTTCCTGTTTCTCTTCTTTGTTCATTTTATGGGGCTCCTATCATCAGGCTCCCCCATTAATTAATTAGAGAAAGAAAGCAATGAATCTTTCTTCCTCTAGTTGGCTTCTTCTCCACTGTTTCTGATCCAGAGTCTCCAACATGCTCTGCCCAACAATGGTGGATTTACTCCCTGCCCCTTTCTCTAACAGCACAGAAACATTGCCAGAGGATTAAAATTCCCTGTCTTTTCTTCTCTCTCTCATCAGTCTCTGCTGGTGGAAATGAGCAACATTGAGATTTGTTTCCCCCATTAATGTGAATTACAATACCTATCCCAGTAAAAACGTTTTCAGAAAGAAGAAGCATCTATGAATAGTTTGGATTTTAATTGTCAAGGTTCCCCATCTTCATCACAAATGTCTAATACTTGGGAAAATACTCGGCATATAACAGCAATCCCTCTCAACGCCATTCACTTTTGCCAGTGTTTCTCAAATTTCAGCCAATCCCATGCAATTTTCTCATTTTTGACATATTTATATGCCACTAGAACTATTATTTCCTTTGAAATTTTCTTTCAATCACTTCACTTTTTCATTTAAATAAGTTTACTTAAATGGAAAATTATATATGCTTACCATAAATAGAACTTTGCGAGCCACCTGTTATAAATTGAAAGTAACCATAAAACATTGTTATGGACTGAATGTTTGCATAGCCTCCAAAATTCATGTTGCGCTCTAAACCCCAATATGATGATACTTGGAAGTGGAGCCTTTGGGAGATAATTAGATTTAGATGAGGTTATGGAAGTGGAGCCCCCAAAGATAGAATTAGTATCCTTATAAGAAGAAGAGATCAGAGCTCCCACTCTGCCACGTGCGGATACAGCTAGAAGATAGCTTCCTTCTGTAAGTAAGGAAGAAGGCCCTCACCAACCACTGAATCTGCTGGCACCTTGATTTTGGGATTCCCAGCCTCCAGAACTCTGAGAAATAAATGCCTATTTCTTAAGCCACTCAGTTTATGGTGTTTTGTTATAGCAGCCCGATCAGACCAAACACATATATATAACTAAAAACAATTCATTAATTAAATAGTAGCTTGATAAATACCTGGTAGATGCCTTGAGTGTGATGCCTGTTCTCTATATGTTAAAAAAAAAAAAGTAGATTAGCAAGCGTCAGAAAGATTTTTAAAAATATGAGAGATTTTTCTTTCTGACATAATCAGAAGGATGAAAATAGAATTTAAAAGGATGTGACTTCCTCACTGTGGTTGTCTATGCTTTTCAAAGTCGTGTTTGTGTACTCCCCAAATCATCTTGTGGGTATGTCCTAAACTTTGGGAAACACTTGCCTATTTTCCTGCTGTCCATAAGAGTAGACATGTGGGGAGGCACTGCTCAGTTTTTGTATGTTGGTGCTCATGGGCAAGATTACATTCCAACTTTAAGTTTTAATCTCCTGTTCCCTTTAATGTCTATTAACTTATTGTTTGATTATCTCAAATGTTGGAAAGGTCCTATGGAAAACCTTATAGAGCCCCGAGATAGAAGTGGGGGGAATCCTGGCTTTCCTTCAGGCTATATAAATTAGGTAGATCCCTGATTCCCTAACTTCAAGTCGCTTAGTCAATAAATGAGGTATCAAGATAAATGTGACAAAATGAGGTGAAATGACAGGTAGTGACTGCAGAGATTGGGCCTAACCGTGGTCTGCTTGATCTACATTGAAGCCTTTAAAATGGCTACAGCCGAAACCGGTTTGGCTCAGTGGTTAGAGCGTCAGCCTGCGGACTGAAAGGTCCCAGGTTCGATTCTGGTCAAGGGCATGTACCTGGGTTGCGGGCACATCCCCAGTAGGAGATGTGCAGGAGGCAGCTGATCGATGTTTCTCTCTCATCGATGTTTCTAGCTCTCTATCTCTCTCCTTTCCTCTCTGTAAAAAATCAATAAAATATATTTTAAAAAAATAAATAAATAAAAAATAAAAAATAAAATGGCTACATAGTGCACTCCCTATCTCTTGAGCATTCCCATGTCTTTCCTTCCCCTTTCTTCCCTCAAGGAGTGCACCTTTGCTTTCTTTCTCCTAAGCTCCAAAGGCCCTTCTTCTGCTTTTGTAATTTATCTCCTGAGCCCACACAGCCCAGCTGGCTCACTTCTTCTACCTCTGTGACTTTCTAAATAAACTTCTGCTTGTATTTGAGTCTTAGCTCTGAATTCTTTCTTAGCCAAAACTCAAGAACCGAAGTCTAACATCTGGTGCTATTCAGAGTTAACAAAATAGACATAACATCTAGGCCTCAGTTATGTTTCAGCTCCAGGCCCAGAAAAGTGACAAAACTAGATGAAGAAATGCCACGGCCAATATCAGAACCAGATGCACTGATCAACCACCCTCTACCCTAACTCAGACCAATCAGTAGAGACCATACCCTGACGATGACCTTAACTCCCTTAGTCACCATGTTTAATGATTTTTCCTCAATATATTCCATCCCCTGGAAGCTGTCAGGAATTCAAGTCTTTGAGCATTAGCTCATCTGTCTCTGGGTGTGAGCTATTTCCTAAAAATAACCCCTTACTTTTTTTTAAATGCAAACTAACTAAATGCATAAATAAAATGGTCACATAAAACTATAGGAAGTGGCATGCTGTGAACACCCTCTGTTGGTAGTATTGTAACAACAACTGCTGGGAATGTTGAAACAAGTGATAGACAGGCTTCTGTGAATTGATATGTGGCGGCAGACATGTACAAACTTATTGTAATAGTTGTGCATCAATTTTTAAAATTACCTTTCTAATTGTGGAATAGACAATGTTTCTTTTAAAAATGAATGCATTTAAATAAAAAAGGTGAATCAATTTAAAGACAAACACTAAACTAAAATGTAGGCATAATGTGTATCACCAAATCTGTGGCTGAAACTTAGGAAACACCAACTCAATCTTTAAGATACATTTGGTCTGAACTAAAAGTAGTAAAATTCTGTGCCTCAGTGACTCCAAAAGTATTATAGGAACTAAGAGGCTCATCTATTTTCTAATGATGCTGTGAAAAGAATTAATTTTAAAAAAATAGCTTGTATAGGTCAAGGAGTATATGGAAACTGTACTTTCTGCTCAATTTTGTAATGAAGCTAAGACTATTCTTTTAAAAAGTCTATTTAAAAACAAAACAAAAATGAATAATAAAGCATTTCATGTTACAGGCACAGAAAACTTACTAACAACACTATTCTACTGTAAGGGATATATAAATAACCCTTTGTATATAAACAAGATATGTGCTTTGACTTCTAAATGTGCAATCTGAATGACTTACTCTTTACAATTGTAAAACTTATTCCTCTGAAGTCACATGAGTAATTTATTAATGAGAGATTTGTTCAGTATTAAACTATTGTCTGGTGTTCTTTATACATCTATTCCTGTCATTGTGGCCTATGTTAGATGGTGAAGAAGACCAAGCTAATTAAGTTGCCCTTTTCTGCACAGAACAAAATATTCTGCTGCAAATGATGATTGTGATAACATTGTAGTACCATGAACATGAACACATAAAGGTGGTCAGACACACAAAATTTATCTAGAAGCTACTATGATGGCAAATCATAAAATCATGAAATGTAATAATTTAACATCTATTTTATGAGCCCGAATACAGGCTTAGCCTTTCCTTGTATACAGAGTCAGCTTCATGGACCCTGCACTTGGTTTGATATTCTGCTGGTACCGTGAAAGTCTTCATGCTTTTTGTCTTTGAACGTGTGTTTTATAAGTGACGTTAGTGGGACGATGGAGCAGGCACCGAGGGGAGGAGATATGCACAGCACACCGTCCACTGTTCCTTCAGACCCCATTTGCATACTGCATTCCCAATGCCCTCGGGGCACAGAATTCTGGTGAACCCAGAGAAAACACAAAGCAACAGAAGGTTAAGTGTTACACCCAAGACTGAGTAAGCAGAGGTTCTGACAGCTCCAAGAGGCCACACTTTCTGTTCCAAGTGGAATTTCTTTCCAATGCAGAAAGAAGGCAATGATATTCTTAAAAAAACATAAAAAGCAAGGAGCCCTATCATATCCTTTCTCACTCATCTTACTTTCCTATATTAGGGAGCCACTTACACTGAAAATAACGCCATAGAAGGAAAGGAAGGATAGGACAACCCATAGGTCCTTTTCTCTTCCGGCTTCCTTACTCTTCAGTGAGCCAGAAGTAGAGTGTTGCTCGAATGTGCCCCAGTCAAGAAAGGAAGCAAAAACATTTGAGTTAGTTTTGTGCAGCTTTTCTAGTGTTCTGGTAAGAATGAAATGCATATGTATGTACGAGCTACAAAGATAAGAATTGTGCAACTTCAGTGATTTCACATATGAGTAAATGCTCTTTGTTTTAATAAGGGCATTAAAAATATAAGAGGAATAGTAAAATTAAGTAAAAATGTTTAACTTAAAACAATATTCAGTAGCAAATAAAAAAGATAAGTAAAAATATAGGACACAGGAGAAAGGAAAAATGCTTATATATTAGTACTTTTAACACCATTATTTTTCCTGCTTTTTGAACAAGGGATTCTGCAAATTATGTAGAGTTCCCTGTTTGCAGACACTGGTTTATCAGTGCAGTTTTGGTTGAATGTAGGAAGATAGATGAGTGTGGTTTCTAAAGATACATTTCAGCCTAATGTTCTCCAATTCCTTGTACCTTAGGTAACCTCAGGGCTTCTTGAAAGATCTGCTGAATGAGACAGTAGAGGTCTTGGATACGCATCTCTGCCCCAAGAGAAAGTTAATCACTGCCTCTCTGCACTATCACTGTACCCTCCACTTGATTTTACTCTTATCACAGCACATTACAATTAATCTGTTTATAGATGTGGCTCCCCTGTTAGGCTGTGGGCTTCTTGAGGAAGAAATTAGTTTACTGATCTCTATAACCCCAGAAACCTGACTCAGAATAAATGTTCAATAAATGTTTCTTAATAAATCCTTCAAGTTATGTTTAATTACTTGTATCTAGAATATATTCAGGAATTTCCATAGAGTAAATTATTTCTCCCCTTAATTATCTGTCCATTTGCTTCAGCAGCTCTCTGGACAGGCATAATACCAAAGGAAGTGTTGGAGTTGGGATCGGGGGTCTGGTGTCTCCAAATGTGCTCTTCTCATTGTATGGCACTGTGTGTAGTCAGAGGAGAGCTGAGTAGAAAAGCAGGCTTGGGGATCATAGTGGTACCCATTTATTAGAGTTTTAGCTATGGCTCAGGGGTCCAGGAGTGAAGGAGATCCTAGTCACCAGTGGCCCCACCTGTTTTCAAGGTCATACTATTTTAAAAAGCTGGATCATTTAGAGACCTTCAAACCCCATGCAATATTGAGCTGAAAGCCAAACCTATTTCAACCATATGCCTTACATTTGATATAGAAAGCTTATTTATCAAAGATTCATATCGACCAGAAATGTGGGTGACTTGTGCATATAGTGTGACCTGCATGGGGAAATGCAAATGGTAATGGAGACAAAGTCAACTCAGCAATTCAGGGGCTGCAGAGAATAGTCACGGGGCCTCACATTTAGAGAGATTTCAGAGATTTTGGAAGAATATTAAGTAACAAAGCAAACAACAAACAAAAAACAAGTCAAAATAGATACCACAGGAGAAAGGACTTATAGTTAACAATGACCCAGAAGATATTTCTTTTTTGTTGTTGTTAATCCTCCCCTCACCTCAGGACATGTTTCCATTGATTTTTAGAGAGAATGGAAGGGAGGGGGAGAGAAGAGAGAAACATATATGTGAGGCACATAGATTGGTTGCCTCCTGCAGGCACCTCGACCAGGGCCTGGGATCTAGCCTGCCCTTGAATGCAACTGGGACTCTTCAGTCTGTGGGCCAATGTTCTATCCACTGAGTCAAACTAGCTAGGGCCAGAAGATATTTCTTAATGTCTCGTCATAAATGTGAGATTCTTTCCTGTTAGCCCTAGCCCACGACGGCAGGAATAAGAGCCGTGTGAGCTCTCAGTGAGAGGGTAAAGGAAGGGACAGGGTTAGGAAGACCATCAAGGTTACAAAGAAGAGAGCATAGGGTAAAGGGATCACGTTATTATCCAAGTCAGTCAGTTAAAGAAACCAAATCACTAAGCTGAAATCATTTCTGGTTTGACACAGAAATAACCAACTCATTCTCCCATCTATATGTGGTAGAAATGGGTAAACCCTAACACAAAGAAACATTATTGGGCTTGTTAAAAAATAAAATATTCATCGCACCAGCAACAACTTTTATTCTCAGTGCTTCTTTCAAGGTAACAGCCTTGGGCATACTAATAGGCTGAAGTCAAGCAAAGCCAAGACAGTTCCATCGAGATAGCTGATAATTACCCCCCTGGCAGAATCCCAGGCCTGAGACCAGTGTTGACTTGGCAAATCAGTCTATATATTTTCAAGTGCTTATTAACTGTAAGTCTTTTAAAAACTGCTTGCCTGGTGTATTTTAGCTCATAACCTCCAGGTAAGGCTTAAGAGCACAGTAAGAGAAATGGTGGCCATCATAAATGGTAACACCAGGATCATCTTAATACCCAAGGGTGTGTGTGTGTGTGTGTGTGTGTGTGTGTAAGAGAGAGACAGAGTGATGGAGGGAAGAAAGGAGAGAGGGAACCAGGGGAAGAGAAAGATAGGCAGTCTGTCCTAATTGTTCACAAATGGACCAGCTGCCTTCACAGAAGGAGTACAGAAAAGAGAAGGCATTGGATTTGCTCTCAGAAGACTTTTGCTCTCCTTCTACCTCTGCCACAAGAGGTCAGTAACCCTGTCAAGTCCATCTACTTCTCTGAGAATGATGTAACGTAGAGTTTGACTGAAATGATATTTGAGTTACTGCCAGCATATAATATTCTAGTGTCTAATACCAGGATAATCAAAGAGACTTAGAATTTCCTTCTATCTTTCCCTAGTTCATCCCACTGCTATAGGAGGTTCATATTTACATAAGGGGACTCCCATCATTATTCTTCCTGCCTGAGCTCACTCCTGCACCCCAAACTGGATCTTCTATTTCTGAGCCGTGAAGCAAGTTGCTAAAGCCTCTCTTCCCAAGTTCAGCCAGGCGTGGCGTAGCATGGTATTCTTCTCGGAGCCAGGATGTGGTGTCCAGTGTGGGGAGCCGGCACGGCCATGGCATACTCAGCCCTAGGGCACCTTATGTGCCATGCCAGCTCAGCCTGGTTCAGTGACCCTGAGTGGAAGTGATGAAAGGCTTAGAAAAGACAGACAAGAGAATGAAAGCTGGGTCTCAGTGGGACGCTGCCCCTCTGATGCACAGTGCCAGTCCCCACAAGCCGTGTCTTTATTTTATAGCAGATGCCATGAGGCAAAGTGGGGGCGTGATCAAGATGTTTACAACATTCTCATGAGTTTCACTTCTACTCCACTACATGCACCTGAACTATATCACTCAGGCGCGTGGGCCCACATGTTCAGACCACAGGTTCAAGCTTACAGCTATAGCTGTTGGCTATAAGTGTGCTGGGAGGGCTCTGCCATCCAAGCTGGGACTTGCACATGGCAACTGTGCCCTCTAATCAGTCCAAGGCTTGAACCTGTCCAAAACACTGTAGCCGCGCCCCGTAATCCAGTGCTAACCCCTGGGTGCTAACACTGTGTTCCAAGTTGCAAGTCCCCCAGCATTCTCATGTCCTGACAATAGGTCCCAAGCTTCTTCTCCTGAATCCTCCTCTCTACCCTCGGCCATGCCACTAGGTATTAGGCCTCTCCTTGCTTATTGTTCCATTTCTTATTATAGAAGTTCCATTTGATAACCAAAAGAAATTTTTGAAAATTAAAGGAGAAATACAGAAGAGACTATAAACCATAATTTCATATCCAGACAGCCACTCTCAACTTTTTGGTGTACAGCCATAGTAAATTGTTGCTGCAAGGACCCCGAATTTGTTCATATATTTCTGTATAGCCAGACCCTTGGGTATTCCTCGCTCACCACTGACCCAGGGCTTGGGTAATGAGATGGTAGCAGATGTATCACAAACAGAGACTTGGAAAGTCTTGTGATTGTGTTTACCCTCTCTTGCTGCTCTTGGAACATACTGCCACCTTGTAAACAAGCCTATCTAGTCTCCTGAATGACAAGAGATAGGTGCCCAGTTGTTTTTGTTACATCAACCCACACTAGCTAGTCCCAGGAGCAGCGGTGCCCATCTGAGTGGCAGCTGAACACAGACACATAGTGAACAGAATCAAGACCAGCAGAAGAGCCGCCAGCTAAGCCCAGCCCAGGGTGCAAACCCACTGAGTCCTGAGCTAAATAAGTAGCTACTGTTCAAACCACTAGCCGGTTATGCAGCGAACACTAACTGATAAAATAACCCTTTAGCTTTTTCATATATAACAAAATTGAGGTTTTACCATATATGCTTTAACAAGTTTTTTTTTCACATGAGATTTTTTTCAAGTCTTTAATATTATTTCCGTCCTCATTATGAGTTCTACCAGTGCAAGGATTTACATGTGTGTTTTTTTAATGCTATATTCCTAGCACATAGACCCCTGCTACAAACATGATTAAAACCTCAATAAATATTTGTTAAATGACTGATTAGAAAACATAACTTTTTTTTGGTTCAATAGTGTTATACAGAGCGACCAACTTTGTTCTGAATGTTTGTTTCTCTAATAGGTTTGGTATCTCAGCTCCCACTAGAATGCAACTGATGTGAACTCTTCCCACCACCTGAGACCAGGTCCAAAATCCCAGCCAGGAGCAGAGCTTTGCTAAGAAGCTTTCAAAATTCAGTTGAAATAGTACATCCTGGGGGGGCATACTTGACCCCCATTAGGGTTTACACGTAGTGTTCTGCAGACCTCTGTCATGTCAAGAATACTGTGTCACAGTATTTAATTGACAAGTCTATTTCTCCTACTGCCTTGTGAACTTCTTTGCCTGGGACACAATAAGCACTCAATCAATGCTTGTGGGATAAACAAAGTAACTCACCCACTGCAAAGGACCCCTCTGACAGCAGCAGGTATCATCTTACTCTTTTATTTTAGAAATGCATTAATATTACAAACAATAAATACATTAAGGATCACAATAACATTGTGTGAAGTATACACCCCAAAAACCTTAATTAGGAAATATCACCAAGGAAGACATTTCTTAAATGGCCTTAAATCCATTTGCATCTTTTTAAAAGCACAAGGAAGCCCTAGCCGGTTTGGTTCAGTACAGAGCCTAGGCCTGTGGACTGAAGGGTCCCGGGTTCAAGTCCAGTCAAGGTCACGTACCTTGATTGTAGGCTCCTCCCCAGCCCGGACCCTGGTCAGGGCTTGTGCAAGAGGCAATCAATCGATGTGTTTCTCACCCATGGATATCTCTCTCTGTCTTTCCCTCTCCTACTCTCTCTAAAAACGAATGGAAAAATATCCTCGGATGAAGATAAAAAAAAAAAAACACAAGGAGAAAACTGGGAAGGTAAGAAACATGAGTGTAACCTAGAGAGAGCATAATCCTCTAGTTTACACTTTATGATGGTCCATTATCTGCCGTGGATAGAAGGGAGACAATATCAGTTCACATATTGGTTTAAACATAATTAAAACCAGGTTGAAGCCTGAACTTAGGTTAATGTCAAATAAAGAAGGGATATTAGGTCTGTTGTTGATTAGACTTCCATTTGGGATTCTTTGTTGAAGAGAAACACTGTGCTTTGGTGTAAATTGCCGTTCTGTAAAAGTACCACCTAAGACTAGGACCCTGGTAAGGCATGTTAAGACTTGCATTGTTCACCCACACATACACACATAAAACTCCAGCACATTACTCTGATTGCTGTACTAAACTTAAAAGACTTTGGTTTAGACAAGCAGCCAGGCCTTGTTATATAATAAGGACATAAACATAATAAACAAATTAATCAATACGTTGCAGTTCTTTCCTTTTAAAGGCTATCAGCTTAAGTTCTGACTTTAGCCAAACATAATTCACATCCATGAACATTTTAATATGAGCATCACATGTAAGTCTATTCCCACAATATTGCTGGTCGTTCTTTAACTACCAGAGGGCAGAGATGATATCTCTCAGGCCATGAGGGCAGCATATGCTAAATGTCAGCTCTGGTGACTTTGGTTGCAGACAGGGGTTTCAGCTGTTCCAGCAGAGTTTAGGGGAGCTGTTCTGCCCCTCATCCTGGATTCAGGTAAGCAGCTCCGATAGTATCTGATTCAGAGGTTTACATTTTCTTTCAAGATTTCATTCAAACAAAGATGAAACAGGTGTGTATGCTCCAGTGCCGTGAAGGACAATGCCCCAGTGCTATGAAGGACAGACAAAGCCTTCGATTGAATACCCAGACCATCAACTCTGGCCTGCGGCTGCAGCCCCACACCCACAGGCTGCTCCTGGAGCCTGGCTGCCCATTGTGCAAACAAGAACCACAGAGTTACGCAGAGAGAGAGGCTGGGTCAGAGCAGGTGGCAGGGAGGCCAGTCTGAAGTCCACTCTTCTTTATTTAATTATATATATACTAGAGGCCCGGTGCACAAAAATTTGTGCACTCGGGGGGGAGAGGGGGCCCCTCAGCCCGGCCTGTGCCCTCTCGCAGTCTGGGACCCCTCGGGAGATAATGACCTGCTGGCTTAGGCCTGCTCCCGGGTGGCAGAGGGCAGGCCCAATCCCTAGGTGCAGCCCCTGGTCGGGCTCAGAGCAGGGCTGATTGGGGAGTTGGGGCGCCACCCCCTGTCATGCACAGAGCAGGGCGGATCTGGAGGTTGCGATGTCACCCTTAGTCATGCTCAGGGTACGGCCGATTGGGGGGTTGGGGCACCGCCCCCTGTCACACTCAAGGCAGGGTCGATAGGGAAGTTGCGGCGCCACCCCCTGTCACGCACAGAGCAGGGCAGATCAGGGGGTTGGGGCGCTGCCCCCTGTCATGCACAGAGCAGGGCCCATCAGGGGGGTTGGGGTTCCGTACCATGTCACACACAGAGCAGGGTCGATCAGGGGGTTGGGGAGCTCCCCGTGTCACGCACAGAGCAGGGCCAATCAGGGGGTTGAGGAGCTCCCCCCTGTCATGCACAGAGTAGGGCCAATAGGGGAGTTGGGGCACCGTCCCCTGTCAAACACAGAGCAGGGCAGATCAGGGGGTTGGGGCGCTGCCCCCTGTCATGCACAGAGCAGGGCCCATCGGGGGGGTTGGGGCTCCGTACCCTGTCACACACAGAGCAGGGCTGATCAGGGGGGTTGGGGCACCTCCCCCCATCACACACAGAGCAGGGCGGATCAGGGGGTTGGGGCGCCGCCACTCTCACACTCAGGGCAGGTCCGATGGGGAGGTTATGGCTCTACCCCGTCATACACAGAGCAGGGCCCATGCGGGGGGGGGGCGTGTTGGGGCGCCGCCCTCTATCACCCACAGAGCAGGGCCGATCAGGGGGTTAGGGCGCTGCACCCTGTCACACACAGAGCTGCAGGGCAATCAGGGGGTTTGGGCGCTGCCCCCTGTCAAGCTAATCCCAGTGCCGGGAGGCCTCGTGGCTCCGCTGATCCCGGTGCGGGGAGGCATATTACCCTTTTACTATATAGGATAGAGGCCTGGTGCACGGGTGGGGGCTGGCTGGTTTGCCCTGAAGGGTGTCCTGGATCAGGGTAGGAGTCCCCACTGGGGTGCCTGGCCAGTCTGGCTGAGGGGCTGAGGGCCGTTTTCAGGCTGACGGGTGACTGAAGCTCCCAACCGCTCCTTTTTTCTTTTTTTTTTTTTTTATTCTGGGCCAGCTTTAGCTCTGAGGCCTCGGCTGCTGAAAACAGGTTTATGGCCTTTGTTTACCGTCTGTATTTGATACAATGTTGCAGTTCGGCTGGCTGAAGCCCGGCTGAGTAAAGCAGGTTTCTGGGGGTTTTTTTAGCTTCTATATTTGCAACATAGTTGCTTAGAGTTGCAGCTGAGAGGCCGGCAAGTCAGGCGGGGAATGTTGAAATCCTCCGTCACTGAAGCAAGCAAGCCTCCCTGTTCGCATCAGCTGCCTGGCTGCCGGCCGCCATCTTGGCTGGCAGTTAATTTGCATATCTCCCTGATTAGCCAATGGGAAGGGTAGCGGTCGTACGCTAATTACCATCTTTCTCTTTTATTAGATAGGAGATATATATATATATATATATATATATATATATATATATATATATATAGTGGGGCCTTGACTTACAAGTTTAATTCATTCCATGACCGAGCTCGTAACTCAAATTACTCGTATGTCAAATCATTAAAGTGAACGAGTGAGACACGTGATGCTGGGCTGATTTTGTGGCGTTCACTGTGACGTTCGCTGCGCCAACTAGCGGTGGGGTATCTGAAGCTGGCTCGTAACCCGAATTTTAGCTCACAGCTCAAAGCAAAAAATCAGTGGAGAGATGGCTTGTATTTCGAAAAACTCTTTAGTCGGGACACTCATAAGGCCCCACTGTATATCTATGCCAAGTGACCAGAATGACTGGAATAACCAGTTGCAATGACGCAGCACTGCAGCCGGTCAACTGGCCCCAATGGGGGAGGGGCTGGCTGGTCAACCTCCCGTGTCTCCTCCTCCTGGCCAGCCCTGCCTCTAATATATATATATATATATATATATATATATATATATATATATATTCACATCTTCTTTAGCCATTCATCTATCTAGGAAACCTAGGTTGCTTCCATATGTTGGGTATTGTAAATAAAGCTGCAATAAACATAGGGGTACATACAGCTTTTTGAATTAGTGTGTTTTCTTTGGATAAATACTCAGAAGTGGAATTGTGGGGTTATGTGGTAGATCTATTTTTAGTTTTTTGAGAAATCTCCATATTGTTTTCCATAGTGGCTGCACCAATTTGCAATCCCACCAACAGTGCACAAAGGTTCTCTTTTCTCCACATCCTGATCAATACAGATTATCTGTTGACTTTTTGATAATAGCCATTCTGACTGGTGTGAGTATCTCATTACAGTTTTGATTTGCATTTACCTGATGATTAGTGATGCTGTCTATATGTCTTTTTTGTATTCATATGTCTGTATGACTTCTTTGGAAAAATGTATCTTCATGTCTTCTGCCCATTTTTAAAAAAATCAAATTGGTGTTTGTTTGTTTTTGTTACTGAGTTGTATGAGTTTCTTATAGATTTAAATGTCAAACCTTTATTGAATATATCATTTGCAAATATATTCTCCCATTCAGTAAGTTGTCTTGTTTGCTGTTGATGGTTTTCTTCACTGTGCAGAAGCTTTTTAGTTTGATGAAGTCCCATTTGTTTATTTTTGGTTTTGTTTCCCTTACTTCAGGGGAATCATCATGAAGATATTACAAGATTGATGTTTACTACCTATGTTTTCTTTTAGGAGTTTTATGGTTTCAAGTCTGACACCTTTGTTCATTGACAAATGTCTTTTGTAGAGCAGCAGTGCATTTGGTTTTGTATCTAAAAAGTTATTATCAGTTATTCAGTCTTTAATGCATTTTTAGTTTATTTTTGTATATGGTGTATATGGTGTAAGAGAATTCCATTTTCATTTTATTGCATGTATCTGTCCAGTTGTTCAAACATTACTTATTGAAGAGACTATCATTTCTCCATTGTATATTTATCCTCCTTTGTCATAGATTAATTGATTATATAAGTGAGGGTTTATTTATGTTCCATTGATCTATGGGTCTGTTTTTTGTGCCAGTGCCATACAGTTTTGATTCTTATAGCTTTATAGGATAGTTTGAAATCAGGTAGTGTGATTCCTTCAATTTTTTCTTCTTTCTCAAGATTTCTTTGGCTATTTGTAGGTACAGTAGCTGGAGATATAGCAGCCATCTTGTCATCATGATAGAGGGAGAGGCCACTAGAATTTCAGAGACAGTAACTGTGAAATTATTATATACCCCTGGACTATTGTTGTATGAGAAAATTAAACCATTTTTTGTTTAGCCACTGTAGTTGAGTTTTATGTTATAAGAAACCATACCTGTTTTCAACTGATACTCATGTCATATCTATAACAAAACACATGGAAGACTACAATATTGCTTTGATTCTATCAGTGGTACTCTGGTGTCTAAGCTTGGCTGAGACTGGCCATGAAGGGAAGCCAAGAGAGGATGGAAATGTGAGTGGATGAGTGAAAGGGAATCAATAGAGCATCTGTTGCTAGGGAACTCCTGAGTGAAACCAGTTCAGAGTAGGAAGACCAACACATTGGTAAGGGTGCATGACCCAGAGGGAGGGCATAAATGTGTTCAAGAAGTGGCAAAATAAAGTGAGGAAGCAACATGTAGAGTAGAGAATAGATTAGCCTAGGGCCGTGGTCGGCAAACTTTCGAGCCACATGTGGCTCTTTGGCCCCTTGAGTGTGGCTCTTCCACAAAATACCACGTGTGGGAGCGCACGTACAGTGCGATTGAAACTTCATGGCCCATGCACAGAAGTCGGTATTTTGTGGAAGAGCTGGTATCCCTAGGCCCAACGGATTAAAGAAATGGGAAATTGAATCCCGACTGTCACTTCTTAGCCATATGACATGGTCCAACTATATAACCACGACTAACCTTAAGTATCTCTTCTATAATATGGGAAGAAAATTGTCTGCCTCCCAAGGTCACTGTAAAGATTAAAAGCAATAACATATTTATAGCTCATAGTTCTACCACCTTTGCTTCATTTCCTTTTTACATGTTCAAAGTCAAAGTAAGGTTAGCAAAGAGATCAAGACAACATGTTAGAAGGACAGACTGGAGGGAAGCTTGCATCTTAATGAGCTATGTTGCTAGAAGCTCTGTGAACTAGATAGAGGTCTCTTAAAGTCGGCAATCTGAAATGTCCTCTTGGAGTCACCAGGTCTCAAATGGGCTGCAGTTGGGAAGCAAAAAGAGCTTCCAAACCTAAATGAATAAAGAAATCAAACTATTAATATTCTCAGGGAACAATAGGGAATCATTGGCTTTCTTGTATGCGCCGCTTGTGATAACAATCTGAATGTTTAAGTACAGTAAATATTTGTTGAATTAAGAATACGTTAGAACACTAAACTCTTTTTAGTAGTCCCTATAACAGTATTTACCTGGCTTATAAAATCACTTTGGTATTTTCTTCCAGTTACAGTTGGAGGAAACTTTTCTAGCTTCCACCCAGGAGGAGGTAGAAGCTAATTAAAGAACATCTTGAGAGTTTGGGAACCAATTTGATATGACGTTTCATCACAACCAAAGTAAATTAAAATTACATTATTTTAGAAAGAAGCAAAAATCCAGAAGAGATTTAAGCAATTTAGCTCAGAGGGAATTAGGATTATATTAATTGAAGTTGGTATTATGGGCACATTTAGTTGAAAATTGCAAATATTTTCTTAGAGCAGGGAAGATTTCCTACGACTGGATTTCCTTCGAAGTTAGATTTATTCATGCCTGAATTCAACAAGCAATTAGTGAGACTCTTCCAGGTGCCAAGCACAGAACTGGAAGCACCTGGGATTTTTTTTTAAAAAGTCTATAATTACAGTATCTGTTCTTCCAGTACAATGGGTTCCAAGTTCCGTAGGCATAAGAATCACTTGGGTAGCTTGTTAAAAATGCACACTTCTTGGGCTTACCATAGAAATTCTGATTCATGGGGACGGGACAAACATTTTCGTTTTCATACAGCACTTCAGATGATTCAAGTGCAAATGCGCTGAGAATCACAGTGTGAAGCACGTTATTCTACAGCTAGACCTCATCAACTAGTTGGAAAAAGAAAAAAATACACATTTCAGGAGGTCAAGGACACAGGATGGCAGATCGGGTTGAAGGGTGCCAAGGCTGAGGCAGAAAATCCGAATATGCGGGTCTCGGGAACAGATGGAACTGACATTTTCTGGGAAGCTGTGGCCGTGGGAAACTGGAGCTAGACAAATTAACAGTCCCAATTAGAGCATATAATAAGCCACAAGTCAGGGCAAAGCAATGACGGAGACTAAGCAGAAGCCACGGGAACCAAGGGCAGTCAAGAATCATAGATTTAAAAGAAAAGAGTAGAAGTAAAGAGACCCTGATTTGGGTGGTAATTCAGCCTTATCCAAAAGTTCCTTACAGGCTTCCCACTGGGAAAGAAAGCAGTTTCTGAGCAAGGTTTGCAAGCAGAGGCAGGGGAGTGGTGCAGAGAGGAAGGTAAAACACTAAAATGGAACCACAGCAGAAACCGGTTTGGCTCAGTGGATAGAGCATCGGCCTGTGGACTGAAAGGTCCCAGGTTCAATTCCGGTCAAGGGCATGTACCTGGGTTGCGGGCACATCCCCTGTAGGAGATGTGCAGGAGGCAGCTGATCGATGTTTCTCTCTCGTCGATGTTTCTAACTCTCTACCTCTCTCCCTTCCTCTCTGTAAAAAATCAATAAAATATATTACATAAATAAAATAAATAAAATAAAATGGAACCACAGAGCATGCTTCTCTGGCCTGAATTTAAACGCCATTTCACTGACTTGGCAACTCACCAGTAACCGAGGCAGGCTGATGAACGGGGATGACAGAAAAAAGTGAGAAACAGCCACTTCTTTTGCATATACTGGTCAGTCACCCCTGAGACACCGGGAACGCTGGGCTCTAGATGAAAATCTTCCTGAAGACAGATTTCAACCTTATGTATCAGTTTCTTCCTCGGCAAAACAGGAATAAGAATAATGCCTAACTCATATAGTGGTAGCAAGTATTAAGCATATTTGATGTAAAATAGCTTCCTGCCTGGCCCACCATTAGCACTCAAAGTAAATTTATTATTATTATTAACTCTGTATAGGGATTTTTTTTGTTTTGTTTGCTTTTTTTGTTTTGTTGTTAATCCTCACCCAAGGATATTTTTCCATTGATTTTTAGAGAGAGTGGAGAGGGAGGAGAAGGGGAGGGGGAGGACACACAGAGAGAAACATAGATGTGAGAGACACACACACACACACAACCTGACCCAGGGCCAGGGATGGAGCCTGCAATTGAGGTACATGCCCTTGACCAGGAATCACACTCAAGACCTTTCAGTTTGCAGGTTGATGCTCCATCCACTGAGCCAAACCGGCCAGGACTATAGTGCTTTCTTTAGCACCTGTGCAATATAGACCACTATTTGCCATGCCTGGGATTTTTCTGACACTTTGTTAAAATTTTAGTCAGCTGTCGACTTAATTTTAGGATATTTTTCTATTAAAATGCCAAAAATTTTGTCCTATCCTGTCCTTTGAATATGGATGGGTCCCTCTCTTGCAGCTTTCGTAGCCCCATGCCTTGAGGTGCTCAGTAGCTGGCTTTTATTGAGCTCTTTCCATGTGTTTGTTCCAGTATTTTGTGATTTATATGAATAACTACTACTTTTCCTCACAAAAACCACTTAAGTAAATACTACTATTGCCCTTAAATAACAAACAAGGAAACTGAGATTAAAATTTAAAAACGAACTTACCAACTGCCTTGTTTGTGTAGAATTTTCAGGCAGATCTCACTATCTCCTATTTCTGCACCTCATTCTGCATCTTTTTCTCTCTCTCTCTGCTTATTAGTCACCACTGTCATCAACCACATTCGAACTTTAGAGAATACAGCTTCAGCCACCTGAGGTAGTGTAACCTGATACTTTTAGTCTAAAGTCCAAAAATCAGAGGGGAAGAGAGAAGGATCATTGCCAAGCCTGAGTTAGAATCCCACTCTTCAACAGGTCAACTGTGGCCAAGAGAGCTCAGAAAATATGGCAGCTCCTTTGCTAATAGGCTGGAATGGAGGGAAGAGCCATTCCTAGAAGAACTGGGGGCTCTTCCAAGAAGTCGGTGTGTTGAACAGACAAAAAAAATAGGTGTCCATGGCATCTGTCTGGGGCTATGCATTTCCCACACCCTCATTGCATTTTTCGTATTTTAAACTCTTCACTTTTCTTAAAAAAAACTCTTCACTTTTAATCATTAATACAATTGAGGTTTGGGGGGGGCTTGCTTCTTTCTCATAGTTTTCAAGGCAATATTTTGAATTGTTTCTTTGATAACTTTAACCCACTACCTAAAACTGATAAAACAAAGCAATCAGGCAGTGAGAACTAGACCTGAGACAGGCCTGTCTGGCTCCTTTTGCAAGCACTTTTCTAATAAAGTTGGATAAGGTTAGCAGAGTTCAGTTCTCTTGAGAGAGGGTGAGCTTTGCAGGTGTTGTAACTAGTGATTACAAAGGAGGCAAGGGGCTTGATCCTTTGAGGGGGATCTTTTGGTTCTACTAATTAGCTGCTCTCTCTCCTTCCTTCTACCGTTGGACTTTTCTTTGATCTTAATTGTGTATTGAAAACAATTGCAACTAGAATGATATAAAACAGTAAACATGTTAGTAAAAGGCATTTGATAAGAAGAAAGTGTCAGCATTCAGTAGCTCTGGACAATTTTATTTTTTCTATGCAAGATGGAATGCTTGGCATCTATTCATTTTATTTTTGCATTTAAATGTGAGTTTAGGGCAAGAGGAAACCAGTATAACCTAAATTCCACCTCAAAATTTGGACACGTGACAAAACTGTTTCTAAATCAGTTGTGGACAATTTATATAATAGAACCAACGATGCTTTGTCCTCCTCCAAAACCTAAAAAGCATAACAAATGCATATATGAAGAACTGGTGACATTTCTTAAAACTTTAAAAATTGGTATAAGGGTATTTTAAATGAGAATAATTCCTCTGATTTTAAAAAACAGCTAGTTCAAGTTTTAGAGCAGCCTATATGTTATAATTATTCAATGGTTTTAAAATAACTTGGCATTGTTCCTTAAGTAGAGGCATTATTGCTTAATTGTAGATGAGTCATTTCCCCACCCGAGTTTTGTCAAACATACCGAGTCCTGAGCCTACCCCAGACCTATTGAATTCGAATTTCTAGATTAGGCCCATGGGGATCAGTATGTCCGTTAAGCATCACAGGTGCATCTTATTAGCAGGTGTGGGAAATACTGTTTGTATTCCTCAGACAGTGACATTAACTCTTTGAATTACTATTTTATTGAGTGACCAGAATAGAGCTTTATCAAGGAAAGAACTGGGATATTAAGAAGCACTCATGGACTCACAGATGGACTACAAACCAATGCATGTTCTATTTTATGGAAATACATCTTATTATCTGAAAGAAATACCATGTATTGATATATTTCCCTTTATGAATGCAGGGACAGCAGAATATTTTATTCCTTGAATAGAAAACCCAAGATTATATTTGTTACCGCCTTGAAAAAAGAGCATTAGGAGGAAAATATCTCTTATTGAACATCTCTCCATACAACAGGCATGATCCTCATGGTTAAGTAAGTTATTTCTCTGAGTATTTTTTTCTTTCAGTAATTCTTTATTGTTGATATTTCTCTGAATCTTAAGAATTCACTGGTGGTATGTTTTATTTCCGTTTTATAGATGCAGAAATTGAGGTCACTCAGTGTGCAAACTAGAAAGGGGGGCAAATTCACCAAGTACACATTCTTACCATGATGTAAAAAAAGGGGGTAATTTTTCATATATTTGGGCTGACTTGGAGAGGGAAGAAAGAGCAGGAGATTTCAAATCTGATGGCCTCTTATAGAATGACTAGGGCCTGGTGCATGACATTCGTGCACTGGCGGGGGAGGGGGGGAGGGAGCAGTCCCTCAGCCCAGCCTGTGCCCTCTCGCAGTCCGAGACCCCTCAGGGAATGTCTGCCTGGCAGCTTAGAGGAAGCGGGCCTAAGCTGGCAGGCAGACATTCCCCCAGGGGTCCTTAGCACTGCCACGAAGGCGGGAGAGGCTCCTGCCACCACCACTGTGCTTGCCAGCAGTGAGCCCGGCTTCTGGCTGAGCAGTGCTTCCCCTGTAGGAGCGCACTGACCACCAGGGGGCAGCTCCTGCATTGAGCGTCTGCCCCCCAGTGGTCAGTGCGCGTCTTAGCGACCAGTTGTTCCAATTTTTGGTCAATTTGCATATTAGCCTTTTATTGTATAGGATAAACCACTTTTCTCCTTAAAAAATAACTACCAAAGGACAAATGAAAAAAGTAAATAAAATTATAAATCTAGATGTGTAATATGTGATATATATATAGAGAGAGAGTGCCCCCCAAAATGTATACACACTTAACAGCTGATAGCTCAATTGATGTTTCTTTCTTTTCAGATTTAACCCATTGGAACCAATAATTGTTCAAAGTGTGTACACTTTTTTGGGGGACACCATACATATATATCTCTCTTTAAGAACAAATTTTTCCTCCAACTCATTTTCTTTCTTAGTCCCCCATGCTGTTTATTCTGGTTGAAGTGGTTGCAGCCAGAAACAAAAATGCCCCCCTTAGGATTTCTTGTTTAAAAAACCCTTTTTTCAAAGGGTTTGTTTTCTTAGACTTGGAAGCTGTTGAAAGGGGCCAGATGGATAGCCTTGGAAGCTGTTTATCTGCAGAGGAGAGCAGGTGTGGATGGAGCATCCTGGGCTTCCCACGCAGCACAGCTTCTAACTCGTGCCCTCCTGGGTGACAGCTAATATTAAGTTGGGAAGTTCAGAGGACTCCCTGAAATAAAAGTGGACACTACAAGTCAGCAGCACATTCCTTTCCTGTCACTGTTGTTGTTGATATTACACGCTAAGACCCTCCCATCCAATACTCCTTAAAGTCTGATATTAAGGAGGATATTGGAGGATGCAGTGCAGTGCGGGATTGCAGGATGAAGGGCTAGTAGGTGAGAGAGTAGGGAGGATGGTGAAAAATTGTCTGAAGTTGCCTTTTCATACAATGCTATCTGCATTTTGTGATGTCTTTTCTTTGTAAGTCTGTGGGAAGGACCAAACCGTCCCTCAAACATTGGCCCTAGCCTTACCAAGTTGCTGAACCGAAAGTAGTATCCACCTTTTCCCAGATTTCTTGTTTAATGAGAAAAAAAATATATTATTTATGCCATTATTACTTGGGTTCTCCTTTATTTGTGGTAGAAATATTCATTCCTAACTGAATCAGGAGGAAAAAGGGAACTGGAAGAAGTTTGTATGAAGCAGAAATTGAATAAACCACGTTTAAAATCAACAGCAGTGTCTAACAGCCGTGGGCAAACTACGGCCCGCGGGCCGAATCCGGCCCGTTTGGCTGTTCTATCCGGCACGCGGAGCCAAAAGAGCAGAGGGTTCTCTTGCTCTCCCCTCCGCTCCTTCACCAGCAGCAGTGTTAACATGGCAACGTCAGGAAACACGGCCGCAGCTCCTTCTTCTGAGTCCAGTTTAAGAACCCATTGTGGCCCTCGAGTTAAAAAGTTTGCCCAACCCTGGTCTAGCACATAGTAAGTGCTCAATAAATATTTTAAAAAGAAATATGGATAGATATATGAATCTTGCAGGACTTTTGTGGCTGTAAATTGACATGAAATAATCCATCTAATATTCCAGCTACTATTTGCAATTTTGATTCAGGGCTATCAGGGATTCATGCAACAGGGAAGGGGGAGCATCCCTCAACCTGGCCTGCACCCTCTCGCAATCTGGGACTCCTTGGTCCCTCAGGGGATGTCGGACTGCTGGTTTTGGCCCAATCCCCACAGGCCAGGCCGAGGGACCCCACCGGTGCACGAAACCATGCACCGGGCCTCTAGTATGCATATAAGATCTTTGGTTAATCTCTTCCTGCCCTACCCCCTACCCCCTTCCCTCTGAGATTCATCAGTCTGTTCCATGTTTCCATGTCTGTGGTTTCTGCTCCTACATTGAGCGTCTTTCCCCTGGTGGTCAGTGCATGTCATAGCTATCGGCCGGTTGGCCAGTTGGCCGGTTGCTTAGGCTTTTATACATATAGATACACACAAAGAGAATCTTCTTAGGGTTACAGCATTGCCTTTTAAAACAAATGTTTTTATTGATTTTAGAGAGAGAGGAAGGGAGAGAGAATGAGAAACTTTGATCAGCTGCCTCCTGCACACCCCCTATTGGGGATCGAGCCTGCAATCCAGGAATGTGCTCTGACCCAGAATTGAAACTGGCAACCTTTTGGTGCATGGGACAGACTCAACCAACTGAGCCACATTGGTTAGAGCCACCAGTGCCTTTTATTTTGTTTTATTATTTATTTATTTTTTTTTAGAAGCGAAGGGAGAGGGAGAGGGAGAGAGAGAGAGAGAGAGAGAGAGAGAGAGAGAGAGAGAGAGAGAGACATCAATGATGAGAGACTCATTGATCATCTGCCTCCAGCCAGCTTCATACCAGGGATCGAGCCCACAACCCAGGCATGTGCCCTTACTGGGAACTGAACTGTGACCTCCTGATTCATAGGTTGACGCTCAACCACTGAGTCATGCCAGCCAGTCACCAGTGCCTTTTATAGAAGTTCATGGAATTTAGCTACAGAGCACTTCCTTATATTTAAAACCTGAGAAGATACCAATGAAACTTAGCTGATTTTGTAGAAGAATTTATGAATTATGGCAATTCTTCGAAAGCAATTATACCACTTGCCGGGGGGGGGGGGGGATTTCTGATCCAGCCATCCCTAGCATAGCTTGCAAAAGCCTGGCACATCCTATATAATAAAAGGCTAATATGCAAATCGACCAAACAGCAGAATGGCCGGTCGCTATGATGTGCCCTGACCACCAGGGGGTAGACGCTCAATGCAAGAGCTGTCCCCTTGTGATCAGTGCGCTCCCAGAGGGGAAGCACCACTCAGCTAGAAGCCCTTAGTCGGGCACAAGGCTGGCGAGCACAGTGGCAGTGGTGGGAGTCTCTCCCGCCTCCATGGCAGCGCTAAGGATGTCCAACTCATGGCCTAAGGGAGCGGGCCTAAGCCAGCAGTCAGACATCCCCTGAGGGTTCCCGGGCTGCAAGAGGAAGATAAAGTTCTAACATTTCAGTTTCCTTGGAAGATGAGTAGATAGTTTCAATAATATTTTGTCCATATTTTGTGTGATCAATGATAACAAATCATATGTATTAGTTATCAGAAAATGAAATGTGTATTTACAAATAATTGCCTGATTTTAATTTTGTGATGAGGAAGGAAGAGGGCTACAATTAAAGTAATAGAAATGTCTTCTCCTTCCTCTCTCTCAACCCTCCCCAAAACAAAAAATTTCCTGAGATTTTTAAAAATAGAAATCCTTATAGAAACTGTATAACATAATGGAGTGTTTTGTTCATTTTTCATTTAATAATAGTCATAAATAATAACCAAATATTAGAGTTCTTTTGATTCATGGATTTGCACACTTTGTCCTTGGCTTCTCTCAAAGTGTGAGATTATGAGAGAGACTAGCTGTGACAAGACTTAAGAGGAGAAAAAGATCCCGGTTACTGGTAGAAATATAGCTAAGGAGAGCCATAAATGTAATAGAAAAGAATATCTTAACTGAAGAAAATAATCCTAGCTTTCCCATGCACATGAGCAACTCCGTGGGTGGGCTGATTTTGTGAGTCAATCAGACCCAAAGTATAGGTCTAGAGATTACAAAGAAAATAAATACATTTGTAGGTCAGAAATATCTCACTTGGTCTGAATTAACAGCTTTTCTTTCTCGCTCATTTTCACTAATTGGTGTGTGTGTGTGTGTGTGTGTGTGTGTGTGTGTGTGTGTTTCTTTCTTTGATTAGTAATGCACTTACCATTAATTTTGATACAATGTAATTTTAGAAATACATATTTCATTTACTCATATTTTTCAGTTGACTTTATTTATACTCTCTCCCTTCTTTAAAAAGGCTAGAGGTTTGTTTCATAGGCTTTTGGTAAAAGTCACTTGTTAATTCAACCATTAGTTATTGAAAATCTACTGTGCTCAAGGCACCTTGAACTTTCTAAAGCTGAATAAAATGTGGCCCTTGATGCTTGAGTCTTGGTATGTTATCTTGCCAAGAAGCAGCTGATTTTTAACAAGATGATAACAACCCTGGTGGCATACCAGAATCACATGCAAAGCTTGTTAAAAATACACCTGCCCAAGATCCAGCTCTCAGCTTAGGGAAATTCTGGTAATAGGTAGGGCCCGAGGTGTGTGCAATTTTAACAAGCTCCCAAAGTGAATCTAATACACGAACCAGGACTAGGAACCAACTTTAATTAAGAAAGGACTAGCTGCAGTAGTTCAGCCGCAAGTCAACCAAGTGAATGTCCTTGAAAACTACAATATAGCAGCTGGCTGAAGTCATTTAAAAGGCTGTTTTTCTCTATTTCCACTGGTTCAGAGTGGGTAGTTCTAGGCTGAAAAGCACGCCAGAGGAATGGGTGGGCCCAATCTTTTCTGTAAAACCCCTGGAACAAGACTGTTATGGAGAAATAAGATTGCTACAGCCAAAGATCATCTCCAAAGCCGCCCCACTCTGTCCTTATTTGCATCTCACACGAAATGTTCTTATTTGTGTAAATTTTCTCCTTCAGTGGATTGTGAAGTATTCAGGGGCGGGAGCAGTCCTCTTTCTTTCCCCGACTAAGGAACACAGTCACCCATACAGAACAGGCGCTGACAGGTGTTTGTTTTGAACTGAATTGAATCCTCATCCGACTTCTGGGGTCTGACCATAGACGTATGCATCTATTCATAGTGGACATTTATAAATATCCATAAAAGTATACGTTTGCTTAAAAAACATTTCAATCACACAAGAGAATATGTAACATACATAAGAAAGAAAGAACAATAACAACAAGCACCCTGGACTCACATCCCAGTTGATGAAACAGGAAGTTGCCAATACCTTTGAGGTTCCCCCCTAGACCCTTTTGAACAATAACAGGCTTCTGAAACTTAAATCAGAACTCGCGTATTCAGTCATTGATGGATTGGACCATCCGTTCATTAGTCAAATGTGTCAGAATCGATGATGACCAGGTGGTTATTTCTACTGTCGGAGTGAGCTGCGTCCAAAGTGACATGAGCTCTCTCTAGAGGCGTACAGATTGCCTTTGCTGCCAGCAGTCCTAACGCCGCGGGGTCCTCCCGAGCCCGCGTGGTTTCGGCGTGCGGACACTTTGGGCCGAAACTACGCGTCCCGGCAGTCCGCGGGGCGAGTGGGCGGAGCCGGGCCGGGGGCGGGGGCCTGGCGAGAGGGGGCATTGTGTCGGCAGCGGCGAGCCGCGTTTGTCTGCTCGAGGGGCTGGCGGAGCGAGCGTTGTGTCCGCCGGCCGGTCGCGAGCTGGAAGTGTCATCGGTGGCCGCGGCCCCGGGAGGAGACCGAGTCGGAGGAACCTCGCGCCCGCTGTCCACGACCACCGGCAGGGAGCGGCGTGCCAGCGGAGCAACATGCAGATAGGCGCCCGGCGCCCTGACGACCCCTCCAGAGGAAAAGAGTCCGGGGCGGCGCTGGGGCGGCGGGGAGCATGAAGGAGGCCGGGGGGCGGCTCAGCTCGGAGCGCTGCTAGGAGCGCTGCGCGCTGCACAGTCGCCAGGGCGCAGCGGAGGGCGGGGAGCCGGGCGGGGAGCCGGGCGGGTCGCGCCAGCGAGCGGGAGCCGGTCGCCGGGAGCTGTTCTGATTTCGGACGCGGACGCTAGGGGCCCGGAGCAGCCCCCGACCTCGGCGTGCAGCCAACATGGGCAACGCGGGGAGTATGGATTCGCAGCAGACCGATTTCAGGGCGCACAACGTGCCTTTGAAGCTGCCGATGCCGGAGCCAGGTGAACTGGAGGAACGATTTGCCATCGTGCTGGTGAGTGCGCGGCGGCGCAGCTGACCCCCACCCCCTCCCCTTCTCCCCGCGCGGGGAACAAGCCTGTCCCAAGGGGAGGGCGCCCACCTTCCCCATTGTGGCCTCCCCCGCCTCACTCCTCTCCGTCCCCCTTCCAGACCCCGCGCTCAGTCCTCTTAGGGTCCCGGGATGGGGCTAGGGCTCGGTGCGGGCTGCCTGGCCAGCTCCGAACCCATTGTCTGGCGGGAGAGGCACCTCGCGGCGCGTGTGCCCGGGAGGTGCGGCGTGGGCGTGAAGGAAAGGTGGCGCGGGCCGGGGAGGAGGGGGTAGCGAGTGGCTAAAGCTTATTGTTAAAAAAAAAAAAAAAAAAGCCTCAAACCCGGCGTCCCTGCGGACCATCCCGGCCTGCGGGGTCCGGGGCCGGTGGGTGCATGTGGCCGGCCTGGGCTACGCGCGAAGGGGAACTTGGAGGCGGAGGGGCGCTCCCCTGAAAGGGAAGGAGAGGGAGCCCTAGGCAGTGCGGCGCCCTGGTCCTTCAGCGAGGAGAGGGCATCTGAGCCCCAGGCGCGAGAGGAGCTTCGCCTCAGCGCGTTCCTTTTGGTCTTAAATCTAAAACCACAAAAATGTGCTGTTTTGCGGGGACGTGTTGCGAGCTGTTCTGACTCCAGGCGCGACCCCTCCCCTCCCATACCAGCCAAGTCCCGGGCTCCCTTCCGAAACCCGCTTCTCCTAAGTTTACAGCTTTCAAATCCAAGACAGAATAATCCCTTCTTTCTCCCTTTTCGGCTGGGACTAAGTTTGGGGGCCCCTCCCTGCCGCTGCTGGTCAGTGCTGTGAGCTCAAGAGGGTGTGGTGGCCTCCCCTTCGCCCCAGCCAGAGTCTACTGCAGTTGGTCCCCCGACTTTGATTTGTAGTATCCCAGCCTCTTCTAAGGGATGCGGGAAGGGAACAGGCCAGATCGGACGCGTTCCTCTTCCTTACACTTTACTTGTACATTTCCCTCTTCCCAGTCAATGGTTCTCAACCTTCTGGCCCTTTAAATACAGTTCCTCATGTTGTGACCCAACCATAAAATTTTTTTCGTTGCTACTTCATAACTGTAATGTTGTTACTGTTATGAACCGTAATGTGAATATCTGATATGCAGGATGGTCTTAGGCGACCCCTGTGAAAAGGTCGTTGGACCGCCAAAGGGGTCGCGACCCACAGGCTGAGAACCGCTGCCTGCAAGGCTGGGAAGCAAGAGGAACTTGTGCTAGAGGCAGCCACATTTTGCGTTTGCCTGCGGGTTTTTGGCTTGTAGCGCACAACCTTGGGAAAGGACCCGAGTCCGAACCCTGACTGGGACATTTAATTGGTCCCTTTTCAGGCCCGGTTTGATATCGGGAATCATGTTCTGGATGGCAGGTTAGCTTTGTGCTCTTTGGGAGAACAGAGGCCACGCGCTTTTTCACACCACCCGGAAGCTGGTGTGGCAGTCGGGAGATAGATGAGGCTGCCTGTCTTGCTTTGAATCTTCTGTGATCTCCCACAGCTGCTCCCACCTTGTGCAAGATGGGACCCTCTGAAATGAAACAGCATAGGCTTAATTACTTTTCAAGAAAGCCTGGGCGCATACTTGACTTGCCTTTCCAGAGACAAACCTTTTTTATTCCAAATCCTCTTCCCACCAGACACATGGTTCTTACTCCCAGCTCTGAGTTTTCTCTTTCTATCCGTCCATGCCGTGGTCTGTGGTGCTGTGTGTGTGGAGGGACTTGCAGTGGAAGGGCCAGTGACACAGGAAAACCAGATAACAATAATGCAATTAAATTCTGCCCAACTGGGATAGCATGTTTTGCATGAGCTCTCAGTTACGGTGCTGATTAATAACACATGGTATGAATTAATCCTTAGAAAAACAACGTTCCGTCATTAGCATGGTTGATTTGTGTTACTATTAAGTCTAGCAGCCACAAATTTAGTATGCAGACATTTTTGATTCTACAGTATGAGCTCCTTGGGGGTAATGGCTGGTTGTTGTGGCTACTTTTACTCTGCTCACACACAATTCCTGGATGCGGCTCCTTTTGTAATTGTTTACAATAGTGTAAGCCTATCAAAACAAACAAAAAAACAAAACCGAGAAGCACTAGGCTGACCTTTTTTGAATAGAGACAAAACTTTTGTTTTGGGACAATCTCAGCTTGGGGGCCCATTGATGTGGTGTTTAATGTCACTCCTTAGTCAGCTCCAGCTGCTCTTTGAAAATCTACAAGTGGAATTAAAGGGAATGTGTATGGCTTGATAGAAATTCAAAGTTACGATTTCTCTTCCGGTCAGTTTCTGAAGTTGTACATGCAATGCTCTCAACTTTGCTTTTCTTCACGAATTGCTTAAGAAATCAGCTCAAACCATTTAATTCTGGAGATCAAATTTTAGATTGGCAAGTTTTTAAGTTTATATGTGGAGAAATTCTCTACTCTGAGGCACTGGGAATCATTGTGCCATTATTGATCCTAGGTGGTTCCCCCCCCCCCCCATATGCTAAAGATCATATGTGTTTTTTGGGAAAACCAGATAGTAATACAGTACAGAAAATTATACAAGCTCCTCATTGTAAGTATGGCTTAGTACATCAATAATTAACAAGCCATTTCAGGCATAGAAAACAGTTCCTCCCACCTCCAAGCTCTAGAATATTTAATGCATTGGGGAAAAGTAAATAAAAATAAAAGTGACAGAAGTCCATCTATTTCTGGAAAACTTAAGAGAGAGCAAACCTACTCAATGGCTGTTCCCCCACCCTCCTCAGTCTATATGAGTTAAATTGTATAAATCTAAAAAAATTAGTGGGTGTGAGTGGAAAGGTGAGAGGAAAGAGTAGAAGGCTGCTGAATTAAGATCAATAGAGGGGTAAACTTTAAAATATAATAGTATTTTTATAGGAAAAAATGAGATTTTTCAATAAATTTGTGTTAACTGAACTTTAATTAATGACCAGTAAAACATGGATCCAATTCTTAGGAGCTTAATCCTCCTAAGGAGAGTCTCACCCCTCCCTGTGCGATGTTTCTGTTACATTCGATGGAAATATTTCATAAATTGTACATTTAATTATCTGCTTCAACTTTTGTTTCTTTAGGGTGTATATATTTTATGTATTTTACAGGTAACATTGACCTGTATTTTTGGGGTCTCGCATATTTATAATTACACTAGAGGCCTGATGCATGAAATATGTGCAAGGGGCTTGGCCCTTGCAGCTCCAGCTGCCCCGGCCTGCCTTCGCAGCCCTGGCTTAGTCTGGAATGTCATCTGGACGGTCGTTTGGCTGTTTGGTCTAATTAGCATATTAGTTCTTTATTATATAGGATATCTCTGTGGCTCTCCATTATTAAACACTGTCTGATTGTTGGGAACATCACACATACGCACACACTCTAACACTCCCATGTCCTTTATTTTCAGAGATGACACTAGGAAGTTGATTTTGGGTGTGGTGAACAACTGATTATCTTTGTTCAAGAGTACCTCTTTCTACTGTAGATACTCCTATTACTCATGAATTTATGGCTTGCAGTCGCTGTTTGTCCCCCACTGCCCTTGTCAAAGAGCTGCCCTCAGGATTCTTTCTTTGAGTTTCAGAGGAAAGGATAATTTTAAGCCTTGTATCCCAGCTGCTGTATCTCTGGGATATCAGATATCAGGCTGCTCATCCAACAGATTACAAAAGACAGATTAGGAAGTGATGGTTTAGGGCAGTCTTCTCCTGTGTTAAATACTGGGAACAGCTTTGGTATGTGATTAATTTGAGTCAGTTTCCGTTTTTGTTGTTTTTTTTTTGCTTGCCCTGAGGTTGAATGTGGTCATTTTGTTTAGGGAGAAGCAGGACCATTTTCTGAGTTCCTACTGTGAGTACTCCCCATGCTTACATGTTCTCATGTAATCCTCACAATCCTCACAATAACTCCAGCTACGGGCAACATTTTAGCCGAGGATATAAAGGTTACCGAAATTGCCTGAGGTCATAGAATAGCCGATCTAGGATTTTAACCCAGATTTGGATCTCTGCATCCCCCCCCCCCCCCCCAATTATATTTTACTTTCTTAAGCCTAGAACTGGGAAGGAAAAAAAGCTGGGGGCGGGGGGGAGACTAGCAGTAAAGCTGTAAAAAAAACACAAAAACCTCAAACCCCAAACCCAAACCAACTAAATCAGGTAAATGCAAGTATCCAACTATAATATTGGCAGACATTTCTTAGATTGGTTAAAGTGGGGTGCACTTGATGCTTCTCTTCAGGTGTCAGACATTTTGGCATCTTCACTGTGCTGTCCTGTTCTCAGGCATGGAGTTCAATGTTCACTTAATCTAAAAGTGCGCTCTTCGGTTTTCCCTAAGCAGGCAGACTTGAACTACTTGGTGGGGAAGGTTGGGGTTTCCACATCAGGGGGAAGAGGCAGTCTGTCAGTGCAGTGCCTACACTCCAAATGTAATTACTTTTGAACGGGACAAGGAAGGTCAAGTCTTTCCAATTAAGTTGATCTCCCACTGCAAGGTGTTGTTCCCTTTCAACCACTTCCGAGGAGAGCTCTTGCCATGAAGTCTGCTGAGCAGATGGGTGGGTAGCAGTGAAGTGAGGCCATCCTCAGATGCGTGCTGATTTGTTTTCTCACATCCCTTTTCCTGTTGGGAAAGAAGGGGGGTGAAGAGTTGTCACTTTGTGCCATTGCAGCCTCATCCTAGGCAGTCATCCCCTGAGCTGTTTTATTCTCAAAGTAGAGATTTATGCTTAGGACTGTGCTTATCATCATCATCTCGGTGTACTCCTCCTCCCTCCCCTTCCCTTCACGGTACCAATATATATATAGGTATCTAGAGTCGAAGTTGATCAAAGGCTATACTCTGAATATAAATGTTTGGCTCTAGTGAGAGACTGGCAGCAATGTAAGCTGATGAAACATGGGGGAGAAAAGGTATGCAGGCCCTTAAATCCTTAAGTGATGAGAATTACTTTTTGTGGCCTCTCATTTAGCAAACAGAATTGGCCTGGGACGCAGAAGACTTTGTTTCTAGAATTATATTAGCTGCACCAGCTTGAGCAAGTTAAACTCTTCCCGCTGGTCCTTGATTTTTCCTCCTCTGTATAAATGTGATACAACTGTTAGGATAGTCATGAGATTTTTAAAAACCATAGCACTTGAAAGTGTAAAATTTCCAGGATGTAAAATGTGGTCCATTAGCTGACTTCATTTGTTGAAGAACTTTTGTGTAGAAAAGTATGTAGCTGTATTCTGTGTGGTCTAGAGAGTAGAATTTCCAGGGGCAGTGACTGAATGTCTCATAGCCTAAGGAAAAGTATTCTAACATTTAGACTTGTCAAAAAATGAATAGGGAGCCCGGCCAATATGGCTCAGTGGTTGAGCATTGACCTATAAATCAGGAGGTCACAGTTCAATTCCTGGTCAGGGCACATGCCCGGGTTTGTGGGCTTGATCCCCAGTGGGGGCATGTAGGAGGCAGTTGATCAGTGATTCTCATCATTGATGTTTTATTTCTCCCTCTTCCTTCTTCTCTGAAATCAATAAAAATATATTTTAAAAATATTGAATAGTGAGCTCTCCATTAGAGCTGCTCATACAGAAACTGTATGAAAAGTGCTGATGATGGGAAGGTCTTTTCGAACCCAAGACATAGCTAGCATTGGCTTGACCAGTGCCTCCTTGAGATGAGCCTGCCACCTGCAGAGTCTAGACATTGAATGACAGCACCTGAGAGTGGAGAAGGGTCTTATAGGTTCCTCCTGGGCTCAAAGAAGAAGATAAGTATAGGCTCTTGTTTGTTCTGGAAATCTCTTCGACCTGACAGAAATTGTGGCCTGAAGGGCTTGATCTCAATGAAACATGCTCTTTGTTTTCATACTTCGGGCTTGGGGAATAAGGACAAAGTGAAGTGGGCTCTCTTATCCTTATCTATACTAATAAAAGGCTAATACACTAATTAGACCAGATAGACTGGACATCTTCCGGACATCATTCCAGATGTCCTTCCTGACAAAGCCGGGGTCCGAGAGGCACTGCCTGGGTTCCCAGGTGCCTGCGGCCAGCCGGAAGGAGGGAAGCCTGGGTCCTGGTTGCCTGTGGCCAGCCAGAGGGGAGGAAGCCCGGGTCCCGGTTGCCTGAGGCCCACCGGAGGAGGGAAACCTGGATCCTGGGTACGGGGGGCCAAGGCAGAGGCAGTTAGGGGCGATAGGCAGGCAGGCGAGCAGTTAGGGGTGATCAGGCAGGCAGCCGAGTGGTTAGGGGCGATCAGGCAGGCAGAGTGGTTAGTGGCGATCAGGCAGGCAGGCGAGCGGTTAGGGGCGATCAGGCAGGCAGGCGAGCGGTTAGGAGCTAGTGGTCCCAGATTGCAAGATGGATGTCCGGCAGTCAGACATCCCCTGAGGGGTCCTGGATTGTGAGAGGGTGCAGTCGGGGCTGATGGATTCTGTCCCCCCGCCGTCCCCCCCGCACGAATTTTGTGTACCGGACCTTTAATATTAAATAAGTAATAGATGTTACAAAAGTGGCTAATAAAAGAAGCACTGATTCCAGATGATTGTCTCTCCTTTGCAAGAGGGTGCAGGTACCTGGAATCCTCTCAGAAACAGTTTGTAAAAGAACAAACTGGAATTGCTTAGGAAGGCAGCTGGGTTATAAGCTGTGCAGCTGCTTGGCAGGCGCCCCCTTGTAGAGTGGCTCTTCCACTCTGCAGTGGGGGACTCGTCCCCTTCCCCCCACCACCAGAAGTATGTCCCCAGGCTTGTGGGTCATGGTGTCTGTAGAGAGGCTTCATGCACCTTAGCTCTCACCTGCTTGAGCTTTGGCTGCAGAGATAACTTGCCTCTTGTCTATCTTTGATGATGGTGTCTGTTCATTCTGCAGGGGATCTTCTCCCCTCTCCAGAACCTTCTCTTTCAGCATAACATGGAGGACTATGCAGTTTCTGACAGATATGATGTAATATGGAAGCCATGTCTAGGAAGAGCTGGTAGGCTGGAGGGCTGCCGCATGGACTGTGATTCAACTAAGGCCCACAGATGTGGGCCAAGATAGCTGGGAATTCCTTATTTGGGAAATACCAAATTCCCACTTGGAGGCATAATGGTGTTTGATGTAGATAGAAGTGTACTTTCTTTTTACAACCTTAAAAGCAACAACCATGACTATTGGCATCAGAGCTCACAGGTAGGCACCTTATCACCAACTTTTTATAGACATACCAGAGGTGTTCCCCTCACCACACCTTCAGTGTTCTTGTGTGGTGTGAGGCTGACTTTAGTGACTCTTATTTCACATGTAATAGTCCACCTTCTTCTTTGCTGAGGAAGCATTGTTGCACGTGGAAGCCCTGTATCCATTGCCACTGAAGCTGAAAGATTTGAGGTGTTTAGACCCTGCTGTCTTCAGGGGCAGTCTCCCTGATGGACTTCTGTGTGGTAGAAGGTGCCCATGGACTACTTTACAGTAAAAACTTGTTGGCTTTGGGAAAGGTGTCCAATTCTTCACATTTTTGGGCCCTGTGACTGCTGCCTGCAGGTATCCGATCTTATCTATCTCAGGTCCTGCCTTGAGTTGACCATTTCCATAGGAAACTGACTTATTCCTTGTCTTCCCCCACACCCCTATGGAAGTTTGGCTGAACACTTTTTTATTTAAGGTCAGATGAGGAAGAGATTGAAAGCTAAAACAGTGGTTCTCAAACATGACTGCATATTGACATCCTTTGTGAGCCTCAAAAAACATGGATGCCTGGGTCCCATGCCCAGAGATTTTGATAAATTTGCCTGAACTTCGGGGGTTTTAGTACAAGTTCCTTCAGAGATTTGAACATGCAGCCTTGGTTGAGAGCCACTGTGCTAGAGGAGTGAGTCTTCCTCTTTTTCTGCTTCCTTCGAACACCAAACAAAAGTTAAAACCACAGTGATGAGTGTAGTAGGAAAGGAATTGTGTAAGAGGTACCAGAAAATTTGGAGAAATGAGGCAGAGTGGGGAAAAGTTAAACAACAAAACTCCCAGAGCTGTTTAAGTCAACCAAAACTACCAAGCTGAGAAACAGAAGACATGGATCAAAGCCTGTGGAATGTCAGAGAGACTTAATGAACCATTTAAGAAATGACCATCACATAATCATACTGGAAATTTTCAGAGAAAGTTCTCTATATTACAACTAAAGAGTGAATAGTGACTCTAAGGTGTACTTCTGGACTACAACACTCAATAAATCAATTGCATTTTTGCTTAGGCCTCTATTCTCCAGCCTAATTGTTTGTTGGTTCAATGCAGGCCTTTTGCTTTGATCTCTGGCTTTTCCACTTACAAAGACTTGATGAGCTTGGCTTCCTGGAGTGAAATTCAAATACACTCGTGAAATGTAAACAACATTCGTTTATTAAGAATTCTATAATCAAGGCAAATTGGCATGCTTATATAAGCAATTAGCTCAGAGAATAGAACGAGAAATAGGATGCTAGGTCAAGAATGAGCGATTGTTCTCAATGCAAGAGTCTAGCTATTCCTTTAATAGCTGTAACATAAGCAAATGCACATTCCTCTTATTCATAATCTTTAGCATTTGTGATTTGGGTTTGAGGACAGCATATTTGGTTTTCTGAACTGAGAGGGTAGAAGCAATTATTGTTTCATTTTCCTCTAGAAATATAAATAAATCTTTTAGAGAAATGTAGGTAGTTGGTTAATGACCAAACAGAACTTCCTAGTAATTGGGAATAGGGCCAGAGAAGGTATGGATTTAAATGGGAATATTAAAAAAGTATAGTGGAGTTTTATTTTTGTGGAGAAGGAAAAGATGATGACTGTTTTACAATGGCAGGAAGATGGAAGATAATCTCACCTGCCTTCAGTGAAAAATGTTATTGTTATTATTCTTTGCATAGAGCAGTGGTTCTCAACCTTCCTAATGCCGCGACCCTTTAATAGTTCCTCATGTTGTGGTGACTCCAACCATAAAATTATTTTCGTTGCTGCTTCATAACTGTAATTTTGCTCCTGTTATGAATCGTCATGTAAATATCTGATATGCTATATGTGTTTTCCAATGGACGCGACCCACAGGTTGAGAACCGCTGGCATAGAGGCAGCACTAGGCTCACTGATAGTAGACATTGGATAGACGTGGTTAGATTGGCACTCTGGCAGCATTCATTTTGTGCAGGGAGTTCAGTGCTGCCCAGTGTCTCACTTGGGAAAGCTGGGAACCTTAATGCAAAGGCTGTGAGTCAGATGAATAGTTTTACAGGTTAGTTTCAGTTCTGGCCCTTTCAGTCCCCAATTATGTTCAGCCTTATGGTTTTTTCAAAGAAGCTTTGCCTTTTTTAGTGATAATGGGGTATTTTGTCTAACCAGGATTCTTTATCCCCAAGGACTTCTGCCTGGTGAACCTAGCAAGCCAATTCAGTCCAGATGACTTGGGACCAGGACACTACACATTTGGAACTGCTGATTCCCCAGCCTTATTACAGAATCACTATTTCATTGGCAACTAATCAGGCCATCCAGATGTGAACCCCGAGAGAGACTGCCTCCTGGGGTTGTGGGACCATTCAGCTTGCCCATGTTCAGCCTCTCTGATGTCCTTTCACAGGAAAAGTCTCCAGCCTTAGGGTCTGCCCTTTGGAAAGCATTTGGTTGGTTTAGAAATCTCCGTATCACCTGTGAATTTACCAGATCCCAGCCCTCAGTTAACGAGTGATGCTTTAATCTTAGACATCTATGTTTTTGTTATTTTACCAATAATTATCAGAAATTCCAAGTTTGGTAATTTTTCTGTTGATAATGGAGATATTTAAAACATTTTTGGCTGTTCTCTAGAATTATACAGAATCATCCTTTAAATGAATCTTTTTACTGAAGAATAATATACAAAGATAAATGAACCTACAACATTAAGTGTTCAGGTTGGTGGAATTTCACAAACACACTGTTATAACCAGCCCCTCCATGAGGATTCAGAATCTGTTTCCCTGTTTTTCTTCAAACATGGTTTCACTTGGTTCCTAGGCTGCCTCCCCAGCCACAGTCACTCACCTGAACTTACTTTCCAAGGGGCTAGACGTACAGCAAAGAGTAGACCACAGGATTGTGCCTTGTGGCCTGATTCTAAATGCCTCTAACCATGACATTTCCACCACTTCCTTTGAGAGATTTCCTTCATTCAAGTAGGCCTGACCATTAGGAGATACTGATATTGTAGCATCGTTCTGTTGCTTTTGGTTATATCATCTACAACACTAATGGTATTTCTTTTTGCATGTGCGTGGCGTCTCTGTTTTTAATAATACGGAGAAGAGGACATTTTGATTTATGTTCCTAGAGTAAAGCATGAATGGGGAGGATTTTCCACAGTGAAAATGAGCATTTGCAATTTGGGCTTCAATACTTGGAATTATGCACTTGCAGATACAAGTTTTATTTATTTACTCTCAAGCCTCAATTCTGGCCTTTAGTTACTCTCTCCCCCCAGCCCCCATCTTTCTTGATGCTTCTTTTGAAATATTAAAAGGTATAAGGTTGTGAATTTCATCTGCTGGTTCAATCTTTCCATCAAAGCCCTGTTATGTTATTCCAGACATTGGTCCTGTTTGGTCGTATTTGCTGTACCTTCCATACTCTCCTCTGTGGCTTCTGTGCCCTTCCCTGCCTTCTCCTCGAAGCTTTCCACTGTCTGGCCAGACCCATCTCTTCCTCTGTTTCCTTCCTTGACCCAGACTGGGAGTTTGCTTTCTCCCTGTCCACAGAAGACGCCTGCACTTTCCCTCCATATGTCTCTTATCAAGTGATTCTTCTGCTTGCCAAAAATATATTCAGTATATAGCCTTCAAGGCTCTTCTAAAATCTCACCTTTTCCAAGTATCCTTGCAGTCAGACCCACATCATTTTGGGGGAGGTGGGAAAAACAACCCTCCTCTCTTTGATCTGTTTATAGTACGAATAGTATGAATTATTTCTCTTACTCATGAGGCCCTTGATTAACTATCGCCTTGTGTGAGGCGTGACTGTAAAACAAGGGGATGCTTTTATGTGTAGCACTGTAGTCACTCATTACGCTCTGAGCCATCTGTTTATGTCCGTGTTTTATTTGGTAGTTCACATTGTGGGCTCCTGGAAGGCAAGGATTATATCTTACAGGTCCTGGCACTTTTCCTTATCCAGCACGGTGCTCAGTCCGGGGAAGGGTCTTAGCAGAAAATTGCTGACTTGGTTAGAGAACGGTGCCCACTGACAGGGCCAGGAATTGAGGAGCTCTCTGAGAACCTATTTAACTGACCACACTGGGCTGACTGTTAATTGCACATAATTGGCCTTTATGTTGAAATGAAACTTTGTCTCAGATTCTTACTCATCTTGGTTTTCCCCGCACCACCTGACTGTAGTAGGTGTCCAAGAATACTAAAGGTTCAGAGGTAAAAAGTTGGAGTCATGTTTCATTTGACCCCTTACAGGAAATGGGTGAATTAGGAGGAGTAAGGCAGTTGCAATGGCCAAAGAAAATCAGTAGCTTTTTTCCCTGTCACAAAGCCAGATTGGTGTGTCATAGTATACGGTCATTGGTGAGTACAGTGGCACAGTAGCACAGGGCTTTCTTGATGGAAAATGTCTTTATGGCACTTTCTTTTACATTGGGACTGAGGTGGGCTTAAGTGAGCAACATTTCTTGTTTTGGCATTTTAGTGCTTTGCTATTTGCAAAGTGCTTTCAGATGCTCTTCTTTGAGTCTAAGAGTTCTTAATAAATGAGGCAAATAGGGCATGAGGGTATGTGGCTTGAAGTTATATAGGAAGGCGATGAAGTTTGTGATCCAGTCCTAGGTCTTTTGAACTAAAACTCCACGGGCATTTCGCTGTAGAGCAAGGTGATGTTTATGTGCTCACTCATACTCTGTTCGGTCCCTCATAAGCATGATCTCTGCTGCTCCTGGCAGCCCTTGGAGAGAGCTATTACCTTCCTTTTCCTAAGGAGACCATGGGGCTCAGCGTGATAAAGTGCTGCTACCGAATGATGGAGGCAGGATTTGAATCCAGGACTGTCTGATGAGAGAACCCGTTTCTTTCTACTGTACTACACTGTGCATGTTTTCTGAGTTAGCCATATCATTACATGTGTGCCTCTTGTTCTCATTCTTCATATACTCTCTGGACTACATTCATTAATTCACACACTAGCTATACAGTGAATGAGTCCATCATCAACATAGTTGTAGATATATTGAGTTCCAAGGGCTCAAAATGAAGGTGCCGTTTCTATGTTTTAAGTGTTCAGAAAAAGTCTCCTTGGAATAGGAAGTAGAGAGATGCCAGGGTGGTCCCAACCACTGCTGGACCATCCTCTTTATTCGACATTGTGCAGTTTTACTCATTTGTCACTGCTTTCATCGGACAGGCCAGAAATATTTACTGAGCACTTTCTATGTGCCAGGCAGTGTTGTAGGCACTGGAGGATGCGGTGCTGCATGAGGTGGACCAACTGTCTGCCCCTGAGGCATTTTCTGGGAGAGGGCAGTGGGGGAGCCAGACATGAACAGGGTGCACAGATACATAAGCGGACCTGTTCTGATGCTGCAAAGAGCTATGAGAATAAACTAGGGCAGTGGTTGGCAAACTCATTAGTCAACAGAGCCAAATATCAACAGTACAACGATTGAAATTTCTTTTGAGAGCCAAATTTTTAAAACTTAAACTATGTAGGTAGGTACATTGTTATTAACTTAATTAGGGTACTCCTAAGCTGGCCTTTGCTAAAAACGTCCTCAATCTGAGAGGTCAACCTCAGCGAATTTACCCCCACTTCTTCTAACACCACTGCTTCAAAATAGACTCGCCCAGGCCGAAAACCGACTTCTGCACATCGGCCACGAAGTTTCATTCGCACTGTACGTGCGTGCCCGCACGTGGTATTTTGTGGAAGAGCCACACTCAAGGAGCCAAAGAGCCGCATGTGGCTTGCTGGCCACTGAACTAGGGCAATGTGAGGTGGGGCCCTCTTGGTTAAGATCTGAATGATGGCGAGCAGGCAGCCTGTGCGTGGAGATCAGGTAAGCGCCCTCACGCAGATTGAGTATCCATTTGTTTCTACCCCTGCTGGCTCAGAGTGGGGTTCCACTGAGCCTGGAGCAAATGAAGGGAACAGCACGTGCAGTGGTCCTCGCTGCGTTGGCTTCAGACCTCACCTGTGGGGAAACCTCACGGTGGAGGCGAGGAGCCTTTCCTCTGTTGTGACAGAGCCATTTCCTCTAAGTGGCTTTGTGCAGTCACAGTTCTGCCACCTGTTACATTCAAATGATTTCTAACAAGTGATGGTTGCAGCCTTGTCCCTGCTCTGGACCCAGGGGACATACAGATGGAGTATTTGGTTAGTGTTCACAGTGTCCTTGTAAGTAAAGGCACTCTGTAGGCGGTACTTGGGATGGCCCGTTTTATGTGCTTGAAGCCATAGGTTGACATGGGTCAGGCAACGTAGGAAGACATTTCTTTCTTTCTTTCTTCTTCTTCTTCTTTTTTTTTTTTTTTTTACTGTAACTTGCTACTCACTTGTTGCTCAGATTTTTTTTCTTCTTTTTAAAACATCTTATTAAGAGGTTTTTATTCTGAAGTTAAAAATGGAAGTAGCAGCACTAACTGGTTTGGCTCAGTGGATAGAGTATCGGCCTGCTGACTGAAGGGTCCCAGGTTCAATTCTGGTCAAGGGCATGTACCTTAGTTGCGGGCACATGCCCAGTAGGGGGTGTGCAGGAGGCAGCTGATCGATGTTTCTCTCTCATTGATGTTTCTAACTCTCCCTCTCCCTTCCTCTCTGTAAAAAATCAATAAAATATATTAAAATAAAATGGAAGTAGCATGCAGTGAAAATTCCTTAAGTTGCCCATAAAGGTACAGCAAGCGCTGTTCTGGATTGATAATCCTAGAAAGTAATTCTCATGCAGGTTAAAGTGTTAGAAACTCAGAGCTTGGCTGATGGAGAAGCCACGACAGGAAAGTCTGAGTGCAGCTCTGGGCATTTGGGCCATTCTGCCTTTAGCTGTCACATCACTGGCCGTGGCTGGAAAATAGGTGAATTCCAACATCTTGCTTGCCTATGGACTTACTCCATTCAGTATTAAATCATGCCTTAAATCCAGGAGTGGACTTGTTTCTTGTGAAAATTTTAAGGTAGCCTTCAAGGTAAATGTGGGCTTGATGCATGTACAGAAATAATGGCAACAGAGCCACTTGTTAGGCATTTCTTTAATCACTTCAGTAAACATGGAAGGTAGCTCAGGGTACCTGAGAAGTACGCATCCCCTCCCTTTTGTATATGAGAATCTCCAGTTTAGAGTTGCTAAGGGACTTGCCTGAGGGCACAACATTTCTAGTAGGAGGAGTTGGAGTTAAAAAATCAACGTGGTTGACTCTGCAGCTGTGCTCCTAACATACTCTTTTGAATCATTTATGAAATATAAGCATGATAAGTATTAATATAATGGTTCAAAGTAAATGGAAAGCTCTGTGAGGGTAAGCTCAATATCTTTTCAGCTTGTATTAATTTTGTTAATATATCCAGAACCACAGCAACAATATATCCTTCAAAAAAAATTTGAAAGATAAAATAATAACTGGATGAATAAGCCACTGTCTACTGTTGAAATGGTAAAGGCCAAATAAGCTTGTGATCAAATTGGCTTTTTTCTAGTAACAGTTGTCCTCTGAGAGCGTTCTGAAGGCTCTCTTTCAGACAACTGTCTCTGAACCTTTGTTTTTTTAAATGTTCCTAGTAGAATGGCTGTGTTGTTACAGCTTGAAGGCTGCGCAATAAACCTTTTGATCAGCCCTCGGTGATAACACATAGACTTGAACTTCCTTGTGAGGGGAACAACTGTTAGTATCTCATATTAGTAGGCTTTATGTTGAGGCTTGCTTATTTTTAGTAAAGAAATTCCACGTAATCCCATTCATTCATTCAACAAATGTTTTGTTTGGGTGTTTGGTCCAAGCCAGTCACAGTGGAGATGCTGGGACACAGAGGTCAAAGTATCATCTCTCTGCCTTGGAGGAGTTAACGGCCTCATGGAAGAGATAGGCATGAAAATAAAAATGATGGGATTTTAGAAGGCATTTATCATATGTGTGTGCTCTGTGTATGTTGTGCTGTGGAAGGGCAGATGAAGGTCCAAGTGCTGTCACATTTTAGGTTAACCTGATACATCCAGACAAGTCAGTAAATTTGGCTGAAAGTTGTAATTCATAAAGTACAGATGAAATGAATTCTGCCCTGCCTGAATGCTTAGAGCAGCAGTACTCAACCTGTGGGTCAAGACCCCTTTGGGGGTCGAATGACCCTTTCACAGGGGTCACCTAAGACCATCGCAAAACACATATATAATTACATATTGTTTTTGTGATTAATCACTATGCTTTAATTATGTTCAATTTGTAACAATGAAAATACATCCTGCATATCAGATATTTACATTACGATTCATAACAGTAGCAAAATTACAGTTATGAAGTAGCGACGAAAATAATTTTATGGTTGGGGGTCACCACAACATGAGGAACTGTATTAAAGGGTCGCGGCATTAGGAAGGTTGAGAACCACTGGCTTAGAGAGTCGGGTGTGTGTGTGTAAGTGGGCCCGTGCAGACCACTTGGGAGCAGCTGGTAAAAAGTCCTGATTTTCAGGGACAGCCTTTCAGGTGCAGAGCATTCTCCTCCAAGGAGTGGCAGGCGGAGGCTTACTCCTGGGTTGTGCCCATCAGAAACCCAGTGAGTGTCTGCTGCACTCGCCGTGCTAGAGCTGGCAGCCTTCTCCTCAGAGCTCATTGCAAGAAGTGATGGCATTGGACCCCTGGGACCCAGAAGGAGTGTGCAGCTGAACTATGAACCCAAAGGGTGTAGTTGAGAAAAAATGCTTGTTTATGGGCTTAGGCTTTGGATTTAGACGTGCGTTTGTATCAGGATTTTGCTGCTAACAGGTCGAGCGACCTTTCTAAGCCCGGTAGCCACGCCTGTCATATGAGTTCAAGAGCTACCTCTGTGGGTTGTTGGGAATATTAAGTGCTGTTGCTTAGTACCCTCAGCCAGTGACGCTCGGATAAGCACTTCACAAAAGGTGGTGGGTGTGATTATTTCGCACTCTTGTATTTGTCTTTGTTAAAGCACGGACTTTAGGGGTGAGGGGACTCTGATGGGACTTCAGTTCAATCATCGTCAACCTGAATGTGAAGAGCTGAACTGCACTGACGGTAGCTTATGCTTGCTGTTCTCACCCTAAGATTGCACTTTCCGACTTCTTTCATACACAGATGTTTCCAAAAGTCTAGTCCATTGTATGTGGCCTCTACTGGGAGAGTTTATCTTGACCCCGGTACATTTTGTGCTGTCTAGAAAAAAGGTCTGCTGTGTCAGGGCATCAGACTGTTCTGTTGCAGAACCTAATGGAAGTCTTAGCCATTCCATAATCGAGCAGATAACCACACATGCACAACAGTGCGACTGTGACCCCTACGCAGCTAGTTCACATGAGAAAATACGTTCAGGTCATGACCATCTGGGCCCTGAAGAAACTGCTATTGCAGTTTAGTTTGGCTCCAGCTCCATTCTGGAATGGATGGAGTCATTTGGACTTTATTCTGAATTCCAATAGTGGCAATAAAAAAAATAAAGGATTTGTATAACTTATGTGTAGATGTCCTTCTGTTTGATTTAATTGAAATCCATCCTGGCTGGAGTGCTCAGTGATTAGAGCTTTGGCCTGTGCCCTTGAGGGCCTCAGGTTTGATTCCCGGTCAAGGTCACTGTACTTGGGTTGCAGGTCCAATCTCCACCCCCAATCTGGATGCTCGTGGGAGGTAACCATCGATGTGTCTCTACCACATAGATGTTTCTCTCTCTTCCCTAACCCCCTCTTTTCCACTCTCTCTAAACATCAATGGAAAAAAATATCCTCAGTCCTTTTGGGTGAGGATTAAAGAAACCAAAAAATTTCATCCTTGTCGCAAATCAAGAATACAATGCCATCTGACTTGATATAGGAGACAAAGTAATAAGTCTGTACAGGTTTCATCCTCCCAGTAACTCCTTGCTGCACCATCCCCCCCCCCCCCAAGGTTCTTTATTAATGTACTAGAGGCCCGATGCATGAAATTCGTGCAAGAGTAGGCCTTCTTTCCACCAGCTGCCAGTACCAGCTTCCCTCTGGTACCCCAGCCTTGAGCTTCCCTCACAGCCCTGACTTTGTCCGGAAGGTCGTCCGGAAGGATGTCTGGTCTAATTAGCATATTATGCTTTTATTATTATAGATTTGGGTTACATCCTACACATCAATCTTGCTGAATCAGACAGAGCTACACTGATGAAACAGGCCAGTCCTGAATTAAATCAGTGTACTACCACCATCCAGAAATGAGAGCCTCACATTTTTTGAAGATGCTTTTTACACTCCTTTCTTCCTTCCCAGTGAGGAAAATTGCTCTTTTTCTCTCAGCTGATGAATGTCACTGTTGCCCTAAATTGTATAGTGGCATTCTACTTTTTAAAGTTACTGAGGTAAAAGAATATTTGATAGAACTTTCAGACTAGTATGAAATGAGATTTTGTGTTCTCAGACCCTTTTGAGGGTCCTAACATCTCGTGGGCTGAAGCTGTGGCCATGTTTTTCTTCGTGCCCCATTTTCATATCAGATAGCCTTAATTTTTGGATTTTAGTAATGAAGGTCTGAACCCAATCTGTCAGGCTTCTAGTGGCATTTATTATAGCCTTTAGTCAGCTTAGAATGGCATGAAAGGAAGTAATAAGCCAACTCTAAGAAGGTCCAGATGAAAAGGATTATAACGTGGTACAAAAATATTAGCAGGCCTGGCCCAGCCGGGTGACTCATTCCTTTTGGAGTATCCATTTTGACAGCTTTTTTGAATCACACATCAATCACAGTGTTGGTATTTTTGGCGGGATGCTAGACTTTACCCTAATGCTCATGATGGTAACTGCCAAAAGTGAACAAAGAGGAGAATTAGAAATGAAACATCATAACGTCACAAACGTTTATTTTTTTTTCTTGAGTAGAAACAAAATTAGGAGTTCGAATGTCTGTTTCATTGCCCCAAGAAAACCACTCCTTTACCAATGAAAGTACGGCCCTGTGGGTCATCCCAGTCTTTGCCTATAGGAGCTATTCTTCTTCTTAGGTTTCCATTCAAGGGTTTTCCTTCCCAAACACTCTCCCCTACCCTAGGAATAATTCTTTTAGGGCTTAAGGTTTATTTCATGATGTCCCGGTGACTAAGCTTGCTTTTGGGATCGCTGTTCTGCATGTAGTCCTTCTGGGAAGAAACTCCCATGCACTTCAAAGGAGCAGCAGAGACACAGGGTGTATCTAGAAATAAAAATGTGACCCTTTGTCTCTCCTTTTCATCTCTCTCTGACCGGCATCCTTCTGTGCAAACAGATCCTTGTAATCGCTGTAGTCTGTCATGCTGGTAAAGCATGTGCTGTAACGTCACGCAGACACCTCCTTTCATACCATTTACTGCATAAAGTGCATGTGTACTTTGCACAGCATGTGCTTCAATACGAGAAATAGTTCTAATGGGTATGCGCTTAAGGAGATAGTGTCAACATTACAGAATAGTCTGTTAAAATACCCACCTACCTACCTAAAGAGAGAGTGTCAAGATACATCCAGGCTTCTCTGTCCTCATGTCCTCCCTTCTCCCTTCAGAAGTAAAACCACCCTGCGTGTCTTCCTATGCACATTTGGCACAGCTTGCAGTTGCTTGATTTTATAGAGCCGGTCTCATAACCCACGTGTATTTCTGGCTCGACGCATTTGGTTTTGAGAAATATTTCATGTTGACACATGTAGCTTCAGGTCATTTAGCTTTTACAGCATAGTCATGAATGACTGTACCGTCAGTTATTGACAGTTGGTCCTCCTCATTCCTGGAGTCTGGATTTGCAAATTTGCCTAGTGGATACAATGCATTTGTTACCCGAAAAGGAATACCTCCCGTGTCTTTGTGGTCGGCCATTCGTGGGTCACAGAGTGGTGACAAATTGCAGTCACCTGCTGAGCAGTTTCCCAGCTGAGGTAGAACCAGGCAACGCTCTGCCCCCTCTGTCAGCTCTCCCACTGTAAATGAGTGTCCTTTTCGCATTCTGCCCAGTGCCAAGCCTTTCATATTTTTGTGCTTTTTGTTGGTGATTTTGTTGCATATAATGGCCTCCAGCTGTAGTGCGGAAGTGCTGTGGAGTGTTCCTGAGCACCAGAAGACTGGAGCGAGCCTTCTGGAGGAAAGACATGTTAGGTAGCTTTGTTCGGGCCTGAGTTAGAGAGCTCTCGCTGTGAGTTCACTGTCAGTGAATCAGCAATATATATGAAATAAGGTATCTTTAAACAGAAACACTCATAACACAGTTTTATGTGTTGAGGTGACCAGAGGCTTGCAGAAACCTATCTCTGTATTTCTCCTGAGGAGTGATCGTTCTGTGCTTGCTAACTCAGTGCGACTTTCTAGGACATGAGCCCTAGGAATAATGGGAATCAACTTCTGTACCTTATTGATGGGCATTTAAGGTTAGTCGCAATTTGTTATTACAAGTAATCCTATATAATAAAGAGCTAATATGCTAATTAAACCAAACAGCAGAACAGCCTTCCGGACTACTGTCCGGACAACCTTCTGGATGAAGCCGGGGCTGCATGGGCCAAGCCCCTTGCATGAATTTCGTGCATCGGGCCTCTAGTGTTACAATATAACCCTTGTGTATGTCACCTGATGCACAGGTGTAAGTTCCTTAAAGCTGTATACCTAGAAATTCAATGACAGGGTCCCAGGTTTGCCCATTTTCAACTTGTGTGGTTATCGTTGAAATGCTCTCTAAAGTGGTTATTCTCCTGGTGTAGTTGATATTAGTAGGATTTGCCACCCTCTCTCGTGTCTACTCAGATTGGGTCTGTGTATCAAAGAATTAACAAATATTTTTTAGCACCTACCTGGTGCTAGAAATTATGAGTAATAACAGAGAGCTGTCATCCGGGAGTTGACTATATATTTCCAGTGGTAAGATTTAGAAGCATAAAACAAATTTTAAAAAACTAGTTGACATCTACTTAAATTTTATCTTTGAGTGAGATGAGTATCAATTGAAATTGTTTGGAGAATGCTTATGTAATATTAGCAGCTAACATTTATTGCCTTTTCCTTGTACTGGGCTAGACATCTTTTATTGCAGTTAATCTTAGTAATAAACCAAGAGGGTAAATACCATTATTCATCCGATTTTACTTAAGAGAAAACAGGTGCAAAGAGATTGAGCAACTTGTCTAAAGTCACAATTAATGAATGACAATATCAGGGTTTCAACTTAGGCTCCCTGATGCCTGCTCTCCCAATTTATTTTTTTATTTTTTCCTTTATTCTCCCTCTCCTCACAATCATTTATCCTCCCTGTACCCTCTCCTACCTCCACCTGTCTCCCAGTTTTAACCATTTTTTCTATCTGTCTCAGCTTGCCACTTAATTTCTTCCATGTAGCCATGAGCAAAGGTTGTCTGTCTTCATGTAACATACAGACACAATTCAGGGGAGTTGGGGCAGCATGTAGCAGGAATTAAGTGTGGAGTTGTTTTGTATCATTTTTCTTAAATGAGGGGCACTGGTGAGGGAGGACATAGAAGAGACCATTCTGGCTTCAGTATGCATTAATCAAGCCATCTTTGATTTTGGTGGGAGGAATTCTTAATATCCAGCCACTTTCATCACCATTTAAAAAGCCATTGAGTAGTTTTGGAAGGAGGGGAAAATTTATGTATTCTGCCTGTCCTCGTTTATTTGCTCAAATGAGGATTTTGCTACTTTTACGAGAGTTGTGTTAACAATCTTTACCGCTTTTGAGGGCTTCCTAAGGGCCAAGTGCTGTGTGAATGCTCTGTTTGTATTTCTCAGGACAATCCTGTGGAATTTTAGTAATTTCCTTAGTCAGTGGTTGAGCTGGATTTGAACTAGGCACTCTGACCTCTGACATCATAGTGCACATTCAGCTACTCTGCTCTGCACTCTCCCCTGAAGATGGAATCGATCTCCCTTAGGAAGGTGACGTACCCAAATAAGCCGCAGGCTGTAAACCCAAAGGACTGCTTATTGCAGTGGAATGCAGTGTTTGTGCTAACTTCTCAGAAAGGAGAAACTGCAACTAAAGCATGGTACAGGGGGTTGTGTAAGCCACCAATAGCGCCAGTGTTCTTCAGAGGGAGCCTACTTGCTCCTAGTCAGGTGAATGAAATCCCCGAGATGTTCACGGTAAGGTGAGGGGGAATAATTGCCGCCTCATTTCTTAGAATCAGTGACTTTTTCTATATTAACAAGCGATCTATTCTTTATCTTCTGAAAGTCAATGTTCATGGCCTACCCTGAAATAAAGATTATTCTCCGAATCAGTCTTTTTCAAAAATTTGACTGCAACCTATGCTAAAATATGTTTTACATTCACAACCCAATATATACAAGTTCTATCAATCCAAAGGAAAAAAAGAAGCAAGTTTTCATAAAATAACATTTACCTTTACTAAGTGAAATGCATTCCATTTTTTATACCATTCTATTATTTTAAAATATAGTCATATTATTTTAGGTGGGAAAGGTGCACTATGTGATTAAATTCCAGAAATTGTTTATAATTTCTGTTGAAGCAACCTGGTCAGATATCCTTTAAAGTCCTTAGCTCATAAAGTCCACACTGCATAAATTGTTTACACTTTAGATTTGATCGTAAGACTATTCCTTAGGTTCTTCATGAGTTGCAATGTCTATTCCTTGTGGTTATGCTAAGATTGGAAACATTTTCTTGACAAAATTTTCGATCAATGGAGAAGAATTAAGAGTCAATAGGTTATTGAGAAGGCTAATTGTAGCAGGTATGTTAACGTATTTGGATCTATAGCCTCATTTTTTTTTTCTTACAAAAATACCTGGAGAATACTACACACAAAAAAGTAAAGGAAACTTTTTTTATTCTTTGAGTCTCCTGAATTTTGCATCTGTGGTGGGAATGTGAATAATAACACAGTTTTGCAAAATTTTGTTCGGGATTTAGCTTGATATCTTTAACTTAATTTTTAGTCAGTGAAATACACTCAAATAAAAATGAGAAACCAAAATCACAGGGTAGCCATTTGTAGTGTCTGTTTATATAGTTTGTGGGTGATTTCTGGGCTTTTTGCTTTGGTTCAAGTATACTTTAACTTTCTGATAACTTTATAGGTAATGGTCCTTATTTATTATGTTTTGTTTCAATCCGAATCTTCTTTAGACTTCAATAATAAAATACTATCACAGTGGAAGGTGGTTTGATATTTTGCTTCTATGTGACTGAAATTTACTATGTTTGTGAGATTTGTAGACTTCACAAAGTAGCACCATTCTCAAAAAACCATTCCTTTTCCTGGGTTTATGTTTCCGATTTGCAGTTTAACCCTGGGGGCTGGAATGACTTAAACCAGGGGCTTTAATCCCATCTGTACCAGCCACATCCCTAAGACGTCCTGTATTTTAACTTCATCATCTACAAACGGGAATAAATAAGTAAAGATGTCCTTACTGTGTCAGAGCATTGATGTGGGATAAGTCCTGCAAAGAGCTTTGGTATAGGGAATTTCTTTTGTACATAATAATACGGAAAGAGGAATTACACTCCATTTCAAAGTCTTGTTACTGTAGCGTCATCAAATATAACAATTTACACTCAATGCAAATGCTAAATGTATTTAAAAGTATTTTTTTTCTACTAATTCAGATATGTTCCCATTGTAGAAGATGAATTAGAAAATGCAGTTTAGAAACAGAAAATATACATATTTCTAATTCCATTGCCCCGAGATAAGCACTGTTGACTATTTTGGTATGGATGTTCCTCCAGTATAGTTTGTTTTCTTGTGTGCATCCATCCCATTAACATCTTATCTTTCATTAGAATTTCCAAGTGCTTGTAAACTGTTACATTGAGGGGCACTTCACAGTTTATTTAACTAGTTCTTATTGTTTGAGTGTCAGGATGGTCTGTCTCTGTTTGTCTCCCTTAAGTTTTACCAAGATGAATACCCTAGTAGCTGAGTCTTGGCACACATTCTCAATCTTTCCTTAGGATGATGTTGAATACAGTTTAAAGAAGCAGTTCAGAGTGGTGAAAATTAAACAGGTATTAGGAGAATTAGATTTGACTTTTAACTTTGTCATTGTTACTGTAACCTCTACATCACTTTCTTTCCTGTGGTCATTTTCCTTCTCAGTATCAGGTAAAATGAGCTAACTCCTGAAGGGGATTTAATTCTGACTACAGTCACTTAGGATAGTTTATAGACAAGAAATTGGACTGGAAGGGATGTATCTCTTCTGATGAATTCTGTTTGGTGATTTAGATGTTTTTGGTGATGACAAAGGTACTGAGCATCCTGTCATGTGTTGGAGTCATAGTTATAGCCATCCTTAATCAGTGATTATGATTAACTAGAGGCCCAGTGCATGACATTTGTGCACTTGGTGGGGGCTCAGGGGTGCCTCAGCCCGGCCTGTGCCCTCTTGCAGTCTGGGAGTGGGCCTAAGCCGTCAGTCGGACATCATTAGCACTGCTGCGGAGGTGGGAGAGATTGGCCATTCAGCCAATCAAACTGTAATATGCTAATGATATGCTAAGGCTGCTCAACCACTTACTATGATGTGCACTGACCACCAGGGGGCAGACAGTCAACCGGTCGACCACTTGCTATGATGTGCACTGGCCATCAGTTGCTCCGACTGCTAGGTTAGCTTGCTGCTGGGTCTGGCCAATTGAGACTGAATGAGAGGGGCCAGACACACCCTGGAGCCCTCCTGCAGTCCTTCTCAGCTGGCCAACCTCCCTCATCCCTCCCCGGCCCTGATCGTACACCAGTGGGGTCCCTTGGCCTGGCCTGAGCTCTCTCTCAATCCTGGACCCCTTGGGGGATGTTGCAGAGCCAGTTTCGGCCTGATCCTGCAGGCCAAGCCGAGGGTCCCTAATGGTGCACGAGTTCATGTGCCGGGCCTCTAGTTTGGTCATAAAAAGCACGAAAGCACTGATACATTCTGCAACATGGATGAACTTAGAAAACGTTTTCTAAGTCCCAGAAGCCAGTCCACATATTAAATGATTCCGTTTATATAAAATGGTCATAACAGGCAAATCTAGAGAGACAGAAAGTGGATTAGGGCTGGGAAAAGGGGTGACCCTGAGTGCCTTGGGATGGGTGATAGCTAAAGGGTACAGGGATTCTTGTTGAGGTGATAAAAATGTTCTAAAATTGATTGTGATGATGGCTGCAAAGCTCTTAAATGGACTAAAGACTCTGCATAACATTAAAAGGGTGAATTGTATGGTATGTGAGTATCTCAATAAACTTGTTACCCCAAAAAGACAGACTCTAAAAAGCTTTTGTTTCAAATTTTCTAGATGTTGGAATTATAGCCAAGTGGAAATTAATTGTATTAAATTCCTCATGAGTTGCTTTGTTTTCTGAGAACCTCAGTGTGAATCTCAATATGGAGGTAACTGAACCAGAAAGCTCTTCTTTCCCATTTGGAGTTTCTTTTGAGGGCTTTTATTAAAACTATTTGTGGTCTGCTGTGGCAAAAATAAGTTAATTAATTGACAGTACTGTCTATCAGATATCAAATATAAAACTCAGGCCCTAACCGGTTTGGCTCAGTGGATAGAGTGTCGAACTGCAGACTGGAGGGTCCCGGGTTTGATTCTGGTTGAGGGCATGTACCTTGGTTGCGGGAACATCCCATTAGGGAGTGTGCAGGAGGCAGCTGAATTGACGTTTCTCTCTCATCGATGTTTCTAACTCTCTATCCCTCTCTCCCTCTCTGTAAAATATCAATAAAATATATATATAAAACTCAGTCCACTAGTGAGGCTATCAAAATATTGACTTTTCAGCCCAGGCAGCATGGCTCAGTGGTTGATTATTAACCTATGAACCAGGAGGTCATGGTTCAATTCCCAGCCAGGGCACATACCCAGGTTGTGGGCTTGATCCCCAGTAGGGGGTGTGCAGGAGGCACCGATCAATGATTCTCATCATTGATATTTCTATCTCTCTCTCTCTCCTTTCCTATCTGAAATCAATAAAAATATATTTAAAAAAGAAATATTGTCTTTTCAGAAGTATCCAGAATGAGTATTTTACAAAGCACTTCAAAAACTCTGAGAAACAAAGGCGGTAAATCATAAAGTGCTGAGAGCCCCGGACAGGTGGCTCAGTTTGTTGGAATATCATCCCATACACCAAAAAGCTTTTGGTTTGATCTCTGGTTGGGGCACATATGGGAGACAACTGATAGATGTTTCTCTCTCTTTCTTTGTCTCTCTCTAAAATCAGTAGACACACCCTCAGGCGAGGATTAAAAACAAAACAAAGCAAAACTATAAAGTGTTGAGATTAGCTGTGTTTGTTGTTCTTGGTGTTGTCCATGTTTGAATTCATGGCATTGCATTTTCTTGATTAATTGCCTGAGTGTATTAATGAATGGCTCACATACTACTCTATTGGGGCATTTCTTCCCCTTAGGTATATTAAGTATGGAAACATGAACTTAGCCAGGGAAAACAGAAGTAGGGGTAAGAAGTGGGTCCTTTAGAAGAAATTCAGACCATATTTGGTCATTTTTATTGAAATTTTCACATCCTTTAGGAATTTCTACCAGAATCATAAACATTAAGGTAAAATTTCAGTCAGAAATGTTGTTTGTTTTTCCTTACAGTGGTCTGCAGTTATGTAAGTTTTAAGCCTCTCTTGATCTACCATTGTAAGCTGTCATCTCAGCCAGAGAGCCAGGCTTTTACACCAAAATACTAGTAAACCATAAAACATATCTTAGACAGTCTTAATGCAGCAAAAGCAAATTTGGCAGAATTTCTGAAGCAATTCCATGACTCGTATTTCCAATAAATTAATCTATTTAGATAGGCTTTGAGTACTTTTCCTGGAAAAATAGTATATTATGCAACTAAAGGAGACTAACTCAGATCTTGGAATTAGCCTATGACTTTGATCTTACATAAATGAGTTTCTTTAACAATGTTTCTGTTTAGTATCTAAAATAAATCCAGCTTTATTCAAGAAAGTTTTTAGCTGGATAATTTTCTGTGTGGTTACTGCGAGGTCAAAATTGTCTGTTATGCTGAGTGGAATTTGTTAATGGATTCTTGATTGAGCGGTATTGATTTTAGAGAGAGGGAGGGAAAGAAAGAGAGAAACAAACATCAATTTTTGTTTCACTTACTTATACATTCATTGATTGATTTTTTTGTATGTGCCCTGACCGGGGATCGAACCCACAACCTTGGTGTATCAAGACGACATTCTAACCAACTGAGCTACCCAGCCAGGGTAAGGATTAAAAGGTCTTTTCCTCCTGTCTAGAACATCACTCTGGCCACCCTAAATAATACTATTTATTTTAATTAAACTGAGAGGTTTTAGAGAATTGAGGTATAAAATGAAGTACAAGTATTTTTGAAGATTTTCAATCCACATATGTTATTGCACACCTACTGTGTGCCCAGCACTTAGCATGTGATTTGTATATTCATTCAGTGAGGATTTATTGGTGAGCCTGGTTTGCTGGGCACTATATTAAAGTAAACAGAAATGAAAAGACAATGTAATTATATATAGTAAATGCTGTAATAGGACTATGTATTAAATGGCAGTCCAAGGTGGTATGTTATTTGTAGGCAGAGATTGGCAAGGAGTTAGACAAGAAACTGAAGAAGAGTTGATTCTTGAATTGGAGAGTAGAGGATGAATGGGATGGCTTGGGGTTGGGGACAGTTGGGGGGCAGTTTTGGGGGAAGGCATTCTAGGAAAGGAATGAAGGTATGGTGTGTTTTAAGGGACTGCATGTAGTTGATATTAGAACATAAATAGGGTGTCTGTAGAACTAACAAGAAGTGATAAAAGTCATGTTTTAGTAATGTTATCTGGGAGGAATCTTAGGATGGCTAAGAGTGAACAAATTCAGAGTTAGAAATCCCATTGAATAGTCTGCTGCCATAATCAGGCAGGACACGACTATGGAGATAGGACAGGACAGGTGTGTGTAAGAATGAAGAAGGAGAAACTAGAGAGTTGGTGCCAAAGAAGAAAGAGAAAGACTTGGATTTAAATTGGTTCTTATTTGAGTCAGGGACTAATTTGAGATTCTTATGAAAGCTGTGGATCCTTATCTCGAGAGAAGTCCATAGATATATCTACATGTAAACAGTAACAGGCAGTTCCAGAAACCCTTTCATAGACTATCAGAGCTCTGTGGATCCCTGGTTCAGAACCCATGGTCAGTAGAATGGGGGAGAGAAAATAATAATTTCATGATTACTAGAGCCTGGGAATTTAAGAGATTATTGCTGTAATCAGACAGAGTGGACCAATTGGGTAGAATATCTTGTGTCATAGAAGGCAAGGATGAATTGAGATTTCGGGGTATATTGAGACTTCCCCTTAAGAATAAGTATAGCGCATTTACCTCTGGTAATGTATTTATTGTATGTGTACTCTGCTTGATGAAGCATAATAAAGTATACTACTTGGCTGAATGAGACTAATCCTGGTAGGGCTGCAGTTTCAAAGGTGGTGTGCCCTGGTTTAAATGCTCAGACCAATGATTTTATTTTGCTTGTTTTGTGTAGGAGACTATAATAGTCTTTAAAAAAAATTTTTTTTTAATTTTATTGTTGGCAGTATTACAGATATCTGCTGTTTTTCTCCTTTTTGGCCCCGGCTACCCCAGGCCTTCCCCAGGCTACCCCAGGCCTTCCCCAGGCTATTGTCCATGGGTTATGCATATATGTGTATATGTTCTTTGGTTAATCTTGTCTTGGCCACTCCCTCCCGCCACTGAAGTCTGCTATTCTGTTCCATGCATCCATACCTTTTGACCTATTTTGTTCGTCAGTTTATTTTGTTCTTTAGATTCCATTTATAAGTGAGATCATGTGATATTGGTCTTTTTCTAACTCAGTGGTTCTCAACCTTCTGGCCCTTTAAATACAGTTCCTCATGTTGTGACCCAACCATAAAATTATTTTCATTGCTACTTCATAACTGTAATGTTGCTACTGTTATGAATCATAATGTAAATATCTGATAATGCAGGATGGTCTTAGGCGATCCCTGTGAAAGGGCATTCGACCGCCAAAGGGGTCGCGACCCACAGGTTGAGAACCGCTGCTTTAACTGGCTTATTTTGCTTAGCATAGTAGTCTCCAGGTCCATCCATGCTGTCTCAAAGGGTAAGAGATCCTTCTTTTTTAAAGCTGCCTACTATTCCACTGTGTAAATGTAGCACAGCTTTTTTATTCATTCCTCTACTAATGGGCACTTGGGCTGTTTCCAGATCTTAGCTATTGTGAATAATGTTGCTATGAACATAGGGGTGCATATATTTTTCTTGATTGGTGTTTCGGGATTCTTAGGATATAGTTCCGGTGGTGGGATCATGGGTCAAACGGCAGATCCATTTTACTCTTTTTAAAAAATATATACTTTTATTGATTTCAGAGAGGAAGGGAGAGGGAGAGATAGAAACATCAATGATGAGAGTCATTGATTAGCTGCCTCCTGCATGCCCCGTACTGGGGATTGAGCCTGCAACCTCAGTTTGTGCCCTGACAGGGAATTGAACAGAGACTTCCTGGTTCATGGGTTGATGCTCAACTATTGAGCCACACAGGCCGAGCAGGTCCATTTTAGTCTTCTTGTGCATTGTCAGTCATGACTTTAGCATTCAGTGGGCATTTTTATATTTTAATCTTTGATGAAAATGTGACTAATGGCTGGAGACTAACAATGAGGCTGGAAAAACTGGATTATCACAGCTAAGCATGTCTTTTCTACACATTTAATGCCTTTACACTCATGTTTCATGTTTTGGATGACAGAATTCTTAAGCAATAATTTCTTCATCTCAGGTGTCACTTGGAGAATTTCTTGGATCCCCAAAGCACTGACAATTTGTGAAACAGGTTAGAAGGGGATTGTGAAATCAGAGTCTGTCTCTAGGTATGTGAGGTCATATTGTCTTGTTTCTCCTCTATCAGATTAAAACCACACCTCAGGCTCCAAGAAATTAACTCTGCACCTGGTTCAAAGGGATTTTTGTATTTTCCTATTTGACAGTTATTTTTCTGTGTTTTGTGTGTGTTTTTTTGCTTTCCATCTGAAAGCTCATTGGTGAGGAAGGTTTATGGGAACTTGTTAGAAATGCAGATTCCTCCTAAATTACGGAGTCAGTCTACATTTTATCAAGATCCCACAAGTGATTCACATGTGTACTTAAGCTTCTGATTCACATGTGTACTGGACCAGTTCACCTACTGTCCAGGAACGTGGGCTCTCAGAGCCCCTCTGCTGAAGTTCAAGGCCTTTTCATTTATTTTCTGCTCAGAGGTGATGGGGAACATCTGGTCACCATCTTTCATATACAAATTTTTGTGGAATTAAAGATGATTTAGGTGCCTCTGAGCCTTTTGGGTTTAAGCCTGGTAACTGGAGTTTGTATAATCTCTTTCCTCATAGAGAAGATTATTTTCTAGATGATTTAAATTTTTTTCTGAAATGGACCAAATACTCTTATTAGGGTCTGATTGCTACAAGCAAAATAAAATAGCTTCTGACCCATGTATTTTATGTTCTCACTCTTAAGATCTAGGGACATATGACTAAATTTTTTGTTTCATTTGAAAGGTTATTTTTTTAAGCAGTAAAAATAGCAACTGATCCTTGATTGAAGGAACTTCAAACCCAGAAGGTACTGGTCTCTCCTCTTGTTTCTGAAGAATAGAACAAGTTGACCAGTGACCTTTGGAGTCTCTTTGCATTGGTACTTCAGGCGGGTGTGGCTCACTTGATTAGAGCATTGTCCCATATGCCAAAAGGTCTTGAGTTCGGTTCCCAGTCAGGGCAGATAACCCAGGTTGCAGGTTCGTTCACTGTTTGGGGTGCGTGTGGGAGGCAATCATTTGATGTTTCTCACTCATATTGATGTTTCTCTCTTTTGTCCTTCCTCTCTCTAAAAATCAATGAAAACATATTCTCAGGTAAGGATAAAAAAAAAAAAGAAAAAATGAAGGGAAAGGAATTAATAAAATAAATGAAGGGAGGCAAGAGGCAGGGAAAGGAAGAACTAAAAGTCAGTTAAATGGGAAATGAGAAGCTTTATATTGGTGATTGTTTTATAAATCTTTTGGTTTGGGGATTTTAAGGAGAATTCCTTGAAGCATTAACATTTTTCTCTTGGCTTTTGACTATCAGAGCTTTATCTGCCTCTTGTTAATATAAAAAGTTCAATTTTGGTGAAGAAACAAAAAGCCATAAAATGTCTTTTTTGATTCTTTTATTTTTTAACCATCAGGGATTTTTTATTATTTTATTATTTTTTTTAAGGCATCAGTCTTAACCTTTTGCATCATCTTTTTCCTGTAACATTTACATTAGGTTGTAGGTTCAGCATTGCTTTGCTGGATTGTAACTTAATAAACCTGAAAGGTTTCTCTATTTCACCACAGTCCAAATTAGTACTTACAAAAGCCATGTGGCTGATTGGCAGATAAAACTTGGACAAGTGCTTGCCATGCAGTTAAATTACAGTCTTCTCACCTTAAGTATGGCTTTCATTGTACAGTAATGTCTATTTGCTTGGTGTCCTGCCTTTGGTATTTCATTTTATTGAGTTTGTTGGCATCACTGTTAATCCACAAAATTTGTAGGTCTGGTACGGCTGATAGGTGAAGGAGGTAGAGGTTCGTTTGTGCAATCACTGCATGCGGATTGACTAAGCCACTAAGGCATGCAATTTAGCCTTCCATGACTGAACATGTACACAGTTGACATGAAAGCATTTCTCTCTTTCCCTAGGCAGGCACATGGGGTCTGAGTTAGTGTGAAAGAATGCATGGATGTGGAACCTCTTCTGCATTTGTGTTCCTTGGAAAGTAGCCATCTCCCAATTCTATTTTAACGTGGAGAAGGAAGCTTATTTTCTAGGGATGCTATAAAATAAATAATGAGTACTTCATAATAAAGCATTTATAACAAATGATGAACTGTTGTTGGTTATGTATATGCATCTCCTTGGCTCTCTTGGATTTTGCAGTTTTGTTGATTCCTTCTTTGCTCTATATTATGAGTGGAGAGTAGATGATGAAGCCTGAGGGGAAGAAGGGTGGACGGAGAGGCAGATCAAACAAGGAAATGCTGCCCGCTGGTGTGGCTCAGTGGTTGAGCATCGATCCAGGACCCAAGTGGTTGCTGGTTCGATTCCCAGTCAGGGCACATGCCTGAGTTGTGGGCACAATCCCCAGTGAGGAGGGGGGTGGTATACAGCAGGTAGCCGATTGATGATGTTCTTGTCTCATTGATGTTTCTATCTCTCTATCCCTCTCCCTTCCTCTCTCTCTCTAAAATACCAATAAAAAAAATACCTACAAGGAAATGTTTAGGTGACTAAAGATAATGTGTGTACACATAGTTATGGCCTCATGTCCCTTCAAATAATAAGAATTTTTGTTAGCATTACATGGACTATATCTATTGAGTTGATTGAAGTGGATTTTCAGAAATAACTACCAGCATCTATTGATACTGTAGAGAGGCTGACTGGTGAATGATAGGATCTGGGTTGGTCCCTTAGGAATGCATCTCGATGCATTCTTTGCAGAAAAGAGTTGATCAAGAAGTGGTACAGGCCACTTAAACCATTGGAAAGGACAAATTAAAAATGATTCAAAAACAGAAGTTGCTGGACTTTCATTTCTTGAAGGTTGAATTAATCAGGAAAAGTATAGTAGTAATTTATTGCTGTGTGACATATTACTTCAAAACCTAGTCTTAAAACAGTAATAGCATATATGCATAACCCATAGACACAGACAACAGTGTGGTGATGGCCAGAGGCAAGGAAGGGGGAGGGCTGGGTAGTGGGGGGTAAGTGGGGGGAGGAGGGTACCTGTAATAGTAAATCTTAATTGTTTTGAATAAAAATATATATTTTAAAATACCTCCCAAAAAAGTCGTAAACATCCTATGGGTCAGAAATTTGGGTGGTTCTGCCTTATGGTGTCTCATTAGGTTGCCATTTTATGAAGGTATGACTGGGGCTGAGGGATTCACTTCAGAGGTGTCTCTTTGACACTGGGGACTATTTTGGAGGCTGGCTACCACAGAAGGACACTTAATTTTTAAAACATCTTAGATGTTTCCTCCTTCTAATGGTAACTCAGATAACACTAATTTACAGCTTTTTTTAAGGTCACACATGGAGCAGAGTACATGAAAAACACGAAAGTTTTCTCAATTTGGTGGGGAGATTTCATATACCTTAGGGTAAGAATTTTTTCTGTGGCTAATGAAAGTATTTTAATTAATACAAATGCATGAACTAGTTGGTATATATTACTAGCCTGTTAAATTTTTGAACCCTAAGATTAGAGAGATAAACTATAGTTAGAGGTCTACCAATGGAGAGTCTAATTGAGTATGTGAGGCAGACTTATGGTTCCTAACATGTTCATTATATGAAAGATTCTCTTGCAAGTTTGGTCAGTTGCCTGCCCTTTAATAGCTTAAGTAAACTCTGCAGAGCAGCCATTGTGAGTTGATAGCTATTCTCTTTATAGTTGGTTGGAAGCTTTTGGGTTATTTTTAGGTTTCTAGTTTGGCATGGGGTCCTATGGGGAAAAGCTCATTCACTACATCTGACAGGTGACCCATGTTGGTGATGAGTCTTATCTCACCGCTTATTTTTGGGTTGCCGTCTACATGTTAGGGGAGAGTTTTCATTCTGTGCTCACTCACCTTGATAAAGACCTTGGCCTCTCCCATGGTGCTTTAACCTTGGCAGGCTCTTTATGGCTGACTTTTCACTTTTGAGAAATTCTTTGCAATTTTCTCTGGGCAGCCCAAACACTGGCCATTTAATACCAATTAAAAGCAAGAGCTGCTAGTCTCAATGTATTGTGATTAATTATAGCCCATATTCCAGTCATCTGAGATAGAACTGCTTTCTCTAGTTTCATTGAAGACTAACTCTTTTTATTGTTGTTGGCTGATAAAATCTGAGGAAGAGGCAGGTGCTCATTTGAGGATATGAGAAGTATTTAAAAAATATTTTTATTGATTTCAGAGAGGAAGGGAGAGGAAGAGAAAGATAGAATCAATCAGTGATGAGAGAGAATCATTGATCGGCTGCCTCCTGTACACCCCACATTGGGGATGGAGCCCGAAACCCAGGCCCTGACCAGGAATCGAACCGTGGTCTCCTGGTTCATAGGTCAACGCTCAACTGCTGAGCCACACTGACCAGACAGGAGGAGTATTTTGACATCAAGGAGAATTGTCTGGGAATCAGAAAACATGAACACTTGTGTCTTTGGGCTAGGTTGGGTATATAAGGGAACAAACATAGTGAAGTCAGACAGCCCTTGACCAAGTCAGTGACAAGGTTCTAGTTCCAGCCTGAACACTACCTGGGTGTGTGGCTTGGAACAAATCATTTAATCTCTGTACTTGTTTTCTGATCCATAATATAAAGGATTTAAACTAAGGTAATTTTATTGCCCTTCTGCTTCTAAAATTCTTTAAAAAATTGGCCATTCTCCTTATAGGTCATATGCAATGTTATGAGATTAATCAAGTTTAATTCTTTAACTTGAGGTTTTGAGAATCGGTCTTTGTAAAGGAATTCTTTGGTGATGATGGGGGAAGTGTGGTCCCTCATGACAGGTATAAATAAGGATGGGAAGATTTCCTCTATGAACAGTTTAGGAGAGTTTGACGTTGTGTCATAATATGGGTAGAAGAGTAGAATTGGGTTTAGCTCAACAACAAAAAAAAAAAAAAAAAAAAAAAAAAAAAAGAGAATTGGGTTTAGTGTTTCTGAAGCACTTTGGTACAGTGAGTTTTTAAAGGAAATCCCTTGCTGGGAAGGATTACTTTTAACTCTGGAATATGGGTGTTTAATCTAATTTGTGAAGCATGACTTTGTAGTTTTTTGTTTTTCCTTCCACTAAAAATGAGGGTACATGATGGGATAAAAGTATTCTGAGTTTGAGAAGTAGGCTAGGAGATGTTCTTTGCATACAAAAGATTTTTCTAGATGTGATTGGTTATTTGAGGTAAGAAATGTGCAAACCTGTACATAACTTTTTAGTTTATTTGAGCCAAACTGATGACAGTTTCTGGGAAGCAAAATGTCAATGAATTGAGAAAAAGGCTATGGAGAATGGCAGTTTTATAGCTTATTTTCTACATTAGAACAAAAGGAGAAGATATAAGGAAGGTTATATGAAATTCATTGGTGGTAGATTAAGGGGGTGAGAGAAAGCAAAGTAGGGAAATCTTTAGGATTGGATAAAATGGCACAAGTGAGAAACACATACTTTTATAATGGTGAGTACAGGATAGTTAATATTTGCAGCACATAGAGATGGTATGTGGGGAACAGGATAATGTGGTCTCATGCTCTGGTGCCTTGAGGAGTCTGGAAAAGGAGATTATCTAACATTCCAAAGATATGTTATTTAGATGCAAAACATCAATAGACAGGCTCATTTAAGGTAAAGATGACCTGTGTCAAGGAAGCTATAGGCCTAGGACATGACCAGCCATTAGGACCCACTTTAGTTAGGAAGTTTTATGTTCAGGCCATCCTGTGTGATTGCTTTCAGTCTCTGAATGTGTAAGGCCTACCATGCAGGCCTCCCTGAGCTTGTCAGGTATAGTATGTGGCCCCCTTTTTATCCACAGTTATGTGGACAGTGGAAAAGGATATTTGAAGCTATGGTTGATGTCTATGATTCTCTCCTGCCCCCTCCCCCTATCCTTCATATGAAAGGCTAGAAGCCTGTTGCACAAATTCATGCATAGGTGGAGTTCCTCAGCCTGGCCAGCCATTGGGGCCGATTGGGGCCGGCTGGCTGGCCGGCCTGGGGAAGGGACCGCGGGAGGCTGGCTGGCTGTGGGAGGTTGGCTGAGGGGGTGCACTGACCACCAGGGGCAGCTCCTGTGTTGAGCATCTTCCCCCTGGTGGTCAGTGCATTTCATAGAGACCTGTCAACCGGTCGTTCGGTCTACCAGTCATAACAGTCACTTAGGCTTTTTATATATATAGACTAGAGGCCTGTTGCATGAAATTCATGCACAGATAGGGTCCCTAGGCCTGGCTGGCAATCAGGACCATCTGTGGGGCGATCGGGGCCCCCCCGCTGGCACCAGCCTTGTCTGGCCTGGTGCCACCTGCTCACTGGCCCCAACCCTCGCCCCCACCGCCAGTCGCCTCCCTCTGCAGGACAACCAGGGGGGTGATTGGGAGGCCGCCACGGGAACCTGCCTTGGTTGGCCTGGGGCCTTCAGGCTGGGGGTAGCTCCTGCGTTGAGCATCTGCCCCCTGGTGGTCAGTGTGTGTCATAGCGACCAGTCATTTCACCAATGCCCTGGAAGAGGCTATAGGGCCAAATGCTGAACCACCTGCCCTTTTCCCACCTCTTTCAGTAAAATTCCCAGTGAACTGATCTTTTGGGTTTTTTTTGAGAGACACATCAATTGGTTGGCTCCTGCAATGCGGGATTGAATTTGCAATCCAGGTACATGCCCTTGGCCGGGAATTGAACCTGCCACCCTTCAGTGTACAGGCCGATGCTCTAACCACTTAGAAACACTGCCCAGAGTTTCCCTTTTGGTTTTAACTTAAGTGTTTTAAAGCCATGGCCTCACGCCCACAAAAATGCACAAACCATGCAAATCAACAGAAAGACTGTCAGTGTGTCTACACTTGCCATGGTAATGTACAAAAGGATTGTGTTGATCTAATCTTTAAAAATTTTGCCTTGCCCTAGCTGGTTTGACTCAGTGGATAGAGCGTCTGCCTGTGGACTGAAGGGCCCCAGGTTCGATTCCAGTCAGGGGCACATGCCTCGGTTGTGGGCTCAATCCCCAGTGGGAGACGTGCAGGTGGCAGCCGATCAATGATTCTCATCATTGATGTTTCTATCTTCCTCTCCCTTCCTCTCTGAAATGAATAAAAAAATATAAAAATAAAAATGTTGCTTTTAAGTTATTTTACTTATTTTTTTAAAATGCGCATTCTAACCTGGAGGTCAACATTATGCATTTATTTATTGATTTGGTTCCCTCCAGCTTCAAGCTTCCATGGCTGCCGCTATATTTTTCTTTCCTCCTTTTCTTCCTCTGACTTGGGGACCTTTTGGAGGAAGCCTACGGCACTTGCTCTGTTTAAAAAAATAAAAAAAAGTATTTTTCCTGGAATGATATTCATAGTAGAACCATCTCAGCATGTTTCATTAAATTAATAATTCTTTTTTTTTTTTTAATGTATTTTATTGATTTTTTACAGAGAGGAAGGGAGAGAGATAGAGAGTTAGAAACATCGATGAGAGAGAAACATCGATCAGCTGCCTCCTGCGCACTCCCCACTGGGGATGAGCCCGCAACCCAGGTACATGCCCTTGATCGGAATCGAACCTGGGACCCTTCAGTCCGCAAGCCGACGCTCTATCCACTGAGCCAAACCGGTTTTGGCAAATTAATAATTCTTGAGTGAATGAAGAAACTTAGTAGTAGGATTAGCACTAAAAGAGAAAGAGGCTGCAAAGGGGAATCTTTGACCCTAAATTCTTAAGAGTTGGGTGAGGGAGGGACTAACCACTTTGAGGCCGGAGTATTGTTTTTTTCCAAGTGCTAAAAAGGAGACTAGCCCGGCTGGCGTGGCTCAGTGGTTGGGTGTCGACCTGTGAACCAGGTGGTCATGGTTCGATTCCCGTTCAGGGCACATGCCCGGGTTGCAGACTCAATCCCCAGTTGGGATGTGTAGGAGGCAGGCAATCAATGATTTTCTCTCATCATTGATGTTTCTATCTCTCCCTCTCTCTTCCTCTCTGAAATCAATAAAAATATATTAAAAAAATAAAAAAGAGATGTAAATATCCTCCTTGGCATATGGATAAGGGTCTTGGTAGTATTTTAGTTACAAATATGTGGATGAATAACATTTATTGTGGTCTTTAGCACTCGGACTTTCTTGATCAGAAAATATCTTGACAGTTCCAGAAAACTGAGTGCTGATCTTGTGTCCGCTGCAAATATGTGAGTTTAAAAGACATTGTTCCCTGGTGCCTCTTGTGGGGGGCCTAAGTCCTTCTGATTGAGGCCCCCACCCCCAAAAAAGGACAACATTGTACCAGTGGGTTTTTTTTAAGTCAAAGTGTTTGATAAAGAGCTAGATAACTGGGATGAAAATGAGGAAGATAATGCAAAAGTTTTAATTTTAATGGCTTTACATTTATTAAATATCCAGAATTAAACTTGAATAACTAGAGATATAGGTTAGGAGGAGGGCCTGTGAGGCCACATCATCTCCTAATGGGCCTGTTGACCCCATGTGCCGATTTTTTTCCTTCACCCCAGATCCATTCTACTCTGTACCCTCTTCCCCTCACTCACCTCATCGTTAGGGACTGTCAGAGACCCTTTAGCTCTCCTGTTCATTTGGGTTTAGCCAGTGGAAATCAGAGAGCAGGAGTGAGTTGGCAATGTTTATCTGTCCCCATTCCTGCTAGGCTGTTCTGCCTTAGACCATCAGGTGGTCACCACTCTTCACTCTTGCTGTTGAGTTAGGACTGTAGTTTAACATTGGTGAATATGAGATGTTATTACAGTTTTATGTATATACTAGGGGCCCAATGCACGAAATTTGTGCAAGGGGCTTGGCCCCTCACAACCCAGCTGCTTTGGCCGGCGCTCAGAGCCTTGGCTTCTTCTGGAAGGTTGTCCAGACGGTCATTCTGCTTTTCAGTCTCATTAGCATATTAGCTCTTTATTTTATAGGATTAATATATGTAAATATATACATAAACACTTTTTAAAAAAATATTGTTTCTTCAATGAGTTAAGTCCTTAGAAGACTAAGTTTTTTTTTACTTTCTGGTGCCTGAGAATACTATTACCTATTGTTTTAAATTGTTTTTTATTTCAAATGAACATTTATTGACCCCATATTTTAGACAAGCGGTGAGATGAACTCGTCGCTTTATTTGAAGGTTCTGGGCTCGTCTGGTGCCCTAGTCATGGGCTCTTCCGAATAATCACCAGGGACACTGTGGCCTCCTCAGTGGCTTCTTCCACGAAGCTGGGAGTGTTGGATTCCACATCAGTAGACAATCCCAAAGCCTGTGTGTTCTCCAAGTAGACGTCAGTGGTTGACTTGACACCACCAGTGAGGTTTGGTCAGTGGGTGACTCTGGGTCAGCGGTCAGCTTCAGTTCAGCCTGGAACTCTGAGTCATTGAACATGTGGATATATGGGAGTATTGAGGGGAAGTCCCAGCCAGGACGAACCAGGTAGTAAGGATGAGGGCCCTTCTGATCATGGTGCGGGTGGGGAATGGTGGGGAGTGCAAGAGGCTGGAGAAGATCAGGAAGCAGGTGGCAGGCCCCCAGTGCCACTGTTACCTATTCTTGTTATAGTAGCTTTTCATGGAAGAAGAGCTTTGAGATCTTACCAGTTTACAAGTTAGTGGAGAAACAGTAATCTATGTCTTGAGCCCTGTTTAGATACTGCAGGCGAGACAATTTGAGTCCTGTTCACATTCATTGCTGACTAGCTTCTCTACCAGCAGTAAGTAGCTCTAAAGATTCTGAAGGAATGGGCAGAGGTACTGAAGCAGGACTCCATGTAACCCTAAATGCTTCTGCCTGAAGATTGTGGGTTATGAGGACCAAGGTATATGAGTGTGTGTGTTTATAATAGGACTTGGCACATGGCAAGAACTCAGTGACCGTTTGATTATGATCTAGTGCAAGCATGTCAAATGTGCGGCCCAAGGGCTGCATGCAGCCCACAATGAATATTTTTGTGGCCCAGCAATTTAACGGTTTGTAAGAAACGTTTTAATAAAAATGTCGTAACTTAATTTTTACAATATCCTGTTATATACAATCCTATATAACAAAAGCCTAATATGCTAAGTGTCTGACTGTTCATTTGACCATTCAACCAGTTGCTATGATGTGCACTGACCACCAGGGGGCAGATGCTTTGACTGGTAGATTAGCTTGCTGCTGGGGTCTGGCAGATTGGGACTAGGCAAGATGGGCCAGACCTGCCCTGGAGCTCTCCCACAGTCCCTCCCTGGCCCCGATCGTGCACCGATGGGGTCCCTTGGCCTAGCCTGCACCCTCTCGCAATCTGGGATCCCTCAGGGGATGTCAGAGAGCCGGTTTTGGCCCGATCCCCACGGGCCAGGCCAAGGGACCCCATGAATTCGTGCACCGGGACTCTAGTTATTAATAACGAACTACAACGTTCACCAATGACTGATTACTATAATTGTGTTGCATTCATTTCCCTTAACGAGTCTTATGTGCAGGTGCGCCATTTCTCTCCACTAAAACGGGCAGTGAATATTTTTAGCAGCCGATTGCCACATCATTAGTCTTGTACTGCCTTGTTTGGTGTGCGCAACAGGAAATATTTCACTTTCGGAGAACAAGGAAAATAGGTTTATCTGTGTTACGCTTATTAATTTGTGCAGTTATTCACTGACTGGTAAGTTAATGTTCAAGAAAACATTAATTTTTATTAAAATGTTCTATTTTATGTTAATGATTACTTATTTATTTCAGACCTTTGTATTCAGCATGTCTCTATTGAAATAAACCTACATTCCTATGAAAATTGGCCCTAGTTGGTTTGGCTCAGTGGATAGAGCGTCAGACTGCGGACTGAAGGGTCACAGGTTCAATTCCGGTCAAGGGCACATGCCCAGGTTGTAGGCTCGATCCCCAGTAGGGGGTGTGCAGGAGGCAGCTGATAATGATTCTTTCTCATTCATTTTTCTATATCTCTCTCCGTCTCCTTCCTCTCTGGGGAAAAAAAAAATTGAAGCTTTTGTTTTTTTTGCGGCCCACATAAACTTAAACCTTGTTTATTTGGACTGTGTTAGTCTTTGAGTTTGACATGCTTGAGCTAGTGTAACCCATTCATATTTAGGGCAAAAAAATGGTAGCTGGGAATGTCAAGTTTAATTCAGACAAGAAGACTTACTAGAAGGTCTTTCTGACACCTATTTTTTTATTCATTCTATATGGGTTATCTAAAGTCATATGTGTACCTACGGCTTTGTTTCTTTATCTGTTGGAAATGATCTTGGCTTTTCTTTGACTTTTGTGTTTTTAAGGTATTACTGTTTGTGAAATCTTAAGCTGAATTTAGAAAGACTTCTTAAAAACCTCACTATTTGGCTTTCTTGATTTAATTAACAGTTTAACTACAACTGGGTTATTCCCTTCTGAGCTTCTGCCATTGCTTTGTTACAATTATCTTAGGAGTTTGTTTTTTTTTGTGTTTTTTTTTTTAAAATAATTAAAATATAATCCACAAACCATAAAATTCATTCTTTTTGAAGTCTATAATTGAGTTTTTTTTAGGATATTTACAGAGTTGTGTAATCATCATCAGTATTTAATTTGAGAGCATTTTTCTTTCTCCCTTACCTGTTAGCAGTCACTCTCTACTTTCCCCTCCTCCTAGCAATTATTTTTCTACTTTCTTTGTAGGTTTACTTATTTTGAATATTTCGTGTAAGTGAAATCAGTCATATAATATGTAGCCTTTTGTGACTTGGCTTCCATTAGCATGCCATTTTCAAGGTTCATCCATGTTGTAGCATGTGTCAGTACTTCATCACTTTTAATGGTTGAATAATATTCCATTGTGTAGCTATATTCCATTTTTAAATCCATCTCTCAGTTGATGGACATTTACGATGTGTCCAGTTTTTGGTTGTTCTGCATGATGCTGCTGTGAGCATTCATGCACAAGTTTCTGTGTGGACATATTTTTTGGGGAGCTGTTCTTGCTTTGTTTTTAGTGGAGGCTTTCAGGGCTGGGACCCTTTGAACTCTGTATGAATCTCTGGCACTGTTGAGAAGAGAGTTCCTCTGAAGTCAGAAAGATCTGCTCTGGGGAATTCTACAAGGGGTCAGATGGACTGGTGGGAGTGAGGAAGAAGCTTCGAGCCAGTGCTGTCTGAGGAATGCAGAGTTCAGCATGCAGTGTGGCCTTGAGCAGTGTGGTCTCCAGCGATCACCTGTCAGATGCCTTATCTGTAGGGGAAGAGTGATGTTACCAATGACAACAGTGACCTCCTCCAGACATTAGTTAAGATTAATGAGTACATCTTGGCTGTGCTAAGCCCTTCCTTTGACTGCTCTCCCTCTCAGAGGCAGCCCTGATAGAGGGCTGAAAGTAGTAAAATCTATGAGCAAGCTGGAGAAATGCAATAGTTGTTGCTTTCTTGGAAATAGGAGTTATCCTGGGCATGATGATGACCCCAGTTCATTTCCAGCATTCTAAGTGAAAAGTACCAGATGTTGGACACTTAGGGGCTTGTGATCAGAACCTGTCACAATGGAATAACTGAGCCAAACTGGTGAGGGCTGTAGAATAATTAGTTCTGGAATAACTCTACATCTATATCCTACTGTGGACTTACATATCTGTCAGGCTAGTCACATTTGGATGTGAGTAACTAGATATCCTATGTAATAAAAGCCTAATATGCTAAGTGTCGGGTCGTCTGTTCAACCAATCGAAGCGTAATATGCTAATGATATGCTAAGGCTGCTCAACTGCTTGCTATGATGTGCACTGATCACCAGGGGGCAGACAGTCGACCAGTCGACGAGTCACTATGACGTGCACTGACCACCAGGGAGCAGACTCTCCAACTGGCAGGTTAGCTTCCTGCTGTGGTCCAGCTGATCGGGACTGAGCGAGATGGGCTGGACATGCCCTGGAGCCCTCCTGCGGTCCCTCCCTGACTGGCCAACCTCCCGCATCCCTCCCAGCCCTGATCTTGCACTGGTGGGGTCCCTCAGCCTGGTCTGCACCCTCTCACAATCCGGGACCTCTTGGGGGGATGTCGGAGAGCCAGTTTCAACCCGATCCCGCAGGCCAGGTTGAGGGACCCCACTGGTGCACGAATTCAAGCACTGGGCCTCTAGTCTATAATAATAAAAGCACAATATGCTAATTAGACTGGATGGCCGAACAGCGGATTGACCCTCTGGATGACCTTCTGGACAAAGCCGAGGCTGCGAGGGCCGAGACCCTTGCATGAATTTTGTGCATCAGGCCTCTAGTTTGTAATATGTATTTCATTTCATGTTTAACCTGCTGTTCTGTTTTTTTCTTTATATTTTCTTTTCAGTGTTGGGTTGGCAATCAGAAGACCTAATGTTGATTCTGTTCCACCACCCCCAAACCCTTTCCTGCTGTCTTATTTAGTAAGCATTGTCTGTGCGAGTTGCTGAGGATGCAGAATTGATCACAGTGTTGTTATGTTCTGGGGGAGCTCCCAGTTCCCTCATGTGTGAAGCTAGGGAAAGGCCTGTCCGCCTTATTGCTTTGTTAGGGCATTTAATAAAGATGCAGATGTGAGACCCTGTAGGCTGCTCATTGTTACACCACCGTCATGTATCATGAGCATCGTTTCTAAAGGGATAGCTGGAAGTGTGGGCTATTAATGAGACTCTTCACAGAATGAGTTTTCTAGAGAGATTTTCAAGAGTGAAGAGAGATGTGTCTGGGAGCAGGTGCACTATGAGAACCTTTTCCAGGTGCTGAGAGGGATGATTAGGGAAGGACTGAGTGGTTCCGCTATGAAACAAGCCCAGGGAGAGAATGGAGGCGAAACCCAGCTGTTTGTATCTGTGTTTTCTTATGCTCTCGCGTAGGAGAAATGGGAACTCTGAGATGGCAGAGAGAAGTTGAGTCCTGCTGATGGGGAAGCGAGATTGGTGTTTAGAGACAGATGATGATATTTTAAGGGTCTTTGCAGTGTGTCCACATGCTGGGCACAAGCCATTTAAGTGAGAAGCCACTCTCCTGCTTCAGGACAGGTGCTGGGAAGCGGAGGCTAGGCACGCAGTCACAGCACTGTGTTGGTTTATTGGGCCACCAACCCATTGTTAGTTCTTACATGTTGGTAGTGAACTCTGTTATGACTGTCAGATACTAGTCTGTTTGCAGCAACTTAATGTAAAACTATGATGGTTTGTGGTGAGGCAAATATATTTCCAAATTGTATTGTTTTATTTTAATGGTCTCAGAGTTAGATATATGAGCCATCTTGATACATAGATCAGTGCTTAACTAAGTGAAGCGTTCATATCAGAATATGGTTAACATTCCATTCTTTGTTTGCCTAGCTCTTAATACTCTAGTTTTGCTTTTAAATTTATATCTAGTATTTTTAAGAATGTTAACATCATTTTCCAGTTTCCTGTTCAAGCCCCAAATATTTTAACAACTTTCTGAAAATGCAGTAGTCCTAGAAGGGAATGCTTTGCATCAGGTTTGAAAAATAATACTCTGTCTCCAGGACTAGATGGGTACCGTATCCCTAGCTTTGGTATGGTACATGGAATGCTAGGAAAATTTACCAGAAAGGGATGTCTTAAATATTTGGGAGGATGGTGATGTTCTTGTGTGTTCTGACTTGACAATTTTGAGTAGACTTTCTTAAGTAGACAATATGGCACAAAGATGTGGGGCATGATACAGGACTGATAGAAAGGCATTTGTTTAAAGAACTGTCTCTGAGCTGGTCTAGTTGATTATTTTTCTTAAATGTCGTAATCCTAGAAAAAAGTACTGAAATCTGTGAAAATGGAGAGGTGGGTGAGAATTCAATAGCTTTATGAAAACGTCGACAAATACATAAAGTAGAAATAGGTGCAGCCTTATCAGAATCAGGCCTAGATGTGGACAAAAAGGTGAGTTAAAAAAAAAATGTTCCTGCTGCTACCCTTTGAATATGGAGCTAGTTAATTGTCACCAGTCACTCTCTGTTTGCTACTCATTGTATAGCACTTATGTGGCTGTGTCTTTCTGGGCTTTGGGCAGCCAAGATCAAGGTCAATTCATCTTTGAATTCCCAGCACCAGCGCGGTGCCTGGCACCTAGAAGGTATTCAGTGACTGTGGGCTGAGTGAATGAACTGGTTGTATGTGCAAAATGGGATCCGTGTGTTTGAGCCAAGGGAGCCCCTTGTCAACCTTGGTGAGCACACAGCTGGGAAAGCTTTTTGCTCGAGTAGCGATCTAGCAGCTGGTGTCTTTTGTCAAAAGTGAGAACACCCTCTCTTTCTGATTTTTATTGAGACAACAGTGTTGTGTCCATACTCTCCTAATTGTATGCAGTAACGTCTCAGAAGTTTATGAGGTACTTACTTGTAACCATAAAACATTTCCCACTCCTGGCAGGGAGAAGTCAGGGTGACGCTGAAGGGACTGGACCGCTCATTCTTCCCCCTCATCCTGGGCCCTCGCACCTCTGCACCCTGGCTCAGTTTCTCGCTTCACCTGGAATGTCCGTCCTCTCTGGTCTTCCTGTTTGCTGCCCTCTAATAGATTTCTCTCCAGGTCATATCCATCCTCCTGGGCCGAGCTCCTATCTAACATGTGTGAAAAGACTATCTTTTGAATCAGTGGGGAAAAAAGTGTTTTTTTCCTGCCCCATATACTCAGTACAGGTAGTTTGCAGATGTCTGTGTAGTTTGTTTTGCAGTTATCTATCATACTGTGGCTACGGTGCAGTCTCGGTGAAACCTTGCCAGTTTGAAAGCATGAGAGGCAGCAACAATGAGATAATATTGGCATTATCAGTTACTGATTGCAGTTTATGGCAGATTTTTTAAACTGAGCCTTCGTTTTCTCATACGCAAAAGGGACTTGATAAGACGAGTGGGAGAATGTCTATGACGCTGAGGAATGGCTCTACTAAGGTAGGTGCCTAATAAGTAGAGGTTCCTTCCCTTCTCATTGTTTAAAATGGTGTAAAAGGAACCTTGTTTTGAAATCCAAAGTTCCTAATCTCACCAAGTCTGGTCGAAGGAGATTGATTGCTACATATTTGTCATTAATTTTGGTAACACTTGGCCTGTTTTTCTGAATTGCTTTAAGCAGGTGTGATTGATGTTACCTGTGATTAAAGTTCAAGAAAGACTGATAGCCTCAGAAGCAGAGATGATCATGAGAGCAAAGGATTTTGAGAATGTTGGCCATTGTCTGGCTGGTGTGGCTCAGTGTTAAGTGTCCACCTGTGAACCAGGAGGTCAAGGTTTGATTCCAGGTCAGGGCACATGCCTGAGTTTCAGGCTCGACCCCCAGTGGGGGAGGTGATGGAGGCAGCCGATCACTGATTTTTCTCTCATCATTGATATTTCTAGCTCTCTGTCCCTCTTCCTTCCTCTCTGAAGTGAAAAAAATTTATATATATGTGGATGAAAGGGGCCACATGCTGACCTGACAAGCGCAGGGAACGCCTGCGTGACGGTCTTGCAAACTCAGAAACCTAAGTTAACCACGAAGGATGGTCTGAAATTAAACTTTAACTAAAAGCAGTTATGGTGGATAGTCACCTCCTGGGCCCATATTTTCCCTGTCAGGGTCAACCTTTACTTTCACTGAGCCTCTCATGTGCATCCATGATAACATATGCATCCATGATAACATATTATCTCATATGCATCCATGATAACATATCCCTGAAATGTCTATGTAACTTGTAACTTCCCTTTTTCAGGACTCCTTGGGGCACAACCCTTTGTGCCTGGGTGCCAGGACAGATACCACATATTCCTTCGTTGTTATCATGTTAATTGTTTCTGCACCCACCTAAGTATGTGTCTATCATTTTACTTTTTATCCAATCCCAGAGGTTTCCCCCGCTTTGCTTTCTCCCGCCTGTCTAATCTATCATCAGTGGATTTCATGTAACTCACCTATGTCCCCTCCTTTGATTGCAATGTATAAAAATAGATGGAAAAAAACCATGCCATTCTCTGGAGCATTACCCCAGTCCGTTAAGATGTTGCTTCCTGGCAATTGTGGACAGTTTGGCTCAAATAAACTCACAAAAATTCTTTACAGGTTTGAATGTTTTTACATTAATATCCTATATAATAAAAGCCTAATATGCAAATTGTCCCCTCGAACAGGAGTTCAACCACTCGCTATGACGTGCGCTGACCACCGGGGGGCGGCTCAGAACATGGTGGGCGTTGGCGATGTGCTGTGACCTCTTGCTGGCCACCTGGGGGCGCGGGTGACGGGGACAGAGGTGTGGTGAGAATGTGGGATGTCTGCCAAACTTGCTCTCATTCCCCCTGCTACACTCCCCGGGGATGCCAGGGCTTGTGCTCTGGGGAAGCCCTGCGCTCAGGTGTTGGGCGCCCGCAAGGAGCCCGCCCCGCACCTGTGCGGCCTCTTCCAGGTGAGCTGGGCCGCAGCCCCTGGGACCGCAGTGGCCGGTCAGGCTCCCCGTGGGTTCACCCAGGAACCAGTCTGCGACGCTGGCTGGGAGAGAGCGCATTGCCCACCTGGCTTCTGTGCAGCACCACTGGGAGGCCCAGAGGCCCACACTGAGCCCCACCCTGTGGCATCCAGCCGCGCTCACCACATCTCTGCGTGGGGACTCAGGCACTGTGACTCAGGCGGAGGGGGGTGTCTGGGGGCCCAGGTGCTGCCCAGAGCCCAGAGGTCAGCTGGGACCTGCCCTTCCACACCAGACGTTCTCGCTTTGATCACCGACCAAGCCTGGGAACCAACCTGTTCATGAATTTCGTGCACCTGGCCTCTAGTATGTATGTATATGTGTGTGTGTATGGAAAAAAATGGACATTTTTTTCCATTAAAGGGAAAAAATGTCGGCCATGGTGTATTTAATAAATCTTTGCTAGGTGTGCAGGGCTTCCCTAAGAGGAGGGGTTTCCTGATCTCTGAGTGCACACACCCCCTTTTTGCCTTGTGGCCTCCTCAGAAGGGGAGGCCAGATATCCAGGGATGCTCACTGCTGGGGAAGCAATGGGAGGAGCTTCTTGTTTGAATATCTTTGTTCACAGCTGAGATCTTATTTGAAGTTCTTCTCTTCAGCAAAAAGAATGGAGTGGAGACTGGTTTAGTAGTCCTGCCCTTGGGGTGGACGGTCACAAGAGTCATAGCCTTTATTCTAGATTCTGAAGTGACAGTTGTTTTAAATGCATCTTAGTGCTGGGAAAGCGGGAGCTGTTACTGTGAACCAGGGCTGTACTCTACACCTTTGCTGTGTTATTTTTTTTAAAAAAGATTAAAATGCAGTAATGTTTTAAATGGATCACTTCAAGAAACCCTGTAACTCCTGACTAATTAGCATAACAAATAGCAAAACAGATTGTTGTTATCAGTTTTAACTATTTTGTTCTACTTTTTGAAGCACTTAATAGAAGGTAAAGGAACTTATGGAAACGACACTCTCAGTGGCAGCACAGACACCTGAATGGCTCCCAGGGAGCTGACTCACCCACAGATGGTGCCCATTTTTGTATGGAGGTTTTGTGCCGGCCGATTGCATTTACTTCTGCACTAGACATGTCTTTTTTTTTTTTTTTTTTATTAGTTAAGGTATTACAAATGTGTCCTCATCCCCCCCATTAACCCCCAACCTCCCCCCCACACACACTCATGCTCCCATCCCCCTGTTGTCCATGTCCATTGGTATGGCTTATATACATGTATACAAGTCCTTCGGTTGATCTCCTCCCCTTACCCCCGCCCTCCCCTACTTTCCTTCTGGGGATTGATAGCCTGATTGCTGTTTCTCAGTCTTTGAGTCTGTCCCTTTTCATCAGTCTATGTTGTTCTCTATAATCCACAAATGAGTGAGATCATGTGGTATTTATCTTTCTCTGACTGGCTTATTTCACTTAGCATAATGCTCTCCAGTTCCATCCATGCTGTTGCAAAAGGCAAGAGTTCCTTTTTTTTTTTTTTTTTACCGCAGCATAGTATTCCATTGTGTATATGTACCACAGTTTTCTAATCCACTCATCTGCTGATGGGCACTTAGGCTGTTTCCAAATCTTAGCTATGGTGAATTGTGCTGCTATGAACATAGGGGTGCATATATCCTTTCTGATTGGCGTTTCTGGTTTCTTGGGATATATTCCTAGTAGTGGGATCACTGGGTCAAATGGGAGTTCCATTTTTAGTCTTCTGAGGTAGCTCCATACTGTTCTCCACAGTGGCTGCACCAGTCTGCATTCCCACCAGCAGTGCAGAAGGGTTCCTTTTTCTCCACATCCTCTCCAACACTTGTTGTTTGTTGATTTGTTGATGATAGCCATTCTGACAGGTGTGAGATGATAACGCATTGTCGTTTTGATTTGCATCTCTCATATAATTAGTGACTTTGAGCAGGTTTTCATATGTCTTTCGGCCTTCTGAATGTCCTCTTTCGAAAAGTGTCTATCTAGGTCCGTTGCCCATTTTTTTATTGGATTGTTTATCTTCCTTTTGTTAAGTTTCATGAGATCCCTGTAAATGTTGGAAATTAAACCCTTATCGGTGGTATCATTGGCAAATATGTTCTCCCATGTAGTGGGTCTTCTTGTTGTTTTGTTGATGGTTTCCTTTGCTGTGCAAAAGCTTTTTATTTTGATGTACCTCAACATAATAAAAGCCATATATGACAAACCCACAGCCAACATCATAATCAATGGGCAAAAACTAAAACCATTCCCCCTAAAAACAGGAACAAGACAGGGATGCCCCCTCTCACCACTCCTGTTCAACATAGTACTGGAAGTACTAGCCATTGCGATCAGACACGAAGAAGAAATAAAAGGCATCCAGATTGGAAAAGAAGAAGTAAAACTGTCCTTATTTGCAGATGACATGATACTGTACATACAGAACCCTAAAGACTCCATCAAAAAATTATTAGACTTAATAAATGAATTCGGCAATGTAGCAGGATACAAAATTAATGCTAAGAAATCCATGGCATTTCTTTACACCAATAGTGAACTTACAGAAAGTGAAACTACAGAAGCAATCCCATTTACCATTGCACCAAAAAAATTAAAATACCTAGGAATAAACTTAACTAAGGAGGTAAAAGACTTATATGCTGAAAACTACAGGACACTGAAAAAAGAGATAGAGGAAGACATAAACAGATGGAAGAATATACCGTGTTCATGGATTGGTAGAATCAACATCATCAAAATGTCCATACTACCCAAAGCAATTTATAGATTCAATGCAATCCCCATTAAATTACCAACAGCATATTTCACAGATCTAGAACGAACGTTCCAAAAATTCATCTGGAATAAAAAAAGACCCCGAATAGCTGCAACAATCCTCAGAAAGAACAAAGTAGGTGGGATCTCAATACCAGATATCAAACTGTATTACAAAGCCACTGTTCTTAAAACAGCTTGGTACTGGCACAAGAACAGACATATAGATCAATGGAATAGAATAGAGACCCCAGAAATCAACCCAAACCACTATGCCCAATTAATATTCGACAAAGGAGGCAAGAGCATACAATGGAGTCAAGACAGTCTTTTCAATAAATGGTGTTGGGAAAATTGGACAGATACATGCAAAAGGATGAAACTAGATCACCAACTCACACCATACACAAAAATAAACTCAAAATGGATAAAAGACTTAAACGTAAGACGGGAAACCATAAAAATACTAGAGGAATCCACAGGCAGCGAAATCGCAAACATATGCCGAAGAAATTTCTTCTCTGATAATGCTCCTAGGGCAATGGAAACTAAAGAGAAAATAAACAAATGGGACTACATCAAAATAAAAAGCTTTTGCACTAGACATGTCTTAATCAGGATGAACCGGGAAGTGGCTCTGTGTGCCTCTGCCCTTACTTCCCCTGGTGTTTCGAAGGGAGTTACCCGGGGTTCTCCCTGAGGGGATCCTGGGAGGCTTCTGGTAATAGTGTGTGGGAGATCTCTTCTGACCCTCCTCGCTGCTTTCTCAGTCATGTGAAAAGCAGGACATAACAGAGGTTGAAGGGAGCCCACCCACCTCCATAGCCTGAGGCCAACAGTGGTTGGCTAAAGAGTCACTTTAGGCTTAAACTCTGACTTTATTATTGAGGCTCTTAAACATGGGAGTGTGGTGAGGGAGGACCAAAAGGGCAGAGAGCGGTAAATAAAAGTCTTAATTTCTGGGAGGAGAGATGCTGCTGTTAAATTTCCTTCCCCTAGGAACTCAGGAAGGGCGAGGGCTCTGGAACTCTAGGGGGAACTTTTAGGTATAGACTCTTGAGCGGTCATACCTTTTTTTGTTTGTTTGCTTTGTAGTCTGGGAGGCAATACTGTGGTAGGCAGTTAGACCGACATGGACAGAAAAAGGATGACGGGCCAGGTACAAAAGGTCACCAGGGCGGAAAGCCCCAGGTGCCTAGCAACAGATCAAACTGGGAAAACAAGGAACTCATGCCCCCCAGGGTAATCTTTCCTCCCCAGGCAGATTGCTAGTCATGCCAGTTAGACCCCCTTAGAAGGGGAACCAGCAAGGGGCTGGAGAATGGCCCTTAAGCATTAAGCCCCCAGGACAGTGAGATTCTGACCCACATCAAATACATCTAGGACTCAGTTGTGTTTTAGCTTCAGGCCCAGAAAAGCAGCAAAACCAGACAAGTGACACCTCAGCTGACCTCAGGATCAGCACTGGATAATGGCTCCATGCTGTGGTGCCAACCAATCTACCAACCAGTCATTGGAGATCGTGACCCTAAAAGGACATACCTGGAAAGCTGATTAATATTTTATTGAGGTCCTCCCCTGGGTCCTTCCCTAAAATCTCCTTTAAAGGCCCCTAGGACAGAGGACCCAGCATTCTTTCCTCAGGAGAGGAGCATGCCCTTGCCTTTCCCAACCCGCCCCCCACCCCCAATCCCCAGGCACATTTCCTTTACCATTCTCTTTTCTAAGCTCCAAGAGCCTTTCTTTTGCCTCTGTAACTTGTTTCTTGAGCCCTTCTTCTGCCGCTCACTTCTACCTCTGTGACTTTTAAAAGAAACTTTCTCTTATAGTTTGAGTCTTGGCTCTGAATTCTTTCTTAACCAGAACTCAGATACCAAAATTGCTGAACCAAGATTGGGTCTGACTCCACCAGTATAACACCTGGTGCTGTTCTTGCCACCAACAATACTGTGTTCAGCTCTAAATTTGGGTTTTGTAACCAATAAGAAGTAAATTTTCTTTTTCATTTTGGAATTTGTTTCTTGTAGTAATAATCATTTGTTCTTCATGCAGAATGTTATAAACTTACCTTATAAAACTCTGAATGTAGTAAATGCTCCATAAGAGATAGCTGATATTAATAACAGTATAATTTTAATGAAAATGTGTTATTATTATTATTATTATTATTATTATACTAGAGGCCTGGTGCACGGATTCGTGCACAGGTGGGGGGTCCCTCAGCCTGGCCTGCACCCTCTCACAGTCCGGGACCCCTCAGGATGTCGGAGAGCCGGTTTTGGCCCAATCCCTGCAGGCCAGGCTGAGGGACCCTCCAATGCACGAATCCATGCACCACGCCTCTAGTATGCATATAAGATCTTTGGTTAGCCCTAGCTGGTTTGGCCTGGTAGATAGAGTGTCGGCCTGAGGACTGGAGGGTCCCAGGTTCGATTCCGGTCAAGGGCATGTACCTTGGTTGCGGGCACATCCCCAGTAGGGGGTGTGCAGGAGGCAGTTGATCGATGTTTCTCTCTCATCGATGTTTCTAACTCTCTATCTCTCTCCCTTCCTCTCTGTAAAAAAATTCAATAAAATATATTTTTAAAAAAAATCTTTGGTTAATCTCTTCCTGTCCTTTCCCCTGCCCCATTCCCTCTGAGATTCCTCAGTCTGTTCCATGTTTCCATGCCTGTTCATTGAGCATCCGTCCCCTGGTGGTCAGTGTGCATCATAGCTACCGGCCGAATGGTGGAATGGTCGCTCAGGCTTTTATTTATTTGCACACACACACACACACACACACACACACACACACACACATTTTTAGAATGGTTACAGCAGACTCAGTGCTCTTTTTCTTTTGAAAATTACTGTCACAGTTAACTTTGGAAAGTCAAGAAGGTCATTGAAGAACTCCTAGCCATTCCCAAACTTAGAGAAAGTAAGTTAGGACATTTTCTTCATCTTGAAGGATTGTGATTATTTATGCTGAAGGAATGAGCAGAAGTCATCATGCAGTTTGATCATTAGCATCTGTTTTATTTAGAGAATGTTGACATCACACACTAGGAATTTGTAAAACTTGTGTGCGTGTGCCCCTCCCCCCATGTGTCAGGATAGCAACCATGTGCTGTACAGATCTCATCCTATATATTTACTAGTTGTATTGTCAGAATTGTGTCAAGTAAAATCTCACTCTTGGCTAGCATGTATTTGGAATTGCCCTTTGGTATAATAAGGAAATAGGAATATTAATTGCCACTTAATGCCTACTTTGTACTTATTTAATTTTCATAGCAGCTTTGCAAAGTCGGAAACAGATTCTGATGAGTGAAGTAATTCGCTCAAAGTCTTAATGACAGATTAAAAGGTAACAGCACCCAGGTTGTCACTAAGAATTCCAAAGCTCATTTTCTCTTTCCTATTTAAGTGGTTGAACATATACATTTTCCCATATTTCTTTTTTATTTATTTATTTTTTAAAATATATTTTTATTGATTTCAGAGAGGAAGGAAGAGGGAGAGAGAGCTAGAAATATCAATGATAAGAGAGAATCATTGATTGGCTGCCTCCTGCACGCCCCCCACTGGGGATCGAGCCCGAAACCTGGGCATGTGCCCTTGACCGGAATCAAACCTGGGACCCTTCAGTCTGCAAGCCGACGCTCTATCCACCGAGCCAAACCAGCTAGGGCCATATTTCTTTTTATGATGCCTTGTCCTCACTCTAAAGAAATGGGTTATCTTTAGAAGTTGGGGGTGTTGAGGTGGAGCTTGGGACTTGGGGTGGAGGCATCACTGTTGCTGGCCAGGCAAGGGGCCAGGTCATGGGGTGATTATGGGTAGGAGTCAGCAGGTGGGAGCTATGGTCTGGTAGGTGACTGACATTAATGACAAGCCAGCAGAGTCCTCTCTTTTGGATCCTCACCCGAAGATATTTTTCCATAGATTTTTAGAGAGAGTGGAAGAGACAGGGAAAGACAGAGAGAAATATCAATGTGAGAGAAACACACCGATTGATTGCCTCCTGCATGTGCCCTGACCAGGGCCCTGGCCAGGCCTGGCACATGCCCTTTGCTGGAATGGAACCCGGGACCCTTTGGTCTGCAGGTGGACGCTCTATCCACTGAGCCAAATCGGCTGGGGCTAGCTGAGTCCTCTTGATCAGTGACTGTTTCCGCAGGGATAGGAGCACAGCCCCCCTCAGGCTTTATGAGGGTGGAGCATCCTTCAAGCATCACAAAAGAAGGATGCTTCTCTCCTTGGCTCACAGCAGGCAGCCTTACTGTATCTCTCAGGTTCTCTCTCATCCCATGGAGTCTTAGCTCTTAAGAGGCGTGGATCTGGATTTTGGAAAGCAAGGGGAGCATCTTACCTCAGTTAAGGTTGGCCTTCCCTGGTCCAGGGCCTGCACATCCTTCTAAAATCTCTTAAACTCCCTGCTGCTTCCACGAAAGAAAGAAAAAAAAATAGCTAGACCTATAGGTTTATTTTCTTGTTTCTTCAATGACATTCCTTTATCTTTTAGTCGTAAAAGACCAATCAGCTAACCACTAATCCATTTAAATAGGGCTAATAAAAGTGTGTGTGTCCGAGAGGAGAAGTCCTTTTTAGTAGGGAGCTCCAGGTCCATGCTCTCATCCTTGGTGACCCTGGCAGTGAGAATTTGCATCCAGAGGCGTCCCAGCGGTGAGGTTGCTCCTGTGCTCCCCTTATGCCTATTTGCCGAAGGAGTTAACAGCGACCCTTTGAACCCTGAAGCATCCGTTTTTGGTGTGAGTGTCTAAATTGGGAGTGAAATGATGGGCTCTTGACGGAGTTGCAGGTCCATTCTCTTCCACAGAGTAAGGATGAAGGAGAATCCCATCCCAAGAAGGCAGAAGAGAGGGCGGGAGGCCGGGGGTGGGGAAACAGCATGGTGGGTTTGCGAAGCGCTGGCAGCTTTGAAGCTCAGGCCGACGCCTTTCACTACATTGTGTTCTCACAAATATGCTTCCAATAAAAACAATTTGAAAGGCAAAATATAAAATTCTTCCATTTGGGAGCACCTTGCTGAGATCTAGGGTAGTTGTTTAAATTGTGTTGTGATTAGAACCAGACCCTGAGAATGTGTAATATGTTGTCAGACCAGATGGTCACATGATGTTTTGTGTCCTGGTGAGTTTGAATTAAGGACCTCCCACCCCTCTCACAAATGGGTTGGCGGGGACCCTGGCTGGGAAAAGGTCTGTTTGAGGGCCAAAGTGGCATTCAACTGATTTTATCTCTGCAAGAGTTTACTCTAGCAATCTTATCGGTATTTGTTGCTTTTTTTACTTTTAATTGGGTTTTTAGGCATGTGCTTTGTGGTTTATTCATGGTTATTTTTATTATTATTATTTTTTAATGACAAATGAGAACTATCAAAATGGTTGCTGTGAAGGCCTAAATGATGTTCTTATGCTGTGGATTTTCTTCAAATGACCAACTTAACCATGTGAGAATGCTTCAGCAGGTTGGCTGCCCCATTGTACTTGGTAGTGTTTTTGTTTTTTTTTAAATATATTTTATTGATTTTTTTACAGAGAGGAAGGAAGAGGGAATAGAGAGTTAGAAACATCGATGAGAGAGAAACATCGATCAGCTGCCTCCTGCACACCCCCTACTGGGGATGTGCCCACAACCAATTTACATGCCTTTGACCGGAATCGAACCTGGGACCCTTCAGTCCGCAGGCTGACTGACGCTCTAGCCCAGCCGTGGGCAAACTATGGCCTGCGGTCCGGATCCGGCCCGTTTGAAATGAATAAAACTAAAAAAAAAAAAAGACCGTACCCTTTTATGTAATGATGTTTACTTTGAATTTATATTAGTTCACACAAACACTCCATCCATGCTTTTGTTCCGGCCCTCCGGTCCAGTTTAAGAACCCATTGTGGCCCTCGAGTCAAAAAGTTTGCCCACCCCTGGCTTAGAACCTACCTTAGCTCACCTGTGTGATGCCTCCTTATTACAGGATCTCTGCTGTTGCTACTTGTGTCTTTACCTTCTCCCTGAGAATCTTACACCTTTGTAGTTCTGTGATTTTTAAGATACCTCTTAACTTGGTAGGGTCAGGGCAGGTAGTAAGTAGTTTGCCTATTCATTAACTCATTCAACAAACTTCAGGCATCAGTGTATCACTTTTTAATTATCAGTCTCCTTTGCTAATTATCTTTTGACTTTCATGCGGTTGACCTTATATATGCCTCTCTTTCTTTAGGACTTTGGTGACCTTTTTCTTTTTTTAGCAGTTATTGTCTGTCTGATTTAATATTATTGCTTTGAGGCCTGGGGACTTCTTACTCAGAGGTGTTTTTCATTGACCTGGATAAACTTACAAGCAAGTTACCATAAATCACTAACTTTTGACATTCCCTCAGTTCCCATTTCTGTATTAAATATTCAGCATGGTCTAATTAAACACATTAAGTAGTAATACAGAAGGAAGCGGTTTCTATTTCGGAGTGCATTTAATTCCTCTCAACAATAGGTAGAGATAAGCTTTGTTGCTTCTGGAGAAGAGAGGACTCTCCTGGACACAATTTGCTGTTCTTTCTTCCTGACTCTTCCTCATTCTTTACCATTTGTCCAATAAGCTTGAGGGAAGATGGGTTAAAAGAAAAAGGTCGTGTAGAGAGCTGGTTCCCAGGTACTTTATGAAAAAGTGTGGCTTGTCTTAGGGTTAAGGCCTTTCTGAGAAAGAGGAATGAGTTTATCATGGCTTTGTAGGTGACACTAGGTCCATGCCTTACAAGATCTGAGTTACAAGCTGTGGTCCCTAAGGTCTGTGCTGTTGCTAGGCTCCCATGAAGTTGTAGTTGGACAGACCACACTGTGGTGGAAAATGATTTTGTGTTATCTCTATTGGATGAGTCACTCGCCTATGTTTCTACCTAGACAGATACTTTTCATAATGACAGGCACTGCCTAGGGCCTTGTTTTAGTAGTAGGCCTTTGATAAATGTTTAAATTTAATTGCCTCCTGACTTGTTGAACACTGAAGTGTGATTACTTTAAGCTTAGTACATTGGAACTAAAAACTGCTATTCAGTCACAAAATAGAAAATTCTTTTATTTCCTTTAAAAAATATGTGAAGTATAAAACCCAGTTACAAAATAAGCCTAATGGAGGAAGAGTGTGACTTAGGGGAAACCGGGGTGTCCTGTTATTACTGCCTTCAGTAGCAGAGAGGCTCAGTTCATGCTAGTGTTTGACTTTGAACTCCATGCATAATGCCTGGGAATCGACTGGCAACCTCCCGGTGTGTGAGCGATGGCACACCAGCCGGGCTGAACCTGTCTACTTTTATTTACAGAAGTCATGACTGGTTTTTTGTTTAAATAAAAATAACCACTTTAGTCTTCACTAAAAAACAATTATTAAAAAGTTTTGGAAAACATTTTTAATCGAACCTGTCAAATGGTGACTTACAGGGCAGGACGCACTATGCTGGATAGGTTTCTCTTGAACATAGGCACAGAGATAACGTTGAGGAATGAGTTGGAAAACTCCTTGCAGCCATTACACTTTCCCGGGGAATGAGTAGAAACAGTGTTGAGTAGGAAGCAGTGTTGCTCCCTGCTTGGAGGATTTGCCTTCCTGAGCCAACCCCTGGGCCTGTTGAAAACCCAGCTCCTCTCCTGCTCTTCTGATAGGTGTGGAGAGTGCTGTCTGTCAGGAAGTGCCAGCTTTGTGTTCTGGGTGGGCCATGGCGATTCCAGTAATCACTAATGCAATTAAACCAGTTTCCTCCCAAACAAATATTGTTGTAATTAAGAGATCACTTAATCTTTAATCTTAAAAGAAGTGTTTTCATTTATTGTTTATTCATTACATTTGCCTTTTGAGCTAGGTATCACCATTCTGGGAAACCTTGAGATCCATGATTTCCACAATAAGTTTTATAGATCCAAGAGCTATTTTAGAACCTCCACCTACACACCTTATTGAAGACACTCAAGATCATGGTCTCTGTGTTTTTAAACTAAGACATTCTCAACCTTTCCTTCAAAGTCATTCCTGGAGTTTACCATCAAGGAATTCTTCCTCATATTTGCTTGAATGACTGTAACTTTGCACATCTTCTTTAAAATTGTTTTGTCCTTTTGTTATTGGAAAGTTTTATTATCCTTCTGATAATTAAGTTAATATTTTAAGAGTTAGGAAGCCTCTGCTTTATTATCTTTTCTTAGATGACAAAGATTCATAAAGATTCTAGTGGCATTTATTTTGCTCTCTCTGATGATACCATTTAGAGCTGAAAAGCCATAATTGAGGTTAGCCCTCACAGAGGAGGAAAATGCTTGTGTACTAAAGATCAGTTAAAACGATTGAAGGTAAGGGATCAAAGAAGTGTTATCTTTACCTCTCTTCTGCCTGAATTAGAAGGTATCTGTAATAACGGCTGAGTAATTCAAGTGCCCAGTGTCATCACAGGTGGGTGTGTTTTTTTAAATTGCTGATGTTCTAATGCCATTGCAGCACCTTCTGATTGATAGCTAGTGCACGAGTCTTCAAAACAAAGCAAGTTAGTGTCCCTTTTGAACTAAAGTGCCATTAGAACCAGTGAACCAGATACTGAACATTACCGAGGAAGTCACATTTGTGGATGCCTGTGCCTGTCTACTTTAAAAATATTGTTTTTATTGATTTTAGAGAGAGATGAAGGGAGAGGAAGAGAGAGATAGAAGCATCGATGAGAAAGAAATATCAATCGGCTGCCTTCAGCATGTCCGATACTAGGGATTGAACCCACAACCCGGGCATGTGCCCTGACTGGGAATCAACTGGCAACAGCCTGGTGCATGGGCCATACCACTGAGCCACACCAGCCGGGCTGTACCTGTCTACTTTTATTTACAGAGCTCATGACTATTTTTTAAACAAAAATAACCCACTTTAGCCTTCACTAAAAAACAATTATTAAAAATAGCAAAGTTAGTGTGGCCAGTAGTATACGTCAGTAAATACTAAAGAAACTTTTTATTGATTTACAAAAAATAGTAAAGAAAAGTATTTTACTTTACTTCTTATGCTATTCCCCAATTCCAACTGCACTGGGAGGTGGTATGAATGAAGAGAGCATTTTGTCTTTCCCAGAAGAGGCTACCAGGGTATGAAGGAGATACTTACCTCGTCTTAAGACACTTTGGTCTTTAACTCTGAATTTTTACATACCTCTTGGAAATTAGAACTGATTTATATCCTCATTTGTGATGCCACATTATAATGAGGAAGGTAATTGTTCAGCTAAAGTATGAAAGCATGTGACTTCAAGGAGACAAAGGCAGATAGGATGTTGACAACTTTCACAACCTGGTTTGAGAGGGTTGTTACTGTCCTTTCTTATCTAAGCTGAGTTATGAATGAATATGGTAGCAGTGGTAACCACACCCTTTTTGTGTTTTATTTCTTCAAGTACCATCTGTTCTGGCAGCTTTACCTAAAGCACAGATTCCCAAACTTGCAACCTGAATTACAGCACTACGTCTTCGTGAATTGTTCCCAGAGGCGGAAGTCAGTGTCTAAACTTGATTCAGCCACTCATGTCTTTTGGGCACCAACAATGTAATGTGTTAGCTCTTGTTTCAATGTACCCATGATAGACAGCATTGTCTGTTGATTTTTCCAAAAATCTTTCCTAATTAGTTAGGTCAAAGAGATTTTTTGAGTTTGAAGGTGAAAGTGAACATTTTCTACATTATTAACCAGTTATATTTTTCTTCTGTTTAAGAAAAAGAAAATCTCCATCACCTATTTATTTATTGGGCCTCATTGTTTGTCTTATGCATAGCCTTTTGTATAATAGGTCAGAGGTCAGCTAACCTTCTTATCGAAGTGGCAGATAGTAAATACTTAGGCTTTGTGGTCCAGGTAGTTTCTGTCCCAGGTACTCAGCCCTACTACTGTAGGGTCCAAGTGGCCTCCACAGTAGGCAGACTAGTGAGCGTGGCTGTTCTCCATATGGGCACTGAAATGTGAATTTCAGATTGTTTTTACATACGCTTGAAATAATCTTCCTTTTCATTTTTCAACCATTTAAAAATGTAAAAACCACTATTAACTCATGGGCTGTGTAAAAATGGGCAGAGGGCTGGATTTGGCCCATGGACCATAGTTTGTTAACCCTTGTAATAGATGATATCTCATTTAATTTTTTACTGTTTTTTCCCACTTCCCTCTTTAGATTAGCATTTTAGACCATAGAAGTTAAACTTTTTTACATTATCAAAGAAATTTAATTTTCTGGCCCAGCCGCTGTGGCTTGATGGTTGAGCATAGACCCATGAACCAGGAGGTCACAATTTGATTATGGGTAGGGCACATGCCTGGGTTGCAGGCTCGATCCACAGTAGGGGGCATGCAGGAATAGTGGATGGATGATTTTCTCTCATCATTGTTTCTATCTCACCCTTTCCCTGAAATTAATAAAAACGTATTAAAAAATAAATTTCTGATTAGTTTTGCCATTATTTTGAAAGTGAGACTGTTCTTGCTAAAGATTGAACCCCAAAATACACATGATATAATTCTGGTGTTAGAAAATTATTTTTTAAAGGATTAACTTTAATTCATTTGGAATTTATTTTGATGTTTAGTGAGATTGGCGATCTAAATTTATTAATTTGTTTTCATGTAGCAAACCAATTGTGGATCATTTTTAAATTCCATAGTATTGAGATCCCAGCTGTGTCTTGGGTGCTTTTGATCTCAGTCTTTCATCATTATAATGCCCCCACTTTTCGCTTATGGGCAAGAAGCATGGGACCAACAAGTGATGCAAATTCCACCTGGTTCTTGGCTTCTCTCTTTCTGTTTGAGCTTTATTGGGTAGTCAACTGGAACTCCTGTAGACATATAGATACATGTGGAAATAGTTCCCTAAAAAGAAAGCTTTTTTTATCTACATGCATATTTTTCATGAGGAATGACAACCTGATCTCCACACTGAGAAACAAATGCGCAGGTAATATTTTATATAACAAACATAAAATTTTGGCTTTTGCTTTTGGAAAATATTGTTGTCTGTCTGTCTATCTATCTATCTATCTATCTATCTATCTATCTATCTTGCCTGTAAGGTTTGGCAAGAATTTTCTTTTGTTTCGTCGTTATAGGTGTGCTAAAGTGACTCAGAATATAATTTGAGGATAAACAAAAACCTGTCTACTGCAAATTATAAATCTTAAATTTGCAGGAATGGTTTTCTTACTCTTGAGACTTACAAACCTGTCTGCTCCCAATTCAGTTGATTATGAAGAATAGACACACTGCTTTTATTTTCTGAGAGCACCAAAGAGTATTCCTCCTGAACCACAGTGCTGTTAGTGTCAGTGACGGATTTGCCTTAAGTTATTTTTTGCGCGGAGCTGTACTTTTTACAAACTCTGCTAAGATTCCTTTCTAATTCTTTGGTTTGCAGAAGAAAATTTCTACTGCAGAGTCCTTCCTCTGATCAGCCAGCATTTGCAGTTAGAATGTTCTTTCAGACTTTTCTATTTTCCCACTGGATTGCCATGTACTGTGTGAAATGAGGTGGCAAACTTCACACAGGAGTTAAAGAGATGAGTAGTGCTGGGGATACAGGTGATGGAAAGTACAACTTGCCCACAAGTTTTAGATGAGAGGTTGAACGATATGTCTTAATCCAAAGAGGAACAACTTCAGTCCAAGGTGCTTTTTGGTTGAAATGAGATTCATTGCTTGATTACGCTCCAGATGGGCTGTGAGCTTCGCTTAGGAAACTGGTTCCAATTTTGTGTCTTTACAGTGGTCTTCAGCTACCATCTGGACTAATCTCTTAAAATTAAAGTGGAATTAGATGTGATTGTTTGACTTGAAATTTGAAGCCTGTGTTTGTGTTTAGCAAGACTACCAGGATATACTTAGAAGTTGTGTTCCGCATCCCCCACCCTATATGTATTTGAAGAAAAATTAAAAAATCAATAGACCCACATAAAATGAGAGGCCAGTGTGGAAATGGCCTTGAATTCCTGTTTGAAAGCCAAATTTATTTTTATAAGCCTTTAACGGAAGACAGCTTGTTCTTCTTTGGATAATTGGCCCAGGCTTTGTCCTCCTCTTTCAAATAGGCTTTGACCAAAAAGACCCAACTGTGAGATGAATAGGAAAAATGAATTTGGGAAGTAAAAGAAAAAAAAAAAGTTTGTTTTTCTTAATATGAAAGCAAAATAGTTATATGGAATCTTTTAAAAAAATTACTTTTATAAGCTGCTGTCTCTTGACAGAGTCAGAAAGTCAGTGCTTAAATTAAGCACATTCGTCACTGCAGAAATGAATGGGATTCTGAAGTCTTTAATGTGGGTCTATAAATACAAGCCTTGTTTAGTCCTGGCATTTTTGCAAAAATGAACTCCTGTGCCCCCATCTCTCCCTCTCTCTCATTTCTTAGTGTCGTAGATCTAGACTTAAGCATTTGCACAGCCATCATAAGTATTTCCACATTGGAAACCGAGAGGAACTTGGCTGGATATCCTTCTGATTTTCATGGGAGGGAGTTATTTTTCCCCTTTCTGCTTTAGAAGTCAGATACTATATACTCGCTATTTGGACTGAACTGGCTTGAAAAGTCAAACAGGAATGAGTCCAGCTACTAAATTTAGAGAACTGATTCATAATTTCTTGATTTTAATACAGTGGGCAGGGTTGTCATTGACCATTGCTGCTTAACTCTCTGTGACTCTGGTAATTCAGTTCATTTAACCAAGGGCCCACTGGTCCTGGCATAGATGGTTCCTGCGGTGGACCAGTTTCCCGGCCTGTGCAAGTATTTCAGATGTCAGACATGGTCTTTTTCTCTTCCACCCCAGTTTACTACTATATTGTGTTTTGTTTTGTTTTTAAACTCAGGCTTTATGCTCCTGTCTCATTGACATTTTCCAAGCCCCTTTTCAAATATAGGTAAAGTGAGATTTTAAAATAAGTGGGAAATTACATTTTGCATAGATGTTCTTTTGTCTTACATTCTCCTCATGTGACATTCCCACTTGCCATTGGGAAGAACAGTTATTCAAAGAGCACTTAAAAATGTGCCCCCTGTACCACTTCCCCGACCATTATTTCTAAAGCTCTCTAAAAGCCTGTCTCATTTCAGGATTCATAAGACCATGGAGGTGAAAAGCATTTGGCACATTGTTCAGTATTCCACGAATTTGTAGACTAAATACATTATTCTTCCTGTGGTGCATCCAAAAGATATCGTCATCTTTTAAAATTGCAATTAGCACTATTGTAAAATTGGCCCATGGAAGGTGATATATTAAAGTTGTGTGTGTTTTGGATTTAACGTTGCTTTACTTAAGGATGTTAGAGGTGACCTAATCCTGCTTCACCTGGGTATACAGGAAGGAAAATTGAAACTTTTTTTTTTAATTAATAAATTACAAATGGAAGAACTTGGTAACTGGGTTTGAACAGTTTTTTAAAAATCACAAGCACAGATGGCTCACCTGGATAATTTGGAAGGAAACCAGATGAGCAGAATGGAGGGGGAGATTTAGGGAAGTTATCTGGATCATTCAGCTTCTTTGTCTTTAACTATTGGAGCCCAATTGAGTTTTTGGATGTCAGAATTACCTTCTGGAATAGTACTTGAACTTTCCAGGAAAAAACAAACAAACATTAAAAGAGACATTGAATTTCTTAGTACCGTATAAGAAATAAGTAAACTGAGAAATAAGTAAACTGAGACGTCAAGCACTTCCAGGCTGGGAACCTCAGGGAGTTTCCTGGCCAGGACAGGCTGCTTGTTGTTCCTCTTCTCTCCCTTCCCTCCTCTTTTCTCCCTCTCTTCCTCCTGGTAGTCCTTCCATCCATCAGGATAAGGTCTGTGGAGAAAAGTGGCCACAATACAACATCTGTAAACATTTCATTTCCTTGTCACCGTTCCCTGAGAGCTGGCATTGGTGAAAAGCCTGCCTGTTTGTCCTTTGGCCTGGCAGTTGCCAGAGGGGAGCTAGTCTTTATTCACTCTTGTATCCCTGGGCTACCTTAATGTGGGGCCTGTGAATAGGGAAAACTCCACATTATGGAGGCAGCGGGCTGAGTGGGAAGAATATGGCATTTGTAGTCAGACTAGTGACTTTAGGCAGAATAACTCAATTTCTCTGGTGCTTATCTGTAAAATAGGAATAATGTCTAGTTCAAAGAGGTGTGAGAACTAAAATTTACATAGGAGGCAAGTGCTTAATACGACGCATAGTACGCAGGGTAGGTCATCCTCAAGAAATGCTAGTTTTTTCCCTGCTAGAACTTATTGTACTTTTGGATGACTAAATTAACATTCAACTGATTTTTTTGAGCAATTAATATGCAAAACTTTTCTAAGCGCTGGGAGGAATAAAACATGAATGATAGGCAGCATTTACATGCACAGGTACTCTTTTAAGCCATGTGCAAGTTTATCAAGTTGAATCTTCTCTACATGGCTGTGAGATATGCATCATTATTATCCCCAGTTTCTAGGTGAAGAAAGAGAATAGAGAATTAGTTTGCCTGAGATCACACAGCTAATAGTGACGGAGTTGACTCAAGCAAAAGAGTAAAGTGATGAATGTAAATCAAGGCACAGTATGGTAATATTTATTCTAAAAAAGAGTGAGCCCTGGCTGAGTAGCTTAGCTAATTGGTTAGAGTGTTGTCCCAATGTATGCAGGTTTGATTCCCATTCAAGGCACATACAAGAATCAACCAATAAATGCATAAATAAATGGAGCAACCAATCAATGGTTTTTCTCTCTCTCACTCCTCTCTCCCTCTCTCCCTTCCTAAATAAAGAGAGAAGAAAGTTGCTAAGAGACTAGAACATAAACATTTCATCACAGGGAAAAATTTTGTGACTGTTTGGTGATGGATGTTAAATCAGACTTGATGTGATCATTTTGCAATATATACAAATATCAAACCATGATTGTACACCTGAAACGAATATAATGTTATGTGTCAATTCTATCTCAAGTTTTAAACAAAGGGTAAAAGTGACCAGATGATTTAGAAGAGAAGGCAATTCTGATTGTTTTGGGTGGAGAAATTAGGAACGGCTTTGGGAAGAAGGTGTCGTTTAAGCTGGGTGTAGAAGGAATGGGTATGCTCTGGAGAGCTAGAGACAGGGCCAAATGGAGAAGACTGTGATGCCACATAGGAAGGAAAGCTCGGTGGTGCCCAGGGGCAGCAGACAGCTTAGCTGGCTTTCTGGGTGTGTGATAACTAATCCGGAAGCAGTCCCCTCGCACTGGTGCTGGGATCCCAGACCTGAGATGGGGTTTGGGAACAAGGCTTCCCCTGCCTGAGGCTGTGGTGTGGCAGTGTGGGAGCCTGAATATTTTTAGAGAAAAGTCAAAGCATAAGCCAGGTGACTATGCCAAACGAAACTGTGGATCTGAAGAGTAGAGGAGTGGAAAGTGGCAACACAGGACACGAGTGAAAATGTTTGAAGCCGTGGTTGTAAGGGGAGCCCAGAGGATCCTTTGAGCCAAGGATGGTTTCTACTGTGTCTTTTTAATAGATGCTGGCGATCCTGGACATGAGTGCCAGCAACTTATTAAATGTTCTCTTCGTAGAATTGACAACAAGTAGGAGACAAAAGGCTGGACAGGTAGCTTGAAGAGGTGGTGGTAAAAACATAAAATCCTAAATGTCAGTGTCAGGTTTGGACTGGAAGACTCTGAGAGGATGTTGAAAGTTTTTTGTGTGTTTTTTTTCTTGGCGGGGGTTGGGGGGAGCAGGTAGGGAGGGGAAAATAGTGACAAAATGGGGATTATGTTTGAGGAAGATGGATCTGGCATTTATAGGATGGATGAGATGGTTTTGATGTTCTAGCCATGGCATTGAGTTGGTGCCTTTATGTCTGGAGATGGAATTTCCAAGTCTTTGTTACTGATTTGAATTGGAGGATGGGAGATAAGGAAGGAGTAAAAAAGTGACTTTCATATTTTTAATAATATGTTTTTTCATTTAAAAGATATTTGCATGAGTTCTATGTGGCAGGCAAAGTGCTAGGTACTGGGTATGCAGTGCTGAGCCACTGTGTGCGAATGGGTGGGAGGAATAAAGTGAAAAGTGGCTCTGAAGTTTTGAACCCTGGACATGGGCAAAGTGACATTTCCTGGAGGGCAGGCAGTGAGGAGTTGGCTTGGAGACACTGGTGATGAATTTTGTTGTGATGAGTCTAGTTTGAGGTCAGTCGTGGCAAGTAATCCATTATAAAATTAGACATCTTGGGCAGAAGTTAGAGATGGCAGTAGATGGAAGGTGGATGAGAAAGCAGAGGTCATGTAAATATTCAAGGGCAGAGGGCAGGAGACAGGACTTTGCCAGCAAAGCATAGATTTTCAGGGACAGAAGGAAGATCCAAAGAGGAGTGAAAGTTGAAGTTGAAATTTGAAAGTATAACTTACACACACACTTGAAGAAAACTGTAGAAAAATGTGTGTGTGCGCGCGCTTATGCTAGCGCTTTAGAACAAGGTTTCTTAACCCCAGTGCTAGTTTGACATTTGGGGCCAGATAACTTATATTGTGGCTGGCTGTCCTGCATGTTGTACATTGTAGGATGTTTAGCAGCATCCCTGGGTTCTATCCTGAGATGCCAGGGGGTAACCTTGGGCAGCGTTCTCTCTTCCCAGTTGTGACAATCAAAAATGTCTGCATACATTGCCAAATGTGCCCTGGGGTACAGAATCAACCAAACTTGAGAACTGCTTCATAAGTTATGATGTTGACATTTTCTTTGCTTTTTTTCATGAATTTCCCTCCAGGGGAAGGTTTGAACCTTTATTTGGCTGCAAGTGTATTTTTGCGGCTCAGTTCTCCAAGTTACAGCCGGAAAACATTGGAAATGATGCTGTGAAGCAGTTTCCTGGGCTGGAGAGGAGGCGCGGACTTGCAGGGCTGTTTCACTTCAGCTCCTCACGGGCCTGTGCCTGTGAAGTGTCTGCACTTGTGGACGTCAGTGTGGGTGGAGTAAACTCTGGAAGTTTAGGGAATTTATTGGTTTCAAAAGGAGTATTATTTTACAGAAGTCCCTGTGCAGCCCTTCCATGTTTTTAGGAAAAACCATTTAAATGTGTCATATAGAAGAAAATAGGTGTGTCCTAATAGGATTCCCTAAAAGTTCCTGTTGAATACCTCCCTCCACCAAATGAATGGACATAAGAAGTGTACTCTGGTCCAGCAGTTTCTGCCTACTTACCATGGTGTCTTTTCACCTGGTAGATGAATTATTTCCTTTGGGGGTTTCTTTGTCTACCCATGTTTGATCTCACTGACATATCTAGACGTTGAGTCGTTCAGTGGCTGCTCCCTTGGTGGCAGTGACTCCTTGGTCTGCGGTTCCTCTTCGGGCGGTTGCGGTAGCAGCTGCTCTTCAGTTGGCAGCAACTCCTCTGGTGGGTGCTGTTCACAGCTGTGGTGGCTCTTCTGGCTGGTGGGGCGAGGTTTCACATACAGCTGCTGTTCCTCAGCAGAGGGTGTGGTGCTCAGGAGGTTGCTGTTGCTTGGATCTGCTGTGTTGATTTAAAGGCACAAAATACAACACAACAAGGCACCACGTACCAGGCACTATACACAAATATATTCACGATATTAATAACCCCAAATAAAGGTGACCACCTGAATTAAGAGAATTAGGGGATAAGGAAGGAGGAAGAGAAAAAGAGAAAAGAGAAAAAAAGAAAAGAAAATTAGGGACCAAAAAAAGGAGTGCAAAAATGAAAGTGGGAAAAAGGAGGGGGGAAAGTAAAAGCGAGAAAAGAAAGGAAAAGAAAAAAAAAGAGCGAAAAGAGAGAATGAAGTGGAAGAGGGGAAGAGACTTTTTATATGAGGAGAATGCTCCTATAGAACAGCCATTAATCCCAACAAATTCCAGCAACAGCTCCCTGGAGATAAATGCAAACTAGAAACAACCAATAATATAACGATGAAAATAGAATGGAGAACACTAATCCCAAAATAAAATAAAGAGAAAATAAAATGGCACTTTAAAAAAAATGGTAAAATGGTAGCAGTAATAATACTGGTTAAAAATAAGAAGGTAGTAATTAAAAGGGTAAAATCAGGTGATGGAAAAAAGAAGAAAAAAAAAAAGAAGAAGAGGAAAAGAAAAAAAAAAGAAAAAAAAAGAAAAAAAATTGGTTTCTTAGTTAAAAGGTGAAAAAAGAAAAAGAAAAAAAAAAAATATTGCAGTAGTGAAGGTCCTTCGGTTCTTCTATTCTTCAGTGTGGCTCGCCTTAGACCTGCCAGGTATTCAGGAGAGTGTTGAGTTTCCCTGCGATACACTGTTCCTCTGTGTTGTAAACCACAGTCCTTATTTTAAAGCAAGCCGCATTTGTTTCCCAGACTGCCTTATTTTGTGTTTAGCAAAGAGTCAGTTTGTGGGTCAGCCTCTGGGTGGCAGTGTTCTGGGGTTGGCCTCTGAGGCTACAGGGCCTCTCTGTCCAGTGGAAGTTCACTGCCCAGAGCTGGCTGCGTAAGAGTTACCAGTGCTGTGTTGTTGCTGGGATTGAAAATCCCTCTATAGGCCAGACCCTGTTAACTCCCAGGGACTGATCAGGTTATTTTAATCCTTGATCTCCTACAGGGTGGAATCTGGGTGTGGCTGTGCTCCTTGCCTGGGGGCTGGGGGGAGGAGTCTCACTCTCTGGAGAGAATGGCTGCCTCAGACGTGGGCTCAGGGGTGTCTCAGCACTCAATTCGCTGCCACCTCTCCTGGCCCCCCTTCTCTCCTCAGTCTCTCCCCAGATTCCACTCCTCCGCACACTCTCCCTCTCTTCAGCACAGGTGAGTGTCTGTATCCGAAATGTCCCATGAACAGGGTTCAGTGAAAACAAACAAACAAACGCCGGCTGCGGAAACGGGGAAGGCTTGGTTTCTGTAAGCTTCTTCTCTTACCGGGACTGCATGGTCTGATCAGCTCTTCAGGCTGCCCCCTTTAGGCTCAGTCCTCTGTGATCACAGACCGAGCTCTCAATTCCCCCGGCAGCGCCAGGAATCCCGCGGTTCTCCTTTCCCCTGTTAGGGGCTGTGCCTGTCCCAAGGGACGCGGCTGTCTGCCACGCGGTCTCCCTCCGACTCTCTGGGCTCAGAGGTCTGGCAAACTTTCCTGCCCAAATCCCTGGTTTTTTTACCTTTCCAGGGGAGTTCTGCTCTTCCCGGCTGTAAACTGTCTCGCCAGCTGAGGAATTTCGCCAATTCGGGGTGGATGTTACTAGTTTCAGCTGCTCACTCCATTTGCTCAGGGACACGACCTGGGACGCGTCTGCCTATACCGCCGCCATCTTCCTCACCTGGTAGATGAATTATTTGAGTTGAATTGAAATCCCTTTTGGTTTTGAAAGAGTAGAAGTGGTTCTGGGAGGCAAAAAAGCATGGGCTTACATCTGTGCAAGATGTCAAAGACCACGTTTGAGACGGGGTCAGGAGTGTTCCCATTTTCATTTGGAACCTTATTTTCAGGTTGGCTGTGGATTGGCGTGTGCCTGTTTGGTCAGCAGAGGGAGGGTGTCCCTCCCCCTCCCTGGAGTTCTCCAGGTGCTCCCCTCTTGCCTTTGAATCTCAAATTGATTTCTGACAGGTGCTTGATGAAGAAGTGATTACTGTGGTCAGTTTGGCCTACTAAGCTATTCATAGGGCTGGAGAAATTGCCAGAAATGAGAAGCACACAGGAAAAAGAGAACTATTTCTAAGTAGTTTCAGTTGCGTTTAATCTTTTAAAAGCTTGCAAATGCTAAGAATTGTGCTCATAACTAGAGGTGAAACAAAAGCAAAGAGATAAGAAAGGATGTGTGGTTGTAGTCAGAGGCCGGGTGGAGGCCTATGCAGCCGAGACAGATTTCCCTTCATCCCAAGTGGAGTTTTTGAGGAGCATGCTCTAGGGGGTCCTTTCTCTCTTTGAAAAGAGCAAAAAGTGCCTATGACACCTTTGACTACTGAGTAAGAGCTGGACTATCCTACGAGTGTGAAGCACATTTAGACCCTAGTAGAGTTCTGCCTTGGAGACCTTGGGTTGTGTTTCTTTTCCTTGATGATAAGATAGTGGGAGGTAGAAAGGGATGAAGATTGGCAGTTGCTGCCAAAGTGAATTTGGCCAAGTTCATCCATCTGTGTTCCATTGCACACTGCCTCTCATTCTTCCCTCTTTGATTTTTTTTTGAAATAAAATTCTTATTGTAGAAGAGTTTTAGATTTATAGCAAAATTGAGAAGAGAGTATAGAGAATTCCCATATACTCTGCAACTAGTTTCTCCTATTGACATCCTTCTTTGGTGTGGCACAATTGCCACAATTAATGAACCAGTATTGAGACATTATTAACTAAAGTCCATACTTCGTTAGGATTTTCTTAGTTTTCACCTAATGCACTTTTTTTTCAGGATCCCATCCAGAATACCACAGTACATTGAGTCACCATGTCTCCTTACACTCCTTTTGGCTCTGAGAACTTCTCAGACTTTCCTTGTTTTTGATAACCTTAACAGTTCTGAGAATCACTGATCAGCTACTTTGTAGAATGCCCCTCAGTTAGGATTTGTTTTATGTTTTTCTCTATGAGTAGGCCGAGGTTATTGGTTTTTGAGAGGAAGACCACTGAGGTAAAGTGCCATTTTCATCACATCAGATTCAAGGGTGCATACTATTAACCTAAGTTACCACTGTTGATGTTGACCTTGATCACTTGGCTGAGGTAGTATTTGCCAAGTTTCTCTGCAGTAAACTGTGTCTCTCTGTCTCTCTCTGTCTCTCTCTCTCTCTCTCTCTCTCTCTCTCTCTCTCTCTCTCTCTCTCACACACACACACACACACACACACACACACACAACACACACACACGTCCTCCCATTCTCCCTTTGCATACCGCACTCTGGAAGGAAGTTGCTATAAGCAGCAACACTAGGGAGTGAGGGGTTAAGCCCTACTACCGTGAGGGTGGCGCATCTACATACATTATTTGGAATTCTTCTGCATGAGAGATTTGCCCCGCCCCCCCCATTTATTTATTCTGTAATTTCTTTATATCAGTATGGATTCCTGGATATTAATTCTTTGGGCTGTAATCCAACACTACTTTACCTCATTGTTCAAATCGTTCCAACTTTGGCCATTGGAAGCTCTTCTGTTGGCCCCTGTGTCCCTATAGCATACCCTCAGTCTTGTTTTGTTTGTTTAGTTTTTAGAAGCTCTTCCTAACTTTCCCACAATACAAGTTCCTCTTTGATTGATTTTTTTATGAGCCTTGGTAATGCTTTCTGCCCTGTGTGAGGTAGTGACAGATCACATGCTTGGTGGCTGAATGCTAAGGCTTTGGTCTCATCTCAGCTGAGCAGTTGACTTTGTGGTTCTGTTTTCTCTAAAATAAATATACCACAAGTCTTTAGCTAAGGGAGTTGTAAAAATCCAATAAATGTAAAAGGGTTTCACACATAGTAGTTATCAGTCCATGCCCATTTATTGACATTGTAGCACATCTTCAGACTTCCACCTCTGGGCCTTCCCACAGCTCTGGTACATGCTTATTGAATGAACCAATGGTTGTTCAATGAATGCAACTCCAACACTGCAATTCATCAGCTGTTTGACCCATTTCATTCATCTATACATACATATATATATATATATATGTTTTTAATCTTCACCTGAGGCTATTATTCCATTGATTTTTTTAGAGAGAGTGGAAGAGAGAGGGAAAGACAGAAATATCGATGTGAGAGAAACACATCGATTGGTTACCTCCTGCACAAGCCTTGACCAGGGACTGGGCCGGGGAGGAGCTTGCAACCGAGGTACGTGCTCTTGATCAGAATTGAACCTGGGACCCTTTGGTCCACAGGCTGACGCCCTATCCACTGAGCAAAACCGACTTGGGCCATTTCATGTATATTAATTGACAAGCTTCTCCTTTCCTACATAAACTTTTTTAAAAAATTAATTATATCTTCTCACCACACATAACATCGACTCACAGGTACTTACGTCTGCTGAGAAGTAAGTAATGGAGAAAGTGGAAGCCAAACTGAATGTAAATTAGAAAAAATAATGACAGAAGATAAATAAACTATGAGAATGGTGTCATTTCCTTTTTCTTCCAGTTACCTCAACCTTTAAAATGATCTCTTTTATTTGTAATTAAGTACTCGTGTCATTAGATTGCTAGTGAGGGATGAATGAATGAGTGAATACATGTTAGAAACTACATAGAATTCAGGTTTAGGGAAGGGATTCGGAGGAATTATCTTTGGATAATTCATCTGTGAGTTCTCTTGGACTAAACAGTAACGTCGTGGTGGCATTAAATAGAGCAAAGGTGGAATGAAAACTTTATTTACATTGCTAAATTCATTGGGCAGTTAGGGTGTGGCCAGCCACTGTCCTAGAGGGTTTGCAGGAATAATTCATAAACATAAGAATGTGTTTCATGTACATATTCAATTTTTTTGAGAAGAGGAGAATGAGCAGGTCACTTGTGACATTTTATAACCCCTGTTCCAAAATAACTTGAAATGTGAACATCCCATGTTGATGCTTCTCTAAGAAACTAGTTTCCACATGGCAAGATAGGCCGGCCTTCTGCAAGACACGCCCAGAGTGCTGAGTCCAGCGGCTGTTGCTCATCTTTTCTTCTTTCATTCTTAAAACCTGTTGGGGGTTCTTGCTGGTTGTTGTTCATTGCTGCCTCTGAAGAGAACGTTGGTGAAGGCACATTTATATTCTGAAATGTCAGGGAGAAAGGATAAGTGCTTCGGAACAGATGCTGAGGAGTACATTGTCGGTGGTCTTGCTGGTATTAGGCAGCTGCTTTTCCCACAGCACCTAGAAAGCAGTTATTTTCACTCCTTTCATCAAAAGGAGGTTGGATATCACTACTAATTAGAAGGCTGAATTAGAAAGGGCTTGGAGGCAAAGCTTCTTCTGACATTCACAGCATCTCCCTTTCTGGTTTTTCTGGAACATGTTTTTCTTCTGTTCTTTCTAAGAAGCTGATCTGGTTCCTGTCCCCTCACTGACCGGTACCTAGAATGTCAACAGAATGACTTGTGTTCCCAACATCCTGTCCTTGTTCAGGAGAAATGGAAGTAACTGTGTGCCTTTGGAAAATACAAAGCTTACCTGTGTGGAAATTGCCCAAATAAGCATTGCTTTGACACACAGTTTTCCTTAAATGATGTCTAGTGATTTTTTTTTTTAAATGAACATGTTGGGTTTCCCCGTGTCTACGGTGTGTGCCAGATTGAGAATTTGAGATCTTTAGATATGGGAAGGATTTCTTAAATTTATTAAGGTGACATTGGTTAATAAAATTATATAGATTTCAGGGGTACAATTCTATAGTACATCGTCTTGTATACGTTTGTGTGTTCACCACCCCAAGTCAAGTCTCCTTCCGAATATGGGAAGGATTCTGAAGAACATCTGGCCCAACTCCTTTTTATGGTTCTGGAAACAAAGGTCCAGTTGAAGTAAAGTGATTTGGGACCCCAAAACTGGTCAATGATTATCAAGACTAACTAGTACCTGAGTCTCCTGATTCCTGGTTCTGTGATGTTGACTTTGGTTTGTAGTGGGATTGTGAACATTTAATTTGGCTGTCCAATTAGAAGTTCTGTTTCTGTTGAATGATACTGGTATCAGTGGATGTTTAAAACTACAGATAATATACTAAAGTCTTGAGGAATAAATGATATCATCCAGTAAGTTGTTAGAATCTAAGGGGATGTAGAAGAGTGAGAACTGTTCTGAGAATCAGGATATTTTGTCCCAGTTTACCCTCAAGACAAATTTTGAGCAAGTCATCTCTTGGGACTTTACTCAGAAGGGAGCTGGATTTGACTCTTTCTTCTGTCATTTCAAGCTTATATTTGTTTTAATGTTGTACATCTTTCCCAGAGTGATACCGAATGTCTGCAATGTGGATAAGTCCTTATTTAATGTCAGTGTTATTGAATGCGAGTTTCATGTTATTTACATGAATGCTGTTTTTATTGTCAAGGAGGGTGCTACCTCAGTTCCCAAAGTTTATCTACTGTGTTCATTAGCCTTCTGAGTGAGGGGAGATAGAGAGTAAGCTTGCTATTGCGCAAACATTAGACCTCTGTTTGGTTAGAGTTAGTGTTAAACTTGAGAGAAGAACCATGGGAAGAGGAGAAAGAATTATGGCCCAGGAGCCAGATGGTGACCTCTGCATTAAATGGAGAGTGTGTGGGAGTTATGGACCCATCATTTTATTTACCCTTTCGGGTGCCTTACCTGCTGTAGTTGAAGATATTTGGCACATTCCATGAAGATGGCAATCTCAGTTCCTTGTATAGCCCACCCTTCTTTTCCATTCTGACTTTGGTGATGGCAGTGTAGTCTTTTGTCTGCATGGTGTTAGAAATTGAATCATTGCTCTTGCTGTCCTGAGCCCCATTTCACACATGAGAAACCGGAGTCTTAAAATGTAGGTAAGTTGTCCTGAATCATATTACTGGCTTAGGTGGGATCTCAAGCCCAAGTCTTTCTGACTTCAGAGTTTGTACTTTTCACCGTATTACCTTGCAGGTGCCATGCACATACTGCCCCATTTTAAATCTGAGATGTTTCCTTTACCTTATTTTCTTACTGATTAGAAGTTCATTGTTTTCTTCTTTTTCATTACTCTGTAGTGCCTGGCATAGGACCATAATGGAAACATTTGTTTAAAAATAGATTTTTATTGATTTCAGAGAGGAAGGAAGAAGGAGAAAGAGATAGAAACATCAGTGATGAGAGAAAATCATTGATTGGCTGCCTCCTGCACACCCCCCACTGGGGATTGAGCCTGCAACCCGGGCATGTGCCCTTGACCGGAATCGAACCTGGGATCCTTTGGTCTGCAGGCTGACGCTCTATCCACTGAGCCAAATCAACTAGGGCAATGGAAACATTTTTGTTAATGATTTAAAAGTAGCAAATGCGATGAACTGAAAGAGGAAAAAAAACCAAAAATACAGGCAGAGGCTTTTGAGCCACTAAGACTTATTTATACTGGCTCTATCACTTTGTAACCTTGGACACACAAAAAATTAAGTTCTCTAGGCATCAGTTTCCTCACCTTAAAAAGTGGGGAAGCTATTATTTGCCACACTGGGCTGATGTGACATTAGAAGTGACATGCCCTGGCCAGTGTGGCTCAGTTGGTTGAGAGTCATCCAATCTACTGAGAGGCTGCCGGTTCGGTTGTGGGCACAATCCCCAATAGGGAACGTGGAGGAGGTAGCCGATCCATTTCAACCATCGATGCTTCTTTATCTCTCTCCCTCTCCTGGCCACTGTCTCTAAAATCAATAAAAAGATATTTTAAAAGATAGAGTACATTAAACTTGCAGTGCTGAGCACATAATAGGTAATGTGATTAACGTGTGGCCGCCATTATACTTATGTTGATGTTTAATTAATAAAAACCTAAAATGTTTCTCTCATTTTCTCACTCTACTTTTTTCCCCCTGCCTAAAGGCAGAGTGTGTCATTTCCCCTAAATCCCGTGGACTGAATGTTTAATGTTATCAGATTCCTTTTAACGCCCTTTTCTTTCCCCCACCCAGTAGTTCAGGAGAAAACTCCCGCAGCCTAGGGCAGGGTGGAGAGTTGCCCAGCTTTGTAGGCTGACTCCTGGCAGGGCCTCTCTTCAGGGAGCTGGAATGAGCTTGCATGGAAATCAGTCTCTTTTCTTCATGTCTTCCGTCCTCCCTCACAATTCCCTGTTCACTGGAAAAGTCCTCAAAGCTTTTCTTCTGCTGAATTGTGGCCCAGGAGCCGCTGCATTAAATGGCGAGGAACCTGTTTCTTCCCATGCTGAATTTTTGTCTGCCACACTGGCCCCATTGGCTCCTGCCGCCGTCATCTCTTCCCTGTGTTCAGAAGCCACTAACATTACACTTTCTATGGATTGGGTCATCCTCCTTTATTTTATCTATTAGAAGCAATCTCTTTATCTTCCCTTTCCTTCAACATCCTGGGGGAAATGGTCCTCCGAGGCAGAGAAAATTTATCACCATGATGAGTAAGAAGAAATCACCAGTGCAGTACTTGGCGCACAGTAGGTACTCAGTAGATGAAAGAAACTACAGATGACTATGGCCCCTGTAGCACTGTCAACATGTTCAGTGTTTTGGGGGGCCTGAGGGATCTGTTTATAAGGGTGAGAGTTAGAGTCAGTAACTTGGGTTGGAAAGTCACTCTTCCGTCTCTGAATGACACGAGGATGGGCAGTGGTTAGGAACAGGGGTTGGTAAGTGGATTAATCCTGTTGCTCCAACTCTGAATGAGGTACATGTTTGAAAGTTACTTAAAGAGCCTTGGATTACCTTCTGCTTGTAGAATAATTGAAAGACAGTGCATATTTGTGCTAGGTAATAATATGTAGCACTTGGGTCTTTTTTATGTACTTTAAACAGTCTATGTTTCATCGTAGATTAATGTTCTCACCTGTGTCTTTGTTGCATTGTGTTTCTTAGGATGAATGAGTAGGCTTTGCCAATTGATTTCTAAAATGCTTATGAATTTTAAATCTCTGGGGAGTGCAAATTGACATGACAGTATATGGAGCTTCACATTTACTGGGAAACTGCTGGCTTAGTATTCTTCTCCTATTTGTTTCCCAAGCTGTAGATGATATCAGTCAGCAATCAAGTGAAATTCAGGAATTATGAGTTTTGAGGTGTTCCGAAATAGTTAGCTCTGAATGCCAGACCTGGGTGATGATTGCTGTGCATTGATATCTAAAGCATGAATCCTTAGTACATGCTTTAAAAAAAATTGGAAGTTGACTAGTTAAGAGAGGAAGGGTATACAGTTGGCTTCATAAAGTCCTTCTCAGGCTTTTAAAGTCGTAAGTTAAGAGCCTTTGATGGAATACTGGGAGGTTGTTCCTGTGCTTTCTTACCTCTTACGTCATTAATGTAACACGATAGTAAGATGCTGCAAGGAAATCAGAGTATGAATATGCCAAATCATTAGCGGTTTTCTGTCCAAATCCAACTGCCTTGCATGAGGCGTAAGTTCACTCTGTGTGGAGGATAAGGAAAATCCAGTTTTAGTATTAAGGTGATATAATACAATTTATTTACTAGTTCTTTTTTTAAAAATATATTTTATTGATTTTTCACAGAGAGGAAGGGAGAGGGATAGAGAGTTAGAAACATTGATGAGAGAGAAACATAGATCAGCTGCCTCCTGCACACCTCCCACTGGGGATGTGCCCACAACCAAGGTATATGCCCTTAGCCGGAATTGAACCTGGGACCTTTCAGTCCGCAGGCCGATGCTCTATCCACTGAGCCAAACCGGTTAGAGCATTTTTATTAGTTCTTTATATATCGTAATGTGTTTTGTTGGTTTTGGGGTGTTTTTTTTGAGTGAGGAAGTGGAGAAAGGAAGTAAAATCATGGTTCCTATCCTGAACTAAACTGTGGTCAGAGTATATATTTTAGGAGCACAAAAAAAGAGGTGAAGAACAGAGAGTAAGTTTTCCCGACTGTGGAGGAAGTTAAGGACAGGAGTGTGATGGAGGTCATGGGAAGGCAGTGGTGGAGGTGGAGGGTTTTATATGATTTGTGGTATAAGCTTCCTATTTGATGTGGGATATAATCGAGAGAGTCAAATGAAGTTGATGGTGCTAACAGTGACTCTGAGTAGAGAAGACATAGTGATCAAGACCTAGTTTATGACTGTGCTGGCGATGATACTAATACTTGCTTGAGGACTTGGTATGTGCCACACACTTTATATACTTTACCCTATTTAATCCCCACAATGGTCATTTTCAGATGGTAGCTTAGAGGAGTAAATAATTTGCCCAGGGCCATCTAGTAAATGCGGGAGCTGGGATTTGACACCGTGATGTAATGCGGTGAAGTCAAGGTTATTAAAATAAAGACTAATGAAACCAGAGAAATATTTCAAGAGACAGAAGTCACAATATTTAGTAACAGACTAGGTATGTGAACTGAAGGCAAAATGAGAAGAAAAAATATAATTTTCAAATTACAATTCTGGAGAAAAAGGAAGACCATAGTGCTAGTGAATGGGGTAGGAAGAATAGACAATGAGGTTCTGTCTCAGTCCTGTTTACGGGCTCCTTTTCCTAGAAAACAGCCAATAGTGTTAATTTCATCTTTCAGAAAACAGCTATTATGTCAAGTGCTCACTGTCAACATGGAACACAGGTTGTGAACACAGTGCTTTTGTTCCAAACTCCTGTCACACGGGGGCATTGACGCTAGCAGCAGACCAATGCCCATTCCCAGTGGAGCCAAGTTCAAACATCATGCCATCCTGTTGGCCTCTGATTTGGCTAATGATATGGTGGTTGCCTCATTGGCACAGGACAGTGGTAGTCACTGATTGGCAAGATCCTCCCTGGGAAGGACCACACTTATGCTGACTACTCCAGATTAGCTGGTCAGAACCACCAGGAGAGCCAGCTCTTGTCGGTTAATACCGAGTGGATGTAGCATTCTGAAAGTGATCGTCAAGGCCCCAGGGTTCTTAGGCCTGATCAGCAACATGTAGCTGATAAGATTTCTCACAGACTCTGGAGGAATGCTGGCTAAATCTTGCCTTAGGGATTATGATTTCAGTACAGCTGTCATGGAGCCCACGCCTAGTTGAACACCATTTCTCCTCCCTCATCTCTGTATAGTAATGTTTTTGGTGTGTGTGTATGTGTTTATTCACTGTGAATCATTAAGTGTTTTTACTCCCTTCATGCAAGGTTCTTATTTTTCTGGGTGAAAAAGTGAACTCAATAAAAAATGTACTTGATTATAATCAGCTCTCCTTAGGAAAGAATATTAATGTTGTGAGCAGTGTGGCCTTATAGGCAGCTGTCTAGCTGTCCAGAGGTATAGTGCCCTTTGTCCAAAATTATATCCTCCACCTGCTTGCTACAAAATCATCCAATGTACCGGTAGCTGTTAGCTAGCTCTAGTTAAAGAAGGAGAAGCTACCACTCCTATCCCTATGGTCTTTGGATTACATAGAGACACACTCCCTTTAAAGAAACATTATCCTTTCCCTCTCTCCTCACCTCTAGCAAGAATTTCCTGTTAGGAAAACTATGTGAAATCCTGGGTTAATTTGCATTACCTTTCCTAAGGGCTAGTTGGCCAAATATACTGTCCTAAGAGAATTAGGTATAGGCAAGTAAATTTTTGATATGAGTTGAGGAAAGAGCGAAATTCTGGGAAGGGAAAGTGAAATTATGTGAAGCTTGAACAAATAGTGGGCATAATTGGTTGTGTACTTGGGTGTGTATGTGTCAGTGAAGTGGTGAGTATTTTACATGCCACTAGTGGAAGAAGAATGTTGGAAGAATGGTAGATGTTTGCTCAAGACAAATACACCACTTCCTTTAAGAATTTGCAGGTAACCCACCTTTGCTGATATTATCCATTCATTTCATTGACAAGACTCTTTCTGGAGAGAGAATATAGATATGAAGTCAGCCTTAAATTCACATTCTCCCTCTTCCTAAGAGGCCCTTGTTATGTTTAACCTACTTTGGGTGAAGGACAGGGCCAGCCAGCTATTTTCCTTCATTACCTTAAGTAGGATTATAGCTTACCTCATATACTGGGGCCTAGTCATTTGTTTACCAGCTAGGGCTTGGCGTTGTCCGTCTCCAGCTTACCTCCATTCCACTCCCATTAAATCTCAGCAAATTCCTAGCACCCTGAACAGCATATTTCACTTGAATGACTCCTGTGTGACCAAACTCTTAGGGAGCTGAGCACACGGTGGTACCCTTTCATTTGATGTCACAAGATAACCTTTGTACCCTTTGGACTTTGAGCTTTCAATTGAGCTTATAGTTAATTCCCATTGAACATTTCAAGTGGGCAGGGTGTGTGCTAGCCCCAGTGCTCAGAAGAGATGACCCCAGTATGGTGGCCCCACAGCTGAGATCATAAAAGCATCCCAAGTGTCATTTGAAAGTCAAACACTAGGTCACATAGTCATGTTTTCTTTTTTTTTAGTGGGGGAGGGGGAGGGTGTTAATCTCGTCCTTTCTAAGATTTTTGTACCTAGTGATTCTTCATCAGCTTGAAGGCTAACTGAGAAAGCACATTGCCTTGACTGTGTTTTCACTCATTAAATTCTTTCTTCTTTGTGGAACCTGCATAAATGAGACTGGTTCTTGCTGTTTTGTATTGTCTTCAAGCGCGTCGTGGCAGGTGGCACTTGGCCCTGTGAAGGCTGTCCTTGTGTATTGTTTTCATAAGCTTAATAAGGCACAGAAAGGATAACAAAAGAGACTTTTCCTCCAGAGGAGAAGAGAAGGGAGATGAGGCAGTTTGCAGTTGACACGTGATTCTTGTATGAGTGCTCTTTCTGATCTTTTCTCCTCTTCATTTTTATGTTTCTTCTTACCTTCTCTTTCTCCATACAGTTAAAATTAGGAAGAAAATGTATGCCAGTCTCCTGTTGAATTGATTTCAATTTTAACTTTTTCCTAGACTAACTTATTTTTAGTGCCTCTATTAATAAGAGACACCTGTCTTTCTAAAGACAATAAAATTCATGTGGGATAGAGGAAAATAGGAAAGAATTTTCAGTTCTAGTCTGGTACATATTAATTTTGTATCTAGATGGTTAGATATTTAATCTCTTATCAAGAAGCCGCAATTTTATAGCAAGCATTTCTGACAGATTCAGTATTGATAAATATAAAAAGAATTAAAGGCTGTCACAAGAAAATAGAAGCCTGTCCATTTCCTTCTTTTGTGTTCATTTCCTCTATCACTTTTTCTTTCTCTTCCTCATTTTCTGACTTCTCCACACTATTGATGTGTTTCTATTCCCTTTTAATTTCTCCTTATTGCTTTCTGTGCAGAAGGCAGGACAACCCTTCACTGGTCTTGGTAATGATATTGAAGTTGTTTTCATCTGCAGGGAAGGGACAGGATATAGTCTTAGTATTTTGTTATCCATAGGTGAGGAATGCCTTTCCACCTACTATTAGACAAAACAAAACAAAAACAAAAAACAGAGAGACCTTTGGTAGAGAAAAATGGAGAAATTTTGATTGGTCAAAGCATGAACTTACCAAAATACTTCTTTAGCTAGTACCTGTATTAAAGAAAAATGCATTTTTTAAAGTGAAGAAATTCATCTCTTAAGAAGATGATCAGAAAGCTAACCTGAAATGGCAGCTTATTTCCCTATCTTACCTTAACCAAGTAATCAAGTGTTTCTGTTGTCATTAGTTTGAACCATATGAACTTGCTGTTGTTATAAGTCAAAAATAGTTGAATAACATTGATTTCATATAAACCTGATGAGGAAATGGAGACATAGAAAGGTTAATCAACTACCCTTTCCCCCCAATTCTGGCCTTGAACCCAGTAGTCAGAGAACTGAGAAAAAATTTCCCTCCCTCCCTCCCTTCTTCTCTTCTCTAAGTTAACAGATACCAAGGAATAAAGAATATCTTTATAGAAGGGACTGTGGGGAAGTCAAAGTGACTGATATTTTCAGGGGTTAGCAGGCAGCAACAGAAACCCTACCTCTCAGTACTAGGACAATAATTACACCAGATTTTAAGACAAGGCTACAATAGAGCTAGCATCTATAGAAATGAGTGTATCTAGTCACTGGCCATTTTGTTTGATTGTCTGAGCCACATTGGGTTGTCCTTGAGGAGCATGGATTGTGCTGTTTTTCATTGCATTCCTGACATGCTTTAAAAAAGGCTGCCACAATCTACTGTAGTTGATTGATGCTGGGGAAGTTTGCTGCCTCTAACAATAGCCTTTCTCCATGAAACACTCCATTGATACGTTTAAAACTCATTACTGCTAACCAAACAGTGGTGGTTTTATTACTGTACTAATGGAGCCTGGTACTTGGAGGCTGGGACTTGGGGGTGGGGTGGGGTGGGGAGGGGAGAAAGATGGGGCCAGGAATGTGGGCAGGAAAAAAAGGAATCCCTGTCCATGATTAGTGGTGTCCACCATAGAGTTCATGAGGCAGTTTCCAATAAAACAATGTGATAATCTAGAGACAATGCAGGGTTTAATATGCATATGCAAGGATGCACTAAATGAATTATTCCTAGCAGGGAGGAACAGGGCTTTCTCAATGGAGAATCAGCAAGACAGCAGAGTTTTCTAAGGCCTTTTCCAATGAAGTGATTTGCTTTCCTGACAGTGCATGGAGGCGAACAAGTGAATTGTGAAAGATGGGGATACTGATGCACACAGGACCCTGCTAGACTTGGCAGGCTCCTCATTATGGGCAAGAAGACAGACCCAAGTGAAGGCTTTTACCCTCTTTCATGTTTGTTGTAATGTACTGGCATCCTTCCCTCCCTATGCTTTTATCCATTATTTTAATTGGAGTAGTTGATCCATTTACCTTTTTATGTGATTTCTAACATATTTGAGTTTTTATCTACCAACTTACAACTTGTTTTCCACTTGACCTGCCTGTTTTATGTTCTTTCTTTTCCTTCTTGACTTCTTTTGGGTTAAGCAAAAAGTGATTCCATTTTCCCTGTTTTATTGACTTGTTAATTCTTTTACTCTTAGTGTTTATCCCAGAGATTACAGGGCACATCCTTGTCTTACTGCAGGCTAATAAAGACTCTTCCTTTTCCCTCCTTCTTTTTGTACACTGCTTTCATTTGGAAAAGTTCATGATTTTTAACCCCATTGGCAATGGAATGATTTTGTGTTTATTTCCTGTTTAAGTCCCTCCCATGTTTTTATTGACTGAAATTGCTTGTAAATTTCATCAAAGCTCTTGCCCAGTTCACCTGCTCTTGGAGATGCTCCAGTCAGAAGGGAGCATCCCCTACGGCATAGAAACTGTAGTTAACAATATCATAATGACTATGTATGGTGCCAGGCGGGTACTGGGAATATCGGGAGGGACACTTTGTAAAGTATATGATTGTCTAACCACTCTGCTGTACATCTGAAAGTAATACAAAATAATATTGAGTGTTAACTGTGATTGGGAAAAAAAAAGTGGACATCCCCACTGCTGATTTGTTGACTCTAAAATAAATATGGATGCTTTCTATGCCCCCAGGAGGCTGTCGGCTTTTCCATAGCAAGGACTTTCCTTCCCCTTGCACCATGATATCTGGCCCACAGTAGCCTGTCAGTTGAGATTTGAATGATTGGGCTCAACTGAACCAGAGGCCAGGATTTGAGCCCAATTTAGGTAAGCTGTAATCTGTAAAACTACCACCTACCAGTCTCTTCCAGCTGTTTCAGTTGAATCAGGGTTGTTACTCTGTTTCATATACCCTTCCATTAACTTTCAGCCATACTCCCTCACTGGTTGCTACCTGTAATGCTTTTACAGTAATTTAATGAAGTTATAGAGCGCCTCGAGTGTCTAGTAACTACAGTTGTTTTTCAGGGGAACATGAGCAATATGAATGGAAATAATGTGTGGCAAGATCCTTGAATTTGTCTTGGAATTGTTGAGCTATGTGTGCCTGAGGCAGATAAAATACAATAAAATCCTAGTACAAAATATCTTAACACAGACTTAGCTGTGCTCTAGGCCACTGATACTGAGGTCATTTCAGCTGTGATACGGAGAGCTACAGCAGAGGTGTGACCCTTGTCCCTCAGTGGCAGCATTATGTCAGTTCTGTTAGGTCATTGTTGGTTTTTGTTTTTTTTAAAATAACTAGATATTTATCATGTGAATGTGAATATCCAGTTCTCAGTGATGGAGGAGCTTTTTGTATCATGCAGGTTCATTGTTTGGACACAATATAGGCTGTGTAAAAACAGCTTAGATTTGTCAAGCTCTGAGTTCACCATCCAGCCATTGAGTACCTGTGGATGAGCTATATCACCTCTCCCAGTCTGATCTGTGCAGTCAGGTAATAACACTCAGCTTACTTCACAGACTTGTTGGAGGGCTGACTTTACATATTGGTTCCTAAAGGTGTTTGTGAAAACTGTGAGTCACTCTATAAATGTGATCAGTGCAATCTATTCTCTCCCACTAGGTGTTTTCCATTTGGGCAACTTAGAATATAGGCACATGTCACGTAGAGCTTGCCCATACTTATTTATTTCTTGAGGTGGGTGATGGAAGATTGAAACCACTAATACTGAGTTCAAGAGAATCTTTTTCCCACTCTTAACTATGCTATACTTGGTATCTACTCCAAGGACATTCAGTTTGTTCCAAATGAGTCAGTTTTGGGCTCTGTGATATGAAGAAGTCTCTAGAGGTGAGAGAGATAGTGATGCCTTTAAGCAGTGTCAACTTTCTGAGAACAGTTATTCTCAAGATAAATTAGTAAGAAGTTGTTTCCTTAAACAAAAGGCACCTGGTTGATGTGAATTGACTCTTCAGAGAAATATTTACCACAGCTTCTTCTGCCCCAGTGAGTGTGGTCACCAGGGGCAATGATAGCAGCGGTCTTTATCCAGATAGTGTAAGACCTGAATTCAGATGCCCCTTCCAGGGACTGCCAGCCAGGCTAAAGTTTGGTGTGAAAATGAGATGGATGCTCAGTGTCAGCTTCCCTGGACATTGGGAAAACCGTGTTTGTTGGAGCATCTGCCAAGCATGGATGGAGGAGGGTGTTTCAAAATGACAAAACTATTTGAGAGACTAGTAAGTGGAGGAATAGTTGTATAGACATTCTGCTCGGTACCCAGAGGCACTATTGACATGGTCTCCTGAGCCATACATGGGAGAAGAGGCAGAGTGGTTCTCTCCTCTTATCAGGATACCTGTGAGAGCTGGGGAAGGATGGTGGAGGATTGGAGAACACCTTTTGGGACAGAGCAGGGGATTTGGTACTTACCTTATTTCTGGAATTGACTTTGAGGAGTGATGGTTCACTTCTCTTTTGAAGCAAGGTTAGTAGATAGTGACAGTAACTAATAGATAGTGACTAGTATTTTATCTTCAACTGTCATGAAGAATGAACCCATTTTCTAATTTGTGTATGAAAGCTGAACCATGGTTCAGCCCTTACTGTAGAGCAAGTATGCCAAGGCTAACATGGGCCAAATAAACAAGGCTTAAGTTTATGTGGGCTGCAAAAAAACAAAAGCTTCAATTTTCTTAGACACGTAGGTTTATTTCAGTAGGGACATGCTGAATACAAAGGGCTGAAATAAACGAGTAATCATTAACATAAAGTAATAGAACATTTTAATAAAAATTAATATTTTTTCTTAAACATTACCTTACCAGACACTGAATAACTGCACAAATTAATAAGCGCAACACACATAAACCTATTTTCCTTGTTCTCTGAAAGTGAAATATTTCCTGTTGTGCACACCAAACAAGTCAGTACATGACTAATGACGTGGCAATCGGCTGCTAAATATTTGCTGCTAGTATTAGTGGAGAGAAATGGTGCATCTACGCGTAAGGCGCATAAGGGAAATGAATGCAACACGATTAGATTAATCAGTCATTAGCGAACGTTGTAGTTCGTTATTAGTAATTATGTATAACAGGATGTTGTAAAAATTAAGTTACTTGTTTCTTACATACCGTTATATTGGCTAGGCTGCAAAAATATTCGCTGTGGGCCGCGAGTTTCACATGCTTGCTGTAGAGGGCTGGCCAGATGATTGGCAAAGCTTCCATCACATCTCGTAGTTTCTCACACAGTCAAGGGAAAGACCAGAGCTGTAACCTAGTATGTCAGTGTGGACTTCTTCCCCTTGTTCAGCTGCATCCTTTATGAATGCTTCATAGTTGGAGGTAAGTGCCTGAATCTAGCGTTGTCCATGCTAATTTCTAGCCAGACCAACGCGATGACACATCTTTGATTTGGAGGAGACTTTCAGTAAGATTAGATTTTAGTTGCTATATTTAACTTTTAATTATACCTTATTAGGATAAGTTTTAATTTCCCAAGCCATGAAAATGTGGGTCAAATAAGCTAATAGAATTAAAACACACACACACACACACAGCATAACAAACCCTAAAACTGACCAGTTGTGTCTCAGGTAATTAATTAGAATGGCCTGCATGTGACTGTGTCATCGTTCCAGGAAAATAGCCCCAATGTCTTCCAGATTGTCAGCCTGCTTCTAAGGGGACTTGAAATAATGATAATTCGCCTTGGATTTTTGAAGATATAGGAAGTTCAGCCTTAACAATTCAGGTATAGGTTGTCCTCTGTGGGTATCTGCAGTGAATTACAATTCTGTGTTGACTTCTACATGCAGTTTATCATCCCAGCCTCATTAGGGAGCACAAAGTCGCCTGAGCAAACTTAAGGTAGCACAGACACACAGATCTGATGTGTGTGAGGTTCCTTAAGCTAAACAGAAAATACATGAGTTTATCTGTTAATCCAGATGATTCATGCCCCTCTTTGGCCTCTTGGAGGCCAGCGATTGAGAGGTGACTGAAGTTTGTGCTGAATTAGTGCCTGAAGTCTCCAGATAAGAAACTTTAAGAGTTTGGGAGTTCTGTGAATGTCATTGGCACATTGTAGACTGCCATCAGAAACTCCTTGCTTTCTGTGAGCTGCTTCTGGTGACCGGTTGGGGCAGGGGACAGCCTTGCTGTTGGTCAGTGTGGTGTGGTGCAGAGAGCCGGGGCCGAGAGGGTGGCAGGCAACAGCCTAGGCCTGGGGACTGTCGGTGTGCCTGCACAGAATTGTTCTTGCAATCTGTGCACATGTGGCCAAAATAACCAGGGCCCCGAGGCATAGGACTGAAAGGCTGGCTTTCCAGGCAAAAGATCAGAAAGAAGAAAACATGCCAGCACATAATGTATATCCTCCTTCGCTCTGCTCCCCTCTGCGTTTGCAGTCCCACCATGGAACTCCCCTTGCATGTGCCTCATGGAGTTGGTGCAAGAATCGCACTGAACCTGGACTGTTATTTTGACCTGCCCGTCTGTTTCTTTGTGCACCAGTGAGTGTGTGAGTACATGAGTGGATGTTAAAGATAATAGCAGTTCTTGTGCAACAGTTGGAACTTAGGAAAATCATCCTTTATTCCATTGCCTTTCATTTGGTAATTTTCCTTTCCTCTTCCTTTGTGTACATAGAACTTTTTTGGCCACATTTTTTTTTTAAGTTGTGTAGAATATACCTCAGATAAAATGTACCATTTTAACTATTTTTAGGTGTGCAACTCAGTAGCATTTAGTACATTCACATTGTTGTGCAATTATCACCACAACTCATCTCAAACTGAAACTCTCTACCCATTAAGTAAGTAGTAGCTCTCCACCTCTCCCCTTTCCCCCAGCGGCTGGAAACCTCTGTTCTATTACTCAGTCTCTATGAATTTGCCTATTTAGGCACCTCATATAAGTAGAATCAGACAATATTTGTTCCTTTGTGACTTGCTTATTTCACTTACCATACTGTCTTCAAGGTTCATCCATGTTGTAGCATGTATCAGAACATCATTCTCTTTAAAGGCTGAATGATCCTCCATTGTGTGTGTATGTACCACATGTTTGTCCATTCATCTACTGCTAGACATTTGGATTGTTTCTATATTTTAGCTATTGTGAATAATGCTGCTATAAACATTGGTGTACAGGTGTGTGCATTCCTGCTTTCAGTTCTTTTGGGTATGTACCTAGAAGTGGAATTGCTGGAACTCAAGGTAATTCTGTGTTTAACTTTCCACGGAGGCTGCACCATTTTATACTGCCGTCAGAAATGCACAGGGGTTCCGGTTCCAATTTCTCTACATCCTTGCCAACACTTATTATTTCTTCTTCTTTGTTCTCCTCCTCCTCATTCCCCCCCCCCCCCCTTTTTCTTCTTTTGATAGTAGTCATCCTAGTGAGTGGGAAGTGGTATGGCATTGTGATTCTGATTTGCATGTGTGTGTAGATATTTAAAATGTTTAAACAGAGCATACATGGCATTTTGCATCCTTGCTCAGTTAACATTTTATCCTGCTCTCTTTTCCCTTTAAGACGACTATTTTTAATTGCATCTTTCTGGGATCCATGTTGAAGTTGCCAGTTCTCTGAAGAATTAGAGCCAAGAACGCATATGTGGCCTTTGCTGCAGAAAGGAAAAGGCCAGAGTGAATCCGTGTGTAGATAGAGGCCCCTGAGAAAACCCCCAGAGGAAGCTGGGGGGCTTCCTCTGTCCGTTTAGGTCCTTTGAGGCACTTTACCAGTGAACGGATGTGCTGGTCCTGCAGAATATGGGAGGGAGTCCAGTTGTAATAAGCAAGCTCCCAGTGAGAGAAAAATGGATTAGACCAAGGCAATACCAAGCTACAGAGACAGAGCGAAATCATCCAATTTATCATCCTTCCCCCAAGGCCGAGAGCCTTTTAAGTAGTTTGGGAGAACTTTGAAGGGGTAGAGAAAGCCCAAGAGTAATTTCAACATTTGTCCCCTCCAGGCCAGTTTGTTAGAAGCCCTGTTTTACCAAAAGATGAAGGTGGTGATTAAGCAGAGCTTTTGAAAAAGAATGTTAAAATACTTCATTAGGAGAGATGATAGGGTATGGTTACTAAACACCAGGGTATTTAAGAGAGTAGTGAAGCAAAAATGAGTGCTTTGTGCAAAGACTAATTTGGTCATCAAAATTATGGAAGCTTTCAGAAGATACAGAGAATGCTTGCAAGCAGAATGCAGTTTTTTGTAGGTCTGAGCTAAAAAAATATTTATGATGGAGCTTCGTTTGTAAGCATGATTTCTAAGACTAAAGCTGAATGTTACTTAAAATGCCAGTAGGAAAACACCCACACTTCTTTGCTACTATGTTTTTAGTTTTTAAAATATTTTACTGATTGTTTTAGAGGGAGAGGAAATGAGTAAGGGAAACATCAGTGTGAGAATGGAACATTGATTGGCTGCCTCCTGCACACCCCCTACTGGGGATCCAGCCCACAATCTGGGCATGGGCCCTGACCAGGAATGGAACCAGCAACCTTTTGATGCACGTTGGGATGATGCCCAACCAACTGAGGTACACTAGCCAGGGTTAAAAAAATTGCACTTAAAAATCTTTTTAACCCGTAGTTTTTGGAAAGAAGCCTCTATTTCTAAGTATAATTTGAAATGACCAGTTCTTAATCAGGTCCCTTCCAGAGAATGGGTATTTGTCCTACCAGGTGACCAGGACCTCATTTGACAGTGGGCCATGGGGCATCACTGAGGAGTTCATCTGTGTTTCTGGAAGGTGCTGCTAAGCCACCTCTGAATCCAAAAATTGTCAGAGTCAGCTCTGAGCTGCATAGTTACTCCAGTTGATTATGTAGAGATTTGCAGACTAGAGCAAAGAGAAGAATGATTTCAATGAGCCTGAGGGACTAATTTATCCATGTCTGTGGAACTCAGCTCCATAGTGGGGCTGCGGGGGATGGTTTCCACAAAGACGGTGCCTCTGTAAAGATACTTGGAAATCCACTGGTGGAAAGAACTTGACCAGGTTCCACTCTGTATCTGTTTCAGGGGCAGCATGAGATTGAGCACAAGACTAGAAACAGGAGACCTGGGTTCCAGACTCAGATTTGACTGTTGTGAGCCCCAGACCTCTAGTGTTGGTAGCTTAAATCTTTCTGCAAGGTTTGCTGGCAGCTGCGTCTTGTAGACAGGAACAGTTTGGGGATTGTAGAATACTGCAAGCATTGTTATTAGGAAGTCAAATAGTAAAACTGAAATGAAAGAATAACTCTCCTGCCCTGCCCCCGTGACTCACTTCCTCTTTGGCATTACTTAGGATTCTCTCATCGGCGGTGCAAAGCTCTTAAAGTCTTTGGCTCTTAAGACGGCAGAGTCGAATGAATGACTTCAGAGTTCAAAAAATAAATTATTGGTCCATTATGGACCTTGTGGTGGTTTGCTTAATCCCAAAGCCAATAATGTGAGGTGCTTGAACCAACCACAAAGTGATTTTCTTCTTTTTCCTGTGACAGTGGTAAGGTTGCAGGTACAGCATACGCAGCACTGCCTTGTGAGGCTGTTTCTGGATACTTGATAACGTGCAGCCACGTTGGGACAACAAATCAATGCTAATGTGTCTGGGGAAAATCAGGTGCAATTCTGAAGTGTAAGTGTCCACCCACAGGTCTTGCAAAGGGGGGAATGTTGGAGCCTCACAGAGCCTCTTACTTTGTGAACTCTATAAGCATGGCCAACAGTAGATAGTTGGTACATTCAGGCTCCCTAAACTCTTTCTCTTTGTCATATGGTTTCCTCCAAATGCTTATCAAAGGACCCTTAATTCACTTAGAAACTTCTAGAAATGTAAGCGGACTCAGTTCTATTGCTGAGTCTCAGCGATTGTAGAGCTCATTGTCTTTTGTACTGAGTCAAGTGGAATACACAGAGATATTAGCAAGGATTGGTGTTTTAGGAATAGTATCAGTGTAGATAAATGAAAAGGTTTAGGTGCCTTGTTATTTTGCATGATGATATCTTCATGTATATTTTATTCTGCTTATATAATTATATAATCTAATTGCTATTAATGTGCTGTGGCTTATTGCTTATGTTGTACTGAACACCAGGTGCTTGACATTTGTCTCCAATCTTTAGCAATACCTACAAGATAGGTGGTTTTATTGATGAGGAAACTGGCTTGGATAGGTAAACTCTACTAGACCATGCAAGCTGTGTTTGATATCACCTTTGCAAATCTCAGAAGACCTGAGTGGATTAGGTCATGCTGTGCTGCCTCCCATGTTTAGGGGAATAGGCTTAAGAAATTCAGGGAAAGTACTTTCCTGCTGAGTCATGTTTTCTTAGTCACAAGGTGCTTTAAGTGTTTTGTGCTTGTGTGAAACATTCTTCCAGGAATTGTCTTGTCCTGATGTCTTGCCAGTTAAGTCATGGATGCCCAGTGGGAGGAGATCATGTGATGTTCACGTTGCCCTATGAAGAGGCACCAGGAATATTGGTTTGCATCCTGGATTTTGATCCCACTGAGTTTAGAATTTTGGTTTCTATTATTATAACTACACAATTGATTTAATTAGGTTGATGTGTGGCTGTCTCAATTGTTTTTTAGTAAACTGCTTTGTTGAAGTTTAATTTCTATTCCATAAAATTCATTCATCTTAAAGTGTAGTTGTGAATGATTTTTAGTAGATTTACAGAATTATGTCACTATCACCACAGTCTAGTTTTAGAACATTCCTGTTGCTCCCAAAAGAAACTTTGCTCTGGTTGTATACGGTTTTAATTCTCTTTTACAGCGCCCTCCTCTGACTGCCATCAGATTTTTCCAGCTGGTTGTGAAGAGGAGAAACCATTTTTTAAAATTATCGTTTAATTTTATCAAACTCTTAGTACAGGATTTGGCATTCACCACGTCAGGCACTGTTCTAGGTGCTCTGTGAAGATTAACTCATTTAATTCATTGATTCCTCATTTAACTCATTGATTCCTCAGAACACTTTTTTGAGATAAGTACTCTCATCATTTATATTTTACAGATGAAGAACTAGAAACACAAAAAAGTTAAATATCTTGACCCATTTTATAGCACCAGTAGTGGTGGAAGCAGGAGCCAAACATGTTATTCTGAGTGTTCTAAACCACCTAGTGAGACTAGGAAGAGTTGGGAGGCAGAAGCCAGGTGGATGGAGGACATCAGACAGAGTAAGCTGGTCCCTCTAGGAAAGAGTCCAGGCCTTCAGGCAGGCCCGGGTTAATGATGCCTTAGTAAGGTATTGAGTAAACCAACCTGATAAACCATCCTGGTGGTCTGCATAGCGCTTATCTGTCATCTAGGTCTCACCCCTCCATTCACTGTCCCTTTGTCTTGGTGTCATAGGCAGCAAAACATGTTTTTATGGGCTTACTTTGGTTTATATACTGGATACCAAAGAGCTAGTGTTGGGGGAGTGGGGGGTGGTATGTGTGTGTTCTGGTCAACAGGTCCTTGGTGAGGGTCTGAGGAGCCAGGCCTAGAATGATCTGTGGGAGAAACTGGGCCCAGTCCATTTCCCTGTGTTTTGTTCTTTTTCCTGGCCCCATTCCCCTTTCCTTACAAGTGGTTGTATTACGGCCATTGAGGTCTGCCCATTACCCTAGCTTACTTGGAAGCCTCCCCCCTCCCCCCCCCCCCCCCCCCCCCGCGCCTTCTCTGTTTAAAGGGATGGTCTTTGGATCCCTTGGGGTGCTGGGATTGTGAGGGTGCAAGCCCATACAGATTGTACAGTGAGTTCAGCTGCCCACCAAAAACAACTGCCTTTGGAAATCGGTAATCTGGAAAATGCCAGTCATGATAGTAATTAGTCTCAGAGGGAAAATTGCCACTCTAGTTTTTGCTTATCATTCCCCTGTTCTTAGGGCACAGAAAGGTTGTGGCAGTCTTGGGTAGTACAAATGAGGAGATCCCCATGCTGAATGTGTGTTCACATTTATATTTAGTAAATGTTAATTGATTAGTGCATTCTGGCGGGAGGAAGATTTGGCTGTCCATACTTAATCTGTAATGTAATTGGGGTTCAATAACATATATTTGCTCATCTCAAGTATACTGGCTTCATTTTTTTTAATTTTTAATTTCCGGTCTACCAACTTTTCATTCTGTCAGGTTATGGCCCTCATCTTGCTTCTGGTAGATTTTCATCGAGTTGAAGGACCCTTCACTTACTAAGATCACAATAAGATGCCCAAGAGGAGATCAGAGAGTATGTGCAGTGTAGGGTAATCTGTCAGAACTGTTTGAATGTATTAAAAATTGGAAAACTGCTAAACTTGAAACTCTACTGCTTTTTGTTTTCCTTGCATGGGTTTGTTTTGGACTACAGACTTTAACAGCAACATTTGGATATAGGGATCTTTATTGACTGATACTAAAGTGAGAAAGTGTGTCTTAAATAATTTATGTAGATTAGTTTTATAAATTCAACAACAGTAACAGCATTTGGGTGCCTCTGCTGGGTGTTAGGTGTTGTCATACAGCCTTTATTCCTGGTCTAATGAGTTTATAGTCTAGCTCTCTGTCTTGTGTTAATCAGTGTCTTTCAGTCAAATTCCTGAATGGGACAAAAAGCTTAGCCGTATTTCACCTGTGGAACTTAGACACATGACGTGACTTGATGGAGAGGCATTTTGTCTTATTTACGTGGCCTCTGTGATCTAAGAGTGTAGGACTCCATGATATTGGCTGAGAGGCGGTGTGGCTTGGAGTCGGAGTTGTCAACCTCTCTGAGCCTCCCTTACCTGAAAAGAATGGGGATGATGATGGGCCCTGTGCTCATCAGTGGCTCTCAATAGGTTTGTTTCTGCTACAACCACATGTTCGCCCAGTGTTTGCCAAAATCTTCAAGTCCTCAAGCATTTAAGTCTCTCTCTCTCTCTCTCTCTCTCTCTCTCTCTCTCTCTCTCTCTCTCTCTCTCTCTCTCTCCAACAAACATATATTTTCTATATTATGGAGTGCTGGAGGCTGGAAGTCCGAGATGAGGGTGCCAGCATGGTTGGATTCTTGGTGAAGGCCAGCCTCCTGATAATGTCCTCACTTTGCCTTTCCTTAGTGCAGCGAAAGAGGGAGGGTGTTAAGTCCTGCTATGACCCATATAGAAGCAGAACTGAGCTTAGGGAACCACTAGAGGATGGTTCTCTTTTAATGGGACAGTATGGATTGGGCTGTGGTAAGCTTGGTGGGGACCCAGGGCTGGGGCTTAGGCTGCTGACCTTTGGAGTTTGCACATGGATAAAATAGTTCTTTGAGTTTTTGTGCCTTTTTTATTTAGGGACATCCTTTGGCAAATAAAATGGGTCAGAGACTTTCTTGACATTTGCCCCAGCACATGTGCCATTTCCAGTAGTAATATATAGGATTATCCTTCAACTCCCACTTCCTTTGGGTGGGTTTCCTTATCAGCTCAGAGAGCCACCCTGTTTAATGGCAGGACCTGTAATGTTCTTACCTGTGCAGTGGCATGAGGCACCTCATGGATTGCCATGTGGTTTAACTTAGCTGGAACTAAAGCGCTGATTATGGTTTCTGGTACTTGGTAATTCCGTAAATATTTCTTCCTGCCTCATTCTAACCCCAGACTATTCACTGCCCTTCTATTTCTTGATTCTCACTCACCTTTCTGTCTGACAACTCATTCTGTCACAGTTTCACACTTCCTTGCTCCATAACTTAACTGCTTCATATATGTGAGTGTAAATATTAACATTTGTACAATATCTTCCCAGATATTGGGTCAGAAATCCGGCCATTTCTTTCAGACTCCCATCGTGTCTGGTATAACACGCACCCATCAGGCCCCCACAGGGAGTGATGAGCAGAGACAGCACGAGGGAGAAGGCCGAGTCTATGCTGTTATTCACTTCTAACCTTTCAGGTGTCATTTTTATTTCCTAGTTGTAAATCTGAAGCTGAAAGGAACTCCAGCAAACCTTGAAGCACATCCTGCTCATTTTATGTGTGTAGGTTTTGAGTCCTAGAGTGGTTAAGTCAGTTTCCCAAAGTCGTGGAAGGAGATAGATGAAATAAGCAGTCCAGCTTCTGACTTAATTTTCTGGTGCTTCTTCATCTCGAAACTGCAGTGTGGAGCCTCATTATAATGCTAATAAGGTCACAGGCCTGTGAGATCTTACTTTCCAGGTTAGAGCACCATGTGCCACTTGAGCTCAGATAGCCGTAAGTAGTCTTACAGTTTGCACACTGTGCTGTTGGTTAATGTTAAGTCCCATTTAAGAGTTCCCAGTGTATGTGTCGGAAATGCTAATACAGTAGGTCCTCAGGTTACGTCGGAGATCCGTTCCTAAGGCACAATGTAACGCGATTTTCGCTGTAAGTCAGAACCCACCTACATAAGCACCTACGTCACTCACATGGAGCACATACACAGCAGTAATGAAGTGAAACAGTAAAAAAAATTTAAAAGAAAGATAACAATTCCTGACCTTTACTTGTGGTAAATACAGTAAATAATAAAAAACATAAAGCACGTATGTACATATGTTGAAATGACGGAACTTTTTCTTTAAATAAATAAATGGGAGATGGCGACGTAACCACGAAATGACATACGTTGAGTCCGACGTAACTCGAGGATTGCCTGTAAAAATCTGACAGCTACAGAAAAAAGTTTTTGTTATAAAAAATTTTTTCCTGACAATTCTTAAATTCCTTGCTTGATTTCCAAATAGAAACCAAAATTAAAAAAAATGAATGTTCAGGAGTCCTTCTTATATTTGTACTAATTATACTCCTTTTTTATGATCAAAATAAAATAACAAAACTGCTGTATCCTAATATACCAGAACTAATTAGAGTTTAACAGTCAAGTTTGTACCGGGTATTTTATTGTGAAACATGCCCTCGCCTCGTTTCTTGAATAGAGTCCTAATTAGGGCAGGTCTGTAGCATTGGGAAGAGATAGCAACTCCCTTAGGCTAATGTAAGTCAAAGGCAATGCCTTCTGTGGTTTCCCATATGTTTCCAATGAATATTTCTTGGCAGTTTCCAAATGTCTCCTCCTACCCTCACTATCTAAGGTGAGCATTCCAAGAAACAAACCGTGTGATCTCTGACTGGAATACACAGAGAGGTTTGGAAGACATTTTAGCACTGTTTTGTTGGCGGATTCTCTGACTCCACGGGCTGAACATGGGCTCTGTTAGCATTTGGTTATACTTTGTGGGAGGTTGGTGACAGAGGCCTATCATTTCTGCCAGGATGGGAGTGTTTTTTTCATCTACCTCATTGCCGTCATGTAGAACTATTTGTGTAATGGCATCTGAGTAAATGGAGATGGGAGACGGGGAGGAAGGGAGCGAGGGAGAGAAGTTCAGGTCTTTGGGCCACAATGGACCTTGAGCTGTGAGTCATGGGTTATTTACTTTTGTCATTGTCTGTGGCTGATATGGCCCCCAGAATAGCTGTAGGTGTTAGGAACAGCAGTGCCGCTGGGTACCTGTGTATTTAGAAGAACATTAGAAGCACTGGTAGGGCATAGACTAGCGGCCAGTGGAAAGAGACGTAAGATAGCCATCCCCTCAGTATCTTGTATCATTTGTATTATTCCTCCTTCATTAACATTCAGCTCTAAAGACAAAGGTCGTGTTGTTGTATATGCAAGTGCCCAAGAGTTGTTTCTGCGCATAAGTCTTAACAACTCATCCCTCATTTCATCCAGTAGCAGGATGAATGCATACTCGGCTTTGATGTAAAATGTGTTCTTTGATCTCAGTGAAGACACAGCAGTTCTGATGTCCGTGGTCTGAGGTGTAGGACGCAGCTATTGGGATGTTTTTAAAGCTCCCCAGATAATTCTGATGGGCAGCTGAGGTTGAGGTGTATCTTTCTTACAAAACCCAAAGAGGTATTAATAAAGCAATAGTATGTTTTACAGATGCTCACTACTTGATAATTTCAGAAAAGCTGTGTACAACCTAATCCTATTAATTCGAACTACCATAAGGAAATATACTTAAAGGTTAAGTTCACCACCTATCACATTTGATAACTATCTCTAAGTAGACTAGAAGGTATTTGTAAAAAAAAAAAAAAAAAAAGTATAATTGTAAGCACAACTGATCCATCTGAAGAAACAAAAAATCAAGCACTGGCTGCATACCAGGCCGCTCTTCCTTCCTAGCCTCCCGTCCCCTGCTCACGGGGTCAGTGGCCTGTGCCAGAGCTCGCCTGGTGTTCCGTGTTGCAGAAGGTCTTAGTGGGTCTTTTCTTAACCCTGGCAGGGGAGGATTGTGTCAAACTGGTTTGTTTCCTCTACTCTGATGTTGGAATGACTGGGAAATGAAACCGACTCTGATTATTATGCAAGCGTAAAAGGAAAACCAATGCATGCCCTAAGCACTGAGTCCTAAAATGTATTGTGCAGAAGAAGGGAGAAAAGTGGAGAAAAGTTACGTTTAAAATCATTTATTGCTGTTTTCATTTCTGTAATTTATTCTCTGCCTCCTTCCTACCCTCCCCAACATTAACATCTCTCTTAAAAAGGTGATTAAAACATTCAAAGTAACATGGGAAGAGAAAATGTTTCAAAAGAGTAGACGATGAACAAATAAGACTTCTTCCACCCTTTTGAGAAGTGTTACCCAAATGCCAGTTTCAATTCCCAGTATTACCATGGCAGGTGACATCTGAATTTTTTTTTGTAAATCCTTCCAGAATTGGGTGTGTATTCAGGCAGGCCCCCCGGGATTGAACGTGTGAATTATGTTTCAATTAAGCTATGAACTGAAGTTGTGTTATATACACCCCGGCCATATGTGGTGGCCCTGTATGCAGAGTAAGTACACACTACCTTTAAAACAGAACAGTAGGAGTACACTCAATGTACCCTGCTAGCCCTTGTGTTTTTCACGTAACAGTACAAAATGGAAACTCTGCCATCGTCTTTATTTATTTATTTATTTATTTATTTAATATTTCTTTATTGATTTCAGAGAGGAAGGGAGAGGGAGAGAGAGCTAGAAACATCAATGAGAGAGAATCATTGATCGGCTGCCTCCTGCACGCCCCGCACTGGGGATGGAGCCTGCAAGCCAGGCATGTGCTGTTGGCCGGAATCGAACCTGGGACCCTTCAGTCCGCAGGCCGACGCTCTATCCACTGAGCCAGACCGGGTAGGGCTCTGCCATCGTTTTTAAAGGATACTGCCATATTGCCATATTGCCAAATTACCTATGAAAGGCAGTACCGCTTTACACTATAAACGGTGCATGAGGGTACGCGCCTATTTTCCCCTATTCTTGCCAACTTTGCATTTTGTCAAATTTGAAAAATGTTAGCCCATTGTTTGGTAAAATATTTATTCCAAAAGTGTTTTAAGTGACTTGTGTGCCAGGCTCTGTGCTCTCTGTTGGAAGACAGCAGTAAGTCAGAGGTGGATTCCTGCTCTTAAGGAAGTTTATGGTTTAGTATGAGTAAGGGACAAAAAACATAAGCAAATCACAATTTACAGTTTATGTATAAATTTATCATGGAAATAGAGGGGCAACTGTAATAATTTATTACGGTTTAATTTAAGACTCAAAAATGCCACAGAAATATGTCTTATTTTTGTTTAACTTGCCACAGGGTATTTCTTCTTAGTTGTAATATATTTTCCATTTCATTTCTCCTTGTGTTTTCTAAGTTATCTTTATATTTTAGGGCCTTTTCCTTTCAGTCCAGATGCATTCAGTTTACAGTAGATGCTGATTCTTTAGAGACTCTCTTTTCAAAGCTTTCCTGAAATGATACCACTTTTATTCTTTTTTCTGGGGTTACTATACAGTGTGTTTGGAAGGTGAAAAATGTCTAGTAATTTGAAACGAGTGTATAGAAAGACCTTGTGCTTTAACTAAATTGTGTTTTATAATTCTGTAACATGGCTATTGGTCTTAAATAACTAGTGACTTTAGTTGGCAAAAGGTCAAGTTGTAGGGCAGAAAGTGTTTCTAGTTATTACAATATGCCCCATACATCTTCATCTAATGTCCGGTGCTGTTTTTCTGGTCTGTCTAGAGGTTTATGTAACATTGCTGCATGAAAATGTTTAAAGCCCAAGGCAGCATGCACTATCTATCCATTGAAATGTGCCCATGCAGAGAAGTCCCCTCCTGGGCCCCTGCCCCTACCGTACATTGTGGTTCAAAACCTCCTGCTTCCTTATTAGAGTCTGTTGAAGGGCCTACTATGAGAACTGGAGCGTGAATTGTTGATAACATTCTGCCTCTAGCCATTCATTTTTCTTTTCTATATCCTTTTAGAGATAGAGGCTTCATTGCAGTTTCAAGGGAGAAGAGGCTAAAAGCTTAGTGTTTCAATTTGCCAACTACTGCTGACTGGCAGTTAAGAACTGCTGCCAAATTAGTGTGGTTAGCATTTATTGGCTGATCTCTTCAGTGACCCATTCTCTTCGTTCCCTCCTAAGGCTTTTTGTGGTACCCGTCTTCAGCTTGTCTTCAGTTTTGGTGGAATTTGCTTTCATTTTTAATTTTTAAGTGTTTAGAGTGATCCTTCAGATTTGTGTCTGAATTGACACAGTATTATAAAAATCCAAGACATGATTTTGCTCCCTAGGGCCATGAATGTTTCATCAAGTAGGTTGAAGTTTCCTGCTCTGTAAAATGAAGATGTTGGACTAAATAATCTCCATCTTTTTCATTCAGCTCAACAATTCTATGGGTATATTGCATCTATGTATCTGACTTGAATCTTAAAAAAAATAAAAAAAATATATATATATGTATGGCAACAGACGTGTACTGCCAGCAGTGGGTATATTGGGATTTTTGTAGTACTGGTTTTATCAAACAATGACTAATTATCCTCTCACTCACAGAGTAAAGTGGTGTTCATTTTCTGCATAGAAGTTGAGAGATCATAATCTGCCTGTGTTTAGGAAATTAGTCAGCTTTTGAACTCGGGGCTATGCGAGTCTTTGTTCCTTGGCACACTCACTCTTGACTTCTCTTTGTTCCTGTTCTGTTATGAGCTAAATGAACATCGTGTCCGATTTGTTTTACTCAAGTCATTTAGTTGGGACAAAAGTGAAATATCATTTCCTATTGGCCTCCTGATGGCTTAGAGCCCAGGTCTGTGAGGCAGGAGGAAGACGTCTGTATACCTTCTTTCACCTCTGTTAGTTCCAGATCTTTCTTTAAAGGTTTGATTCAAGATTTGTTTCAGCAAATCATGGCATTACACAACCCCAATTTTTAAATTTTTGCTCAATGATGGTTAAAAATGGACCTTAAAAATGCATTTCCCAGCCCTAGCTGGTTTGGCTCAGTTGATAAAGCATCGGCCTGTGGACCATAGGTCAAGGGCATGTACCTTGGTTGCAGGTTCCTCCCTGGCCCGGGCCCTGGTCAGGACACATGCAGGAGGCAACCAATCGATGTGTTTCCTCTCACATTTGTATTTCTCTCTGTCTTTCCCTCTCTCTTCCACTCTAAAAGATTAATGGAAGGGTATCCTTGGGTGAGGATTAATAAGAAAACAAAATGAAACAAAAAAAGAATGCATTTCCCAGACTGCTTTGCACCTGTTTGAGTGGTTGTGTTTTGCTTTACAAAGGGGGAAGTGACTTTTGGGGAACAATGCTTGGCTGAATTTATTTTTTTTCTGCTTTCTACGGGATCTGGAAATTAATGGTTCTTTTTTAGGTCAGTTATTACTTTCTTCATCACACAAAGAAAAAAATATCACCTTTATGAACCATTGCTTCATGTGTGTGTGTTTTTGTTTATAATATATATATATATGTATATATATATATATACACACACACTAGTATATATTGATTTCAGAAAGGAAGGGAGAAGGAGAGATAGAAATATCAGTGATAAAAGAGAATCATTAATTGGCTGCCTCCTGCACGGCCCCTACTGGGGACCAAGCTTGCGACCTGGGCATGTGCCCTTGACCAGAATCGAACCCAGGACCTTCAGTCCACAGGCCAACACTCTGTCCACTGAGCCAAACCGGTTAGGACAGGAACCATTGCTTTAAATCATCTTCCTTGAATAGTTCTCTGTTGCTTCATCCAGAAATGGAGAAAATTAATCCCTACCATCATAGACTCATTATAAGGTTCAATGGAGATAATGGTGTAAAAACTTTGAAAATTAGATTCAAGAGAAATTGAGTTAATCTAAGATGACTTATCATTGTCTCAGTAACTGAAAGTTTAAACTGTGTCTTGTCTGCCAACTTGTTGCATGTGCACACAGTTAATCCAAGAGGTTATGCTTTTCAGCAAATGGAGAAAGATTAATTTCTTTATGGATCATATTATGAGATGAAATATATTTCATTCTAGCTGCCACAGTAAATGAGCAACATGTTTTTTAAACCAGTGTGATTTTGAATTAGTTATCAAATATACCACTTTTAGGTTAAAGTACCATAATTTGTGTTATCATTATGTAAACTTTAGAGTACTTAGGTTAAATAGAAGAAATGAATGTTCCATGTGCCTGTTTTAAAGATTAAACAGGAAAATTTTAAATCTGAAAAGTGTTCTGAATATTTTTTGAGAAAAGATTCTCTTTTGCTCTTACTGTATGAAAATGATGAAATATAATTTACGGTCTTGTTACCAGTATTGGTCCTCATACACTGAATATGTTTTTTCTCACAAATAGGGACACGTGGCTGTGGTCTTTAAAGATTCTCAGATTTCAGTCTTCGTCTCCACTTTGCTTTCATTCTGGTATTGCCTGTGTTGCATGTTAAAGCTTGACATCATGATCAAATCATTCTGTGATTTTGCAATAGTTCAAAGTGGAGCGGAAGCATCATGAGAAAGCCATGCCAGTTTTCTTGAGGTCTGACACACCCATCTTAATTTAGAGTATTGTTCTAAAGATGCACCAGGAAACTCGCACACACAACCCAGTGAGACAGTGAAGGGACTTGCCTGCCTCCTGTCCTTTTCCTGTCTCCTCCCTTTGTTTTACAGATGCATCAGCAGATGGCTTGTTCAAAGCTCTAAATTTATACCTTGCCTGACCTTTAGCCTGGAGAAAGGCAAATCTCTCCTGAGGGTGGACTTCCAGGCCAAGTAGATTTTTCTATGTCGTCACAAATAAATTCAAGTCTTTGCATGTTCCTTCTGAGGTTTAGATAGTGTAGCCTTTTTTGAGACTATGACAAAAGTAAAGATAGGCGAGACACAACTGGACAACGCTCCATGGTACTTCCTGAGCTCCGTGGTGCGAGAGAATATAGGAGAAGCTGCATAGACTTCTGCTCAGAACCGGCTTTGAAAGAACTTTTCAGTCTGCCGAGCAGACAAGACATTGTCTTTGGAGTCAGGCTGACCGAGATTTGAATTCTGCCTTGGCTGTCCTAGCAGAGCTTACCTCAAAGTGCCCTTAGCATTCCGTGAGGTTCTAAAGATACCCAGCCCAGAACTGATGTTGGACCTCACAGGTGCTCAATAAATGATAGGTCACTTAAGCCTCTATCATAAAAGCTCATTCAGAAATCTCTGTATTGAAGGAGTCTCTGGAACTCAGGAAGGAAAAGGAAGTTGCGTGCTACCAAGCAAAGACCCAGAAAAAGAATCACGTGTGTAATTGTATTAGCTTCTTTATCATTACTGTGTAATTTATATGTTGGGTGCTTTTTATCTACTGTAACATGAACAGAATGCAGGTTGTCTTAAACAAGTGGCATGTCCTTGTTCGTGACAACTCGTTTTATGGGAGAATTCGTATAGGTTACTGTGTGCCCATAGACCAAAGACCTAAAGGTGGATGGAGGAAATGGAAATGGTCATTCTGCAAGAGCGAAAATAACCCTACTGTGGGGTTAACTTGAGAATGGGAGGTCTTGCCTTGTGTAGGGAACCTGCTCAGTGTAGTGTAATAAGGATATGGAGGTGGGTCTGACCATGGGCATTGTGTTTGGTTGAGAGATGGCAGGAAACATTGGTAAATGTAAATGGAAAATAATGGCCTAGGGGTCTTTGAGGAAAACATGTCACCATATAGGTGGGCCATGACTCTTATTGGACTGAATCTGTGATCAGAGGGTGATTGATAAACCGGTGTCAGCATTTCCCTTCCCCTCATTACTGGATTCTTCTAGTGCTTCACACTGTTGGCCCCACCCTTCTGAAGAGAAAGCTCTGTAGTCAGCAGTGGGAGAAAATTAGGCTGATGTAGTCTGGAGAAAATTTCTGCCCCGCCCTACTTCACCCAGGCTTTGAAAATCTCAAATGCAGAGCCAAACAATGAATGATTACTAACATGATAGAGGAAACTGATACTATTAATGTCATGTAAGGAGAAAGCCCATTTTGAGTAGAAACAGAAGGACATTTATGAGGGAGAAGTTGGCTGGCTATGGCAAACTGAGTAGTAGGAAATTTAACTATAGTTATTCCATTGAATTTTTAGTAGCACTCTTCAAATTGTTGTCGTTTTGCTGGTAAGTAGCATAGCAACCATTAATAAAAGTACACTGACCTAGAAGAGCAAGAGAGAAGGGAAAGAGTTAAATATGTAAATTTTTGCAGGCTGTGTTGTATAGTAGGAAGCTATGTACAATGAATTTCCATATTAGATCAGCCTGTTTAAAATTTACAAATGCCAGAGTGTGTGGGTGGATGGAGGCATTAGGATTGTATACGATCTTTGAAAATTGCGTGTTTGGGGTTCGTGTTTCCAGTTGCAGCTGAATCTGAATTTGAGATTTTAATCCCTTTGAGTCAAACTGGGTATATTATAAGAATTTGACACTTGATCTCATGCGCCCTCCCCAGTACAGAGACTCCAGCGCCTCCTCAGCTTTGCCACAATCTGGATCCCCACTGGCCTTTGATTTTAGTTGTGTGCCCTGATTAGAGGGCACCCTTGTGATGGTGGGACCTTCCCATAAGACTGACAGCCCCTGCAGAACACAGCAGTGGGTTTATTAACCTGCCTGCCTCCTGCTGGCCCCCGTGGGCTGCAAGTTGGCTTCAGGTGGCTGATTGGTTTGTGATTGGTCATAATTAGACAGGTAGGCTTAGCTGCTTTAATTATTCATGGCACTTTGGGAAAGCATAAGCTGCCTATTCAGAATCCTGGAGCCTGGCCCTGGGTGGGAATTCTTTGGGTAGGCCAGCTGTAGGATTAGCATGAATGTGATACTAATCCCTGGGAGGGTCCCTCAGAGCGGAGCACCCACATTTGTCTTTCTCATCCAGAGTCCACAAACACATACGCGGTAACTAAACATCTAGATCATGTACGGCCAGGAGGGTTTATCAGAATCCCAAGGAGAGAGATACAGACATACAGCCTAGCGGTGTTCTTATACTGAATGTCTCCATGGAGGCACTGGAATCATGGCCTAGATTTCTTTGCTGAGATACCTGGGCATACCCACCCCTCACTGGGCTTTCCTCACACACTTGCTTAAGGGTAGATGGGATGGGTTATGGAAAAATCTTTTGGGATTTATTTTAACTTCTGTATACATTTCAGGTAATCATATTCAGCTGTCCCATATTGGTTACACCTTGGCGTCTTTTTCTGTTCCATCATTTGTGCTTAGGGTTTTTTGTTACATGTGATAAATACGTGAGTAATATTACCGAAGAGAAACTTTTCCCAACTAGTTAGTGGGATGTAAATTGCTGTTAGAACTTCAGAGAGACCAAGTATAAATGTTTAACAAAAAACCCTAACAAGTGATGGTGCATTATGTATCTGTACAGGTGGTAAAATGAGATGAAGGGGTTCTAGGCTATCCTTCTTGAATACAGATTTCCCAGCATTTTTATTTTCGTCCTGGTGGGACTGAGAGATATCGCTAGTTGCATCATCTGGGAGTGAAAGAAAATGAAAAATAATTGAACAAACTAAATTGGTGATTATGTCCTCAACAAGTTGCTGTGATATTCATGTATTTTATTGTATGATTCTTTATTGGACTTAGAGCCTGACTATGCCTTTTCTGGAAATAAGCCAGGGGTGCACAGACTTGAGGAGGCTGCCACCACCACACACTTCCTTGACCTGCCTGGGCTGCAGTTCAGACCTCCAAGACTGTCCCCTCCATGTTCTGTTCCCTCCACTCCTGCCACAGCGTTAAGTATTATAGGATGTGACCAAAAGCCCTGTCCCTACCACCAGAAGACCTCTCTCACTGAAGAGACCTTAAACAGAAAACACCACGCAATATTGCAATCCCATGCTTGATAAACTCAGACCCTTACCCACGTCCTCAAACCATTAAAAATCTGATGTAAAAGTTTGGAGTAAACGCTATCTACTAGAATTTCACTGGCCTATTATGAGTCTTGCTCATGGAACAGCTCAGTATAGAGCAGCGGTTCTCAACCTGTGGGTCGCGACCCCTTTGGGGGTCGAACGACCCTTTCACAAGGGTCGCCTAAGACCATCGGAAAACACATATATAATTACATATTGTTTTTGTGATTAATCACTATGCTTTAATTATGTTCAATTTGTAACAATGAAATTGGGGGTCACCACAACATGAGGAACTATATTGAGGGTCGCGGCATTAGGGAGATTGAGAACCACTGCTATAGAGGTTCTTGGAAGTTAGGTGAGTTGCCAAATTTTTCTTTCCTTTTTTTGTGTGTGTGTGTGTGTGTGTCTTACTATACCTGAGGCTTTGGAGTCCCATGAATCTAGCTAGCATAGATGGGAAAGAGAGGGGTGAAAGCACTCCCTTCCTTTGCCACCTTTGCCCAGAAGTGATGGGCATTACTTCCCTCTGGTGTTTCTGGGAGTGAGAAATAGTCCCAATATCCCACATGGATGCAGAAAGCCTGGGGATTGCAGCCCCGGGTGGAAAACAACTTCCCCGTGGCAAGCTGACAGGGTGCAGGGCAAGTGGAAGTATTGGTGGACAGACAGTCCTCTCTGCCCACAACATTCATATATTCTAAGAGTCTGGATTGGACAATATTTGGACATCGTGGGGCGAGGTATTAGGCTTGTCGCTATGTATCTGACGTGGAGCCAGGATATAAACTTTTTGGGGTGTAATTTACTACTTCCATGCCTGCTTTCATAGGTTGATGTAAAGACTAAATGAAAGAGAATGAGCGTATACTGACAAGGGAAATCCTAGCTGCAAAACGGTGGGTTAATGGCAGTGAGTCCTCAGTGCAGTGAGAAAGATGCTCTAGCCCAGCAAAAATGAAACCATTATGAAACCATTCCTGACTTGCAGCAGATTGCTGGATTGATTTGATGCTGCTTTAAAAAAACACACACAACCCTGACTGGTTTGGCTCAGTGGATAGAGCGTCAGCCTGCGGACCGAAGGGTCCCAGGTTCGATTCCGGTCAAGGGCATGCACCTTGGTTGCGGGCATATCCCCAGTAGGGTGTGTGTAGGAGGCAGCTGATTGATGTTTCTCTCTCATCGATGTGTCTAGCCCTCTATCTCTCTCGCTTCCTCTCTGTAAAAAACCAATAAAATATATTTAATAAAACCCCCACACACAATAAATAGTTTTTAAAAAATACATCCATGTTTTATCTATATAAACACCAACTAGCCAAACCCCAGCAATTCCATTTCTTTAGAACAAGTAAATCTTGATTGTGCCTTTTTATAGTCTAGTCACTTTGTCTGAAACTGACTGTATTTGTAACCCCAGTGACAGAACAGCCAGGATACCATAGTCTATTAGTAAAAACCCCAAACTCAAACAACAGAAGCAAAAAGTGACACAGGAAGCCCCTCTTGGTCATTCATTGTCACAGCTACAAGAATTATATAGTTGGTCCTTGGATATCATTGCCTTTTGGCTGTTTCTTGGATTTATCTATGAAAGGAGGCCAATTTGAGACTCTTTACTCAGTTCTGTATCACTCACATCTTTTGTGAAAGACATGTTGGAATGGGTGGGGGAGGGGAAAGCTGGAGCCTTCATAAAATGTATACTTGAAACAAAAGGGATGTTTGCCTTAAATTTGGCTCAGATGAAAGAGATTTACATGGGAACCTTGGAACCAGTTTTCAGTGAAATTTGCCCTGAAGTCTGTCTTCTCTCCTCAGTGCCAAAATGAGAAGGCAAAATGCCTGAGTGCTGGCGTTTGACACGTTAAAAAGGGGAAGATTTGTTTAGAAAGTGGGAAGCATGCTCAAATGAGACTAACACAGGTACTAGGGGAAATAAGAAGTCGGGCTAACACTGTGTTTAAATTGAGAGGAAATAGGGAGTGGTGTCATGTATTGTTGACTCATCCTTCTTCTGGGACAGTCATTCAGAAATCAGAAGCAATTGGCCTGCTTCCCCCTCCTATCTAGGAGTGAAAGGGTCACAGACTCCATGTGCCCAGGGGCCATGTGGTTTACCTAAGTGGGTGATGGATGCAGGTTTGAATTAGAGTGGCAGATGCAGGGAGGGAGTCTCTGGAGGAAGGGAGAAGAAAATAGATACTGCAGGTTAATGCAGACACATGGGACCAGTGTTGGCAGAGCTTCAGAGAGCTGCTTGTCCGTGGCTTCTACTTTTGTGGCAGGGGAAGTCATATTGGTTTCTGGGCCGGGGATGGATGGGGAGACCTTTCTAGTTCAGCAACATGTTCTTAGTTTTGCAGTCAGAGCCTCAGGGAGCTAGTGCCCTTTTGAATCTACAAGGTGATAGTGGTTTTATGGAGAACCTGCTATTTGGCAGCCTTTCATAAACTGGATTTTTATTTACTTTTGAGACATGCCATAATTATCATTTGCCCACATGTATGTTTCTAGTACGTGAGATTAGGAAATAAACAAAGATGGAATTTGGGATTGAAAGCATAACCAATTTAAAGTCTCCTTGATTAGTGTAAAGAAAGTAAAATAAAAGCATTCATAATTCTTGGCTGGCCAATAAAATAGATGGAATTCGGATTAACTATTTTTTGTGTGTGAGTCACCATAGCTAATTTAAGTGTTCTAGGTGTCATATCCCCACCTTTTTAGGAGGATTGGCTTTTTGGGGAAAAAAGTTTCTAGGTCTAGAAAAAAAGAAATTATCATGTAACATACGGGATTGACAAAGATCAAATACAATCAGAGAAGCTATGTTGAGTGTTGCATGTCTATTTAAAAACTGCTAGTTGGATGACTGAAAAATCTAACAACTCCATAAAATATAAACCCTGAACAATAACTCAAGTCAGGGACCGAATGCTATGTTAGGGTTAAGATTTATTTTTCATAAGAGAAGACAAGTCTCGTATGTATGTGTGTGTTAGTCTAGCCAAGATTCATTTTAGTTTACACAGTGGGCATGGTAGTTAAATTAAAAAAAAAAACCAAACACCCCACAGCTTTGGGAAAAAGCATTTTTCTTTTCTTTTTTAATTAAATGTATTGGGGTGATATTGGTTAATAAAATTCTATAGGCTTCAGGTGTACAATTCTGTAATACATCATCTGTAGTATTTTGTATTGTATATTTACCACCCCAAGTCAAATAATGTGCCTGTTGCAGTACCTGGCATACAATAGGGACTCATTCCTTTCTTCGGTGTCTTAGGGGTTAATTAAATATAGGGTGTCCCAAAATTCACACAAGAAGTAATTTTGATAGAAAACACAGGTTTATAATTAAAAATTGTAAATTTTTTATTTATTCATAAAGTATCCAGTATAGGGTTATGTATGGAATAGCACATCGGGTAAATGGCCTCCACGGCTTTGCTGGCACATACACAAAGCCGTGGTTTTCATTGGTCTTCATTGGTCTTCATTGTCCCTGCTCCTGGGCCATAATTGGTGCTTGGTAATGCTTATCAAATTGAAGGGATTGAAATCAAAGGGCAACAGATATTAGAATCTGATTCAATGAACCAAGTAAAATTAGGCTTTTATTTTTTGTTGTTGTTAATGCTCACGCAAAATTCAAATCTTGCGTGAATTTTGGGACACCCTATATATTAGGGCACTGACTCCTGAAGAGGCTACCAGACTGATCCTAGCCAGGGAAAAGACTATAACTTGGACTGGTTTTCTTTGGGGCTGTGTTTTTATTTGGCTTGCTCTTATGTTCCATGACTATAATTCTTGTGCAGCATTTACCTCTTTTCCTAAACTCCATGATTTTTGTAGGCATATGATATTGCAGATGCTTATTGTGGTTTTAATATACATAAATTTTTATCATACCGTTTGTAGAATTGGACAGAGTAGTCAGCATCTTAACCACTAGTAAAAAGCAGGTAATGAACTTGAAATGCTTCCAAGTGGATCTCTCTACTGAAAATATCTAAGGAAGAGCCACAGAATGAGGAGTGGGTGCGAAACACCCTTGGATCAGCCTGTCTTCCCAAATGGAAGAGTTGGGGCTTCATTGCATAATAATTTGGCAATTAAGCACCTAACTCAGCTGTGCCGCTGCTTGCTCATTGGAAGACATGGACAAGAGAAAAGTTTCATAAGCGTGGGTGCTGTGATTTTCTGCTTGCAGAAGACCCAGATCTTAGCTTATTTGGCTGTACAGACTCACATGTCCTTCTGCATCTTGACAAACACATTGCTGATAAGGACAAGGGAAACAGCGTGACTGACTGTGTTTGGCGTCAGGAATTCCTCTTGCCTTAGAATAAAACCAGCCTTTTCTTGGAACATGAAGTTGAAACTGTCTTCACAGGATTTAATTCCCAAGACATCAGTTTCAGAAGCCCTCCTTGATATGTATCTGTAGTTCACAACAGAGCTAACTCTGTGGTTCAAACACAAACAAACAAAAAATAGTTGTTACAGATAGAGCCTCCTGGAGAACAGTGGCTTGTTCAGACTGTAAGTCATTACGGGAGAGTCTGCAGTGGAAGACACAGACAAGCTTTTATTCTTTTCCTTTGAAGGGTTTTCTCTAGTCTTTCCCCTCCCAAATTGGGAGACTACTGTTATAGGAACAATAAAGACACGTAAGGGAAAATTATTATCATCTTGTTTACTTAAATCTGAAATATGGCTACATCTTACCAGCCTGTAAGAGGTGGTTGAAATGTAAGCCCCCACAAACTGGTGGGAATCAAAGAAAAGCTGCCTTTAACTTAGTATTTTTCAAAGAGGGAGACATAGAGAAGGCAGGGCCCTCTTTATGACTTCTTGGAAGGTTAGACTTTAAAGACTATATAAATATGCAAAGCACTAAATGTGATTTCAGGTAATGACATTTTAGTGACCTTCGTTGTAATTTTATTCAATCTACTTATTTTGAAAACAAAGCAAAGTATTCTTGAGTTTTTTGATATAGCAAGTGGTTGATATTTACACAAACACATACACATGAACACATTTTAATACTGAGGATCAATAGAGTGATGAGAGGGACTGTAGTGATATATTTCCTAGGAGCAGGTAGTGATATATTCTCTAGGTGATTTGAACCAATTTTAGTAAAAAGCGAGGACTTGAGCAGTAGAGTTAAAGTAGATGTAGAAGTATGTTGGGAAATAAGTAATTGGTGAGAACTTTAAAGGACAGTTGGAAGTGTGTTTAATTCATAGGCTCAGAGGTCTTAGCAGGTAGGATTTTTTAAACAGGAAATGGTGGCTCAGGAGTTTTGTATGTTAAGTCTGTGTTTTTTCCAGTTTTTATCCAGGATAAGTGGGTGAGGAACATGACATTTTTTTTTATTTTTTTGTTGTTAATCATCACTGGAGGATTGTTTTTTAGAGAGAGAGGAAGGGAGGAAGAGAAGGAAGGAGGGAGAGAGGGGGAGAGAGAGAGGAAGAGAGAAAAAGAGAGAAACAATGTAAGAAAGAGACACATTGATTGGTTACCTCCCGCAAGTGTCTTGACCCTGGCTGGTATCAAACCTGCAACCCAGGAATGTGCCCTCGACTGAAAATCAAACCCGAGACCCTTCGGTGCCTGGGCCAACTCTCTAACCACTGAACCACCGGCCAAGGCATGACACCCGAGAAAGGAAGAAAGTATCGGTGCCAACCTTGGTATTTGGGGAGAAGCTCCAACCAACTGAGCTACTCAGCCAGGGTGCCATCAGCCCATCTTAAGGACTCCTAGTCAGTTAGTTAACAAGCAACCTAGAACCACAGCCCCCCAAACGCATAAAGATGCCTTTTCCAATCATCCTGGCTGGTCTCTGAAGCGGACCCCTGACACTTTCTGACAACTCACATGCTGACAGTGGCCTTGGGGAGGGGCCAGCCTTGATGAGCAGACTTTGGCTTTCATTCCAGATTTATTAATTTGTTCTCTAACCTTACAGGAAATTAGACCATGTGTATGTAGTGTATGCAGAGTGTGATTTTATCTTTGCCAAGTTTACGCTTGGCATCATACTGAATGATTTCTGCATCCATTCTGGCTGGCTGGACTGGGCTCAGATTGACTGTCCCTAAAGTCACTTAATTTTTAACCAATAGCCTTTTATTTTAAGCAAATGATAGTCATTTTTTAACACTCAGAAAGGCCAGCCAATAAAAAAAGGTTTCTAGAATAAAAAGGCCACTATCTTGTGGGTGATTGCTCACAAAAAGATCCTTCTGAGAATGTGCGTTGAAGTATTTACAGACGTGATGTCTGCAGTGCTCTCTGAAGTCCTGGGGGAAGGTAGACGAAAAAAGACTGCAAATGAAGATTGTAGAAAGTACATGGAGGTGCAGTGTGCTATTCTCTCTACTTGTATGGTTGCTTGGGAATTTACATAATAAGTAAAAAAAGAAGTGCTCTTAGAGCAGTGGTTCTCAACCTGTGGGTCGCGACCCCTTTGGGGGTCGAACGACCCTTTCACAGGGGTCGCCTCAGACCATCGGAAAACACATATATAATCACATATTGTTTTTGTGATTAATCACTATGCTTTAATTATGTTCAATTTGTAACAATGAAATTGGGGGTCACCACACCATAAGGAACTGTATTAAAGGGTCGCGGCATTAGGAAGGTTGAGAACCACTGTCTTAGAGCAAGCATGTCAAACTCAAAGGCTAATATGGGCCAAGTAAACAAGGTTTACGTTTATGTGGGCCGCAAAAAAACGAAAGTTTCAATTTTCATAGAGACGTAGTTTTATTTCCATAGAGACATGCTAAATACAAAGGGCTGAAAAAAAATGAGTCATCATTAACATAAAATAATAGAACATTTTAGTAAAAATTAATATTTTTCCTTGAACATTAATTTAACCAGACACCGAATTACTGCACAAATTAATAAGCATAATGCAAATAAACCTATTTTTCTTGTTCTCTGAAAATGAAATGTTTCCTTTTGTGCACACCAAACAGGTCAGTCCAAGACTAATGACATGGAAATTGGCTGCTAAAATATTTGCTGCTAGTATTAGTGGAGAGAAATGGTGCGCCTGCGCGTAAGGCGCATAAGGGAAATGAATGCAACATGATTATAGTAATCAGTCATTAGCGAACGTTTTAGTTTGTTATCAATAATTATGTATAACAGGATATTGTAAAAATTAAGTCACGAAATTTTTATTAAAATGTTTCTTAGATACCGTTATACTGGCTGGGCCGCAAAAATATTTGTTGCAGGCTGCAAATTTGACGTATTTGTCTTAGAGAAACAAAATACAGCATTTTGGGGAAGTACTTGAATCTGAAAATGAAAAGTAGTTGTTGGTTTTGCCCTAGGGAATTCAACTAGACTTAGATGTTAACTTAAAGGATGGTCTAAAGTAAGTGGAAGAAATACATAAGTAGCAGTTGTTGGATTAAATATATTGGGTTGCAGGCCACCATTAATGAAGAATCACAGATAAGCAGGTGCTCCGTATCTATGTGTGGATTTCAGTAGGGGGAAAACACCCTTGCTGATTTTTCTGCACCCCTTTATAGATAGCTGTTTTTACAGACAGCCCTATACAACGGGTGCTCACTGTGATGTGTCCAAGTTTTTCTTGATTTGAACAAAGTGCAGTTTTTAAAAGTTTTAAAAAAAAGGGGATGAAGAAGAAAGGTGGTGGTGAATCACATTACAGGAGTGAAGTAGGCAGTTAAGCCCTCATAAATGGCGGGGTTTTGATGTTTCCTGCATAGTGGTGATGTTCACCCTGAAGGAGAAGAGGAGAGTAAAAAGACTGTTTTGAACTTCTAAAGCAGTGGTTCTCAACCTTCTGGCCCTTTAAATATAGTTCCTCATGTTGTGACCCAACCATAAAATTATTTTCGTTGCTACTTCATAACTGTAATGTTGCTACTGTTATGAATCATAATGTAAATATCTGATATGCAGGATGGTCTTAGGTGACCCCTATGAAAGGGTCGTTCGACCGCCAAAGGGGCTGTGACCCACAGGTTGAGAACCTCTGTTCTAAAGGCTGTATGAATAAATTCAACTTATGTTTGATTTAGGAAAGAGGCTCAGATGGTCTTTAGCTAGATGGTAGTGAATGAGTACTTTAAATTTTCTTGATATGATAAGAAGTAAAAAGTGATTTGTTAAATATCAGTGAGTTTCACGCCAATTACAGTGTGTAACCTAGGCCCACTCTTTCCCTTTGACTTATCCAATTTGTCATCAGTCTTTTCCCTCCTGACATGTCCCTTTAATGCATTTCTATCCTCTATCACTTCACCTCCTAGTTCAATTCATATGACCCTCTGCCTCAATTACTGCAATAGATTAATTTGCTGGATGTTCCTTGAGTAGTGCCCTTATGCCTCCCCTTCCCATTAATGATTTTGCTTTTCTTTGACTATTCTGTGTTTGGACTACAATAGTTAGCCTTCATTTGTTCTCTATATGCATTGCTTTTGTTTGCATGTTACTCAGAAAGTAGGCGTGTATATAACCATGGGATATTTCTTAAAGTTCCAAACACTGCTGGCAGTCAGTTGAATATATTTGTGAAATGTAACAAGGCCCTCCGTCTCTATTTAGTTTTAGTACTTACCTGTAATACAGTAGAGAATGCATTTCCCAAAGGTGGCATCTTCATCAGGGTTAAGACATTGCCCCAAGCCTGGAGGTAATGGTTGTAGATATGTTCCAGACGCTTTCTCCTACACCCATTGCATTCATTAAAACATGCCTTGCTGCATCTATAAGTTTGTTGCTTAAAAAGAAAATTTTGGCAGCATACATTTCTTTGCACCTAGCATTCAGGGCTTAAACAAAAAATGTACCAAAAAGGCTGCTCTTTACTTGACTGTCTCAACAGTCCTTGGTGTTTAAATATTTATCTGCTTGGTTTTAAAGTTTTGGATAATAAGGTTGGTTTATCTTCCCCTTTTATGGAGGTCTGGGTCTCGCGCTATTTTGAGGCTTGCGCAAGTGGGTGGGGACTTGACTCTGGGTCCCGCAGCACGTCCCAGACTCTGACTGGAGGAAGATTTTCATATACATTTTACTAATTTTCTTTAATCTCTGACACTTCTATTATAGAGAAAGGGCAACTAGCAATATTAAGATATTTCCTCTAGCCCTAACCGGTTTGGCTCAGTGGATAGAGCATCAGCCTGCGGACTCAAGGGTCCCAGGTTTGATTTCGGTCAAGGGCATGTACCTTGGTTGCGGGCACATTTCCAGTAAAATGTTTTCAGGAGGCAGCTGATAGAAGTTTCTCTCTCATCGATGTTTCTAACTCTTTATTCCTCTCCCTTCCTCTCTGTAAAAACATCAATAAAATATATTTAAAAAATAAAATATTTCCTCTAATGAATTCCCTTTTAATGTGCATGAATTTTGTGCACTGGGCCACTAGTCGTCTTCATATAGGAGCCATATAGAAGAATCCTCTGTGAACATGAAATGTTAATTGTCAGGACAAAGCTAGACTGTTCTCAGTCAAACCATCAACAGTAAAGAACTTGCTCATAAAACTCTGCTTCTTTGGCTGACTTTGGAAAGACAGGCTACGTGAGTGCAATCCTCAGGTTTTTCCTCGTTTCTGGATTTTTTAGTATGGCATAAAAGGAAACCTTTTACAGCTTGAGAGCACTGAGCCAGGATGTGTTAATCAAAGCATTTGTCAAACACCTATTCATGAGGCTCTGCCATTCTCTTGAGGCCTTGCCCCTTTTTCAATAATGAGTTTAAAAGTAGGTCAGTGACCACTTCAAGGTAAGAACAAATTATGAAAAAAGAAAATCCTTGGGGAGTAGTGCGGCTTTGATAAGATCTATATGCTGCCCCCCAGATAACCGGTTAAATGCACGTGTCTGGATTTCCTGCATCTCTCATGCTCTTGTCCCTGAAAGAGTGTCTGAAATACAGAATTGTTTAGTGCTTTTAAGCCTGGCACTTTGGCTTTGTAAAGAAAAAAACTGAAAGACCCATACCTGACAAAGGCACATTAGAGCCTCTGATGTCACGGGGTGAGATGGCACTCAGTAGGCAAGACCAACGCGGAATTCGCTAAGCACAGGCACCAGAGGGGGCTGTCAAATTTTGTAAATGTCATTGTGCCTTTTAGTTGCTAGAAAGGACTAAACGATGCCCATTTTATAGGCACACGTCTTTCCTCTCTCTTTTCTTTTTTCTTCCACTGTCTGCTTTCTCTCTCCTGAATGATAGGATTTTTATTTCATGAGGCCCTTAGGTGTGTGACCTTCAAGCTTAATCAAGGTTATATGCAGGGAGCAGACTTTGTCTGGGACCACTTTCTTCCTTTGTTGACTCTACTCATAAGATCCCCTTTTCAGGATTTTCCTGCCATCCAATGCATTTCTGCAAAATTAATTAACAGTGTAAGACTTCTCAACTTTTTTCTTGACCTCTTCTCCCGAAATAATCTGTCGTGTTAAGGCAGGACAGTGGGGCTCCTACCCCTGCAGGGAAGGAGTGGTTAAGGTTTTCACAATAAATGCCTCTTTCAGACATTTATTTAAAATTACCTGCTGCTAGAGAAGGGAGAACCTTTCATTTAGGTCCATACCATTTGCGCGGGACTTTGGGGTTGAACAGACTAAGTTTTCCTATCCAGGTTTTGTTTTCATTGCTTAGTCTCCTAGTGCAAACAGATGTATGTATAAGAGGTGTGGCTTTTTACAATAAAGACAGTCGTTAAAAATCCGAAGGCTTTTAAAATGAAATCTGCTTATAGAAGAAGTTTCTCTGATATGGCGTTAAAGCTATTTGCTGAAACATTAACCTGGTCAGATGTTTGACAGACCACATAAAATCCCTACATATTCCTAGAGTGGTCTAGTGAATTACCACCACCTTTTATCCAATTCCATTCTAAACCAGACTGCATTCTGAAACAGACTGCAAGGATGAGCCATATCCTATTCCAGCTCTCCCCATTGCCACTTCTGGGCTTTTCCTCCACTCTGAAGGCCTCCATAGCTATGGCTCTCAGTTTTCTTATAGAAATAATCTAATTCTTGAAAAGTACCCAATGGGGCCCTCATTGGTTTGGCTCAGTGGATAGAGCATCAGCCTGCGGACTCAAGGGTCGCGGGTTCGATTCCAGCAAGGGCATGTACCTTGGTTTCAGGCACATCCCCAGTGCGGGGTATGCAGGAGGCAGCTGATGGATGTTTCTCATCGATGTTTCTAACTCTCTATCCCTCTCCCTTCCTGTCTGTAAAAAATCAATAAAATATATTTTTTTAAAAAAGTACCCAATGGGGAGTTATAATCACTGAGTCCTCTGGGAATAAAAACTGATTTTAACATTTGCATTAACAAAATAATTAGACACATAGACTATGAAAAATGATATACATTTCATGTATTTTTCTTTGCTTTACATTAATAAGAAAGCGACAAGATGTAAGAAAAGCTGAAAGAATTTAGAGACTATAAGTTTTTACTTTTGAATAATGGATAATTTATTTTACTTTTTGATATTCTACAGTGAGAATTGATGTAGCAGTACCTTAAAGTACTAGGTTAGTAATATATGTTGGTGTTATATTTAAGGATAAACATAAACAATCTTTTCTGCTTTTAACTAGATTAATTATTCAAAAACCTATTCACCTAATACTTTTCCTTGAAAAAAAAAGGTTTGTCGGTATCCATTATCCATAATACCCCAAGCACACACATACCAGCCGTGTCTGTATAGTTAGAGGCCAGAAAGCAGTCATCTTCAGCTCTGCGCACCCCCTCTTCTCTCTCCCTCCCTCTGAGTAAGTCAGCCCTGTCTCCTTTGTTGCCTAACTTCTGTCTCAGATCCGTCTGCCGAATTTCACTGTCCCTTGCGCAAGCTCCCACAAACTCTCACAGCCAGCCTCTCTGCAGCCTCTTACCTCTCTACTCCATCCTTTAAAAACATTGACTGTTGTCCTCTCAAAAGCAGGACAAGATCATGAGATTTGGTCCCTGCTCTGCGTGTCCATTGCCTGTGATGGTTTTCCAAGGTGGTGGGGTCACTGGGTCCCCAGGTCTCCTCCGCCCACCCCGTCCTCAGCCTCAGTTGGAACAGCACCACTTTGTTCTGCCTTTGGAACTTGGAGTAAGATTTTGTTGAACAAAATGTTTCAGCACCTAAAAATGAAAAGTTTGAAAACCCTGAGATCAGGTAACTGTTAAAATGCTACATCTTCCCCTAGATTCGGTTGGTGGCGCTAACTTTGAACTTTTGGCATTTTTTAAAGACTTTTTATATTGGTAATGTAAAAACATTCAAACCTGTAAAGAATTTTTGTGAGTTTTTTTGAGCCAAACTGTTGACAATTGCTGGGAAGCAAAATCTCAACAGATTGGGCTAGTGCTCCAGAGAATGGTGGTTTTTTTCATCTATTTTTATACATTGCAATCAAAAGGGGATGTAGGTGGGTTACATGAAACCTATTGGTGATAGATTAGCCAGGCAGGAGAAAGCAAAGGGGTTGGGGAACCTCTGAGATTGGATAAAATGATAGACACTTATGTGGGTGCAGGATAGTTAACAGTCAACAATTAACATGATAACAATAACAATGAAGGGATTTATGGTCTCCTATCCTGGCGCCCAGGGCATTTGGTTGTGGCCTAAGGGGTCTGGAAAAAAAGGGAAGATGTAAGTTACCCAGACATTTCAAGGATATGTTTTCATAGATGCAAAAAGAAAGATAGGCTCACTTAAGGTAAAGGTTGACCTTGTCAGGGAAGATACCCACCTAGGAGGTGACTATCCACCATAACTGCTTTTAGTTAAAGTTTAATTTTACCATCCTTTGTGGTTACTTTAGGTCTTTGAGTTTGCAAGACTGCCATGCAGGCCTCCCCTGAGCTAGTCAGGTCAGCATGTGGCCCCTTTCGTCCACAATATTGTTCCAGAATACATTGGATATGTGTTTATGTTCAAATCTCTCACAGCCCTTCAGTTCCTGGCTCTTGTTTATTGAGTGCTTCTTGTTCTAGGGCGTTTCTGCAGATTAGTTTATTTAATCTCTACCTAATTGATGTAGGTGCTATTATTTAGCACCATTTGATGGGTGAGGAGACTGAGGCACAGAAGTTAACTATCTTGCCCAAAGTTTATGTAGTTAACAAGCGGCGAGCCAGGATTCTGACCTCAGCCAACTTGTTCCAAAGTCTCTACTTTAAAACACTAAACTTGCAGAACAAACTCAATGCGTTAACATAATTAGGTGGCTTTTAAAGACTTGTCTGGCAGAAGGAAGACCTCAGACACTTAAAAAAAAAAAAGTCTGTATTTTATTTTTATTTATTTGTTGTTAATCCTTACCTGAGGATATTTTTCCACTGATTTTCAGAGAGAGCGGAAGAGAGGGAAAGACAGAGAGAAGCATCAATGTGAGAGAAACACATAGATTGGTTGTCACTTGCATATGCCCCAACCAGGGCCTGGGCTGGGGAGGAGCCTGCAATCCAGGCATATGCCCTTGACTGGAATGGAGCCCGGGACCCTTTGGTCTACAGGCTGACGTTCTATCCACTGAGCCAAACTGGCGAGGGCCAGACAACTTCTTTCTAACAGGCTAAACTTTCAATTTGGGGCTGAATGTGCCCTCACGTTATTGTGAAGCCCAGGCTTGTGTGGGGCCAGTTGGGAGAAGAGGGAGCAGGAAGGACTAGACCACAAAGTCCAGGAAAGAAGGGCAGCAGGCCATCTCCTCCAACACCCAAAATATCTCTGGCCAGTGTCTTCCCCAACCTGGATCTGAGGTTTCTGCAGCCATTCATTCATTCATTCATTCACACACTTAATTTCTGAAGTCAAGACAGAGCCCACAGTCACCGTGACCCAATTGTATGGCTGCCCTGTCCCCTTCACTGTTCACGTCTCGATGAATACGTTTATTGGTTTGGTCACTTGGGGTGTTAGAATCTCCTTTCCTCTCCACAACCTGAGGGACAGTTGGGGTACTTGTAGGTCAGATTCTGAAGAAAAATCTCTGACTCGGTATCAGATTTTCAGGACTGTGAGTCATTTAACTCAGAAGCAACACCAGAAATGCCGGGCAGGAGGCAGTCTCTAGGCCCAGTGTCCCGCCTCCTGCCCTTGGTAGCATTTAGAACAAAGCTTGCCTGTGTCTCTCCTCACACATAAGTTTGGCCCCAGAGAGTTACCATTGGGAGGACTACGCAGGGCTGCCACCTTATTTCTGTGGGCAGAAACCACTGCGCAGTGGGTTGATGGGGCAAACACTTCTTTACAAAGACATATAAATGTGGGTTGGTAGGAATTCGCACACACACAGAAAGAAAGTTTTAAAAAACACTTTTGTAATGGGACAAATGCGACTGCTCAGATCTTTCCCGCATGGGCCTGCAGAATGTTCTCTCTCTCTCTCTCTCTCTCTCTCTCTCTCTCTCTCTCTCTCTCTCACACACACACACACACACACACACACACAGTTAAGTATGTGGGGGAAATAACTGAGCAGGATTTTAGCTGCAGAGGCAGGTCTGCGCTGGTGCAGGGAGTTCTTTGCAAACTTTTGTCCAGGCCCAAAGGAGAGGGAGGGGTGTTGTGCCAGGTGAGATGCAATTAGTGGCTAATCTCAGCCATGGACGCAGCAGGGTTTGGTTCTCAGCTTCTCTGTCCAAATGTAAACCAGAGTTTAGACTCAGTGTGGTGCAGGATTAGAAGGAAAATACGGCGGAGTGAAAGGTCAGGAGTGGATTCTGGGGCCTGACTGGCCCTGCGTGATTATGAACAGATCCCTTAATTAGGAGCGGGCTGCTAAGCAGTGCCCTCATATATGTATGTTCAAAGGGAGCTTTTTGCTTTGCACGTGAAATGTGGATTATTGGGCCTGATTGAGTGCTTATGAATTAATACTTGGTGGGGAGAGATGTGTGGAATCCTCAGCCGGGGTGTTAGGGGAGGGGCCCCGGTCCAGTTTGTGGATTGGCAGGATGCTTGCTTTTGTTCTTTTCCTCCCCTGCTGCCCAGCCTTCTGGCTGTTTCACTGCTTATTAGCCTCTTTGTTAGAGGAAGAAACAAACGAAAGGAGTTAAGATTCAACTTCTGGTTTTGCTCTGGCTTAGCAGCTGCCCTTGGAGGTTGGCTGGATGAGTTTGGAGTGCAGCAGGTTAAAGATCTGAACTATCTGTTTGGGTTGTGGATTCTTTTGACTGATCTGCTCCTCCATCCCTTGCTGGGGAGCCCTGATGAGCAGAAAGTGAAAAGGGGGATTCTTTGTAACAGAAAGACAAGGCCTTGGAGCCTAATTGGGAAATATGCATGTCCCAAATGTGCTCTCATGTAGCCAAGGCCGGGGTTTCCAACACGTGAAAAATGAGGACAATGCAATGCGAAATACTTCAGAAAGCTTCCATAGCCCAGATACTGTATGGCAGGAAATGAAAGTTAATATTAGGGTTGGATTTTTTTCTTTGCAGTTGAGAAAAGGATATGCAATGAACTGATAAAGAAAGCTAGTTTTCATTATTTTCCTAATCTTTCTGGTCTTGTATTAAATTTAAGCCCGTAGGTTATCACTAGTTCTTGGAAACACCTCCGTAAAAATCCTCACACATCAAGGTGAAGATATCTCTTTGGGTGGGTGTAATGTTTCACTTGAAAAAGAACTGTTGAAATCCTGCGGGATCACAGGCAACAAATAGAGTGCGAGAGGCACAGAAACAGCTTGTCTTTGGCCTAAGGTGTTTTCTGAGCCCATGTCAGGGTATAAACTTGGTCTCATTCCGGCCGGCCGCCATCCATGCATATTTGTTCATTGACGACTTGCTGTGAAAGAATGAGCATTAAGGCGATCCCAGGCGCTCTTCATTGAGCTCTGGCTCTGTGTCTACAAGGGCCATTGAATGATTGGAACTTTAATCAACACGTGTGAAGAAGGGACCTAGGGTGGCTGTTAATGCCACTGAGTAATCAGAGAAAGAGGGGGCAGTGACCCTGGGGGAGGCCCACATGCTGAGCAGAAGCTTGTATCGTCGCTGCCTGGGGCAGGAAAGCCCTATCCAGGTAGCTGCCTTTGAAGTAGAGATGTCATTGAGAGGATCCCCGGCCTCTGTGGGAAGTCCGAAGACAGGGAGAAGCTGCTGCACCTGGGAGGCCTGGTAGTATTCAAAGCCCACCTCAAAGGCTTTCTCTTCAGGCAGGATCCCTGGAGCCAAAGGCGACTGTCCTTCTGTATGGACAGCCCGAAGGGAGGTCAGCAAGGGAGGGCAGGGGAAACCCAGCACCAGAAGGCAGACAGAACAGAAAAGAATGAAGCAGCCGGGAAAGTGCACTTAAAAGGGGTGGGGGTGGAGGGTAGCTACTTAAAAGGCAAGAGAAACAAGGCCTCTGGGAGAGAAAGCAAATAAATAAGGAAATGGAATAAAATCAGATGAAGTCCTTTTAAGGAAAGGGATGGTGTTAACAAAACAAATAAATCATAGAGAATGAGGGAAAGCTGGTGAAGAGGCCGGAGGAACCTGCCAGCACGCATGCAGGAGAGAGGGACCCTTCTGTTTGAAATGAGGCTGATGTTCTGAAGAAGGCGCTGGGCCGGGGCCCTCGTTGAGATGGGGCTACTAAGGCTTGTAGTTCCTGTCATGTTTTCCTTCACTGGATGATGCCCAGAGTGGCTTGATGAATGCATTTGAATGTGCAGGCAACACATTCGATAAATGCAGAAGGGAAGGTTTGGAGATGAGGGATGTCTTAGAGCCAGACCTTTTGTCCTTCGTTAAGTTCCCTTTAGATCTTTGTTTTTTCGACACACTCCTATTTTAATCAAATTTTCCTACCAACTATCCTCTGAATAGTTAGAGAAGGACTTCGTTCATCTCCTTTCCTAGAATCATAGATTTGATAAATAAGGTTTGAAGAGGTTAAATAAATGAGTGCCTCGATCTCGTAATTTACCTTGTCAGTGAGTCAGAAGTAAGAAGAGTACTGGGATGTTGTATTTAATACTCTGTCTGTAAACTGGATTCTGGAGAATGGGATGTCAAGACTCATTTATACTATGCCCTTCAGTTTACTCCTGTTACAAAGCATTTGTATTTAGAAAGAAGTGTATTTTGAAAGCATTTGCTGGTAGGGAATACTATTGGATGATAGTTTCATTATGAAACTATTTTTGAGTGACACTGTGTACTTGCTCCCATATTTGGCTATTGATAATGGCTAGTTTTTAGTGCCTAAAGAAGGGAAGTGGATGTTAATTGTAGCCTGGTAAATATCTGGAAATAAATTATGAGAGTTGTGGGCAAGAAGTGAAGGTGTCAGAGTCGGAAGCTTTGAGAAATTAAGACTTGCTTGGTCATTTGTTTATTAAGCATCTACTATAGGCACAGCACTGTATTAGGATCCAGCAAAATAAAGGTGAATACAGCACAGTTCTTCATGGAGCTCATGATGGAATGGGGTAACAAACATAAACAGATAGCTTTTAGATGACTTAATTGTAGAAATTATCTAAATCTTTAGAGAATTTTTATAATAACTTATTTGAATCAAACAAAGAATAGGCCTGGAAGCAGGATATCAACAGACTGAGAAAAATGCTTCAGAGAAATGACAGTTTGCAACTTCTTTTTTGCATTTGGAATTAAGGAGGTAACTAAGGAAGAGAACATGAAGGTAGGAGAGAGCAAGGATACAGGATAGCTAACACCCTCTCTTGAGGGTGGTCACGCTTTAGAAGGAGGGCTCTGAAAAGAGGCGTTTCAAAGATGTGTTAACCTAGATGTACAGAAACAAGGTACAGAACTTGCTTAAGGCAAAGAGAAGCCTTTTACTAAGAAGTTTCATGCCTGGGGAGTGGCTATCCTCCATGAACTGTTCACTTAGGAATTCATGATCAGATCACCCTGTGGGGTTACTGTTAGTAGAACCCTTTCTCATCCTCAGGATATGGGTTTTCTCCAAGACTTCCCATTGTTCCTGGAGATAAGTGATGCTGGGGGAGAAATCTGCGAAGCTGATGTGGGATGGAGGCACACCAACCAGACTGCTGCCTCACTGCCCTCTCCACACCTGTGAAGTTAAATCTCTAAGGCAGGTGATACGTGTTTGTTCATTTATTAATAAGCCAGGGTTTGTATTCAACTCAAAAGATATATCTATAATTCTTTGTGGTGTTTGGGAGGTATGACTGAAAGGATGGTTATAAAGCAGAGAAAGCTTTGGTAAGAAAAAAGGGTCAAAAGATGTATTAGGTTTCTGTTGCTACTGTAACTAACTGCCACAAAGTTAGTGGCTTAAAACACAAATTTATTATCTTCTGGTTCTGTATGTGGATGAAAATGGGATCCTACAGAACGTAACCTCACAAGGTGATCTGGTCGTAAATTCCTAACTGGGCAGGTCATGTGAATAGTCATGCCCCAGGTCTACAACTTCTTTAGTGAAAGGTTTTAAACCAGCCCTGTTCATTGTTCTTGTGCATCTAGTTTAACACCCCTTTGAAATACTAGAAGTCATACCCCTCCAACGGGGGTGTTCATCCTCAGAGAGCACATCTTTTTGTTAACTATCCTGTAATCCAGTCCCTGCCTTGGTTTCTCCCACCTCCATGTAATCTTCCTTACAGTATCTCCTTAATTTCAAATGCATAAAAGAAGCTGTAAAACTGTTAGTCTCCAGGAGCATTTGAGATCTTCCTCCACATGTCATCCGTGTGGTTCAAGCGGACACTTTATGAAAACTGTCTACAGGGTCAGACGTTCTTATGCCACGTAGGTCAGAAGTCTGACGTGAATCTCACGGGGCTACTAGCATCAAGGTGTCCTTCCTGCTGGAGGCCCTAGGAGAGAGATTGTTTCCTTGCCATTTCAGGTTGCCCACAGTTCTTGTCTCATGGCCCTGTTCCTCCATATTCACAGTAAGGAATGTCATTTCTCTGGTTCTCTGTCCACAGCCTTGAGAAGTTCTCCCCCTTTGAGGACTCATATACTTTGTTGGGGCCCATCCAGACAAGCCAGGATAATGTCCCCATCTCAGAGTCCTTAAGTTTAATCCTATCTGTGACATCTGTTTTGCCACCTAAGGTAACATATTCACGGGTTCTGGGGAGTAGGATGTAGACATCTTTGTCTGCCAGAAAAGGAGGGCTCTGTTCTTTCTGCTCTGTCTGTGGTTCTCTAACCCCGGTGTGTGGGCTTCCAGGTTAATTTTCTCTCGCTGTTTTGTACCGTTGCCGTAATTGCTAGACAGCTGTGTTGGACACGTTCTTCCTTGACTCAGAAATATTCCCTGCCCAGGCCCTCAGGTCAGTCCACAGGAGGGTCCCCAGTCATCCCTTCTTATCCTGGTCTTGAACTAGAACTTTGTGTTCTGGTTGGATGTGTTTACTTGCCATTGCCCTCTGTCCCCTGTTCTGTCCTGCACATTCCTGACTGGACGCCTTTGCCTGGGTTGTTCCTGCCAAACCAGAACACCCTCTTCCCTGACTCTGCCCATCCTTCCTGTGAGATCTTGACTTCACATTTAGTTTATCATAATTGTCTACTATGGTTATTTAACTTTTAGGTGACGTAGTGGATATTTCTGTCTAGACTAGTCACCCTAAGGCGCTTGTTAAATGGCAGAGTCCTGGGATTCACCCTCAGAGAGATTCGTTGAATGGTCTTGGATGGGACCAGGAGTTAGGCTTTTTAACAGACTCTGTGAATGCTGCTGATACAAGCGCCTCACAGGCAGCATGTGCTGGAAGCTCCTTGGTGGGGAATGAGTGATCTACCCTTTCATAGTGAGAAACATTATGCTGTCCTTATACGTGAAGACTTGTATTTTTGCTAAGTGAATACCAGTTTTCTGCAGATGAGTTTTCATCTAGAGAGGAAGTGGCTTGTGGGAAGTGTGTTAAGGGCACCACACCGTGCACCACCTTTTTGTTTTATTTTTGATGTTTGTTCTCCTTTATTTGTTATTCTTACAAAATCTCATTTTTGACTGGACTTAGATGTAGAGGTAGAAGCTCTCAGAGAGGACAGTCTGCGTCTCTCGGCCATCTGTTCCTGGTGTTTTTCTTTGGCCTCCTTCATTCCCTTGGCCCAAAGTTTAGCATATTCTGCGGCCTCTTCCTTATTTTTCTCAGTACGTTGTTTCTTCAGAGCAATGTGCCGGCATTTGTATTGCAGGGCACGTGGAATCTTGGCTGCTTTCATCCTAGGTTTCTTACCTCCTTTGTTTAGAGGCTTTCTCACAACATATGGGCGGACATCATCTTCTTCAGAGAGATTGAAAAGTTCTTCTGGCTCTTTGGGCCCCAGGCGATGAGGCACAGTGGTATCTGTGAGACCAGGAATATCTTCTCTCCTTTTTTATTACAATGACCAAGCTGAGAACACTGAGATTGGCATTCACTATGCCACTCTGAACAGACTTGTGTTTTCTCTCCAGTTCTCTGTGGTCTGTAATAGGAGTGCCTTTCACTCGGCATGCGTCCAGACCCCTTGCTTCATGGGGAAGCCGTGTTTTTCCTTCCCACTACTGATTCGAACCACATAACCTTTCCATTCTTCATTCAGAGCGTCAGCGGCATCCTCTGTGGCCATACACGTCTCATAAAAGGTACAGAGTTTGTATTCATCGTCCACTTCTATGAGTTTCTGGCAGCCAGTGGCAGGGAAAGAAATGTTCAGCTCAGACCCTCCTCTACCCAGAACCAGGGTTTTGGAGAGCTCCGACGGCAGCAACACCATGTTCTGGGGCTTGATTCACATCCCCCAAACTAACCCAACACCCGCCATCTCTTCCTACCTTCATCCTATGCACCACCTTTTTGGAGTCAACTGTTGACTTGTAAAAATTCAAAGATGGACAAAGAGCTGGTCTCTGCAGTCAGTGGAAGTGGCTGAGACAAATGGTACAGTTGAGATTAGGAAATAGCCTGTTGGGTGGCAAAATTACCATGCCTCTAGATTTACTTTTTTATTTAACTTTTCTGTGTTTCAGGGATCGAATATGAAATATCAAAAGCAGGAATTCTGTTGCGGAAAAGTTTTGAAAAAGGGAAGATGGCTAATTCTTGGGGACGTGCAGAGGGAACCCTATACTTTCAGGGCTCATTTTGATAACTCTTTATTCTTCATAACTAGAATGAAAAGAATACCCAAAAATCTGAATTCCCACAGAACCAAGCATTTTTGGAATGAGGCCTTTCATGAATATGCCATGATTTTGATTTCTGCTTTTGTTAAGATTGGAATGGAGTCTTTGTTATTTTAAAGTATTTCCTAGACCCCCCTGGAGAGTTTAAGTTCAAATGATTGGATTTGTTTTATGATTTGGGGGGAACTTCTAGCACAGTGGTTCTCAACCTTCCTAATGCCGCGGCCCTTTAATACAGTTCCTCATGTTGTGGTGACCCCCAACCATAAAATTATTTTTGTTGCTACTTCATAACTGTAATTTTGCTACTGTTATGAATCGTAATGTAAATATCTGATATGCAGGATGTATTTTCATTGTTACAAATTGAACATAATTAAAGCATAGTGATTCATCACAAAAACAATATGTAATTATATATGTGTTTTCCGATGGTCTTAGGCGACCCCTGTGAAAGGGTCCTTCGACCCCCAAAGGGGTCGCGACCCACAGGTTGAGAACCACTGTTCTAGCACAAAATGAAACTATTAATAGGCTAATTAAGCAAAATATTTTTTACTTCATTCAGTTGTCTACTTTTCATTAGCTATTCCGTCAACTTTATGGCAGGAAAGGAAGACAACAATTTTTAGAAAAGAGCTTTAACTAGCTATTTTAGAATTCTATTATAATAGAGTTCTGCCTGTTGTAAGTAATTAAAGGAGTTTAACCTGAGTCGGAAGAGAAGGTATTAAAAAGAACCAATGTTTTTGTGAACTGGAAGCTGTCAGAATGGTGACAGATACTCTTGAACTGGAAATCACCAAAATTTCCTTCTGATTCTTTAGTCACCAAACAAAGCATAGGCACTTTTTTAAAATAAATATATTACTGTCTTTTCTTGAAAGAGAGTTATTATAAGATGAATTGTGCTGGGAACTTTATTATAGTCTTTGAGTCAATTTAAGCTAGTTTTTTATGTGCCTGTTAAATAAAAATATTTTATAAATTGAGTAAGTTGTGAACATTCACATTCTTTTTTTTTTTAAGTGGGTCATTTGCATACCTGGTAGTCATGTTATCTTTAGTTGGTAGTAAGGTTCTATGATGACATCTGATTCTGATTGAACTAAGCCAAGTAGGGCCAATATGGGCAAAGAATACCATGCTGTATGCTTGCAGAGCTAAATTAAGATATCGAAAATTAATGTAGTTATTTGGTTTCAGACACTTAGATATTTTTTTAAAGCAGCCATTATATCTACAATTTCTTGCCCAATAAAATAAAGTGAAAGGCTAAAGGAAGTTACTACTCGAGTTGTTCCACATACATTATTTCTTCTGGATGGAACTTCGCAATTTGTCCTACACTCATAGTTAAAATTCACTCCAGTGTAACCAAACTTAGGAGTGATCAAGGTATTTTGGCCTAGTATTGAATTAAATTGAGGCAATATTTGTTTAATGTCTTTCCTGCTCACAATGGCACTCTTTGTAGAGGAGAAGAAGAGAAGAGTAATATAATCCTTGTCTTCAAAGAATTGATAATTTAGAATAGAGCTGTGTAATAGAAATATTATGTGAACCACATAATTAACTTTAAATTTCCCAGTAGCCACATTAAAACATAAAAAAGATAGGTGATATTATTTTAATAATATATTTTATTTAATTCAAGATAGCAAAAATATTATTTCAACGTGTAATCACTATAAAAATCACTAGTGAGACATTTTACCTTCTTTTAAGAATACCGAGTCTTGAGAATCTGGTGTGTGATTTACTGGGAATTGAGCCAGTGACCTCTCAGTGCATAGGACAACACTCATCCAACTGAGCCACACCAGCCAGGGCTCCAGAGGATCTTAAAAAAAAAAAAAAGAACTGTACTCAGCTCTAGCTGGTTTGGCTCAGTGGATAGAACGTCAGCCTTTGGACTGAAGGATCCCAGGTTCAATTCGGTCAAGGGCACATGCCTGGGTTGTGGGCTCGATCCCCAGTAGGGGGCATGCAGGAGGCAGCTAATCAGTGGTTCTCCCTCTGTACTCAGCTGCCAGCCCCGGATATACTGATTTCATTGGTGTGGGTGACCTAGTCATTAGGAGTTTCCAAAGCTCCCTAGATGACTCTGATGTGTAGCAAATTTGGGAACAGATCTATTATAAATTCTCGTTATGCATAGCCTGCATAAGTTTGCTAGAAACAAGTACAACTAAAGGAGAACCAAATAGCACCTGGTTTCTGAGACTATTGAATATATACTCTTATTTGATCATATGAAGCCCTGTGCATTAGGTGGAGCAGAAATGATTCCCATTTGGCTCATGAAAAGATAGAGACTCAAAGGTTAGTTCACTTGCTGAAGGTCACATAGCTGAGGGTGATGGAGTCATATCTTGTACCTGAATCTTGTGTTTCTGCCACCACATGAGCAGAGCAATATAGAGTATACTAGTATAGCTACCTCCAAGTCCGTGGCTTGTTTTCCTTCTCATAATAGAGCCCTTGTGCTTAGATTGGTAAAGAATGTTTTGATATTTAGGGAGAAACTCTCATTAACAATTGAATGTTTGTAGTGCAACAGATTCACGATCCTCTAGAGAGCACGTGCTGGGTGTTGGGAGATCTCTGCTCTTTTTCTTGTACAACATGAGCTTGGTGACCTTGAGCCAGCCTGTTAGCCAGTTGGTGCATCAGATGTCTAGTTATGAGAGCAGGAATGATCGAACCTGCCTGTTCCATAACTTAGAGCAGCGGTTCTCAGCCTGTGGGTCGCGACCCCTTTGGCAGTCGAACGACCCTTTCACAGGGGTCACCTAAGACCATCCTGCATATCAGATATTTACATTACAATTCATAACAGTAGCAACATTACAGTTATGAAGTAGCAATGAAAATAATTTTATGGTTGGGTCACAACATGAGGAACTGTATTTAAAGGGCCAGAAGGTTGAGAACCACTGATTTAGAGGATTGCTGTGAAAAAAGAGTTGTTGCCCTGGATTAAAGGCCTTTTATACTTCTGCAAATTGTTCTTGAAATACCTATGAAAGCAAAACGCTTTCCCCTCCACTCTCTTTAAATAATAAAATGAAGAGCACTATTTTTGTGTGTCAGACATGAATTAACTCAACCCTCATATAAGCCTTGGGAGATAGGGCCCATCTTACAGATGAAGAAATTGAGGTTTAATAACTTGGCCAAGGTCACACATTTTATGAGAGCTAGAGGCGAGATTAGAACCAAGGTTGATTTGCTCCAATGCCCATGGTCACTTATAAAACTAAATTACACCCTGTGGCCTGAGTACAGTTCGTTTTCAGTGGGTTGCTTATGGCATTCTATATTAGTGGTACCAAGAGACGGCAAGATTCAACAGTGACTTTGAAGTTCCCCGACTTAGACTTATAACAGAGAGTGGATAGTTTCTCAATCTCAGGTAAAATGTAAGTAAAACCTTCTTTAGAAAATATTGCTATTCATATGGCTCAATCTTTAAGAGCAGTGAGCTTGCTATGCAAAGACAGGTTTCAGACAGCATTTCACCCCCCACCCCCCCCCCCCCCCACCCCAGCTTTTTCTAATAGGGATCCAAGAGATCCCAGTACTACTCATTTAGCATTTAATTTTAATCCAATTAGTTAATAACTAATTGAATGTTGGTTTCAATTTTACCTGGTTCCTCCTCCCCCTTGGAGAAAAGTATTTTAAACCTAGAATAGGTAATGATTAAAGTTCAAATATATATTCCCACCCCCACCCACCCCCGCTCTTTTGCTTTTCTGTGTGAGTGGCAACACATAGAATGTGGATCCTTTTGCTATTCTTACCTTGTAGGCTAGCTTTAAACATGTTGTTCTTCTAGCTTTATCATTTTTTCTAAAAGCTCCATGCAGACATGTCTTGTTTGGCTCCCTCACCGGGTGTGATAGTTCTCGTTTTCTGTCGCTTCTTGGGAATACATCTTGATGAACTGAACTTTGTCCACTCCCGTGAAATTGTTTGGGGGGAAAGGGAGCAGAATCCACTTTCTTGAAGGTTCCTCCTGGCATTTGTCTGTTGATGAGCTTTTATAATTTCCATCTCGCCGTTCTGGCCCCGGGAGGATAACCTTGGATCTTAGTGTGGACTTGATTGAGTGTAAAATGAATTAGTACAAGTGAAGTGGAAACATCAGTCCGCGAGGAGGAGGTTCAGACGCTAAATCCTCTAGTTCGATGAAGTTGAAAGCATTTCCCCCAGGGCCTCTCTGGGAATGCCTGTCCTCTTTCTTAGAGAAGTAAAGCTACTGTGTGCATGCAGTTGCTGTTTATGCCTTTGACATTTGTGCTCAGTTCTGTGGGAAATGGAAAAAAAATTGCTCTTATCACTGGCCTCGGGAAGATTATCGAATTGGGAAGATGACCTTACAATATTTGCTAGACATGTATCTAGCTCCTCTCTGCTAGGCACAAGATGTACAAAGATTTAAAAATAGCCACGGGTGCCTCGGCTGGTGTGGCTTAGTTGGTTGGGCATCATTCTGTGCACTGAAGGGTTGCCGGTTTGATTCCCAGTCAGGGCACGTGCCTGGGTTTTGGGTTCGATCCCCAGCATAGGAGTCAGCCAATCGATGTTTATCTCTCCCTCCCCCTTTTTTTTTCTCTCTCTCTCTCTTAAAAAAATCAATAAAAAATCTTTTTTAAAAATAAAAATGTGTGTTTTCAAATATTAAGAGGTGCTACCCTGTTTTGGTTTACAGCTTAGTAGAGAACTCATCCATGACTTAATAATACAGCTTGATCAGTATTGCCATAGAAGCATGAACAAGGAACAGTGAGGGCTCACAGCCCAGAGCTAGTGATAAACTGCCAGGGAAGTCAGGTTGACTTCACAGAGGGGCTGCCGAGCCTAGTTTTGAAAAGGTTTCTTCTCAGACTAATGGAATTGGGCATTTTTGGAGGCAAGAACATCATGTACAGAGGCACTGAGGTGTGAAATAACTTGGTATTTTGGAGAATACACTACAAGAGTAGAGGGAGACCTTAGTATTATTTCCTATGTGGCAGGCAGTACAAAGGAGCCCGAGAGGAGGAAGGCTGAACTAGACAGGTTTGGAAATACCGCTGGGATGTTCCAGATCAGTGGGCTACATGGACAAAGTGCTTAAAGTGGGATGCAGGCATAGTATGGAAGGAATCCATAGAGGTCAGAGAGACGTGGCTCTGCTAGTACCCTGAACAAGACTGTTGGATATGAGTCCAAGTACAGTGCTGTTGCTCTCTTTTGCCTGTCTTTGCTCCTTTTTCTTTAAGGACATGTTTCACTTAAAACCCCAGTAATTATTCCAGATTGTGACAATGGATCTATCCCCTCTCTGCTCAAATAGTTTCATGAGTAGGGAACAGAATGCTCAACACTGTCGGCTGGAGGCACATGCTTTCCCTTAGGGAGGTTGAGTTTCTTTGATGGGAGAATGATTCAACACACTATCGTAGTGCCCTGGCCCCAGGACACCGGTGGCCTTGTACATAGAGCAAAGGAAAAGGGTTCCCTAGAATTTCTTTTCTGCTCCGGGGACACGCAGGTATAATAGTGAGAATATCCTTAATGAAGGCGTCCATTTATGGTAGAGATGAGAGTTTGTGACAGGCACCAGAATGATGGCTGGAAAGGTGGCTAAACAGAGAATTGTGGTTTGTTACTTTCAAGAAGCAACTTGGTGACATGGGACAAAAGCATTGGACAAGGATTTGAGAACCTTGTGTCCTGGTTCTAGCCTCACTCGTCCTACGACCTTGGTCTTTCTTTCTGAGCCTTAGTTCCCTAAGAGAGAGTCAGAAGAGCAATGCACAAGCCTGGTGAACGATCTGGCACCTGGCAGTTTGCGAGCTCTGGCTGAATCCTGTCATTTGGCACCTCCACCTGGCTGCTCTGTGTCTCCTCCTGTGCCTGGGCTGGACCAGCCTCTGAGTGACTCAGTGTCGTCCTGCAAACTGTCTTCGCTTTGCAGAAACCGTTTTTTTTCTTAGTAAAACTTTATTTCTTTAGTTTATTTTCTCTCTGTGGTTTTCTTAGACTGAAATGATTCTAAAGAAGTATCTGGAATTCTTTTCTTTCCCCCCTTAACCCCTTATTGCCTACTTATCCCCAGTGGCCACCTCAGTATCTCTGATTAATGGTGGATATAATTTGGGTCACATTGGATTTGAAAACCAGAACAAGTCTTGTCAATAATTGGGTCTGAAGAAGTGTGGAGCTGAAGTCCCCCCGTGAAATAAAAATGGTACAAGGCCGTTCTGTTTATACTTGGTCTCGTTTATGCTCCTCCCTCTGAAGACCCCTGGGCTTTCCTTAGTATTGAGGGGCAGGGGCGAGAGGAGGTGGTGGTGCAGACAGTCCTCTAACTACAGTATTCTTTTTTTATTTTTTTAAATCCTCACCCAAGGATATGTTTTTATTGATGAGAGAGAGAGAGATGAAAGAAAAACATCGATCGGTTGCCTCCTATACAACCCCCATTGGGTATTGAACAGACAACCTTTTTGGTGTACAGGATGATGCTCCAACCAACTGAGCCACCGGCCAGGGCTAACTGTTATTCTTGAATGAATTACCTCTAAAGCATTATACATTCTTGCAGACTTCCTTCTTTGTACTTTATAGAGTAGGTCTTTCTTTCTCAACTTGATCTAAAGAAGCATAACAACATCTGTGGTTCCCCCAAAGTACTGTAAGCGGAGGCCCAGTAGTACTCACATCTTTCTGTGGAGTTGGGTTGGTGCCGCAGAGCCTGTCGCTTCTCCTCCCGAGTATCAGGCCGCACACGTTGTGTTCCTGCAGTTTTGACACTGTGGAGGGTTATTCCCTCTTCTTCCTCCCTGCCTCCTCCAGCCTGGGGAGCCTCCCTTACAGCCAGAGGGGCCAAGTGAGGCAGGACTGTGCCTACAATGAGGGAAGCCATAGTGTTCTTGGCCTTGTCCCTGTATTTATTTCTTCCCTGGACTGACACTGCCTTGCCTTAACCCTTGAGTAAGCCAAGTGCCTGGGCAGACTCCCAGTTCTCCCCCCCCACTCCCCCCCCCCCCCAGGACTTTGGCTCTTCCTCCCCCCACCCCCACAAACAAGAGGTGGAATCATGGACCTTGCTTGTTACGCCCTCCCCCGCCCCCCCCCCCTCCACTTTTTCCTGGAAGTGCCAGCACGTTTCTCTACGTGCTGAACCTGTTCATCAGTAATTCTTGATGGATCGTCATTCCTTTGGCAAACTGAAATAAAGCAGAAAAATCTCAAAATAGATGTAACCAGAATCCTCAAACTTAATAAATACCATATGTGCTCACACTCGGAGTTCAGTTTGTCCTGTTCAGTGTGAGGCACTTCTCCCACTCTCCTGCCTCCTCCCTCCCTCCCTGTTTTCTGCAGAGGGAAGGTGGGCAGAGCTTTCCCAGCAGCTCCTGCCTGTGTTGTGTGGCGCCTGTTTTCATCCCATGCACCTGTTTTGATAGACTACAGTGTTTAAAGAACTGTCTGTACAACATTGTTTTGCTTGTGGAGGATGTTAGCAGTACAGGGCTGATTCTGTTTGGCATCTTCAGAGCGAGCTAGCTGTGGTGTTTTTCCAGCATGAGCATGGCTGTGCACACTGTGGGTTTTTGCCATGCAGCATTTTACTTCCAGGAGCAGGTGAGGTGAGAGGTTGTGTAAGCCAATAGCATTTTCTCCATTGTTTTTCAGAGAGAGTAGAAGGGAGGGATGCAGGGAGGGAGAGAGAGAGAGAAATATCCATGTGAGAGTGACACATCGATAGGTTGCCTTCGTATGTACCCCGGCCAGGGCCAGTAATCAAACCTGCAACCCAGGTAAGTGCCCTTGACTGGGAATCAAACCCTTGACCCTTTGGTTCTCAGGCCGACAATCTAATCACTGAGCAACACTGGCTAGGGTGCCAACAGCATTCTTTCATTGAGCTCTTAATGTGTGCCAGGCACTAGCTGTACAGGTTTCAGTTCATTTAATCCTCAAAATAATCTTACTGGGTAGGCGCTATCATCATCATCATCATCATCATCATTCTGCTTTCCCAGTGAGGAACCCAAGGCTCAGAGAGGTTAACCTACTTGCCCAAAGCCCTGTGGCCCAAGCTTTCACCCAACTCTCAACTGCTGCTCTTAAGTTGCTAAACCAAGTTATCTCCCCAGGAACTGAGTTATCCCCCGAGTGAGAAAGCATAGAATAGTCATGGCTTTAATTTAACAGTGATATCTCTATTGGAGGGATTCTGAAGAATTCTGACCTCATTACTTCTCTTGGGGCCTTTCATTAAGAACAACGTTTCCCTGATCCATGAAGAGACTCCTGCCTGCTTTCTCACGAGTGAGTGTGGCTCTAGAGCTGTGCTGTCAACTCTGGAAACACTGGCCACGTGGGGCCGTGGAGCATGGAGACGCTGAGAAGCACATGGTTGCCCTTTAGTGAATTTAAGTTAAAAAACAGATCATTCCGTTCAGTTTAATGAAAACCTTTCACGTATACTTGAGCAACGTAGGTATGTGAGCTTAGGGTATGTGAATTTGCTTTTCAGCTGTGTATTTTATGAAACCTAAACATAAATCAAATGTATCTGGTGAAACTTTGGCATCTAACTTGGATAGGATTTGGAACATTAATTTTATCTTTTAAAATATTGTCTCATTAATAACTTTTATACTGGTTACATGTTGATGTGATATACTTAAAGCAACATATCTAAAATATTATTATTGAAATCAATTTCACTTCCTTTTACTTTTTAATGTGACCACTAGAAAACTTGATTCCATATGTGGCTCACATTATAATTCTATTTGACAGGGCTCTTGTGGAGCGCAGACGTGAATGTTTCCCTGTAGAATAATATTCGGCTACAGCGAGTGCTCAAAAGCTAATTACTGAATGGGTGATTTGTCTGTGGGAGTGGCTGGGAGAACTGATTTAGTGGGGAGAGCTAATGGAATCTGATTATTGTTAAAATTGGTGTCTTATTTTAGGATAGAAATGAAACAATCCTATATAATAAAAGCCTAATATGCTAAGTGTCAGACATTCTACCATTGGACCAGTCACTATGACGTGCACTGACCACTAGGGGGTAGATGCTCCGACCTGTAGGTTAGCTTGCTGCTGGGTTCTGGGCAAGACGGGCTGGACATGCCTTGGAGCCCTCCTGTGGTCCCTCCCTGGCCCCAATCATGCAATGGTGGGGTCCCTCAGCCTGGCCTGTGCCCTCTTGCAATCCAGGACCCCTTGGGGTATGTCAGAGCCGGTTTTGGCCTGATCTCCAAAGACCAGGCTGAGGGACCCCACCAGTGCACAAATCTGTGCACTGGGCCTCTAGTATGATGTATAATATGCTAGACTTAGCATACATAGTACTGTGTGGCCTTTTGAATAAATTACCATTTGGGATATCATGGAATAAGGTGAAGGTGGAGACTATTAGCATGAGTCAGTTTCAGTTGACCCTTGAACACTGGGGGCTAGAGGTGACTCCTCCCAAACTTAATTACCATCCTATCCCTCAGAGTCCTTGGGGGAGTGGTTCCAGGACCCCCACAGATACCAAAATCCATGGATGCTCCAGGCCCTTATATAAAAAATTATAGAACAATGCGTATGCAGATTTCCAGCTGTGGATCAAAAATACTGTTGGTTCGATTCCAGTCAAGGGCACATGCCTGGGTTGCGGGCTCGATCCCCAGTAAGGGGTGCAAAGGAGGCAGCCGATCAGTGATTCTCTCTCATCATTGATGTTTCTATCTCTCTCTCCCTCTTCCTTCCTCTCTGAAATCAATAAAAATATATTTTAAAAAGAAATTTAAAAAATACCATTTTCTATTTGCAGTTGGTTGAATTCTTGGATGGGAAACCCTGGGATATGGAGGACCAACTGTACATTTATTGGGGGGAAAAATCCGTGTGTAGGTGGACCCACACAGTTAAAACCCATGTTGTTCAAGGGTCAGCTGTACTCAGTTGGTCAAGAGGTGTTTCCTATTTCTGCTGTGAGCTGGATTACACTGTAGCATTTGATTCGTTTTTCCTTCCCTTTGGCAGCATTTGACAGTTAAGTGTATGAGGCCCTCGTGACCCGCCTCCTGCCAGCCTCTGTCCCATCTGCCCTGCTGTTCAGCAGTGCTCTCATGATCTGAGAAGCCCTGCTCATACATGCTGTCTCAGGCCTCCTTGCTCGGAGGCAGTCAGTGTCTGTTGAATCAAAAGTAAGGGCCCGTGTTGCCTTGGGAAGCCACCGGCCCCAGTAGTGATCCCACCCTCCTCAGTGTCCGTCTGCCTCTGACTGCACTCCTCCAGCCTCCTTGGTTAGTATTTTTCTGTGCGCCCTAAGTGTTTGTATGCTCTGGGGCTGCACTCTTCCTCATTTCATTTATTTCACTCTGCGTACTTCTTGAGCATTCCCGTGTACTCTCATGACTTCAACCCCTTCTTGCCTGGGTTTCCAGTGGTGAGTTGCCTGGGTGGAAGTGCTGAAAGAACCCCATCCATGTGTCCTTGCACTCCTCTTGGAGGGGTCAACAGTTTGAATTCTGTGCTTCATTGATCATGCAATTTAGAGTCAGAAAGTACATGTTTGGATCTTTTTTCTGCTACTCTTTTTTTTCTGATCATACTCTTTTCTCTTTTTTTAAATGCCTCAGTCCTTTAGTTTCCTCCTCTGTAAAATGGGAGCAGTATTTGCCTACAAAGGATAGTCTAAGAAAGCATTAGATCATCGTAGAGAAACACAGTCAGTTTATGGTGTATTACAGGTGACTTTGTGCTGAAGTTCAGATTAGTTACCTGCCATTGGATTTGAAATAGTACATTAAACTGAGACACTTGACTTATGGATGAGGGGGAATTTATTACTAGTAAAGCATTTTGAAAATGAATTTCTAGTTTGTGTCTATTTTTTTCTTTCCTACCCTTACCTTCTGCTTTGTGTCTGCATTATTGTTTTAAAAGTTTCACACAGATTGGAGTAACTCTTAGCTTTAAAGAAGTCCTTTTCCATCTCCCTCTTGTAGAGGATGAAGGTTAGTGGTAGGTGATACTTGAGGTACGCTAATGCAGGGTTTAGGGCGTGTGCTTAGAACGTGAGAAGCCCTGGCTTGGAGTTCTGTTTCTGTCTCTTCAATCATAGTGTGTATTGAGCATGTTACTTAATCTCAGATGATATACACCGAGTGGCCAGATTATTATGCCACCTGATGTTTGTAGGCAAATTAGCCGTACACTGCATCGTATGGGATACGGAAGCCGAAGGCCTGTTCGAACACCTTTGCTGTCTGCAGTTACCAAGATAAAACGTCTCCGATTCGCACAGGAACACAAGGATTGGACAGTCGAGCATTGGAAAAAAGTCATGTGGTTCGATGAATCACGTTTCCAGTTGCATCATGCAGATGGCAGAGTGAGAATTTGGCGGAAACAGCATGAAAGCATGCACCCCACATGCATGAGTACAACCCTTCAAGCTGGTGGGGCAGTGTTATGGTTTGGGGCATGTTTTCCTGGCATGATTTGGGCCCTTTAATTCATGTGGAACAACGTCTGAATAGCACAACATACCTAAGTATCGTTGCTGATCAAGTTCATCCTATCATGTTGATGGCGTATCCCAGTGGAGATGGCTTCTTCCAATAAGAACCCAGCTGCCATGCCACGGTGCTGGTATTGTGCAGGAGTGGTTTCAAGAACATGAGGGAGACTTTACCTTGCTTAGGTGGCCCCCACAATCACCAGATCTCAATCCAATTGAGCATTTGTGGGACGAAGTTAAAAGAGCCATCAGGCAGCGGGTTCCACAACCATCAAATCTCACAGACCTGGGCAGTGCTATTCATCAGGCATGGTGTCAGATTCCTTGCATCACCTTTCAACATCTCGTGGAGTCAGTGCCAAGAAGAATCGCCACAGTATTGAAGGCAAAAGGTGGCCCAACGAAGTCCTGATGGGGTGGTCATAATAACCTGGCCACTCAGTGTATAGCTCCTTTAGAACAGGGCCTGTTGGATAATAATTGCTCAATAAATATTAGCCATTGTTATTGGCTATTTTCTTAGAACATCACTCGAAGATTTAGAGGAAGGTATTTGACATTGTTCTTAGGCCTTAACCAAAGCTGATAAAGATGAAAATATCTATAAAGGAGAGAGAAAATTTATTTCTTCCAGATTAGCAACTGACTGTAGATAATAGTCTATAGGGAAAAATATGCCTTATCAACCTATTTCCTCCATAATTAATCCACAATCCTGTCAATAAAGGTTCAAAAAAATAGTCTTCTCACAGTTCCACTTCTGGATCCCCTTTGCTGGTTTAATTCTAAATTGTATGCAGGATTTGAATTATATTATGGAATCCAAGTGAGTATAATGGTCATATACAGTTCCAGGAAGGAATGAATCATATGTTCTGGTTCTTACATGAATGGGAGACCCAAGAGTTCAGTCAGCTAATTTGACATCTAGTCAGAGAAACTGTAAGGCAGTAAATACAATTCTCATTTGAAACTGGGAGCAGAGCAAGGGCTTTAAAACTATGTGCTCTTTAAGAAAGGCTGTTAATTTAATTGTGTGTGTGGTGTTGTTGTTTTTAATGAAGGATTGGCTTCTGACTTTTAACTGGCTTTGCTTGTGGTGTGACCAAAGCCTGTGCCGTGGAAGTGTTAGAGAACGTTTGGCTTCACATGAGAGACCTCCCTTTCATGTCTAAAGAGGCAAGGAATGTAATTTTAAGTTGTTTGGAAGATTTAACTTTTAAAGCTGTGCCATAAAGGAAAAAAAAAAGAGCAGAAAAGTCCCGTAGGCTGTCATTTTCTTAGTTTTATCCGAGCTGGCCTTGCAGTTTTGCCCTTTGTGCCATTTGAACAGCCACAGGATATTAGTTTAACTCCCTGGGACGTTGGGACCATATTTTGTCTTTTAGAAAAATACAGTTACAAATGACTTTTTTTTTTTCACAACAAAGTTCAGCCCCTCATTTTGATCCTCTGAGGAGTGAGAGGCTGTTTACATTGAGCAAGTAAGATATATTTATTCTTCTTGACAAAGAAAGCCAAATTATTTACCAGAAAGCTCTTTAGTTTCCTGTACCTAGCACTTGACTGCAGGGTGCCTTAAAAAAGCAAGGGACCAAAAATAAGCAAAAGAGTGAGCTCTGGGTACAGCCCACAAGGCGTGGGGGTCGGCATCTGGGGATGGTTCTGGAGCAGCGACTCTCCCCGCCAGAGCTGGAGCCAGCGTTTGTCTCCTTGTGGTTAGATTTAGCAACTTTTAACCCCACCTCTTGCACTCCCTGAAACTTATAAATAGGAATCTTTTCTTAAGCAGGATCACTTGGAGACCTGTTATTAGTTCGTTTGGGGTTGTGAATGGTGATGCTATTTGGGAGATAGAGCTCTTTGCTTACAGCATTGCCTGAACTTTTCTTCAAAACAGGGAGCCCACCTTAGTGTGTATTTTAATCTGGTGGTTCTCAAACCTGTCTGTATAATAAAAGTGTCCTGGGGAACTTTTGAAAATTCCGAGTACCAAGTTGTCCCTTGTGCTAAGCCCTTAGTGATTGAGTTATAATCTCAGGAGTGCGATCCAGGGGACTCCAGGGCACCACCAGCACTATGAACTGGTGATCAGATCTGCTCTAATCTAAACAGTGGATTGCTGCATAGTATTCCATGGTGTAGATGTACCACAGCTTTTTTACCCAGTCTTCTACTGATGGGCACTTGGGCTGTTTCCAGATCTTAGCTATTGCAAATTGCACTGCTATGAACATAGGGGTGCATACATTCTTTCTGATTGGTGTTTCGGGTTTCTTAGGATATATTCCTAGAAGTGGGATCACTGGGTCAAATGCCAGTCCCATATTTATTTTTTTTGAGGAAACATCATACCGTTTTCTATAATAGCTGCACCAGTCTGCATTCCCATCAGTGTACTAGAGTTCCCCTTTCTCCACATCCTCCTCAGCACTTGTCATTTGTTGATTTGTTGATGGTAGCCATTCTGACAGGTGAGGGATCTCTTACCCTTTGAGACAGCATAGAGGGACCTGGAGACTATTATGCTAAGCAAAATAAGCCAGAGAAAGACAAGTATCACATAATCTCACTCATACGTGGAATATAATGAACAAAATAAATTGATGAACAAAATAGATCCAGAGACATAGAAGCATGGAAGAGACTGTGGAATCTCAGAGGGAAAGTGGGGGAGGGTGGGTAGGAAGAGATCAACCAAAGACCTTGTATCTATGTATGCATAACCCATAGACACAGACAATAGGATGGTGAAGGCCTGGGGCAGGGGACAGAGTTGGGCTAGAAGAAGTCAATGGGGGAAAAAGGGAACATATGTAATACTTTCAACAATAAAGATTTAAAAAAAGAGCGGATTGTATACTAGCCACAAGAAGAAAAGAAAATGCAGAGTGACAATATAATAGGGACCTTCTTATGCCATTATGGTCAGAGTGATTTCGTTGCTCTGATTAATCTAGCTTTTCAACATTGCAGCTGAGGCATTACCAACCAGGCATGTCATAATCTTCCTGTATGGAAATAGAAGCCTCCCCCGGGTGTCCCCAAGTGTCTTCAGTACCTTCTAATTACTGGTGATCAAAGGTCAACATTCTAGATATCCAGTTAGTGTTACGAAACTACTTTGATCACTTGGATCTCAGTTCATGCTTTTCTGGACAGGTCCCCCACCCTGCATTTGTATTTCTAATGAACAAGCTTCAGAAAGGGTTTTTTTTTTTTTCTTTTAAAATAACTCATTGAGTTGGCAGAGCCTGGCCAGACCTGAGCTCACCTGGCAGTCAACATGATCGCAGCTAAAGGAAACTCACTTAAAGTCTTGATTTATTTTACTTACTGTGAGCATTTGTTTCTTGCTACAGAAATTCTAGCTTGACGATGGGATGCTGCCCCATAATCAAAGAAAAAAGAAAAAAAGAATGTTAGAGAGGGCATGGAACTAAGTTTTATTACCTTTCTAAATTCTGCAAGAATTGTGAATTCTGAACTACATCTGGCTCCAAGTGATTTCCGATAAGGAATTGTAGATTTGTGTTTGTGTTTAGAGTCCATTATGCCGATTCTAAAGTCCCCTTTGCAACCACACAGTTCTCCTGTGCTTTCCCTGCTCCTGATCAGCTATGTAACTGTGGGCAAGTCACGTGACCTCTTTGAGCCTCAGTTTTCCCATCCATAAAGTGGTGCCAATGATAGTATCTGCTTTAAGGGCTAGTGTGAGGATGAAGAGGAATAGTGTACCTCGAGTGTTTTAAAAATAGAAGGTTAAGGAAGCTGCAAAAACAAAAGTTCTTCCTTTGGGAACGCAAATGGCACATGGTAAAGCCTCAAATATAGGTTCCTTCTGGGTGGGGTCCAGTATGTATTACAGCGACACACAATGAAGTGGGGTTTTGTTTTTTGTTTTCCCAGCTGAAGGTTAAAATTGGGTCTTGGAATCTATTTAATCTATTTTCTATATAAAGTGGTCTTAGGCCCACTTTATATAGAAAAGGAATATAGTACTAGAACAAAAAGAATTTTTGCATTGCAGAGAGGCAATTTTTGTGCGTGAATTATCTTTTAAAAATATCTGAACATTTGTATATGAGTGTTCAGAGCCAAGATCCTTGCAATGTGGGCAAACAAAAAGAGGATTGAGGAGGGAGTCCCCCAACTATTGTAGTGGTCTGCTTGTTTCTAATGTACTGAATGGCCTAATGCACATATGACATACATGTGGTGATTCAGAGAATTGAGAAAGCTATGGGGTTGATATGAGTCAAAGTTCCTTTTGCTTATAATATTCGACAAGTCAATGCCAAAGATTGTATTTCGTGTCCAACTATCTGAACAGTTGCTTATGCTCTTCATTTCGTATTGCATATGCAGACCCAGTATTGAAAGGTCTCCACAGAAAACATGGACAATACGCTTCTGTTAGGAAACTCTGACTGTAAGAAAGGCACATACTGAATTTCTTGGACCGTGGAATATTTGTGTATTTTATCACATTTGGGATTTTCTGCCCCTCAGGCGTTTGTCTAATCGTAGGCCAGATTTATTTAAAACCAAACCAAGGAAGTATCTCTGCTCTTGTCCCATCTTGTTTTCCCAGCCCGAGTGGTGCCCAGTGATCTGGTCCCTGTGCAACGAGAAAGGCCATTTAGCTCTGTGACTCATAATTGTTGTTGTTTACTGAGAAGAAGTTCCAGCTCTAAATGTAAAACATTTTAGCTAACTGGAAAATAAGCTTAGGTAACTTTATGTCATTAAGATGCGATCAGCACCCATTTCATACATGTTTAGACTGACCTTTGTTGACAGTGATTAATGACCATTGGTTGGGTCTGAATGGGCCTGTGGAGCCATGGAGCTTTTACTTCACTGCTCTTGACCTGATGGCTGAGAAGCAGAGGGAAAGAGAGTACAGAGCCATTCGAAGGGATGTCATTGTTGTCTTAATTATATCCCCAAGTTGATCGCAGAGATTTTTGTCTTTTTTTTTGAGGCTGTTTAACATAGTGGGTGGAATAAGAACTTGGAGCCTCACCCCTATAACGTATTCTCTAAGTTCTGAGTGACTATGGGCAAGTCATTTAACCTTGTGAAATCTTTTTGGTTATTAATACAATGAGGAAAACTGCCTGGGCACAACTCACATTGAAGAATTATGAACAAATGAGTGAACTATATAAAAGCGTTTTTTAAAACTGGTAACTGCTATTCAAATGTAAATTGCGTGTCCTGGCCCAGTAGCTCAGTTAGGGTGTTGTCTCACATACACCAAGGTTGCAGGTTCAATCCCCGTCAGAACACATACAAGAATCAACCAATGAATGCATAAATAAGTGGAACAACAAATCAATGTTTCTCCCTCTCTGTAGCTTCCTCTCTGTCTCTCTCTCTCTCAAAATCAATTAAAAACATTTAAAAGCAAGTGTAAATTGCATGGTGATAGAATACTGGAAAATTGTGGATAGGATCTGTTCCTGATTCATCTTTGTGTCTATAAACTACAGCCAACATGCCTGTAGCAGGGTTTGTTTGTTTTTTTCCGGTTTTTTTTTTGGGGGGGAGGGGTGATGGTAGGGGTAGGGTGGTAGGTGTGTTTTTACAAACACAATGACAGTTCATTTCAAAATTCCTGCCTCCCATGGTATCCCAAGGAGCCTGTGGATGCTGTCAACAGTGTGTTCTCCTGTCAGTGTTTGGTGGCAGCTAGTCGGAATGCCCAAGAGTGCACCATCCTAGGAACGGCTCTACTTAAAGGAACTTACATTTACTATTTGATGATATAGTTTTATTAGCAATTTGTGTTTGTTTTCTATTTATTGTCCTAGAAAGGAAAAGTATTACCAACATTTGGTAATTGAGTTTAATTGGCTTGCACAAGGTCATCATGCAAGTGTAACAACAAATCGATCTCTCTCTCTCTCTCTCTCTCTCTCTCTCTCTCTCTCTCTCTCTCTCTCTCTCTCTCTCTCTGCCTCTCTCTCCCTCTCTGCCTTCTTCCCTCCTTCCCTCTCTCCCTCCTTCCCTCCCTCTGTGTCTCCTCTCCCTCCCTCTGCTTCGTCCTCTTTCCCCCTTCCTCTCTCTTTCAAATAATTAATTAATTAAAAAAGAGAAAATTCTTAGTTTCCTTAGTTAACAGGAATTATAGTTCATTAAGCCTTGGCAGATAGCTCCTCAAGTGCATAAAAATTTATTAGAGAAGAACCTACTCATCATTAGCGTTCATTTTGGGACTGAAATTTTCCTTTGTAAGTTCTGGGATGGGTGAGAGCTAAAGGAATACCCATACGAACTGGGGAAGTCTCTTAACTTCTTGGGTTCTCAGTTTCCTCATCTGTAAAATGAGGGGCATTGGGATTAGAAGACCTTTGGCAAAATTTGAAAACGAATACCCAGGTTCTGGTGCTGTACTACCCCCGTCCTGACCCTGTTTTTTCACCCTTGGATTCCTTTCAGCTCTGCTTGCTGTAGATCATAGACCGTGACAAATTGGAGTCTCAGGACAAACAGTGAACGAGGCTGCAGTCTTTAGCAGCTTGTCTGTTGATGCTTTATTGTTTAGGTTTTTGGTCTATTTGGAGCCTCTCAGGTCCTGGCCAATCCAAATAGGTAAGGTTCTTACATAATTTTATACTGACACATAAAAGAAAACAAGAAGGAAGCAGAATGTGGACATGGAGTATAGGTTGGACAATAGCAGTATAAAAATGGCTTTGGATTCTTTATAATTATGGTCTGACATGGTTCCAGTAAAGGTGTCTTTGGTTAAATTAAGTAATGCATGGTGTATATATATATACACACACAGACAATATACATATAAACAGCAGGTTCTAAATGTGATGGTCTGTGTTGCTTTATGCCACAGGGGATTTTTTATTGAGTCAGCATAGTCTGCTAACCTCAGGAGACTCAAGCACTTGTTTAAATGGGTCTAAACACCACTGATAATTCACAATTGATGGTTAATTTTTTTTAATAGCAGAAACTTTCCCAAATTAAAACTTAACACAGAATCACAGTATACAAAAACAGTTAAAAGCAAAACCGTTCTATTTTCCTGGGTTCTTTTGGGGCCTCCAGATGACCTTGGGGAGTTATGTTACATTATTTGAAAGGCCTGATGGAAATATCTTTCAGTTATCATAAGGAGGTAAAATATACCAAATAAAATTATAAAAGACCACTCAAGTTATAGTGGTGAAGTGCTTTTGTTTCTAGTACAGTAGGAACTAGTTCTCTGCATTGAAAATCATTTGTGTTTAACATTAAATGGTGTGAACAAACATCTATTATATAAAGACTAATGTAGCATGAGAGCTGAGTTTCAGAAGGTTTACTCCCTTATATTTACTGAACTAAGTATCTTGAAGACAAAGATGAGTTTGAAAAGTATACAAAGATCAAATCAAGCAGAAAGGAGAGATTAAAATTTGTGGCCTGGTGAATTTCAAAGCAATATATTAAATAAAAACTACTTCATAAACCTGAATATAAGGCAACCCTAAAATTAGGCAATATCCTATTTTCTCAAGAAGAAGAGAAAAAGAGTTTGAATATATAAACTTCTTGAAATATAGATAAAATAATGGAAAGTATATTACTACTAGAGGCCCGGTGCACGAAATTCATGTGTGTGTGTCGGGGGGGCGGGGAGGGGGGTTCCCTCAGCTGGGCCTGTGTCCTCTCCCAGTCCGGGACCCCTCGTGGGATGTTAGGCCTAAACTGGCAGTTGGACATCCCTCTCGCAATCCAGGATGCTGCATGCACCAGTGACCATACTTTTCATACAGGTGAAAGGCATCTCGCTGTTGTATGGGCAGCTACATTTTTTTGCCCTGATTATAAAAAGTAGTACATAACATGATCCTTCTGAGGCAGTAGTACCATTTTCCCCATCTTATGGGTGGAGAAACTGAAGCAGAGAGAAGTTAAGTAATTGGCTTTGTCACACAGTTATAAGTGTCAGAATCAAAGCTGACTACAAAATGTGCAAGCCAGAGTCCATGCATGTCATCGCTGTATCATCCTGATTTTTCAGTGTTAGAGTAGCCTTGCTAGATTTTAGTTTTTAAATCCAAGAGACTGTTCCCAATATATAAGGTAGGGTCCCTAGGCCTGGCTGGTGATCAAGGTCAATCTGTGGGGCGACTGGTGGGCGGGGCAATTGGGGGGCCCTGCTGGCACCTGCCTTGCCTGGCAGCCTGGTGCCACCCGCTGGCTGGCCCCGCCTCCCAATTGCTGCCGCCGGTCACCTCCCTCTGAGCGTCTGCTTCCTGGTGGTCAGTGTGTGTCATAGTGACCGGTCGTTTCAATGTTCGGTCTATTTGCATATTAGGGTTTTATTATATAGGATTTAGTTATACACACAAAATATGATATAACATTACTTAAAAAATCTGTAATGACCCTATTTTCATGAACCAGTTTATTTAAACTCTGTATATGCTTCAATAATTTAATCACCAGAATCAATTTCTGGCTTTTTCTATAATCTGAGAGCATAGCATCTTTCTTTTCATGACACTTTTAGAGCCAGTATGATGTCAATTTTGCAATAACCCTCCAACTTTAATGCTTTTCAAGTAGAAATTATGTATGTGATGTAAAAAACCTATCATTTGGAAAGAAGAAAAAACAAGTATATTGGCTTTTAAATACATAAATACACATACACAGAATATATAATTGGCAGGTTGATGGATCATGAATGTTGTAGATTATGTTATTATTTTCATATCTTAATTCCCCCCATGTGACATATGTTGCATGAGAGTATTTTTCCTGTTCCAGAAATTGCACCCAAAAGGTAGTTTATTTAGATAATTTCTGTATCAGAAATAACTTTGGGGATGATGACAATCGACCAAGGGCTAAATGGTCTATGCAGTAACCCAGGATTTTTGACAGTAGGCATTTTCAAGAACACCCCATACACCGAACCAGATGTATGCAGTAAAAAATGTATTGCCAGACGTGAGCGTACTGTTCATGTTTCCAGTGAGACCTCCAAAGGGCCTGTGAATAGAAGCCTGGTGTTTTCCTTATAGATGACTCATTTTTGAGTACTGTAGGAACAAAATGTTGTCCTTTGTGTTAGGCAAAGTTTCAGAGGCTCTGTGTATACATTCATTGCATTTTGTAAGATACTGCCTACATATCCTCAAACACTTTTCATATTTATCTGTAGGTTGAAAGCATGTATACATGTTTATGCATAGTCATCTGCCTCTGTGTGTATGTTTAAGTACATTTTTTTATTCATTTTATTTTCAAATAGTTATATACCCTTTATCCTCTTTTTAAAAATTTTTTTTTTAATTTTATTTCAGAGAGGAAGGGAGAGGGAGAGAGAGAGAGAGAGACAGAAACATCAATGATGAGAGAGAATCATTGATCGGTTGCCTCCTGCACGCCTCCCACTGTGAATCTAGCCCGCATCCCGGGCATGTGCCCTTGACCAGAATCCAACCCGGGACCCTTTAGTCCACAGGCCGATGCTCTATCCACTGAGCCAAACCAGCTAGGGCTAAATACATTTCTTGAATATACTTTTATTGTTCTCTAAAGAAAAGTAAACACTATCTATATAAAAAGTTGATTTATATTTTTAAAAATTTCTTCTTGACAGAAGAGTTTGAGACAAAATAACTCATTATATCTGCATTTATCCACTGCTTACCCATTTAATCCAAGAGATTTAGATCACCAAAGTAATGCCATTGAAAATATCCAGTTTGTGCTATATCTTCCTAAAAGACATTTAATTGACCACATTTTGACATACCTCTTATTTTTATAATTCACCTTTTTTCAAATAATTAGCTTGCATTGACCAATGTAGCATTTTTTAACAGCCCCAAAGCAAGATTTTGGCCTTTTCAATACTTTACTACCCTAGTTTCACATGAGTCTCACATGGGGAGCTTTAAAAGATGGTGGTGTCCAGTCTCCTTCGCCAGAGAATCTGGTTTAACTGGTCTAGGATGGGGCCAGGCACTGGTATGTATTAAAGCTTCCCAAGTGATTCTAACGGGTTGACAACGAATGGCATAGATACAGCCTTCCTGCAAACTGTGTTATCGAAGCAATTCAGGTTAGAAATGTGTTTTATATGTTAGGATTGTGTGGTTAAGTCATCTCCGTTGTTCAAATCCACCGGATAATGTCAGATCTTCTAGGAAATTAGCATCATGTTGAAGTAGCTTGATTTCCTATTTTCACCATACTGCTTCTGGACCATCCTTGGTAGATTAATAAAGGAAAATTATTTCCTAAGTAAAGCGTTAGTGCTAGCCTGGGGGTTTCCACCTTCCTCTATGACTTTGTTCAGCCATTTGGGTGATTCTCAAAGTGGCCTCCTAAATCACACTGCCTTGGTCAGCTTTAGAAAAACCTATTTCAATTGTGGTGAACTTTTCTTCCCTGTGGAGAGGAGCCCAGTGGATTTGCTCAGGTGACCGCAGTTACAGAGCACAATCGAGCCCTGTTAAGGACCCAGGGGACAGCATCTTACCTCTCTCTGCCAGATGCCTATGTAAATAGTAAATGACAGGCTCCCATAAAAGTTTCAAATACAAAGCCTTAGCATGTGTGCCTTTAAAAAAAAAGACTGAAGCCCACAGAACTGGAATTGTGTATTTTCTTCTACCATATAAACTTTAAGAAGAGGATAGGATTTTCTTTCTCTCCCATTTATTACACACTTATCTTGTGGCTATAGTCTACCTGCATGTACATGAATTTCTTTCTATTAATATTTGAAGCAGCATATCGATTCCATAAGTCATCAGGACTCGTAATACTGTAATTAGGGATAATGTGATGCAGTGAATCTTTTAAATTCATTCTTGATCTTCTCTGAGGAACCTCCCCTCAGTCTGTGGGAAAGTTTATGATCATTTTCTTAAGACTGGCTTTGATGGGATTTGAATGATGAGTTTTTGTATTTGAATTATAGCTTTATCACTTCATAACTTAGTGACTTAAATGCTTTAAAAAACAACAACAAAAAGAACCTCTCCTAAGTTGTAAACCTTATTTTCTTCACCTACAAAGTGTTAGTCATTGTTACCTATCTTGTAGGGTAGTAGTGACGATTAAATGAGATATTTTAAGCCTTTAAAACAATTTCTGGCGTTCTGTAAATGTTGGCAGCTGTCACACAATTATTACTAGTGTAACTATTACTGTTTTTCCTGGTATTGTCTCAATTATTACCCTTTTACAGTACTATAAAATAGCAAGTAAACTGAGGTCATTGGTGACATTACAGAAAAGAATCTAGAGTCTTTCCCTAAGCCTTGTATGAGTTCTCTCACGTGGTCTTATATTTTATGAGTCAGAGGCTCATCTCTCCATGGTCATAGGCTCACTGAGGACAGGAAGCTCTTTTATTCTACTTTTTTAAAAAAAATCCTATCTCTCCCTCCCATGGGATGCAAAATTTTTGTGTATCAGCTCTATTAAATATATGAGGCAATTCATATGAATCTTATGGTATATTCTATAGTCACAGGAATTTCATAAAGATTGGACAATGTTTTTTCATGATGCGTTGACTTAAAAAATACTTAAAAACATTCTGGAGTGGCTGAAAGCTGGAGGCTGAATTTTTCAAGTTCATGTCTGTGTCACTTGTAGTCACTGACTGGAAAGCCATCATTTCCTTTCACCAGAGGAATGTGCTGAAACAGGAGTAGGTGTTGGTTAAAATTAGAAGCAACTATTTCCATAACCAGAACTCCAGACATGTTAAAAAAAGTAAAAGTGACAGACCTCTACCCATTTTTGCCTTTGGGTTCAAGAGGTTTTCAATCTAATTTCGCTTACAGTTGGATTCTGTCCCTTGAACCTGGCGCATGACGTGCCTGGCAGACTTCCTAAACCTAGTAGTGATGGAAGCTCAGAACTCTTCCCAGGAATGGGTCCTACCGCATTGCCATCGGGAGCTGAACAGCAAATAGCGGGGCACACCTCTGACTTCTCAGTTTGGGTTGTGCCCCCACTCCCACCCCATGCTGAGCCCCAGGGAAGGGCATAACATTGACGTTGTTTGCACTTAATAGCTCACTGCTGTGTCCACGCTCCTCGCAGAGCTTGCCTAAGCTCCAGCACTGTACGCATGTGTTTCTAGACTACAGTAGGAATTGTTCATCTCTTGAAGCTACTTATTTGTAGCTAATAGCTAGCATTTGATGTCTCTTGAGAAATGCACGCACAGACAGTTTCCATGGAGAGTGGGGAAGAAAAACAACCCATGATCCAGGCTCCTGTTTCTGTGTAAGGAAGATGCAGTTTGTGTGAGCCAGGCTCTTTAGATGTATTTGTACAAGGTGCAGGTGTTCGTCCCTGGTGCTCCATGTGTCTGCAGAGACGAGGCCAGACAATGGAGCCTTAGACCCGTGATTTTCACCTGGCGTGTGCAAGAATTTTTAAAACACGCAGTACCTATTTAGTCAGGGTCACTGACCTCTTTTCCCTTAAATTGTCTGAAAAAAAAAAACCAAGAACAAAACAAAAACCCAGCCAGCACAACAAGAGCTGTTTGGTGTGAATGAATTAAAGTTATACCCTTTTATTTTTTTTGTCAGATAGGCAAAACATTTTTCGGTGTGCCACAGGATTTTAATAATCAGTGTATGTGTGCCATGAGATGAAAAGGGTTGAAAATCGCTGCTCCAGACTGGTCAAGTTGTATTGAAGCAAACTCTGGCCAGAAGCTCCTGCGTAAGCAATTTCTGATGGTAATGGCTCCCAGTGCTTTGCATGTGGTGTATTTTGGCCCCCCTTCCCCCCTCACATGCTGAATTATAACACTGCCACTGGTGTGCAGTTCTTGCGTTTCTCAGTTTTTCCACCAGATACCAGGCATTTACAGAATGACTTTAAATATTTGCCGCAGTCCAAGGTCTTGGCACCCAGCACCGTTTTTCTCGCTTACATAATTGTGAAAGTCCATGTTGCCATTTTCTCAATGAACAAGCCCAATTAAAAAGAGAGAGTCCATGGTTGTAGGATTCAGGCAGTAAGCAGTGATGCGGAGGAGCTTTACTTTACTGAAGGAAAACAAGACGTTCTGGGGGAATTCTGCATCTCTGGTGCGTTCCGACTTCATGGCTCGAGCAGAGGCTGGATGTGGCAGTGTTTCGGGTTTTTCCTAGTAGCTCCTGGAGAGGAGATAGGACTGTTTTCAAGATTGCTCACCAGTGGTCGAAGAATAGGTTGTATTTGATGTTGGTTATTTTTATTTCTGAATTCAACTTATTCTAGAATTTAAAGTATTTTGATACGGGCAGGTTTCAACTTAAAAATGATTGTGCGTGTGTTTTGGAAATGTTTCTGTTGGTTGTTTGAAAACTGAAGATATTTACAGATGAGGTTCTAAGTTTTTTTAAAAAGCACATGTAACATAAGTGTGCTAGGAGGACTTCGTGAAGGAGGACTCCAGCGACTCCTTTTGAGTAAGGATGTTCTTCTCTGCTTGGGGGACTCTCTTGGCCTAGTCATTGTAGCAGAAGAGAGACTACCCTCCCTCCTGTCCTACAGGGAAAGAAGGGTCTGAGAGGAAGCTTCGTGCCAAAAGAAAGCTTTAAAAATACATACATATTCATTTATTACACTGTACCACAGGATGTGCAGGGACATGGGGGGAGCATGCAATTTTTGGAAAAGAATATTTAGAACAAGAATATTGAAAGGTAAGATTTTATTGTATAATTGGCAAATACTTCATCTTTGGGAATAATTGCCGGACTTGATGGAAAGGACCAAACAGGGATATATATATATATATATCTTGAGGCCTATGATACCTAGATAGCAACCGATCATGATGGTCCCCATGGTTACCAGGAGCCCTGCTCAGGTGGGTTGCTGCCCCGAGCCCTTGCTGTCAGGATCGGCCTGCCTCACCTTTCAGCTGTTTAGTGTTTGCTGTCCTTGAATCAGCAAAAGAAATCGCTGTAAAGTTATCTGATCTGCAGGATGTCCCCCTGCCACACTGTGTGCTGGTGTGTGTCACAAGACGCAAGCTTCCTGCCGCCTTCCATTACAGGAGAGCTTTTTGTGTTCTTCACAATATTCCATTCTTTTGGGAGCTTTTTACATAGCTGGGCTGGTTAATAGAGGGGTGGGGACTGGGCTGTAAGCTTTTTCACTCAAATAAATTTGGGGGGGTTATTTTGAACTGCTCTGTACAGTAAAACCTGAATGAACTAGGATTACTTGGAGAAAGAGCAGCTTCTGGTTGACTTTTCTTTTGAATTAGTGGCATACACAATTTACTCACCCCTTCTTACTAACATAGGCTTTGAAATTCAGATGTGAAAATAAGGTTTCTTCCTCCAAACCCTGTCCTCTGGTCATTCATTTTCCTTCCCAGAAACAATTAAAAAAAAAAAAAAAAAAAAAAAAAAAAAAGCCCTAACCAGTTTGGCTCAGTGGATAGAGCATTGGCCTGTGGACTGAAGGGTCCCGGGTTCGATTCTGGTCAAGGGCATGTACCTTGGTTTCGGGCACATCCCCAGTAGGAGGTGTGCAGGAGGCAGCTGATCGATGTTTCTAACTCTCTATCCCTCTCCCTTCCTCTTTGCAAAAAAATCAATAAAATATATTTTTAAAAAAAGAAAATTAGGTTTTTTTGAGTTAGCCTATGACAGTGCTTTGGGACATCTTTATGAGTATGAATCTTGTTCTTCAGGCTTCACTTTCTAGGGGGTTTAAGACGCACAGGGTGTGGCTGCTGATTTTTCTTTTTTGGAGGGGAGGGAGAATAAATCCCTTTTTGTGTTTTGTTTTCTTTTATCTTTTTCAGATTCAAAATGAAAAAGCTATTTCACCACTCCCAGCATCAGTAGGCCTAATTATTTATATAATCCTGTTTTTAAGAGTTTACAGATATTCTAGAAAAATATAATGACAGAAATGAATTGTCAGCAACTGCTTAAGATACAGCTTTTTCTTCAGTGCGAGTGAAAGTCCAATTGCATTTACTTTAATAGGCTGTTGACTTGGCCCTTCTGCATAATCCAGACAGTAGATGCATCCAACAAAGATTGCTCTATGCTCTTTATATACCACATTAGGCAGTTTTATTGTCAGTAATGATGTGACAGCATAAATGCATCAGCCTCTGATAACCTTTGCAGGAATCTTACTTTTTGTAAGAGCAAGGGAAACTTTGTGGTCATAGCAGCTATGATTGCTTTGTTTGAAATTAATGTTTGAAATATTGTTGAGCTTGCCAGCTGTTTTCTTTGGGACTCAATATTTATAAAAGATTTAATTTCAAAAGTTAAAATAGTATAATTGTCATTAATCATAAATTATAGGTATTTGAGAACACAGAAGGTTTTCCGGAACCATAGGTAAAGAACTTAGGCTAAAGGATTACTTTAATTTCACCTGAAATCTAATATTGACTTTTGAATATATCATTAAGAGTTTAACATCTCCAAATAAATGTAGAATGTGCATTATCATCCGTCAATGATAACAGTGAGAGCTAAGAATGGTAGTAGGTAAGCAAAGAATAACAGCTTACCGTCCAGATTTTGGCTTCAATAAAAATGAAATCTGTTCCCATTGGTTTCTCTTCTTAGATCTTGATCTAGCCATACTATGACTATCAAAAAATAATCTTTAAAACATACCTGAAACAATGTGGCAAAGGTTAAAGTTTGATAAGAAGAGGGTCTGGATTCATGGGGAATGCATTATATTCTCTGTACTTATGTGTGTTTGAAATATAACACTTTTAGATGAATCATTTTTTAAAGAAATTTATTTTCTACATGTCCACAAAAGTGTTTCAGTTTAGCACTGTGAGAGAACTGGACCCTATGCTGGGTCTTGTTGGGGTTTGTGACTTATAGAAGTTAAAGTAAATTTCACACTTTCAAGATGAAGCAGTCCACCTCTAATGGGTTTTCATAAAGAGCTTGTCCATGGGTGGTAATATCAAGTGTCATTCTATTGTTTGACAATTGAGGGCAAAAGAAAGGTCAGGGTATTGGTGGAACCCTTAGAGCTAGCAAGTCAGCAAATAAGCTTTTAAGCTGCTTTTATTGGTAGTGAAGCCTTGGTCCACCAGCCATGCGCACCCAATCAAAAGTGCTGTTTTTCCAAGATATATATACTAGTCATGCAAGAAAAATGAATGATACTTAAATAATCTTAGATACTAAGATAATACTGATACTAAGGTAAGAATTTACTCATTGTGTGTCTACTTTTAATACAGAATGCATGATATGATATTATCTCTCTCCCTCTCTCTCTCTCTCTCTCTCTCTCTCTCTCTCTCTCTCTCTCTCTCTCTCACACACACACACACACACACACACACCTCCCCACCTCCTCAGCCCCCAAATTTTAGAGAGAGTTTATTTAGAAAGTTACAGAGGTAGTAGAAGTGAGCCAGCTGGCCTGCGTAGGCTGAGGAAACAAGTTACAGCGGCAGAAGGGCCCTTGGAGGTAGGAGAGAGAAAGGCAAAGGTAACACGCCTGAGGGAAGAAGATAGGGAAGGGAAACATGGACATGCTCCGGAGAGGGAGAGGGAGAGCGAGAGCGTGCTCCCACACATATTTTTAAAATTGATTTTAGAGAGAGAGAGGGAAGGAGAAACATCCATCCATTTGTTGTTCCACTTGTTGATGCATTCGTTGGTTGATTCTTGTATATGCTCTGACTGGGGACCGAACTGCCAACCTTGCCTGGGGACGACACTCGAACCAACTGAACTACCCAGTCAGGGCCGCACACACATTTTAAATCTCAGTATTTATCTCCCTTTTAATTTGTGTAACTTGTCTCTAAAACTAACAGCGATATCAACACCTGTAAGTTACGTTACATTGGCTTGAATCAATCTGCAAGACCCGAGCACATGGCTTTGGTGTCAGTTGGACAACGGGGTGAGGGAAGGTGGTTATTGTGGAACCGTGAATAGTGCAAGTGTATTTATCATGCATTCATTTAGGTGAGTTTATCTCCTTTCCTTCCCACTGAACTGACAGAAAAAGCATAAATCTTTAGGAACTAGGAAAGGAATCCTTAAGAGGGCAAGAAATACTGAGGAATTTTTGGAAAATAGTTGGCAGCTTGGGTCAGAAGAACGCTGCCATGATATTCCTTCCTGTAAGAAGAGGAGACCTTGCCCAGCCGGTGTAGCACAGTTGGTTGAGTGTCGACCTATGAACCAGGAGGTCACGGTTCAATTCCTGGTCAGGGCACATGCCCAGGTTTTGGGCTGGATCCCCAGTGTGGGGCACGCAGGAGGCAGCCAATCAGTGATTCTCTCTCATCGATGTTTCTATCTCTCTCTCCCTCTCGCTTCCTCTCTGAAGTCAATAAAAATATATTTAAAAAAAAGAAGAAGAGGAGGAGGCCAATGGAAAAGGAGGAAGGAGCTTCTTGTTGGAACCCCAGTGTCTGAGTTCAGACCCCCGCACCCAGGGAGTAGGAATGGTTGAGCACTGGGATGGAGAATGGAAAGGATGCCTGTGGAATCTGGGGACCACCCTCTTTCCAGCACAAGGCGTTGTTGGCTGATACTTGCTCATAGGCTATGAGAGAAACACTCCACCCAAAGGGAGGAGCTGTAGGGGCTGATGAGAAATAGCAGGTGTCTTCCCGTGGTGGGAAGTTGAAAGGCAAAACAGCAGCAGCAGCAGCAACAACAGCAACAAAATAATTCCTGGCTGTCAAAACAGACTGAAAGGGAAAGGAAGGCAGCAGCCCTAAAAGGAAGGAAATACTACACCTGGAGTAAAGCCTTCCCTTTTAGCCATTCTGGGGCCCCAGCTTGTGTATCCTCCTCTTCAAGCCTCCCAGTGCCACTTCAGAAGAGCCTGCTTTTGTAGAAACCCCTGACACTACAGTGGAAGGAAGCCTCAGGGATGCGACATTCGAGGAGAATGAATAGCATGAAAGCAGGACCCAGATGAACAGAGCAGTTGATCCCAGAGCAAACAGCACAGCTGCAGATCCTCTGTGCTCACCACACACACAACATGATGCTTGTGAGGGCAGAGCAAAGGGTTTGGGGAAGGAAGCCTGCTGTACTGTTAACAATATTTTCCTTTGGGAAGAGAGATATGGGAAGTGGAAACTAAACTTCTTACCCATAAATGTTGATGCTATTTCATTGATTATGGTGAATTTATTTTAAACTTTAACAGGTATTTTTAAAAATATATTTTTATTGATTTCAGAGAGGAAGGGAGAGGGAGAGGGAGAGGGAGAGGGAGAGAAACATCAGTGATTAGAGAGAATCATCGATTGGCTGCCTCTTGCACAGCCCACACTGGTGACTGAGCTCAAAATCTAGGCATAGGCCCTGACCGGGAATTGAACCTTGACCCCCTGGTTCATGGGTCAACCCTCAACCACTGGCTGGGCAACAAGTATTTTTTAAAAATGTATGGTTTACAACTTGAGCTTAGGAGATGGTGTCGTGACGATGATCTGCCAAAAATTCCATTGTCAGAAAAGTGTGCGTGGCTGATCGTTTTGATAAAAACATTCGTCAGTAAAAATACATTGAGGGTTTTAATCATAGTAACTGAACTGAATGTGTTAAACCACTAGAGAATATTTAAAAAAAACCCACACAGTACCTGAATTTTAGTTATAAACCACAAAGAATAGAATAGGTTTTTAATTAGCATCATGTAGCTACTTAAGATTTAGCAAAGAGAATGTGTGACAGACCCTTGAATTCTCCCTAATTTAGAAAAATAGATGCTAGATTTCAAGTTGCCTGTTACTGGGGGAGATTATACTAAAGATGTCTCAAGGTGTTAATTTTCCCACGGCAGAGGTGATGAGGAAACTTGCCAAAAGGGAAGTGGGAGAGGAATGGGCACAGTAGAACTCAACATGAAGCCTAGGTCAGGAACGAGTTTAAAAGGGAGGAGGGAGGTAGGGTTGGTAAGGAAAGATAAAATGTGGGTATATAGTATTTCTGTTCATTTTTTTATTTGAAAACTGAAAACTTACGCCACCATATTCAGGCCGACTGTGTGAGGACGTGAGTTTATTGCCACAGTTTATGATGTACCGGAACGTAAACTTTCCTGGAAGTCTTTGGCCTCTGAGCTGCCTTGTCTGTTGTGTGAGCCAAGAATTTAACAGCTCTGCTGCATGCACGGATACAGATGTTTCACTTCAGCTTCATGGTCCCGTGTGTGTGTGTGTGTGTGTGTGTGTGTGTGTGTGTGTGTGTGTGTGTTTGAAAAACTTAAAAACCCTGTTGTTTCCATGCCATGCTGATGAGCCACAGCTTAAACTTAATAATCACATTTGACTTTGCCTTACTCGCTGGATAAAACGATATTTTCATGAAACAATTTATGGAGTTGAAAAATGAATAACCCAAAGTAAAATCAGGCTCCAAGCAAGTTGTTTATGGACCAGTGTGTGAACAGGACAGCTGATTAAAAAAACTACAGATGGGTGGGGATGGAAAAGCGAATGTGTTATGTCGCTAGCCAAGTAATATCTGGCTGTGTCAAAAATAGGGCAAACAATAGCCTTCAATGCGTTACATTACTTTTATTCCTTCCATCTTGGTTGCCATTTGCCTCAAGTGATGCTGCGTTCCTTGAGCCCACTGTGACTATTGTGCTGTTTTTTTTTTGGGGGGGGTGGGGGGAGGTCTGGTGGTGTGCGTGCTTGCTTCCTGCTCCCTTTGGCTGTGGCGACTTGAACATGACTGCTGTAAGAGCATGTGTTCTCCTCTCCTTCCCCCCCACCCCGCCCCCATTGTCCTGTGGAAAAAAGCCGGTACAAATGAACATCTGGCAGGGAACCCATCCCGATTTCAGGAGGAAGTTCCCCAGATTTATGATCTCCCTTTTCTGCTCAAGTATAAACTGGAGACTAGCTGAGGAACCAGAACTTGCTGCAGTTACTCGGGGGTCAGGGGTGGGGTGGGTGAAGGGCCGCTGGGATGGCTGCCTAGGCTGGAAACACATTCTGCATCAGCTGAGCGGCTGCGGCTGGCCTGGGTGGTGGTGTTTTCTCTCCTGATTCAGTTTTGTGAAAGGACAGTGGGTGTGAATTACTGGCTGGAAGCTCTTGTCCTCTCGATCGCTAAGCAGAGTTCAGCTAAATTGGCCACGAGAAAATTCAGTCTCTCAAGCCCCACCTGCTAACCACCTAATTTGCCTTATTTGCCCCTTTCCTTGAAATTACTTTAACTTGTAGGATGTATTGATTTGTCTGCACAATGACTATTAAAGGTGATTTTCAAAATGAATTCTATAATACAACAAAGATACCAATTCAAAGTATATATTTCTACTTAATTATATATATATATACCGTGAAAAGCAATAAATTGACTTTAAAAAATTTACTAAGGCGGAATGGGAGCATAACAGTGTTCCCGTTGAAGGGGTTTTTGTGGATCACAGAAGTTTGTTAATCCCAGTTTAGGTTTAGTCCTGTCTGTTAAGTTCATGGTCATTGTATAATGATCTATCTTCCTTCAGAATTGCTCCTGGCCTCGAAACATTTTCCTTACTTTATGTAATTTCTTATTAGAGTAATCTGGGCTTCCAAAAGCAACTGGGATAGATTAAATCAAAGCTCATGATCAGCCTATAAAAACAGGAACTTCATTTCAGGGAAGATTTTTGTAAGATCCCTTTCTAAAGTATCAGAAATATTTCAGTAATGCGTTTTAGTAAGGAAATTAGTTCAATATTTTTGGCTTTGTTATCTCGGAACTCAATACTAGATAGGCTCTGTTGTCATTGCAGTTTTGACTTTTATCAACTGGAGAATAATTTTAGCTTAAGTGCTTTAAAATTGCTAATTTTTTTCTTCCATCTTTATCTAATGCTTTGTCAGTGAGACACTCAAATATAGTGTGGAATTAGGAAAACCCTCCTTTCCTTATCTTTCATCATTTTCCATATTTGCATGGACTTAATTAGCTTCAACTCAGGCAAGAAACTAGTGTTTTAAAATATCGGGTGTCTTAGCATTTTGGGGGGAAGTCATCATCCCTTGTTCCTTCTGACACTAAGTTTTTCTCAGGACCTAAGCAGATCAGATATTCTTCCTTTACTTCATTGAACTTTTAAATTGAAATTTGTTTTAAGCAAGAAACAACGTTCATAGGTTGCTGATATATTAGTAGTTCTATATTTTTTATTCTGTATCACTTTGTTGTGCAAGATTATTTTATTGCCTCTGTAACAGTTTTCATGAAAACAGATTAAGCATTATTACCTACTGTTGCCCAATATGAAAGCCGTAATTGTGGGGAGAAATAGATGTCTATTTCCTAGCTTGAAAAAATGTATAATCTAGGTAGATCAACAAGAGGTACTCATGAAGCAATTAATGATTAGAATGGGCATTACAAAAATAAGTTCTAGCTGGTATGGTGCAGGAATTTAAAGAAGCAAGAGATTGTTGTGCAGTTATGGAAAATGTTCTTGAGGAGGAACTTGGGTTGAGAGTTCAAACTGTGTTCTCACCAAACTTGTTCTCATTTTAAATTCGGCATTTGATAGGCTTCTAATTTAATATCTCTCTCCCCTTTACAGAATGCCTCAGAATTCTGAAAATGATCTTTATAGAGAAAGATAGCAGAGTCTTTTGAAACTGAGCTGCCCTAACTTTCTAGAAGAATGTGGAAAGAAAGAAACTAAGGTGCTGATAAAATGAACGGTCTCAGTGACTGTTAACTGGGGCTTGTAGGATAGCCAGCATCTAGGATTCTGCAGTTCTTCTTAGAAAACCATGAAAACTCATTGTAGATACTAGCAAACCATTTGGCTTACATATGTTCTTTGCTTTGTGAGCACACAGGCTTGGTTAAAAACAAAACACACCCAGTGTTGATTTATAAGAAGAGAAAGCCAGCAAGCAGCATATCCGGGTGGATCCATTACCCGTTCACCCCGGGAATGTGTGCAGCACAGGGTAAGCCAGCCACTCTCAGCCTGAGGCCGCTGGAAAACAGGGATGAATGGAGGTCAGCCAAGAGGAAGGGGCCATCTACAGGAAGCTGTGAGCTTTTCCTTTTGTAGGCTGAGTGTGGTGTTGGACCAAAATTATAAAAGGCCTTTGACCTCTATATTATTGTACTTCCTTTTTTGCCCTCAGGATCTGATCTAAAATAACAAGTATCTTTTTAGTAATTGGGGACAAAGCTGACCAAAAACCAGTTAAATTTAGAAGGAGCCTGACTGTAAAACAGGTTTATAAACTGCACCAAGTGAGATGGGAACAACCTTTATAGGGAAACTTCCACCACAATAATAATGCTGCAGTGTTTTCAAAAACTGATATGTAATTGTGTTTTCATATTTCAGTGGTCTTTCCGTCTGGCTTAAGAAACACATGCATTAGGCACACTCTCCCTCCCCCTACCCCCAACTCCCCCAGGCAGGTTACCTTTGCCTTTCTCTCTCTAAGCTCCAAGGGCCCTTCTTTTGCCTCTGTAACTTGTCTCCTAAGCCCACGCAGCCCAGTTGGCTCACTTCTACCACCTCTGTAACTTTGTAAACTTTGACTTATACTTCAAAAAAGAGCAAGAAACACGTGTTATTAAATAAAAATTCTTTCAATTGTTGCTAGTCTCTTTCAGAAAGAGGCAATATTAATTTGATCTGAGAGTTATCATTTTGGTTGAATTAACAGTTGTTTGACAGATGTTAACGTCACTGTGGTAAATTGTTTTCGCCCACACATTGTGTGATGATTTTAGGCCTGACCTTTCAGTTTGATGGTTTTCATCTCTCTTGGCTATTGACACTGTAAGCCCTGGGCTATCAGCCTGTCAGAAGAGTGGCCTGGTGCACTCTGAAAGCCCACGATCAGGACCTGCAGATTTTATTCATTTGACAACACTTATGGCACACGTATCATATTGCAGATAGTGTGCATAGACTGAGGTAGATCCACATGGAAGCAAATGGAACAGTCGGGACATGGGAGTCACCCCTACAAAGTCAACTCTTTCGTTTTGGCTCAATTTAATTTCCAGAAGGGAAAAGTTTGCTCTCAGGAATACATACAACACTAGCTGCTCTGCATAGGAACACCCTATTTGGCTGTGCTGCCTGCTCACAACGTCTGTTCTATACAAAGCCTGTAAATGCAAGGGGAGGGGGAGGGTTCAGAGTTCTTTCAGGGTAAGCTTTTCTTAAAAACAATACTAAGAGGCAACAGGAGTCATTGGAATTTCACTGTTATTTCAGGTTATTCCTTTGCACAAATTAGTAGACACATACACATTTTTTTACCTCTTCCTTCCTTATATCAAAGATGGGATATTAGGTTTCTATTGCTGCACAAAAATGTCCACAAACTTTAGTGGGTTCGAACAACACAAATCTAACATCTTAATTTCCTTGGCTCTGAGGGTTGGGCCTGGCTTACATGGTCCCTCTGCTCAGGTTGCCAGAATTCAGTTCCTTCTTAGCTCGCTGGTTGCGGCAGAATTCAATTCCTGTGACTGTAGAACTGAAGCCCTCATTTCTTAGAATCTGCCCACCATTCCTTGCCACATGGTGCTCTCTACAATACGCAGTTTGCCTCTTCAAGACCAATAGGAGAGTGTCTCTGCCGGGCTTACATGCTTAGGTAAGACCCACCTAGCATAATGTCTCTTCACCTTTGCCACATAATGTAACCTAATCACAGGCGTGCAATTCTATCGTATCCCTAATTCCTACCCACGCTACAAGGAGGAGTAATACGTACCCTTTTGCACTTCACATCATATAATGAACTGTCGTGAAAAAAGAATTGTTTTATGCACTGTGCTTCTCTAAGAGATGTATTGTCTTTGCTCTTTAATTTATTAAAAAATTATTTTTTGGTACTTAGGGAGGTTTGAATTTCTTTTAGTGGTTACCTTTGTACTTTAATGAAAAGGTCTGGGGGAAGTAAGGCGGGGGATGGGAGACATCTGTAATACTGTCAACAATGGGGGGAAAAAGCCATCAGCCACTGGTTTCTTATTTCACTTTATATTATCTAGTTTGTCAGTTTTTAATGGTATTACTTAAGTCTTGCCTATTTCCTGAACAATAGTCAATGAGCTTAATCTATTTTCCTCTTTCACTCTCCTTCAAAAATTTAAGGTGTATTTTTTGGTGAAAGAAACGTCTAAACTTGTAGAGAATCTTTATAAGAGTTTATTTGAGCCAAACTGATGACATATATCAGGAAGCAAGATACTATTAAATGCTCCAGAGAATAACAGTTTGCAAACTGTCTCTTTTACATATTTGCGATTAAGGAGGGTTTGTAAGGAAGATTATGTTAAAGTGGGAGAAAGCCAGGCAGGATTGGATTACGGGTTAAGATTATGTGCTCTCTTGAGGGTGGTCAGACTTTAGAAGAAGGGGTCTGAAAGGGTGACTCATGTATTAGAAGGAGCATCTCAAAGAGTCATTTCAAAGGTGTTAACCTAGATGCAGAGAAACAATGGACAGGGCTTGCAATGATAAACTTTTACCACAAAGTTATATGGGTGACTCCCCACCGTGACCCGCCCAGTTGAAAATTTATGATCAGTAACCTGTGAGGTTACTTTGCATAGAACCCCTTTTTTTACACATATTATTTCTGTGTTGTCACAACATGTAGTATTATTACATTAGTCTTCCAGATCTGCATTTCAGACTTTGTCTTCAAATTTTACTGCTGGCATGGTTTTTGTGTGACTTACTGTTTCTTCTTGTCATTCTGCATAATTTTTGGAATATACATTGCTGTAATTACAGCAGGAGTGTTCCCCTCCCCCCTTTTACTTTAAATTCTTGAGAATAGTGAGTTTTGGAGATGATCACAGAAAATAAAATTGAAGACCAACAGACCATTTATGTGCATTATTAAAAACATGGCAAATGGTCCCTACTTCAGAAAGAGGAAGACTGGATCTTTTTTAAAATATATATATATTTTATTGATTTCAGAGAGGAAGGGAGAAGGAGAGAGAGATACAAACATCAATGATGAGAGGGAATCATTGATTGGCTGCCTCCTGCACGCCCCCCACTGGGGATCGAGCCCGCAACCCAGGCATGTGCCCTTGGCCAGAATCAAACCTGGGACCCTTCAGTCCACAGGCCAACGCTCTATCCACTGAGCCAGACCAGCCAGGGCAAGACTGGATCTTTAATAGCTGAATTAGTGAAGGAATTTGACACCTTTGTAAACATAGAGGACCTGTATATGAATACGTGGCTTCCTGTAAGGCAGTGGTTCTCAACCTTGGCTGCACATTAGAATCACCTGGGAATCTTTTTAAAATCCTGATATGAGTTTAAAAAGATTCCCAGGTGATTCTAATGTGCAGCCAAGGTTGAGAACCCCTGCTGTAAGGACATACACATGAGAAAACATGGGCCTTTAGTAGCTTAGAACCTGAGCAGGGCAGGAAGTGCTGATTACACTCTTTCAGCAGAAAAGCTGAGGGTTAAACAGCTTTTCTCCTCTGGAAGCTTGGTAAGCGGCTTCCTGGTAAGCCCGTGTGCAGAGGGCAAGTCTCCCCATTGGAAAAGTGTTAGCGACAAGAGTGCAGACCCTAAAGATTCAACACTCAGGATGTCCCTTCCAGCTGAGTGGGATTCACAGCTGAACAGCTGTGGAAGCTCCAGGAAATGAAATGAACAAAGGAGTGGTTAGAATTTTCATTAGCATGATTTTCTTTTGACTTCTTTTTTTGGGAGGATGGCTCAGTAGGTTGTTGGTTTTCTGATGTTTAGGACTTTTTATAACGCATTTCTAGAACTTTGCATAACCACAGCTTAATCACCACGGCCACCTAAAATCTAAGTCAAAGAAATCCCTAGAAAAGAGAGAAGTGAGAAGGTGTCTAACTTGTGAAAGGATTATCTGACCTTGTTACAGGACTAGTACAGGCTTTTTCAAGGTGTTTAAATCTGAGTGGTTCTAATCTATATGAGAAAGCTGGGGTGTGAATAGGTTTCTCTGGCCGATGGTTGCCTGACTTAGCCATCAGCCTTTCAGGCTTGTGATTGTAATGAGATTCTCTTGTGTGGCACATGCTTAGAACATGTATGATCCACAGAAAAACATCGTCGTGTGTTCACATTAGCTAACAGCACACTGAGTTACAAGCTTTTATTTTTGTTATTTTGGTAACATGGTGCTTTTGGTTCTCCTGATTGGTTTCTGGAGAATTGAGTTGTACTGGATTGCCCCAAATGCAACTCTGGAATTACTCAAGAATTCATCTGAGTTTCACTCTCCTGTTCCCTGCAGCCTGAGGAAGTCTGTCTGCTTTCTCTTCTGCACAGTCAGGAGGCAGAGCACTGGCCTCTGAAGCAATGCTGGGTTTACTTTAGGGGAGCTCACCCGATGTTGATACAAGCGGAACAGTGAATCCGGCAGTGCTGACTTCAGAGCAGGATGACTTGGGTGGGGAGTCTCTGAAGATAACATGCTGTGATAGGCAACACCCAGAGGAAATTGACAAACCGAGATAAGGATCATTAGATACTTCTGGCCCACCAAGAGAGCAGGAGAGTGAGAACTAAATTGTCTCTTCAAATAAACTTAGATTAAGAAATGAGTCTGATTCTCATTCCACCACATGATTTTTATGAAAAAGAAAAACAAGACTGGCCCTAGGCAGAATTGATTGGGGTGTGTGAAAAATGTATTCTTGTGTCCCCTCCTTTCTGTTTCAGTTCCTGGCACCTGGTTAATTAAGCCCTCCTACCTACCTCCCCAAAACCTCTACTCTGCACCCACCCGAGATTTGTTCTGCTGAAGAATCACTAGCTACTCACTGCTTCAGATAGATCCCCTACCTTCTGCCATCCCCAGGACCCTAAAAATACCTTACAATGGGCCAAAACTCAGATGCCCACCAGGGGTAAGCCCTGTCTATTGAATTAGTAAAATCTGCCAGATTTAAGACAGAAGAGAGTAGTGGGGCCTTGGCAAGCCAGGGAGTAAATGCCCTGACCAAGGGGCAGGCAGCTGCCGCTCAGCTTTAGCCTAGGATGGCAAGACTGGCCTGTACTGCCAAGCCTTCTAGATTTTCATGCGAAGATGGAAATGTGGAGTCTTTTTAAAAAAAAATCCTCTTTCAAGGATGTGTGTGTGTGTGTGTGTGTTTGATTGATTTTAGGGAGAATGGAAGGGCAAGGAGAGATCAGTTGCCTCCTGTACGCGCCCTGACTGGGAATCAAGCCCACAACCTGGGTATATGTTCTGACTGGGAATCAAACCCATGACCCTCGGGTGCATGGGGCAGTGCTCAAACCAACTGAGCCACACCGGCCAGGGCTTGGAAATTTGGATTCTTATATGAAATCTCTGACAGCTCATGCACAGTTTTAAGAGTTTTGTGGGCAATAAAAACAGTTCTTTAGGCCCTTGGTTCCCCTGTAATCAAACCATGTAGGCCAGTCGTTCCTAAATAGAAATCCATGATGTAATGTGCTTTCTCAAAGCTAAGTTTATTTACTTTAGGGTTTATATCTTTGTTCTGAGGTTTTTGTCCGTACTATATTGTTGCTATAAGTATGTAATTGCTTATATAAGATGACTTGGGGACAGTAGGGGGTGGAGAAAGAAGGTAGTTTTTATCTACTCTTGAAGGATGACCTGCCTAAATGGTAGCTTGGAAAATAGATCTTCGACTTTTCTAAAAGATGGGACTTATAACTTAAAAGCATAATTTTGTATGAGCTGATATCGAGAACTCAATCTGGGTTGATGGGAATGGTAACCAGGGCTCAACTTAATTGTAAAATTTATCTTGAGTGAACAGCCTGTATGGAGGATCCAACCCAAATCAGCCAGCTTGTGTGATGTCTCAGAAGCAAAATTCCCTGGGCTGCCCTACATTTTGAGTGAGAGTGTTTTAGGAATGTTGATACAGAAATGAGCAAAGAGCTTGATTGTGTTCCTGGAATTAATTGCTAATACTCCTTCCTATGGAAGGAAGATGACTGGAAGATGACTGTATGGGCACAGTACTGTTTCTCTCATGGAGTCCTGTGTATCCTGTGATTTAGATGTTGTCAGCAAGGGGCGGTATATATTCTGTGATCCAAATGTTCTAGGTCATTTAAATATCATAAATCATAGTTTCCTGAAAGAGAAACTGGCAACCGAATGGAACGTATGGTAATAGTTTTCACCATCGTGCCCCACCATTTACAAGTAGGCCTGAGTACTCCTAAAATCAGCGAAGGCAGTAACATATTGGTGCCTTAACTTTTACCCCTTTGTTTCTCATACAAAGCTATGCGGTAAGTTTTATTTTTGCGGAGGTGAATCTTTGGATTATTTCTCAGGTTCTGAGGAAGGTGGTAGCAGCGACAATTTTTGTTTAAAGTACATGCTTATCTGATTTTTTGTACTCAAATAGGGATTGATTGTTTTATCCTTGGAGTGACTTCTTGGACACCGCTCTGTTAGAAAGCTTAATAGTGAAAGCAGCTACTGTTTAGTGAATACTTTTAAATGTTCCATACATTTGTGATCACAGATTATAACATTTCCTTTCCACAATGATCCTATGAATAAAGAATACGGGAGAGAATGGTCTCCAAAGTTAGGAAGAGATTCCTTGCTTTTCTATGAGGAGAGTGGAAGAGGAGGGTACAGATGTGTGGTTGGTTTATAAGCTTCATAGCAGGAAGTGGGGAGAGTTCTGGTGCCAGGGTGTGCATTTCCTTTGTGAGGTATAGGAGTGAGTCTGGATTCAAGAGGAAGTGAGGAGAGGGGATGGAGGTTGGAGGTTTGAAGAGACTGGAAAAGGGTTGATGTAGTGTGTATGCAGAGGGAGTTGATCAGAGAAATGAAGATGGTTTTCTGGACATTTGAGGTTGGTAATTGTCACTCTGTGGTAGACCAGTTGTCCTGATGGTGGTACTCTGTAGCAATGCTCAGCTGTTTACATACCAGGGTGAACAGATTTGGTATCCAAGTCTGTTTGGGTTTGGGGTTTTTTCAGATGACTGTGCTGAAAAGACAGTTAGTGGAGCAAGAGACATTAGTGCACCAAGAATACTGTTTGCCAGGACCACAGATTCTAAGCTGCATAATGTGTGGGAACCACAGGTAGGAATGAGTTGATGAGAGTTCTTGACTAGGGTTCAGACAAATTTGGAGAAAGTATTATGATGTAGAAGGAAAAATGGTTAAAATAAGAGCCAACATAATCCCTTGTAACTGAGTTTCTACACTGGCTTCTGATAAATGGCCTGTTTTGCATGCCTTTCATAATGAGTACATTATCCATTTCTTATTTGTACTTTCTTTCCCATGGTTCCTCCTAGCCACATACAGAAAGACTTCTTAAAAATATGGCCATATGTGTCTCCCCCTACCTGTTTCTCATGTTAGGTGTCTTACGTTAGGTTTCATATTCTATCTAACAAAAGAGCAATATGCAAATTAACCATCACTCTGTCACTCCATCACAAAGATGGTGACGGCCACAGAGCTGGAGCGAGCAGGAGGCTTGGGTTGCCCCCGGCGATGGAGGAAGCCAAGCTTCCCGCCTCCCCTGGCTGGCACTGGGCTCCGCTCAAGGCTACAAAGTTTCAATTATAGAAGATAAATAAATCCCAGATACCTGCTTCCAGCCGGCTGTGGCCTCTGCTCAAGGAGGGGCTGAGAGCCTGGGTTGCCAGGGGCAACCGAGGATTCCAGCTGACCTGGGCTCCGCTCAAGGCTACAGTTTCAATTATAGAAGATAAATAAATCCCAGAAAAAAAAAAAGAAAAAAAAGAAAGGCTGTGGCTTGGGTTGGTGGAGGGCCTGGCCAGCATGAAAACAGCTATCAGCCTCTCACCCAGGCTGACCAGCGGGACCCTCCACCCCCACCCTGAAGGGGCTGTGGCCAGCCTGCAAACAGCCATCAGCCCCTCACCCAGGCTGGCCACACCCCCATGGGATGAGGGTCCCCGCTGGGGGGCTTGGCTAGCCAGCAAACAGCCATCAGCCCCTCACCCAGGCTGACCAGGCACTCCAGTGGGGACCCCCACCTGAAGGGGTGTGGCCAGCCTGAAAATGGCCCTCAGCCCTTCACCCAGGCTGGCCAGGCACCCCAGCGGGACCCCTACCCTGATCTGGGACACCCTTCAGGGCAAACCAGCCTGCCCCCACCCTTGCACCAGGCCTCTATCCTATATAATCCTATATAATAAAAGGGTAATATGCAAATTGACCCTAACAGCAGAACGACTGGGAATGACTGGTCACTATGACACACACTGACCACCAAAGGGCAGACCCTCAATGCAGGAGCTGCCCCCTGGTGGTCAGTGCGCTCCCACAGGGGGAGCTCTGCTCAGCCACAAGCCAGGCTGCCAGCTGCCAGCACAGCAGCGCTAAGGATGTCCGACTGCAGCTTAGGCCTGCTCCCCGCTGGCAAGTGGACATCCCCTGAGGGCTCCCGGGCTGCCAGAGGGATGTCTAACTGCCAGCTTAGGCCAGATCACCCAGGGAGCGGGCCTAAGCCAGCAGGTGGACATCCCCCGAAGGGTCCCAGACTGCAAGAGGGCACAGGCCAGGCTGAGCCCCCCCCCCCCCCCGAGTGCACAAATTTTTGTGCACTGGGCCTCTAGTGTGTGTGTATGTGTGTGTGTGTGTGTGTGTGTGTATACGTTTAATATATAATGTGTATATTTTACTATTTATATTTACATTACTATATGTATATATATTCATACTCAAAATTGTGAGAAACTGGTAATTGGGTTATTCACTGAATGTGGGCCTCTCTCTTATGCACTAAGGTACTTTCTAATCAGTAGATCTCAAACATTATGTATATAAAGATTTTTCCAGAAATTTGTAAGAGATGTGGATTGTTCTTGTGTCAGTTCTCCCAGGGTGGGGCCTAGGAATATGCATATCTGTGTTACCACTCTGAGGATACTTGGAGAAATGCTGCTGTCTTCACCTACATCTTAGGCCTTAAATGTAGAAAGTACTAATGTATGGGAAAATGCAGGGGTGAAACCAATGAATTAATTTTTTCTCAAAATACCATCACATGTGAAGCATAGTTTTTCAGAAATTGAGGAAAATGTGTGATATTTCTCTCTAGTTAGCTTAAATTATTTGTAGTACTTCTGTCCTGGATGTTATAAAAAGTCAGACATTACTGTGCTTTTTTTTTTAGGAGTTCTGTATTTGATTAAGTCAGAAGATGTTTCCCTCCTTGTTTTTCCCCCTGAAGCATGAGAGGTTTTGAGAGAGAGAAAAAAAATTCTTGCATCTTTCATTTTTAATGAAGAAGAGACAGTATGAAAACTATATAATCACTGAGCTACTCAGAATAAAGTTTTGATGTACAAGAAGTGTGTTTTTGTCTGAAAAAATAGCAGTTATAATTGCTTTAGGGGAAAGTTGAAGGGTTACAAAAAACTGGTTGAATAAGTGAAAAGATCCAATTGTAGCTATTTTAAAATGAAAAAATGCAAAAAACCTTTGAACAATGAGAATTTAGAAGTCATGAATTGCTTTTCTTATGTTATTTTCTTTAAATAAGTAAAGCCATATTATTACTTGGCTTATTATTATAAACTAGAGTCCTGGTGCATGAATTTGTGCACCAGTGGGGTCCCCTCCTCCTGACCTGTGGGATTGGTCCGAAACCAGCTCTCTGACATCCCCTGAGGGGTCCTGGATTGTGAGAGGGTACAGGCCAGGCCGAGGGACCCCACCGGTGCACGATCAGGGCCAGGGAGGGATGCGGGAGGTTGACCAGCTGGGGAGGGGCCGTGGGAGGGCTCCATGTCAGTCCCAATTGGCTGGACCCCAGCAGCAAGCTAACCTACCAGTTGGAGCATCTGCTCCCAGGTAGTCAGTGCACATCATAGCGACTGGTCGACCAGTCAACTGTCTGCCCCTGGTGGTCAGTGCATGTCATAGCAAGCGGTTGAGTGGCCTTAGCCTATCATTAGCATATTACGCTTTGATCGGTTGAACAGATGACTGGATACTTAGCATATTAGGCTTTTATTATATAGGATTAACAACTTACTAAAAGCATACATATGTTGGTGGTGAAACGGCACCATAATGTGAGACTAGTGGAGTTTAGGCCCGATCTTGATTCAGAGACCTCTTAAGTTTATCTTTTGGACTCTTAGCTAAACGTGCCTTTTATTTACAGCACCAGAAGTTCTTCCATATGTGTATATTGGAGACACGCCCAAAGACATTGTTAAAGAAGTTAAGATGCTCCTGTCTTTCACCCACCTCGTTCTTGAGTTTGGTTGTATTGGATTCTAGTACTCAATAGCTGAAGTTTATTGAACCCTTGTTATGTCAGGCACTGAGCGCAATGCAACACTTTGCATGTGTTCATGCATTGAATTTCTAATTTTCATAGCAACCCTTCTGTATAAAGCCTCTTCTATTAAGCTCCTCCGGAAATCCCCTGGAGTAGATAGGGTCCTCCTGTTAAAGGTGAAGAAACCGAAGTTAAAAAAGATTAAGTGACTTGTGAGTGGACCTACTGCAAGTAGTTTTCCTTCTATAAAAAACTCTGAACACCGATCTTTGTTCCCAGCCACAGTCTCTTCTGTGGACACCACACTGCTGTCCATGTGCGTCCTGCCGTAAGTGATACGTGCTTCACAGTGACCCTCACAGGGATGCTCTTCTGTCTTCATTTTCAGATGAAGGCACCAAGTCTCAGAAAGTTAGTTACTTGCCAGAAGCAACTGTGAGTGATTGGAATTTGAGCCCAGGCTTCAGTGATTCCAACCAAGAGGCTTCTCGTTGTCATTTGCAGGGATGGCTGGAAGACATTGCAAAATCCAAAGGTTCACTCAGAGTCACTAGAGAAAGATTAAGTTATGATAATATGGCTTTTGTGTTAACATGTTTTGATAAATCCTATTCATTTTGAAATCATGCATGGTATGCACAGCACCTCTCTATTAAACAGTGCCTCTATTGCCCAAACATGTGGAATACAGAGGATATATTGTACTAACCATTTATAAATATATGTGTAGAAGAGGGGAAGGGGGGATGAATGGACCTATTTGTCAGTGGGCCAGCTGACTAGGATGGAACCCTGTGAAGGAAAGTGTGTAGAGGACTATTTCAGGACTGGGTTTTAAAGATTCATTTAGGAAATAGTCTAAGCACTAGGTAGTTGATTTTTTTTCTAAATTAAATCTTTATTGTTGAAAGTATGACATATATCCCCTTCACCCCCCCTCCCATTGACCTCTTCTAGCGCATCCCCAACCACTACCCTAGGCCTCACCACCCTATTGTCTGTGTCCATGGGTTATGCATATATGCGTACAAGTTCTTTGGTTGATCTCTTCCCACCCACCCCCCCACTTCCCCCTTCCCTCTGAGATGCCAGTCTGTACTAGATAGTTTTTTTCAATCATCAATTGGAAATTCTCTTATCCTATCACATTTCTTTAAAGCTTAACTTCTTTAAATGTCATCAAAACTGAGGCATTTCCCAAATAACTGACATGAAGAACAAAACGATTCAACAACTTCAAAATCAACTCGAGGGGACCACTGGTAACATTCTATTTTTATACTTGGAGTTGAATTTCTCTCTGGAAGAAGATAGATCTCAATCAGAGACATACTTCAAGTTGGCAAACTCTTTGGGTGGAGGTCCCTGGATGCATTGTATTGCATTATCCCTGGGGTCTTCAGGACTTGAACTTGAGGTTTAGTTTGCAGTAGGATAAATTGGTTCATGTGAGTTGGGTATGGTTTATCTCTCAAGCGAGGAGAGTAGAGCTGTTACTGAATGTAACCACTGTAATACTAGTATCTTGGCATTTCCCCAAATCCTTATGGCTCTCTTGGAGATGCATAGCACTGCTTTGTAGGAAACAGAAAAGAGTTTACATTCAGACCACAGTGAGTGGGTGTACAGAGTTCAGCAGCCAGGGTCCTGTCCCCAGGCCTACTGTGTGGTTTACTCAGCTGAGAAGCACAGGGATTCAATGCAGCCAGAGTCCACGCACCTCCCCCTCTTGACCTCTCTCCTGCTTGCGTGCTTTCTCGTGCCTTTTTATTGCACACAGGCAAGTGTAGCACTTAAAATTGAGTAGTGCACACCCTTGGCGCCTGCTTCCCAGAAATTTGTTGTCTCTAATGGAGTTGTTTGCTTTCCCTGGAAGGTGTTTTGTTCTTATATATCAGTGTATACATATATATATACACACACACACACACATATATCTGTTATATCAGTGTGTGTGTGTGTGTGTGTGTGTGTGTGTATATATATATCTATATCTATATATATAGATATAGATATAAATATGTTTATATTTCCCTGGTGCATGCAGTGCAGATGGACTTTCTTCATTTCCAACTGAGACCAGATCACAGACTTAGGTAGCACTTTATGCCTAGAACATAAAGTGTGAGATGTGAAACTAAGAATAACACAAATGACATGGATTTCATTTCACACGAACTGTAATACTCTCCTAGACAGAAGAAACCAAATTGAAAACCTACACCTCAAACAAGAGATACCTCTTACCGAGGTGCCTAACGGTTCAAGTTTGTAATATAGGATATAGTCCAGCTGTTTAATACATAGTTTATTATCTAATGTTATAATGGTTTTGCTTTGCGTGTATAAAATCTAGATTAACATCAGAAGGTTTGGTTTTTCTGGTATTGTGGGAGTTTTTAACTCATGCATGCTTATTACATATGTGTTTTGGGTTTATCCATGTTTAGGTACTGTGGGAGATATGAAAGTAGGCCAGAGAAATTTCCCTCTCATTGGAGGAAAAAGCTTATACCTGTGAAATGGTAGAACAACACACATGATCATGTGTGGTCCCCAAAACAAGTGCTACTGGAGATAACACATGGAATAGGCAACTCTAAGCATATGGTATATGGAAGACACAGGACCTAGCTGGTGGAGGCGTAGATTTTGGTGAAGAAGGATGGAGTGGGGACTGTAGGGAGGGGCAGGGCAGGTACAAGCTAGATGAGAAAGTACATTTGGGACCTTTTAAATATATATATTTTTATATATATATTGATATAAATATGTTTATATTTACCTTGCAGGATTAAAATATATAAATAGATAATGGTGAAATATGATATTTCTCTTATGGCCCTAATTATTTGTTTTCAAAAAGATAAGAGATCTTTGGGGGGTATCTTTATTAAAATATAACTTATGTGGCTGAGCAGAATTCAGCACACAATTATTATGCACCACCTGAATGTTAGGCTCTTTGCTAGAGTCTGGGTCTGTAAAGGGGACCTTTTTCCAGGGACATGCAGTGTTGTAAGGACAGAAAGATAAATTGGCAAAATAGAATGCAACCAGTTGTCCCCTCAAAAATATTTTGAATTTGTTGAATCATTTTGTTTTTAATTTGGGGAATTCCTCTGTTTTTATGACCTTTTAAGAGTTAAGTACTTTAAAAAAATTTGCTATAAAAATATTTTCTTTGACATTGTGTTTGAATTAACTTGTTGATGGTTCGTATTGACCACAAAAATACCAGTGGCATTAATGTAGTGCTTTTTTAAAAACTTTAAAATCAGAAAGATATTTTAATAGTAAATAAAGGCATTCAAATTATAATGTAAACAAAGGGTTTTGGTGTTTTTTGTTTTTGCACACGAATTAATTTGAATTAGTTATTTAAGTCTTCGGGTTATCCATGTTTTATGTTCTTTCATTTTGTTTTTTTAATAGCTTTTCAAAAATTCACCAATAAATAATTAAGTGTACTTGAAGTAGTGCTTTTAATATGAGGATGGTGTTTTACATGTAGATACAAAAGTTTCCTCGATGGTCTTTTCCACAACTACAGAGGCGTAAGGACCAGAAAGCTAAGTAGCTGGCTAATGGGGGAGAAAACCCAGAGCTGAACAGTGGAGACTTGTCACCCATCCTGCCTGTCCTGGCTGGGCTTGTCTGTAGAGACACTCCGGGTCTCTTGAAACAGACCAGCGTCCATCAGAACTCACGGACATGTGGTGAGACCCAATTTGTGCCAGCGTCAGTGCATTCGTGTGGATGGTATAGAATTTTATTTCATAACATGCCTTCCTCATGAGCTGGTGGTTTTATTTTTAGATTTTTATCTTTTATTTTTATTAATTAATTTATTTTAGTAATTGAACCTTAGGACATTCTCTAGCCTCCCAAGGTTTTCCATTTCCTACTATAATTACATTAGGTGCTGGCTTTGGTCAATTTGCATGAGCAGCATATAGTACGATGGGAATTGTGCCTCTGCTCATTGGCAATGAGGCCTGGATATGGAGATTTTGGACTTTGGTGTTGTGGAAAGAGGCAAGCCATGTGAGGGAGCCAAACATTGTCAGCCAGAGCATTGGTTTTCTATTGCTCCTGTAACAAATTACCATGAGCTCGGTGGCTTAAGACAGCTCTATTCAATTATCTTAGCATTTTGTAGGGAGAAGTCTAGCACTGGCCTTCCTCAGGGGAAGTCCAGGTCTCGGCAGCGCTCTCTCCCTAAAAGCTCCAGGAGAGGTTTCATTTCTTTGCCTTTCAGTGTCTAGAGCAGTGGTTCTCAACCTGTGGGTCGTGACCCCTTTGGCGGTCAAACGACCCTTTCACAGGGGTTGCCTAAGACCATCCTGCATATCAGATATTTACATTACGATTCATAGCAGTAGCAACATTACAGTTATGAAGTAGCAACGAAAATAATTTTATGGTTGGGTCACAACATGAGGAACTGTATTTAAAGAGCCAGAAGGTTGAGAACCGCTGATCTACCCTATCTAATAATAGACAAACATGGTAATTGACCATACCTTCGCTACGCCTCCCATTGGCTAATCAGTGCAATATGCAAATTAACCCAACCAAGATGGCAGCCAGTGGCCATGCAGCTGAAGCGAGCAGGAGGCTTGCTTGCTCCAGTGATGGAGGAAGCCAAGGTTCCCCGCCTGCTGCGGCCCAGCTCTGAGCTCTGAAAGCAACAAAGTTTCAATTATAGAAGTTAAACAAACCTCAGATACCTGCTCTCAGCTCCAGTGACGGCAACAAAATTTCAATTATAGAAGGTAAATAAATCCCAGAATAAAAAAATAAAGAAAAAAAGGAGAGGCTGGGAGCTTCAGTTGCCGGCCAGCCTGAAAATGGCCCTCAGCCCCTCATCCAGGCTGGCCAGGCACCCCAGTGGGGACCCCCACCCTGAAGGGGGTGTGACCAGCTGCAAACAGCCATCAGCCCCTCACCCAGGCTGGCCAGGCACCCCAGTGGGGACCCCCACCCTGAAGGAGGTGTGACCAGCTGCAAACAGCCATTAGCCCCTCACCCAGGCTGGCCAGGCACCCAAGCGGGACCCGCACCCTGATCTGGGACACCCTTCAGGGCAAACCAGCTGGCCCCCACCAGTGCACCAGGCCTCTATCCTATATAGTAAAGAGGTAATATGAAACTGACCCTAACAACAGAAAGATTTTGAATGGTCACTATGACACACACTAACCGCCAGGGGGCAGACGCTCAATGCAGGAGCTGCCCTCTGGTGGTCAGTGCGCTCCCACATGGGGGAACTCTGCTCAGCCACAAGCCAGGCTGACGGCTGCCAGTACAGCGGTGGTGGTGGGAGCCTCTCCTGCCTCCTCAGCAGCGCTAAGGGTGTCTGACTGTAGCTTAGGTCTGCTCCCCGCTGGCAAGTGGACATCCCCCGAGGGCTGCCAGAGGGATGTCTGATTGCCAGCTTAGGCCCAATCCCCTGGGGAGCAGGCCTAAGCCAGCAGGTGGTCATCCCCCGAGGGGTTCCAGACTGTGAGAGGGCACAGGCCAGGCTGAAGCCCCCCCCCCCCCACGAGTGCACAAATTTTTGTGCACTGGGCCTCTAGTAGATATATAAAAGGCTAAGTGTCCGTCCCTTTGACTGGTAGCTATGACACACACTGACCACCAGGGGGAAGACGTTCAACACAGGAGCTGCCATGATGCACACTGCCCATTTAAAAATAAACGGCACCATGGACCTGGCACTGACAAATGAACACTCGGCTTCCTCCAAGTGAGACACAGGTCCCGCCACCACCCTGGAGTGACACCCCACCAAATCGCAGCTGATGCTGCCGAGACCCCATGGCGCAAAATGCGGCCCACAGCCCAGCCCAACCCGGAAACGGTCGCTGTGGGCACCAGATAATGACGTCATGTAGCAACATCTGGCTTCCTCTCCCTAGAGACTAGCCTCCTTGGAGTTTCTTCAGCCCAGGAACCCGACTTGCTTTCTAGCCAGGTGCAAACATTTTACAGCTTAGCCAAATGTCTGTGAAGCGTTTTCCTGTGCCCCATCTCATTTGATCCTCACAGAAGTCCTGGGGTAGGTAGATAGGAGACTCTCAGTAGAATCCTACTTTCTTTTCATTAGCAAGATGTGAATAGCGATATTAAAACATTTCTTCTAATTAATTTCCTTTCAATGTGCATGAATTCATGCACTGGGACACTAGTAAGAGTAATAATATCTAACATGTACTGAGTGCTTGCTGGGTGCAGGACTATGCATTGACTACTATACATGTGTTAACTGATTTGATTTTCCCAAGTATACATGTATGTGTGTTCAATTACGCATGTGCACATACTCATGGCACATGTAAGTGGGCCTTCTTTCATGATCATGGAAAAAGAGACACGTTGGTCTGGATTCTTTGTTTTATTACCTATTGTGATAAAAACCAGTTATATGAACATGGACATTGCCTTCAGCTTTTTGAGTCTGTTTAGTCACCTATAAAAGGCAGAAAGGACTAAAATGTCATAAGCTTCTCTTCCAGCTCTGTACTTTTTGATTATTAAAAAGGTATGGAAGAGTCATTTGTGTTTAGTTCAATCCTTAAAGAAAGCCTTCCCAGAAAACAGGCTGTAACTAAAATTGTGAATGGAAGATTAGAGCTCTGTCTCATTTGCACAGCGTCCCCAGAAAGGATAGCTTTCCAGTCAGCTTTTATTTTAAAGATGTAACTCGGTGAGGGAGAGGCGGATTTCTCCTGTTGTGGGCTTCGCTGGCTACAGGAATGATGTTAACGCCCTCAATGATTAAATAAAACTAACAGTGACAATGAAAGGTGACTGTCTGATGATTCGATTTGGGGAACTCTTTGGCTGGCTGCCTGAGTCCTGTGCCAGGAAAGAAGATGAATATATTTTAGCAGCATCCTCTTGGCTAGGAGGATATTAAAATTTAGGATGTCAGGTAGTTGCTTGGAACAAGAATATAGATCATGGAAGAAAATGGCTTTGAGGTGAGTCGAACAGAGGGGTGGGTCATGTGTTGAATTTGCAACCACCCTCCTTGCTGCCCTCAGATGTTGCAGTTTTAAAGTGAATACATAGGGGAATTGGTACATTATTCAGAATCAACCTGATGTCCCAGTAATGGTATAAGGGAAAAAATGACAACGTGGGAAGAATTAACAGAGGAGAAAACCTTTACCTATTGTGATTTGAGGACCCCAAAGGCTTGCTCTTTTTAGACATTTCCTTGGCTGATGACTTCCCACTGCGTGTCAAGTGATTTTAAAATTCTGTGGTCTGGTGTGCAAGGTCCTGCCTTTCTGACTTGATGTCCTACTCCCCACTTCTTGCCCTCTGGTTTATTGTGTGTAGCTCACAGTCCTCTGCTTTCTACTGTATCCGTGCCTCTGCTCACACTTTTCCTTCATCTAATATAATGAGAATAATAAGATCTAATATGTAGAGTATGTTCCATGTATTTATTTTGTGCTAACTACATGCATGATCCAAGTTTATTTTTCTTAGACTCTATGAGGCAAGTGGAATCATTACCATTAGCATCTTCTCATCATTATCACCACTGTCATCTCTATTTTACAGGTGAGGAAGCTGAGATTTAGTTGAAATAATTTACCCAAGATTCCACTATTAATGAGTGGGTAGAGGTAGGATTGCACCCAGGTGGCCCAGCTCCAGAGCCCAAATATTAAAGATCATACTGTGCCATTAAATGCTATTCTTTACTACCTTCCCCACACCTCCAAGCCCAGTCCATAGCAAGTCCTGATTTTCGTAAGGAAAAGGGTAGAGGAGGTCGGGAGAAGGTCAATGGGGAAAAAAAAGGAGACATATGTACTACTATTTGTAATACTTTAAACAATAAAATAAAATTTTAAAAAAGGAAGTGGCTGCATTGGTTATGTTATGTAATAGGTTATCTTTGGCATTGGTGTATTTATCTACTTTGCTTCACGGAAGTTTATCTCCTGTTTGTATCTCTCTCTCTCTCTCTCTCTCTCTCTCTCTCTCTATATATATATATATATATATATATATATATCAGTTTGCTGAATTGAGTTTCTGGCTATCTTTAGATTTGACCACAAAACTTATTTTTGGGTCCTAGTTCATATTTTTGAAGATGTTGAAGACTATTGTTAAAACACCATTATTTTGCCTGAAAATATCAATAGCTTAAATAGTCCTTTGCATTTTCACTTTAATCTTGCATGCCAGTGATCATGTCTCTGGATATTCAGGTAGAATTGTTGGATTGCTTCGCTCATGGATGGGCCACTATAGCTTAAGTGTCATGGAAGGAGCGTGATCCTCCAGGTCTCCCTCGAGTCCCGCTTTGCCATCTGTCTCATGCATGGAAGTGGTGTAGCCTCCTTGTCATTCAGTTTTCTTCTCTGTTAAATGCAGAAGATAATGCCTACTTGTCGGGATCATAAAGCAGAATAAATGGGATAATATGTGCAGAGAGCCTAAGTGCCCGAGACATATGAGAGCATCAATAAAGCTACATCTTATTGTTTTTGACCCTTAACTTTGATGCTGACCTTCAGTTTTGACATATATGTAGGGGCCTTTTCAACTCTGGGCTATAAGTTCATTTTAGTTTGCTCTTTGATTCAAGTTGTGTGGCCCAAGAGCACCAACAATAACTGGTAGATCGGGGTTGGAATCCAGCCAGTCCGATTCCAGAGCCCAACTTGTGAGTCCCTGCCCCATGCGGCCTCATTAGATCCCGTTCCTTGCTGTGCTGCCCAAGCATCCAGTTGCAACCATCACATTTCCTTGTTTTGTTTTGGGGGTTTTTTTGTAGCAAAAGTCATGGTCCGGGGAGGGAGAAGTGAATTATTGTTTGGGTAGAGTTTCAGTGTGGCAAGATGAAAGAATTCTAGAGATACTTTATACAACACTGTGAATATGGTTAACAGTACAGACTGTACACTTAAACATGGTTAAGGGGGCAAATTTTATGTTATATGTGTGTTTTTTGCTACCACAAATTTTAAAAAAGTACTGGCTCTTTTATCACTTAAGGACTAAAAGATTGTCTAAGCTATTTCTCTCATGACATACTTTTTCCCTGCTTCCACAAGCAACACTGCTTGTAAAGTCTGTGCTCTTTCTTCTTTCTATGCAGGTGACCATGTGATATCACGTAATAGAAGAGTTTCTGTTGTTGAATCTGGTGACTTAATACTTAGAAGTTTTAATGTAGAGATTAGGAGAACAAAGGTGCTATATTACATAAGATGTGTTTGGGTACGATTCCCTTTCACTGCTCTGTGTCTGCATCTCACTGTGGGTTTCTCAGCCTGAGCCTTGGGGATATCAGGGGAAAAGAAGGAAGTTTTACAAGCTTCCATTCCTCCCATGTACCCAGGACCAGGGCTAATGTCAGAAAACTATTCCTAGGAGATGGGTTTATTTGGTTCTCAGTGATTTGAGTACTTTCAGTTTGCTCTATGTTGAATATGATAATTAATCTGTAAGTATAACTTCAGATGTATAGACTATCATAGACTCTCTTTTACCATAATTAATTTCTCCCTCAAGGACCCAGAAACTTCATTGTTATTTACCTTCTATTTCCAAAAAGTCCTGAGATGGAAATTACATCTCAAAACAATGTAAAATAGTATAGTTAAGAATATAGGGAGGAAGATGGCGGCGGTATAGGCAGACGCGTCCCAGGTCGTGTCCCTGAGCAAATGGAGTGAGCAGCTGAAACTAGTAACATCCACCCCGAATTGGCGAAATTCCTCAGCTGGCGAGACGGTTTACAGCCGGGAAGAGCAGAACTCCCCTGGAAAGGTAAAAAAACCAGGGATTTGGGCAGGAAAGTTTGCCAGACCTCTGAGCCCAGAGAGTCGGAGGGAGACCGCGTGGCAGACAGCCGCGTCCCTTGGGACAGGCACAGCCCCTGACGGGGGAAAGGAGAACCGCGGGATTCCTGGCGCTGCCCGGGGAATTGAGAGCTCGGTCTGTGATCACAGAGGACTGAGCCTAAAGGGGGCAGCCTGAAGAGCTGACCAGACCATGCAGTCCCGGTAAGAGAAGAAGCTTACAGAAACCAAGCCTTCCCCGTTTCCGCGGCCGGCATTTGTTTGTTTGTTTTCACTGAACCCTGTTCATGGGACATTTCGGATACAGACACTCACCTGTGCTGAAGAGAGGGAGAGTGTGCGGGGGAGTGGAATCTGGGGAGAGACTGAGGAGAGAAGGGGGGCCGGGAGAGGTGGCAGCGAATTGAGTGCTGAGCCACCCCTGAGCCCAGGGCTGAGGCAGCCATTCTCTCCGGAGAGTGAGACTCCTCCCCCCAGCCCCCAGGCAAGGAGCACAGCCACACCCAGATTCCACCCTGTAGGAGATCAAGGATTAAAATAACCTGATCAGTCCCTGGGAGTTAACAGGGTCTGGCCTATAGAGGGATTTTCAATCCCAGCAACAACACAGCACTGGTAACTCTTACGCAGCCAGCTCTGGGCAGTGAACTTCCACTGGACAGAGAGGCCCTGTAGCCTCAGAGGCCATCCCCAGAACACTGCCACCCAGAGGCTGACCCACAAACTGACTCTTTGCTAAACACAAAATAAGGCAGTCTGGGAAACAAATGCGGCTTGCTTTAAAATAAGGACTGTGGTTTACAACACAGAGGAACAGTGTATCGCAGGGAAACTCAACACTCTCCTGAATACCTGGCAGGTCTAAGGCGAGCCACACTGAAAAATAGAAGAACCGAAGGACCTTCACTACTGCAATATTTTTTTTTTTTCTTTTTTCACCTTTTAACTAAGAAACCAATTTTTTTTCTTTTTTTTTCTTTTTTTTTTTCTTTTCCTCTTATTCTTTTTTTTTTTTTCTTCTTTTTTCCATCACCTGATTTTACCCTTTTAATTACTACCTTCTTATTTTTAACCAGTATTATTACTGCTACCATTTTACCATTTTTTTTAAAGTGCCATTTTATTTTCTCTTTATTTTATTTTGGGATTAGTGTTCTCCATTCTATTTTCATCGTTATATTATTGGTTGTTTCTAGTTTGCATTTATCTCCAGGGAGCTGTTGCTGGAATTTGTTGGGATTAATGGTTGTTCTATAGGAGTATTCTCCTCATATAAAAAGTCTCTTCCCCTCTTCCACTTCATTCTCTCTATTCGCTCTTTTTTTTTCTTTTCCTTTCTTTTCTCGCTTTTACTTTCCCCCCTCCTTTTTCCCACTTTCATTTTTGCACTCCTTTTTTTGGTCCCTAATTTTCTTTTCTTTTTTCTCTTTTCTCTTTTTCTCTTCCTTCTTCCTTATCCCCTAATTCTCTTAATTCAGGTGGTCACCTTTATTTGGGGTTATTAATATCGTGAATATATTTGTGTATAGTGCCTGGTACGTGGTGCCTTGTTGTGTTGTATTTTGTGCCTTTAAATCAACACAGCAGATCCAAGCAACAGCAACCTCCTGAGCACCACACCCTCTGCTGAGGAACAGCAGCTGTACGTGAAACCTCACCCCACCAGCCAGAAGAGCCACCACAGCTGTGAACAGCACCCACCAGAGGAGTTGCTGCCAACTGAAGAGCAGCTGCTACCGCAACCGCCCGAAGAGCAACCGCAGACCAAGGAGTCACTGCCACCAAGGGAGCAGCCACTGAACGACTCAACGTCTAGATATGTCAGTGAGATCAAACATGGGTAGACAAAGAAACCCCCAAAGGAAAGAGAAGGAGGACTCTCCAGAAAAGCAGCTAAGTAATACAGAGGCATGCAACATGACAGAAAAAGAATTCAGAATAAGGGTCCTAGAGTGCATAAACCGGATGGAGGAAAAAATCGACAACCTCAGCAAGAAGCAAGAAGAAACAGATGAAAAAATCGATAACATATGGAAGAAGCTAGAAGAAACAGATGAAAAAATCGATAACATATGGAAGAAGCTAGAAGAAACAGATGAAAAAATCAACAACTTAAGTAAGACCCAAGAAGATATAAAGAGTGATATAGCTGCAATGAAAAACTCCATTGAAAGTATCAACAGTAGACTAGGAGAAGCGGAGGACCGAATTAGTGATTTAGAAGACAAGGAAGCAAAACACACCCAAAATGTACTGCAATTGGAGAAAAAAATGAAAAGACAGGAGGAGAGCCTAAGGGAGCTTTGGGACAACATGAAACGAAACAACATACGAATAATAGGGGTACCAGAACAACAGAAGGATGAACAAGGATTAGAAAACCTATTAGAAGAAATAATATCAGAAAACTTCCCTGAGGTGGGGAAGAAAAAAGTCACACAAGCCCAGAGAGTCCCAAACAAGGTGAACCCAAAAAGACCCACCCCAAGACACATCATAATTACCATGGCAAATGTTCAGGACAAAGAGAGAATCTTACAGGCTGCAAGAGAGAGACGGAAAGTTACATACAAGGGATCTCCCATTAGACTGTCAAATGATTTCTCAACAGAAACACATCAGGCCAGAAAAGAATGGACGGAAATTTACAAAGTGATGCAAAGCAAAGGACTGAATCCAAGAATACTCTATCCAGCAAGGCTATCATTCAAACTTGAAGGGGAAATAAGAAGCTTCACAGACAAAAAAAGGCTAAGGGAGTTTATCACCACCAAGCCAGCAATGCAAGGAATGCTAAAGGGACTGGTATAAAAATAAGAAATAAAAAGCTCAGAAAGAAAACAGCCACACAAAAACAGAAATGCCTACAAACAAGTACCTTTCAATAATAACTTTAAACGTAAACGGACTAAATGCTCCAAACAAAAGACATCGAGTGGCTGAATGGATAAAAAAACATGACCCATACATCTGCTGTCTACAAGAAACCCACCTCATTAGAAGGGACTCACACAGACTGAAAGTGAAAGGATGGAAAAATATCTTTCAGGCAAATGGAAAGGAAAAGAAAGCTGGGGTAGCAATACTTATATCGGACAAAATAGACCTCAAAGTGAAGGCCATAACAAGAGATAAGGAAGGCCACTTCATAATACTAAAGGGATCAATACAACAAGAAGATATAATCCTGGTAAACATATATGCACCCAATGCAGGAGCACCCAAATTCATAAAAAAACTCCTGGAAGATATCAAAGGAGACATCGACAACAATACAATCATAGTTGGGGACTTTAATACACCACTGACAGCACTGGATAAGTCCTCTAGACAAATAATCAGCAAAGATACAGCAATCCTAAATGACTCACTAGATCAGATGGACTTAATAGACATCTTCAGAACACTTCACCCGAAAGCCAGGGAATATACATTCTACTCAAATGCTCATAGGACATATTCAAAAATAGACCATATATTGGGTCACAAGCAAAGTATCCCCAAATTCAAGAAAATTGAAATCATAAAAAGCGTCTTCGCAGACCACGATGGCATAATATTAGAAATAAACTACAATAAAAACAACCCAAAATACTCAAACACCTGGAAGCTGAATAGCATGCTATTAAATATTGATTGGGTTACCAATGAAATCAAAGAAGAAATTCGAAACATCCTGGAAACTAATGACAATGAAAACACAACAATCCAAAACCTATGGGACACAATGAAAGCAGTCCTGAGAGGGAAGTTTATAGCTCTACAGGCCTATCTCAACAAACAAGAAAAAATGGTAGTAAATCATCTAACTCTACAACTCAAAGAATTAGAAAGAGAGCAACAAGAAAACCCCAGAGTGAGCAGAAGGAAGGAGATAATAAAGATTAGAGCAGAAATAAATGACATAGAGACCAAAAAAACAATACAGAAAATCAATGAAACCAAGAGCTGGTTCTTTGAAAGGATAAACAAGATTGACAAACCTCTAGCCAGACTCACCAAGAAGCAAAGAGAGAGGACCCAAATAAACAAAATCAGAAACGATAGAGGCGAAATAACAACAGACCCCACAGAAATACAAATGATTGTTAAAAAATACTATGGACAGCTCTACTCCAACAAACTAGACAACCTGGAGGAAATGGACAAATTCCTAGAAAAATACAACATTCCAAAACTCAATCAGGAAGAATCTAAAAATCTCAACAGGCCAATAACTATGGAAGAAATTGAAGCAGTCATCAAAAAGCTTCCAGCAAACAAAAGCCCAGGACCAGACGGCTTCACAGGGGAGTTTTACCAAACATTCAAGGAAGAACTAAAACCTATTCTCCTCAGACTACTACAAAAAATTCAAGAGGAAGGAACACTTCCAAGCTCATTCTATGAAGCCAGCATCACCCTAATACCAAAACCCGGTAAAGACAACACAATGAAAGAGAATTACAGGCCAATATCGCTTATGAACATAGATGCCAAAATCCTCAACAAAATCTTAGCAAATCGGATCCAGCAGTACATCAGAAAGATCATACACCATGACCAAGTAGGATTTATCCCAGGGATGCAAGGATGGTACAATATCCGCAAATCAATAAACGTGATACATCACATAAACAAATTGAAAGAAAAAAACCACATGGTCATATCAATTGATGCAGAAAAAGCATTTGACAAAATTCAACACCCATTTTTGATAAAAGCTCTCAGCAAGGTGGGAGTAGAAGGATCATACCTCAACATAATAAAAGCCATATATGACAGGCCCACAGCCAACATCATACTCAATGGACAAAAACTAACACCATTTCCCCTAAGAACAGGAACAAGACAGGGATGCCCCCTCTCACCACTCCTGTTCAACATAGTACTGGAAGTGTTAGCCATTGCAATTCGGCAAGAAGAAGAAATAAAAGGCATCCAAATTGGAAAAGAGGAAGTAAAACTGTCCTTATTTGCAGACGACATGATATTATACATACAAAACCCTAGAGACTCCATCAAAAAGCTACTGGACTTAATACATGAATTTGGCAATGTAGCAGGATACAAAATTAACCCAAAGAAATCTGAGGCATTTCTATACACCAATAGTGAACTTCCAGAAAGAGAGATTATAAAAACAATCCCGTTTACCATCGCACCAAAAAAATTAAGCTACCTAGGAATAAACTTAACTAAAGAGGTAAAAGACCTCTACTCAGAAAACTACAGGACATTGAAAAAAGATATAGAGGAAGACATAAACAGATGGAAGAACATACCGTGTTCATGGATTGGTAGAATCAACATCATTAAAATGTCCATACTACCCAAAGCAATCTATAAATTCAACGCACTTCCCATTAAAATACCAACGGCATACTTCAGAGATCTAGAACGAACTCTCCAAAAATTCATCTGGAATAAAAAAAGACCTCGAATAGCTGCAGCAATCCTGAAAAAGACCAAAGTAGGTGGGATCTCAATACCAGATATCAAGATGTATTACAAAGCCACTGTTCTCAAAACTGCCTGGTACTGGCACAAGAATAGGCATATAGATCAATGGAATAGAATAGAGAGCCCAGAAATTGGCCCGAACCAATATGCTCAATTAATATTTGACAAAGGAGGCAAGAACATACAATGGAGCCAAGATAGTCTCTTCAATAAATGGTGCTGGGAAAATTGGACAGATATATGCAAGAAAATGAAACTAGACCACCAACTTACACCATACACAAAAATAAACTCAAAATGGATAAAGGACTTAAATGTACGACAGGAAACTATAAAAATTCTAGAAGAATCCAAAGGCAACAAAATCTCAGACATATGCCGAAGCAATTTCTTCACTGATACAGCTCCTAGGGCACTTGAAACTAAAGAGAAAATGAACAAATGGGACTACATCAAAATAAAAAGCTTCTGCACAGCAAAAGAAACCATCAACAAAACAACGAGAAAACCCACTGTGTGGGAAAACATATTTGCCAATGTCATATCCGATAAGGGCCTAATCTCCAAAATTTATAGGGAACTCATACAACTTAACAAAAGGAAGATAAACAATCCAATCAAAAAATGGGCAAAGGACCTAAATAGACACCTTTCAAAGAGGACATTCAGAAAGCCAAGAGACATATGAAAACATGCTCAAAGTCACTAATCATCCGAGAGATGCAAATCAAAACAACAATGAGGTACCATCTCACACCTGTCAGACTGGCTATCATCAACAAATCAACAAACGACAAGTGCTGGAGAGGATGTGGAGAAAAAGGAACACTTGTGCACTGCTGGTGGGAATGCAGACTGGTGCAGCCACTATGGAAGACAGTATGGAGTTTCCTTAAAAAACTGAAAATGGAACTCCCATTTGACCCTGTGATCCCACTTCTAGGAATATATCCCAAGAAACCAGAAACACCAATCAGAAAGGATATATGCACCCCTATGTTCATAGCAGCACAATTCACCATAGCTAAGATCTGGAAACAGCCTAAGTGCCCATCAGTAGATGAATGGATTAGAAAACTGTGGTACATCTACACGATGGAATACTATGCTGCTCTAAAAAGGAAGGAACTCTTACCATTTGCAACGTCATGGATGGAACTGGAGAGCATTATGCTAAGTGAAATAAGCCAGTCAATGAAGGAAAAATACCACATGATCTCACTCATTCATGGATAATAGAGACCATTATAAACTTTTGTACAATAATAGATACAGAGGCAGAGCTGCCTCAAACAGATTGTCAAACTGCAGCAGGAAGGCCGGGGAGGGTTGCGGGGCAGGAGGTAGGGGGGTAAGAGATCAACTAAAGGACTTGTATGCATGCATAGAAGCATAACCAGTGGACATAAGACATTGGGGGATAGGGGAGGCTAGGGGACTGTCTAGGGCGGGGGGATAAAATGGACACATATGTAATACCCTTTGTAATACTTTAAGCAATAAAAAAAAATAAATTAAAAAAAAAAAAAAAAAAAAAAAAAGAATATAGACCATGCCGAAACCGGTTTGGCTCAGTGGATAGAGTGTCGGCCTGTGGACTGAAGGGTCCCAGGTTCGATTCCGGTCAAGGGCATGTACCTGGGTTGCGGGCATATCCCCAGTGGGAGATGTGCAGGAGGCAGCTGATCGATGTTTCTCTCTCATCGATGTTTCTAACTCTCTATCTCTCTCCCTTCCTCTCTGTAAAAAATCAATAAAATATATTTTAAAAAAAAAGAAAAGAATATAGACCATAAATGTAGCTACCACTTTGAGTACATCCATTGTTATAATTGATACCAATTTGAATTTACTGGCAACAAAAACAAAACAAAGTTCAGGTTCCATGGTTTATTATTAGTGACAGAAGAATGCCCAAAACATCATTTTTCTTGAGGGAAATGTTGCTAGAATTGAACTTGAAGATTTCCCCCCATGAATTCATGTTTGGGAGATAATTACTAGTGAGTAATAATATCACTGACTGAGGTTTTCTAAGAAACAAACACTCTTCAGTGTATAGACTTTGTTAATAGCTGAAACATAAATGCTAAGTCAATGGAGATGTTTTTAGACTGCAGAGTAGGACACCTAGTTTGCTTTTCATTTATTCAGCAACCTACACAGTGCCTACTTTTTGCCAGATACTCTGCCATACATTGGGGATGAACAGAGAAGTCCTGGAAGTACTACGGTGTTTACTGAGCTGAGTAGGGAATTTGGATGGGTAAACGGATTATTGGGGAACAGTGTCCTAGGTGCTGTAATGGAGGCGTGCACAGTTCCATTGGAGCAGTTGGAGGAAGGCTCTACTGCTAATGACATTTGAGGTGATTTTAAAAAATATATATTTTATTGATTTTTTAAAGGGAGGAAAGGAGAGGGAGAGTTAGAAACATCGATGAGAGAGAAACATCGATCAGCTGCCTCCTGCACACCCCCTACTGGGGATGTGCCCGCAACCAAGGTACATGCCCTTGACCGGAATCAAACCTGGGATCCTTGAGTCCATAGGCTGACGCTCTATCCACTGAGCCAAACCGGTTAGGGCTTGAGTTGATTCTTAAAAGTCTGCCAGGTTTAAAGGAAGTAAAGGGATATTCCTTATAGAATGAATGTTCTTAGGTGGTCTCATTTCTTTTAGCTAGGAACTTGTATAATCTAGGCATAGATAATTAACAACCATTAAACTTCTTAACTCAAATAGCAGGTCTTCAGTGGACCTTTAGCTTGTACTTGAGTGCAACAACTTCACGATGAAATTCTCTTCCGGGCCTTCAGAAATTTTGGCACATGGTCAAAGCCCAGTACATAGTGGATGGATTGATGGATGAAAGGACACGGTGAGTCCTACGTCATAGATATCACAACATGTAGATGTCACTGTTAGAAAACTTGGAAGCAAATTTATATTTTCAGCCAAATAGGAGAGCAATTTAATTTTGTACAGCAAAGGGACCTAGCGATAGAGCCCATATTTTCCTCAGCAAATAGCGTGGGCTCTTATGAATTACCTGCACAAACATTTAGCTTGGTCTCCAGGGTCCTGCCCTATGCAGCATGAAAGGAATGAATTCCCTCTAACAAAGGTTGAGGGCAGGTATTACCAGCTAATCACAACATCCCTGAACTTTCGCCAGGCCTCTGCGGAGTCTCTGATTTTAAATAGAGCCGCCTCCTCGCCGTACCTGTGGAATTATTAAGCTGTGCAATGTATGCCTGAACAGTTCATAGGCTTGACTCGCGGAAGGGGTTATTCTAGATAAATGATTACCAAGTGCAGTATAAGTTTTGGTGTCCTGATGTTGAACAACTTCTCCCAACAATACCTAGTCATCAGGCCCACAGATTCTTAAGGCTCCTCATTTAGAAGAATACACACACCCTTTTCTTTCAGTCTCCGGAATTATGTGTCCACCTGCTTGACTGTTCTCTTGGATGTCTCCGCTCTCTCAGACATAAACAGGACCATTTATACATCTTGCTCTTCACCACCTGCTCCAGATCTGTACCTTCTTTTGCTGTGTGCCGCTCTCACTAAATGAACCACCGTTTACCTAGTAACTCAAGGAAGGGAGGAGCAAGGTGTTAATTCTTGACATCCTTCCTCAGCCCGCAAATTTAGCCAGTCAGTTTCATGTAATTGTCTGACATCCATCTACCTTGCTTCATTGGATGTGCCATCAGCCATCATCATCCATTTGAACTACTGCCCTGGCCTCCTAACTGGCCCCCCTGCTTCCACTTCCACTGTTTCTGATCAGTTCTCCACGTGGCGTCTACAGTCATCTTTGTAAAATGTAACTTGATTATGTCATCTCATGCTTACAAGCCTTCACTGGCTTCCCTTTGCGCTGTAGCTAAATAAAAAGAATTTACCCTGGCCTGCGTGGCTGGGCATGACATAGCCCTGACTTACCTTTCCAACTTTATCTTTTCCCCATTCCTCCTCTTCCCCTTTTTCCAGCTATGGTGTCTCTCTTTCAGCTCTGTGATGCGCCAAGCTGTTTCCTGCCTTTGCGTCTTTTCCCTGTTTCCTTTGCCCTGAATGCTGTCACCTGGCTCTCTCCTCATTTTTAGGACTCCTCTTAATTGTTACTTTTTCTTGAGAGGTCTTCCACATCGCCCAATCCAAAGTTGCCCTTCCATAATCTTGATCAAGACCCATCTGAGTTTAAGAAGATTCATTTGCTTTACCTGTATCTCCTCACCGTAACATGATGCTCCAGGGGGACCACATCTGTGTAGTCTCCCACTGTGCCATGTAGCACAGTACTGTACAGGGTAGTGCTTCATAACATTTTTTGAATTAAAGACTGTTTCATTAAAATAAAAGTAGACCCAGAAAGGAGACTCTTGGCCTTCTCTTTGCAATAATGACGGGGCCTGCATCTGATTCCTGTAGCAGGGTTTGCACGTGGCTTCCATACGAGTGTCGAGTGTTGAGTAGAGTCCTAACAGGAAGTCAGTTATTTGCTCTTTTGCCTTGCAAAAGAAAAGAAAAAAGAAAAGAAAAAGCTTGGTGCCATTTTCAGTGTTTGTCTTTGGGAGCCTCACAGACTAAGTTTAGGTCCTGGTTTTGCTCCCGTAAAGCTGTCTAATCTCGAGCAAGTTAACCCAGTTCTCCCAGGTCTGTTTCCTCGTGTATAAAATACGGGAAATTACATCTATCCCATGGGCTTGTTATGAAGATTACATGAGATTGTGTGCAAGGTACCTATACCATGGTGGGCACCTTGTAGCTCAGCCATTCTTTTTCTTATTCCCTTTATATCGCAAGAGATTAATAAGGACTCTGAGAAAACTCATTTAATTTACCTCGTAAACTTACTGTACTTATTTAATGCTAAATCATACCCAGGGGCACTCACATGAGGTCAAAATCAGTTTAAGAGGAAGTAATCCATCTCTAGGGTGCAAATAAACAGTGATGGACTGGTTATATAATGGCCAGTAATGTTGGGCTCCCTCAGAAGGATATTTGTGGAATTCACCTTTGCCTTATTCCAGGAGTTTTTTCTTTTTCAACATTATAATATTAAAATAACAAATAAATACAAATAGGTATTTTTTATTCCAGTTCAAGTAGATGTTCTGTGGAGCTGGGCCATGTGAAAATATTTTTCCCATTTTAGTATTTCTATGGAGAAACCTTGGCAGGCCCATCAAAAACTCTGGAGTCCAAAGCTCTTCTAATTATGTTGTCATAATTTGGGGGTAATTTAAAAATTAAATATTCTTAAGACAGTTTATTAAATTTAAATGGACTGGATTTGAATTAGTAAGTGGTGTATGTTTACCACCTACTTAGGCATTCCAATCTGGATGCTTGATTGAGTTTAAGGGGAAATTATTGTGTCATATCTACCAAATTATCCAAGGTTAATTCTTTGTCTCTATGAAGTGAGAATAACTCACTGACCTTTGCCGCTATGAAATGTGTTTCACTGAATGACATGAGACAGTACTGTGGCAGGGGAATTGTTTCTCTATAAGCCAAGTCCTCCAGAGAGCCAGGGGCTGAAGCATTACAAGGTTAAGGCCTAGCCCTGGCCGGGTAACTCATTTGGTTAGAGTGTCGTCCTGAACACCAAGATTGCTGGTTCAATCCTCGGTCAGGACACATAGGGGAGTCAACCAGTTGAATGCATAAATAAGTGGAAAAACAAATCGGTGTTTCCTTCTCCTCTCTCTTTCTCAAGTCAATAAGTAAAAATTTTAAAAAAAGATCTTGTAAAAAAAGGTTCAAGACCTATTTGCTCAAATATTGACACAGGCCAGGAGCTATGTTGTTTATTATGGGATAAGTAGGGTGTTGACGCAAGGGGGTAGACGCGACAATTAATAGCTGTGAGGCATTCATTGACTGCTTGGCTCAGTTGTGTAGAGTGTGGGGACTTTCGGGAGGCCCGGGGAACAGATGTGAATTCCTTCTGGGACTCTCACTGTGCCATGTTCTGTAGCTGAAGATCTCACCTCAAACCCAAGCCAAGTATCTTGAGAATGTGTGGGATTGGTTATTTGGGACATTAGGCTAATAACAGGTGAATGTACTAGCACTACAGAAGGTGCGCTGTATTGACACAGGGGAGGCTATATGAGTAGTGATGTCTAGACATTTAGCTCATGACCAATTTCTCATGGCAAGTTTGACTTCATAAGCTAATATAGCTAAACTGAGAATTGTGGTTGCTAATGTTAACATATGTCCAGCATAATGTTAGCATCTAATCTCAGAGAGATGACAAAATCAACAACATAAAAAAATCTGGGTGCTTCTCCCCTCCCCTTACCCACTCCACCCCCCCAGGCATATTACCTTGACCTTTCTTTCTTCTAAGCTCCAAGTACTCCTCTTTGGCCTCTGTAAACTGTTTCCTGAGCCCATTTCTTCTACTTTCTAAATAAACTTTCTCTTATATAAAAATTAATTAATTAATTTTAAAAAACCAAGCTGTTCTTTTACTCATAGGTGTTGTCAAAGGGAGTAAAAGTTGATAGTATCTGTCAGTGGTTCTGGTCATTACATTTTCTTTTGGTGTTTTCTGTTCCGCGTCTGGGGGCTGCAGTGCTTTAAAAATAAATTGGGGCAATATCTTTTCAACAATTCATGACCTTCTGTTGAGAAGAATGGGAGCGCTTTCTGTTGAGTAAATGAGAAATAATGCATTTCCTTTGCTTCAGTGCAGACTACCTTGATGTCCAAGCATAGGACTTCAGGGTCTCCACCTTCCATTGAACTGATTTGATGTTTAAATGACTTCTTCAGGTGTTTCAGTTTGATGAGATGCTAGAAAAGAAATCATAAAAGAACCACAGTAGTGTTCCTTGATCTGCCTATAAGTTACCCATGCGTAGTCTGTTGTGGAATGTGACATATCTCTTTCCTTTTTTTTTGGTCTTTTTCCAGAATGCTATGAACCTACCCCCTGACAAAGCAAGGTTACTGCGGCAGTATGACAATGAGAAAAAGTGGGAACTGATTTGTGACCAGGTAAGAAACAATGATGCTTTTATCAAGAAGTAATGAAAGAAGAGATTTCCTCCCTAAATATATTAGACACCCTCCCCCCCCCCCCCGCCCCCCCGGGCCCAGGAGATGCATGGATTTCTGTTTTGTGACTTGTTGCCTTCCTGTTTAAGATCAAAGGAAAGTTAGAAAATGACTTCTTTTATTCTTGCATGATTTTGATTCTCTCCTTTATTTTTAGACTTTTTGTATTAGGTTTTCTGGGCGATCTGGTCTGGTCAGGGGGGCATCCAAATTCAGATGATCTGTTTTTCTATTTATCTCACAGAGCAGTTTATGCTGCTTGAATAAGGCAGGCCCTCTAATTTAGTCGGCTTTTCCATTCATGTATATTGATGCATATTCATGCAAGAGGGTGAATTGTTTATAAAGAGACTACTTTGGGCTGATAAAAAATTATTTCAGTGTTTAGCAATTCTTTTTATTTATCATTAACTCATAACAAGTTCACACACTTCAGAAGGATATAAAGTAAAAAGTAGAATTCCCCCTTTTCTTTCTACCCTCATAATTGCACACCTTAGAGAGTTTGAAATGTCCTTCCAGTTTCCTTTTATGTTGTTATTTAAAAACAAACAAATATATGAACACACACACACACACTCTCTTCCTCATCTTGATACATTTGACAGTATATATGTCTCTGCCTTATTCTTTTAGATGTTCTATAGTAGTCCATTGGCAGTGGTAGTGATTTGAGGGGCACTTTCATCTAGGACTAGGAATAGGCTAGTTGTTTTAAAACGTAGAAGAGTCACTCCCTAAAGGTAGAGGGTAGGCTCTGCCGATTACATATTATCAGCTTTTTTTCATTTTGTGCCATGAGTTTCAGAGTGCTCGCATCCCTTACATCAGGCCACCCTGAAACTTTCTGGGAGTGCTGTAATTCCTCTGACCAGAGCTCCCTGGGGTCGCTATTGCGGGGTACAACGTGTCAGGGGAGCAGAGGGGTTTTCTTAAGGGGTTTTCCACGTTTCCTAAGAAGTAGATGCCTGCGGTTCTTAGAGGGTTTCTGCAGCACTCATTGTGTGTTGACCTAAGCCCCTAACTAAAACAGTAATGAAATGACGGTAAGAATCCTCCCCTCCTTTTCCATCCTATATTTGAGCACTAAGAATAGATAGCAACGGAAGAGGAAGCCTACTGCTTACATGACCGTGGTCCAAAAGAATAAAATGTGCTGACACTTATAATCTCCTTGCTCGAGACTTCATTTTTAATGACTATTAGCTAAACCTATTATTTTGAGGAAAAATGATTTTATGACAGTGAACAAATATAATAGGGATAATTACTATAAAGGAAAGGTAATCACTCAAGCGAGGGAAGGCCAAGGGGTGAGAAATTCTATAGTCGCACAGGTTGTGAATGACAGCGTAGGCGAAGGGAGATTGGCCCCGGTGGCGGTGAAGTTAGCGCTGAGAGGAAGGGCTGAGCCGTCCTTCCTTCCTCAGACCTGCAGGCGTAGTCACTGCCAACTCGGTCTTCCCTGCTCCTTCCGGGTGTGAATGAATTATTAGTGTTTGTATCTCCAGTGTGCCAGTCAGGGAAGGCTGCTGATGATGGAAGAGTTCCAACAGCTTTACTCTTCTCTCAGACCAGAAGTGGCTCCATAGGGTTGATGGTGGAGTCTCGGGCAGCTTGAGGCTCAGAGAGTAGCAAATCAGTTATCTAATTATTTGCCTGATTCTCAGCCCCTCAGAGTTCAGGTTATTACTGCCTTAAATGTGACTATGCCAGGACGTGGAGAATTTAGCTACTTCATCTGTTCCTGGCAGTCCCTTCAACACAAGCTGAAGTGGCTCCATCAGTTCTGAGTTGTGGGTGATTTATTAATAGTGAAGTAATAATTATTATTGTCGTTGCCAATAGCCAGCATTTAGTAAGCAGATTTTCCGACCAAAAGCTCTGTGTTTAATCTTCAAAGGATACCAGTAACACTTATTAGTGACTCCATTTGACATATGAGGAAAACAGACTGAGCGATTAAATCATTGCTGAAGGTTGCATAGCTATTAGGAGGTAATGCGGCATAGACTGTCAGATTCCCAAGAATATGCACATTCCGGGCCTTAACCGTACTTTCGGCTCCCTTCTTCACTGAGTACGCAAGTGTTTGAATGATATACTAAAAGGAAAAAGTACAAGCTATTCCTCTGCCCTGCATTCTGGTATTCTTTCCTGAGAGGGAGAGAAAGCCAGGGAGTTTTAGTACAGGCACTGAGCCTCATCTACCCACATGACCATCACGGTGAGCTACCATTTTTTGATCAAACAGTCATTGGGAGAATTGTGTCCAGCAGAAAACTGGACTTTTTGTCAGATACAGCTAACTTATTGGTGTGTCACCCACATGAATATGACTTCTCCTATGTATGTTTCTGAGGGGAAAAATAAAATCCATTAGCTTAAAGCATGAATGACGTAATATTTATATGACAAATATAATGTATTCGTGTTTATTTGACTGAAGGCTTATCTTACATAGACCTTGTCATACACACACGCACACAAACACACACGTTTGGCACATAATCTATATCTCTTTATGGTATCTAACCTGATGGACACTCAGAATACATTTGCTTTTATGATTCCATTTATATGAAATGTCCAGAATGAAAAATTCATAGAGAATGAAACTAGATTAATGGATGCCATGGACTGGAGAGGGGATGAGAGACTGATAATGGGAATTATATCTCATTAAACATGATATTTGCCTCTGCAACAAACAGAGATAGGGAAAAATGGGGAGGAGAACATAAGAGAAATAACTGTGTGTGTGGACCTTCTTTTGGATCCTTATCTGGACATACATTCAAGTACTTTGTGGGGATACTGAGGCATGTTTTATAGTAGCCTGAGGTGTAGTATGAGAGTAAGGAGCTGGAAATTGTTCCTTGGACAATTACAAACGAAAACCCCCAGCTGCTTGGCAATAAGAGGGCTCTCTCCTTGCTCTTTGTACCTGTACAGACAAAGAATGCCCCTTGCTCTCACTCCTGCCTCAGTTGTTGGTGTTCCCTAAACACAGACCCTGTGCTACACTGTTTGGCTTTGGAGTCTTGGCTGTTTTCCATCAGCTTAGGGCAGGGGTCCTCAAACTTTTTAAACAAGGGTCCAGTTCACTGTCCCTCAGACCGTTGGAGGGCCGGACTATAGTTTAAAAACAAAACTAAGAACAAATTTCTATGCACACTGCACATATCTTATTTTGAAGTAAAAAACAAAATGGGAACAAATACAATATTTGTATTTGCATGTGGCCCGCGGGCTGTAGTTTGAGGACCCCTGGCTTAGGGTAAAAGCTGCACTTAGGGAGCTTCAGAGATCCTGGATGGACTTTCAAATCATTACAGCAGGTAGGGTTGTAGAGACCGTGCATTTCAAGCCACTTTTTATTTCCCCTTTTAAAAGACTTTTTAAATTGATTTTTAGAGAGAGAAGAAAGGAGAGGGAGAGAAACATCAGTGGGACAGCAGAACATCAATTGGCTGCCTCCAGCACGCCCCCTACTGGGGATCTGGCCTGCATCCTGGGCATGTGCCCTGACCAGGAATTAATGATCAACCTCTCAGTGACCGGGCCTTAACCATACTTGTTACACTTAACCAACTAAGCCACACTGGCCAGGGCTCCACTCTTTATTTTTCTACTTAAAAAGTTAACATATGCTTGTCAAAAAGAGAAACTGTATTAGAGCATGTGAAGTAAAGTGTAAGTCCTTTTGCCTTTCCTATCTGTTCATGCATTCCCTTAATTTATTGGTGATGAAACTGAGGTTCAAGAGCATAAATGACTAGACCAGTAGCACCAAGGCTTCCCTGGCCAGTGAGATGAATGAGAACACCTAAGTTCCAAACCCCTTTCAGTTATTTCCTGTTACACAGGGGCCTGGAAATATTCACTGAAACAAAAATTGTAGTAGATAAGAAGTAATCTCTGAGGCTTCATCCAAAATCTTCTTGGGTGTTATTGGTTGGGGGCATGGATTGGTTCATAACTGAATGATGAAGTAGAAGTGGTTAGTCCTAATTTCAGGACATTTTAAATGACTAATGCCTATGGGTGTAAAATCAAGTTCTGGAATTTTATGGTGCCACACCTGAGCTGAGTTAGAAGGCTTCCTCTCTGTGGCTTTGTCGGTACCGATGGTGAGATTTATTTTGGGGGTGGATGTGGCATGGCTTGGTCTTGCCCCCTAATGGCTGGCTATTGTTTTGCATTATAGCCTTAATGAGAGATGGGGTCTCCCCATTTCTTGACTTATATGGAATTATATGGGAGAAGGAGATACAAACCAAAACAAAAGGGAGACTGAAGAGTTGGCTGGGAATCATACCCACCTAGACTCAGCTTCCTGGGGAGATTGAATGTCAACCCTCAAGGCTCAGCATGTGTCTGATCAGGAAAGGAGAAGGCGCCTGCTGCCATTGTGCCAGAGCTAAGTCAGGCCAGGGGCACTAAGATACTTCACTATACCAAGATACTCCACTACACCAAGATACTCCATTGCAGCAAGAATTGCTCTCTTGTCTTGGTCAACAACTGACCCATACCATTTGAATGTATTTAATTATTAAGAATATCATTATTTTGTAAATCCCTCACTTACATTTCCTAATACTATGTCTTTCAAAGGGAAAGAAAGTTACTTATTGGCTAACTTGTATCAAAAGTGAAGCCAATTTGCCACTGAAATAAAATTTTCTAAAATTTTAAAGAGCTAACAAAGTCACTAATCATCTGAGAGATGCAAATCAAAACAACAATAGGTACCATCTCACACCTGTCAGAAGGGCCATCATCAACAAATCAACAAATGACAAGTGCTGGAGAGGATGCGGAGAAAAAGGAACCCTCTTGCACTGCTGGTGGGAATGCAGACTGGTGCAGCCACTGTGGAAAACAGTATGGCGTTTCCTCGAAAAACTAAAAATGGAACTCCCATTTGACCCAGTAATCCCACATGTAGGAATATATCCCAAGAAAACAGAAATCAGAAAGGATATTTGCATTCCTATGTTCATAGCATCACAATTTACAATACCTAAGAGTTGGAAACAGCCTTAAGTGCCCATCAGCAGATGAGTGGATTAAAAATAGTGGTACATCTACACAATGGAATACAAGGGGTAATAAATAGGTATTGACATGGTGTCGTGGGGGTGGGTGGGGGAAGGACGCTATAGCCTACTTCAATGTTGGTGGCTGCCCTGTTAATTATTTGAGCTATACTATGGACAGATAGTGACACAGCAGTCCCCTTCCCCTTGCCATACTCCCTCTCCCCAGGCTCCCAGACTCCAGACTTAATCTGCCTTCAGCCCCTGTCCTCAAGTTCCAGGCTTTGATTCTACATTTAGCCACAGTCACTTCATCTGGCTTTCCCAGCTGTTTGGTTACCACACAGCCATCTCCCCTGCCCTCGCCCCCTTTTTCAGCCAGTCTTCTGGCTAGCTGATATTTTTTTACTCTATTTAATATTGTTTGATGTGAAATAGTTTACATTTTACTGTATTTCAATAATTCTGTGGTATGTGAAACGCTATCTATTTTCAAATCATTACGAGGTTTTTGAGATCTGTTTCATTCCTGAATGTAATTATTTGTCTTTTTCCTATAATATAAAAAGTTTCAAAATAAGATACCAATGTCTTTATTAAGTAAATCACTAATAACTAAAATTACTGAGTGAAGGACCCATCAGGGGCTAAATTCTACAGACCTAATCGGGGACCCAGGTGAGGCTTCAGCGTGCTCTGGGGTTGTCTCCAACCAAGGAAGAACGAACACACAGGCTCACACCTGCAGAGTTTCTGGGCCAGGCTTGGAAGTAGTGTGCACCACCAGCAGTCTCACCCCATTGGCTAGACCTGCAAGGGGGGTGAGAAATGTAGGCTAGCTGAATGCACACAAAGAGAAGAAAAGGTTTAGTGAAAGCTAGTCTCTGCCAATTTTGATAGTTTCATTTGTTTTAGGTTCTACTCAGTATTACAACTGGCTTTTACTTATGTATTTGTTAATTTACTTGTTGACTACGCAATTAGTTGTACAGGCAAGGGAAAGCCAAGAGGGAAGTGAGATGGCATGGATCTGAGTTTCCCCAGAACTCACTTGGAGGCGGGAAAAGACTCTAAATGGTTGCTAGCACCAGTTTGTCCTGAGTTCCAGCAGTGTGCCAGGCAGGAATGGGCTGTGGGGCATGTATTTTTGCCAAATTAAAACACAAACACAAAATTTTGTCTCCGGGTTGTGTTCTGACTTGATATTTTTAAAGAGACCATCTTCCTTTTCTTGAAATCTTCAAGAAAGGTATTGAGTTAGTTGCTGGTACATGAAAAAGAAGGCAAGTTTTCCGTCCCCCCATCCCCCCTCCCCAAAAGCAAAGTTTCCCTTCCATTAAGACTAACTCAGGGTCTCTTGATTCCTTGATTCTAAATCCCGGAGAAGCAGGTGCTGCATGATGAGCTTCCTCATGTTTAGTAAGTATCTCTGGAGTCACAGAAAATCGAGTCTGAACCTAGAAGCGGGCATACACTTTTCCTCTTCCAGAGGTTCCCTTTGTCATCCAGTTTTTAGAGCAGGAAGAAAAGGTGCTGGCCTACCTCACAGGGATTGAGAGGGGGGTAGGAAAAGGGAGAAAGGTAACCTAAAGAAAGGGGGAATTACTTCTTTTAATACTAACCCTCTTTGCCAGCTTGATGTAAATGCTCTGTCAGAGCAAGACGCCCAGGGCTCAGTCTGATTTCGAAGCTTTCAGGTTATCTTCTGCCAAACGCACACCCCGTTGCCTGCCTTCCTGCCTGGCAAGTCCAATAGAACTATAGAGCTCTGCCCCGCCCCCAAGCGAAACCACTTGACTTCCACAGCTGGCGTGGACGACCCCCTTATGTTATATGAGCATCTTTTGTGAACTTGGGAACATATTACAGGAAATGAAGAATCATACAGGCAATTTAATGCCTATTGGCTAGACTGAGGTTGACCTTTGACACTATCTTTTAGAAAATAATTTAAGTGATTTATTAAGGTGCTTTAGCCAAGAATTTGTGCTAGGTAATACAAATACTACTTTACATTGTTCTAACCCTTGGACATTTTAACTTTTAGTCTTTGCTGTGGAAGGCTGTTTTTGTTTAATTTTCATAAAATAGAAAAGCAGCTTTTTGGAAGTTTTCCAGCAAGTGGTTGAGCTGGCACTAACAATTTCTGTGTTTCAAAATGTACCGCAATGGTTTGGAAATTTTTTTTTTTTTAATTGTCAGTGTATGACCTGGATCACCATGTCATTGTGGCTCTCTTCATCAGCCCATTCATCATTGAAATTGTTTCTCGAGTGCACACTCGGAAGAGTGATGTGCTCGCTCCGGCCAGCTCAGTTGGTTGGGTGTCCTTGTGCACCTAAAGGTGGCTGGTTCGGTTCCTTGTCAGGGCACATGCACAGGTTGCAGACTCAGCCCCGGTAGGGGCTGTGCAGGAAGTACCCGATGTTTCTCTTTCTCTCTTCCTTGCCCTATTTTATCCATAAAATAAAAATCAATAAAATAAAAATTCTTTAAAAAAGAAGAGTGATGTGCTATGACTATAGTGCTTCAGAAAACATAATGCTGAATCTTTCAAAAGAAGATATTGAAAAAAGAATAAGACATCATCTCAAAAGAAAATTCTGCAAAGACAGTATACAGCAGAGAGCTTTCAGTCCACATATTCTCCCCTACTTACACAGAGCATTGATTGTAGGTCTTGATGAACTTGCAAGTAAAACGTTCTGAAGGAAGTTATTTTCGAAGCCATTGAGGAAATGAAAGTGCCTGTGGTCTTTATCTCTGCTGTGGTAGGAAAATAGCATTTTGATTTCACTTAAAGAGCAGAACTATAAATTGGTTTGGATTTCTAATTAGAGTGCAGGTGTTGGGGGTGAAGGAAGAGAGGAGGAAAGTGAATTAGAAATATGCTTTGGGTTCGTAAGAAATATGCAGGGGCAGAGACTGAATGGTCTCCATGAACATGGTGGATACTAGCTGTTTGGACAAGAGCATGGCTGGCAAACAAGGTACTTGAAGTACCCTCGTTCGGCACCTAGATGGTTGTTATCCTTCTTGACACTGCTAGTGCTCTTCCCGGGAACTAGATACAACCGCTCAGCTGCTGATGTGTGTGCTCATAGTCTCAGATATAACTTCTCAAGTGCATCTAAAACCCTATAAAATAAGCACTCGTCATAGTTTGGGTACCAGGCTTACTTATCTCTGTTGCAACCAGGAGATGGTCCTCAGCAATGACCATTTTCAAGGAGCTGCTTCCACCTCCCTTCTCAGCCCATCCTCGTCAGGTATCGTGTAGAATAGAACTTGATTTAAGGAGTCATTTTGACCATGTGGGTTGACAGATTGAAACTATCGTTGGCTTAATCTTGTAATCCGAAGATGAAAGAAAAAAAAGACACGAGGCTGCTTAGAAGAGGTGTGTGCTTGTGTATTTATTATGTTAAATTTGAAATTATGGCCGAAACCGGTTTGGCTCAGTGGATAGAGCCTCGGCCTGCGGACTGAGGGGTCCCAGGTTCGATTCCGGTCAGGGGCATGTACCTGGGTTGCGGGCACATCCCCAGTAGGAGATGTGCAGGAGGCGGCTGATCGATGTTTCTCTCTCATTGATGTTTCTAACTCTCTATCTCTCTCCCTTCCTCTCTGTAAAAAATCAATAAAATATATTTAAAAAAAAATTTGAAATTATGGAAGATCTAAGCAGAAATTATAAAATACCCAACTGGACTTGGTTTAAGGTTTAGGTTTTCAGGTTGTTAGCATACCCTGCTTTGGTTTTTATGTTTTAGAAGGTAACTTTTTATACATCTAGGAAACTGGGATGAGTGTTGAGTTAGGGGAAGTAGGGAGGATTGAATGAAGATGGTGGATTAAGCAAATTCTCATGAAATGATAGTGAAGATGCAGTAATTTGCATTTCCCTAATGATGTTGGGCATCTTTTTATGTGCTGGTTTGCCATTTGTGTATCTGCATTGTTGAAGGATTTATTCAAGTCTTCTGCCTATTTTTTAAAGTTGGGTTGTTTATATTATTATTGAACTATAGAAATTAAAAAACATATATTCTGGATACAAGTCTCCATCAGATGTATATTTTGCAAATATTTTTTCCTGTTTCATGTCTTGCCTTTCATATAACAATGCCTTTAAAGAACAAAGTTTTTCTGATGAAGTCTAATTTAGTTTATCTTTTATTTTTTTAAGTGGGTCTTGCATTTTTGTGGCCTAACAAATCTTTGTCCAACCTCAGGTCACAAGGATGATCTCCTATGCTTTCTTCTAGAAACTTAATGATTTTGGTTCTTATGTTAAAGTATGTGGTCTATTTTGGCAAAGGGGTGTGAAGTAAGGCTGGGGATTCACTGTTCCCCCCCCCCCCCCCCCCCCCCCGTCCCCTCCTCCATATCTTTGTCCAGCTGTTTCAGGCATTTGTTGAATAGACTGTCCTTTTTTCATGAACTACCTTAGTACCTGAAAAAAACAAATTGTGAGGCCTATTTTTGTACTCTCTCCTGCTCCACTGATCTTTATTTCTCTTCTTTTGTCAAAACAAATATAGCACTGTTTTGATTACTATCTTAAATAAAGGTAGTGTGAATATTCGTTGTTCTTCTGTAAAATTACTCTTGCTATTCTAATTTTTTTTTTGCATTTTTATATGAATTTTAGAATCAGCTTGTCAATTTTTAAGAAAAAGCCTCCAGGATTTTGATTGAAGTTGCATTGACTCTTTAGATCAATTTCAGGAGAACCGACATCCTAGAAATATTGACTCCTCTGATCTGTGAACATGGCATCTTTATTTATTTAGGGCTTTAATATCTTGCCTGGAGTGTTTAGAAGCTTCCCAGTGGGTAGGTCTTGCACATATTTTGTTAAATCTATCCCTAAGTTTTTCATTATTTTTAGTGCTATGTTAAGCCATATAATTTTAAAACAAAAGTTTCCAATGGTTTGTTCCTAGAGAAATGCTGTTTTTGAATGACTCCCACCACTTCATCAGTTCCCTTATGGAAAAAGGTGTGGTTTATGCTATATCACTGCATTTTCAAAACCAAGTTATACCGTTAAACACCATCTTAATGGTTTCTGTACTGTAAACAGCACCGTAAGTGTTGAAGTTGAGTATTCTGAGCTTGGTTCTCATGTTTAAGTAGATGTCGAAAGCATGTGGTAAGGGTATGGTTAAGATCTGATAACTTCTCCCTATTTTCAATCCTTATGTTCTCTTCATAAAGGTGCTTTCTTTATATGACTAGGCACTTGTTGACTTTAGTGGAAAGCCTCTTCCTTCTCTACCTCTTCCCATGTTCCCTGACATGTTACATTATGCTCTTCACAAATATTAGTGTTCATTAAGTTCAAGCAAGCATCTATGGAAGTTCTGAAAATTATACCCATGTATTTGCATGTTGTTAAAATTGGGGCAAATGAAATTTCAGAGACTCTAGTTAGTATAATTGTCAGAAAAACCATCAAAATAAGAGCTTGCCATTCTTTCAAATTCTACAGTGATTGAAAAATATTATAGCTCTTATCTAAATCTTGAACTATCTAAGATTTCTATCTTAGGTTTCTATAAGAAATCTAAGGCTTATTCTGTCTTTGTGTTTGTTTCTGCCTTGATCAGGATCAGAACTTGCTTATTTTTCTTTTCCTCCTCCATGTTTTGTTTGTATGATGCTTGGTTAGCTCAGGGGACTTTAAAGATCTTTCGAAGTGTGTTATTCTTGTTTGGAAGGCATCCTTAAGTAAGATTTCTGGAATTGTAATAAAAATGGGAGGAAGGGTTTCATATTCCCATTTTTCATGTGAAGAAACAATGATGTGTGTTTGTACCCCTTGCATTTCTACAGAAACAAGTACTCCCCAGAGATTTTACACAATTTTCCTGAAAGCATAGGCTGTAACTGTGATTTTATAATGTAAGTCCCTATCTTTAAATGTAACTGAAAATCTTAAGTCTTTGCTTATGAGGGATATGCATGTTCTCTTTGTAGACTGAGTAAAGAGAAGGATATACGTGTCCACAGTAGGAAGTACAATCAGAAGCTTTAATGGACAGAGAACCTGCTTGGGGAATTTAGGAAAATGCAGACTCCTGAGCACTTGATGACTTGGGTCAGGAGAATTTTTGCCATTTAGCAAGCATCCTCAATTGCTTTAGGTGCAGCCCTCTGGTCATGGGTACTTTAAGAAATGCCAGTCTAAATGAAGGTAAAGCTTTAGCTTTTGAAGACAGAAAATAGATTTGAAGATTATCAGAAGGCTTTTCCAGTATAAATCTGACCTTCCGTCACTCTATACAGCTCTTCGGTCCTCATTAACAGTAACAACTGTACTTACTGAACACTGCTCCATGTCAAGTAGTCACAGTTCTGTCTTTTCTTAGGACAACATAAGATAACAGACAGATTTTATTAGTATGACCTCCTTCATACAAATGCAACAAATTCAATTAAAATGCTTTTTAAGTTGGGAGAATGATGAACTAGCAATAGGATTAAAGAAGTCCAATTCATATCACATATTAGAGAGTGAATTATCAGATGTTATGATTAGGAAAGACCTGTTGAACTAGAAGAAACTTTTGTGAGTCTAAATAAAGGCAATTATTTGGAAAACTCTCATCAAAAGTTATTTTCAGTCTGCGAGCTATAATGGAACACTTGGAAAGTTGTCCTCTCTGCTCGGACTAGGAAAATGATTTCATATTCAGAGCTGAAGAATGCTTCTCTAGGCGCTCCAAGAAACTATGGCTGAGGAATGAATCTGACATGCTGATTTTTCAAGTCTAGTCTAGTGCAGAAATGGCCAACTTGTAAAGTTGGGAATGAAGAAAGGAGAGTGATGCAGTATTACCCATATGCCCTTTCACTATTCAAAACTCCTTATTGACTCCCTGTCCTACGCATTAGCCTATTATTTGACGACTGCCAGTGCCCTTTCCCAGTTACCGTTTAGATTCTTTGTGCCATTAACTTTCATAAACTTTATTACTGGGACGCAGCTGACCCCCTTGAAGATCCTAGCACATGCCCCAGGCTTTTCTACTTTCATTCCCATGTGCCCCCATCTGGAAAACTCCTCTGTCTCCTGCCTCTCACACTGTCCCAGGATATCTATATGCTGCATGTCCTTCAAAACTCAATTCCAAAGCTACTTTCTCCAGGGATGTTTCTTTGATCATCTCAGTTGGAAAGAGCCTTACCTTCCTTTGAACTTCCAGAGGATCGCATATGGTTCTGATCATATTCTACTTTGTATTACAGCAATGTCTGCTATATCTCAGAGATGAGATTTAATGTTTTGGAGTTGAATTTGTTTCATTTTGTGCTTTTTATAGAGCGTCTTGCATAATGTGTTCTGGATGAGTATAAGAATAAAAAGACAAACATTTTTTTTTTTTACCTTGGTGTTTTTCACGTGGGTGCCTTAGAAACAGGAGACTTCAATGTGATAGCAAGATTTAAGATGCTCAGGGACGGGGCCTTATTTAGCAAAATGTTTCATCCAATAATAACCACAGGGACTCTTCTAAATAGGATCACAGCTGGCACTAGCTGCCTCTGGTAGTTGTTAGACAAAATTAGAATCCCATCTGAACTTGCTTTGCTTGCTATCTATTGTCGTAAGTAGGTAGAGTCTTAATACTTTCCCTTCATTTCCTCTAAATTGTCCTCATACTTTCCATAGGTGGGGCATTTTGGTGGCCTCTCTGAAGCGTCAGAGTGTTTTGAGGGAAGAGCGGCATGGAATATGCATTCCCTTAGGACTTTGGTTCTCTCTATTTCTTGCGGGGGGGGGGGGGGGAGGAGGATCTAGATCTGTTTGTGTAAAATTTTTTCTATTTGTGGAAATTGTTAGTTTTGTGAGGGCTGAGATGTCATGGCTTCCCTTAGGCCCTCCTGCTTAGGAGCCCTGACTCTGGTCTTGGCACCTCCGCCCAACGCACTGTTCTTGGCCTCTGCTATTCCATATAAATCATTTCTGTCTGTATGCAATATTAATGCCCCTTTGTCTGTTCTTCTCCCTAGTACTATGTCATCATTTCCCATTTTAGAGGGTAAACTCCTTGAGGACATGGATGATTCCAGTTAACATAGCTCTGAAGAGCTTTTAGGACCAGGTTATAGCCTGTGAAGTAGAACTCACTAATGGCAGTGATCCTGGTTGTGATTATGGCCCGTTTACTCAGCCTTGGAAAAGGAAGCCCAACCACTTTCAACTTCTAGGAGGAAAAATCACTCAAGTGTAGTGAGCTTATTCAAACCCTTTGAATTTTTACTATCTAAGGTGAACTATTACAGGATCAAAATAACAAAACATTAATAATGGCATAATAACGGTGACATCTAATTTATCCCTAAGCAATTCTGAAATAGAGCCAGTGACCCTGTGGCCATCCCAGACTGGGAGAGAAGCTCAACAGTGAGGGTGTCCCCCATGAGATACCCATTTTATAGTGAGACACCTGACAATAAGAGACTTCCTTATTTTCAGGTGTCTCACTATAATTTCTTCCTTAAACCTAAGATTATCAAGGTCTAAGATATATTTAAGTGAAATCCTGTTTGATTTTGGCGCTGCTTATCCAAATATAACTTATAGAACGGAAATGCTTGTAATATGTTTGGTGTAAGTCCAGCTAACATCAAATTAACCTCAATTAAGTAATTTCTCATGTAATTATACACACAGGTAGAGAAAATGCAAAGGATTAGAAATGTTTTGTTAGGTGAGTGGAGTGTCCAATCCCAGTTCTTTATGCAGAAAGGCTTTCAGTGACAGACTTTATTAGATTTAGGTGGAGAAAGGGGGGCATGGAGGGAGGGAGGCCCCAAAGACACGGTTCAGCTGGTTGGAAAGAATTGCCAGTCTGTGTCTAATAGAAAAGGCCATGTTATAGCATTGCCATTGATTAATTTCCTTTATTGTGACTTTGCCTAATTAACTTAGTATACTCCTGTCACAGCCCCTTCTGTTAGTTCCTTTAAGAATGGCCTGAGGTCCTGGCTGGTGTGGCTTAGTTGTTGGGCTTGGTACCCTGTCCCCATAGGTTGACTGGTTCAGTTCCCAGTCAAGGCACATGCCCAGGTTTCAGGCTTGATCCCCAATAGGGGGCGTGCAGGAGGCAGCCCATCGATGTTTCTTTCTCTCCCTCTTCCTTCCTCTCTCTAAATAAAATCAATAAAAATATATTTATTAAAAATAAAAAACCAGAATGGCCTGAATTTTTGTTTTTGTGTCCCCCCCCCCCCCCAAATAAACTCTTATAAAAATCCTCTTTAAACAAACAAAAAAAGAGTGGCCTGGTTTTCATTTCGGGTCGTGGTAGACTTGAACCCTAGTCATTAAGTGGAGTCCATTCAGTGCTTTGTCTTTTCCTTATCTGCGGGCCATGCCTGTGTTTAGGCTGCCTAACCTTCCCCATGGCTGGCGGGAGGAGGCTGGGTGTGGGGCGGCCCATACCAGCCTTAGCAGATTGAGTTAATGAGAAATGCATAATAATGAGAGGCACTAGGCAGTTTCAGAGCCATTGGAGATACAACACAGGCTTATCAGCAGATGTTCTTTAGCTATGACATGAGTTTGGCTGGCTTACTTCTAGCACAGGACCCGCTGGCTGTATGCTCCATACAGTGTTTACAATCTCTTTGCGTACTTTTAAACTTTAAAAACTTACCCTTAATTTATGAGAGAGGTGACTTGTATATGACATTTAAAAGAAGTTTAATTCTTTGAACATTATTAAAGACTGTGTGCCAAATATTTGTCTACATAAGGGGGACTCAAAGAAGAAAACATGTTTCTGCCCTTTTAAAAACTGTATCAAAAGCAAGATGAGCACACATTCTAGTGTGGTGAAAAGAGCAAGAATCAGAGACTCAGAAAACCTGAGTTTGAACCCTTGCTGTGTATCCCATGTCTGATTGAAGGCAGTCATTTAATTTCTGAGTCTCGGTTCCGCCATCTGTATAGTGGGTTAATCTTGACTTGACACCTGGGAGGCTTGAGTGAGCTAAGAAGTCTGAAGAATATAGTTAGATGTATTATTAAAAGACTAGAGGCCCGGTGCATGAAATTTGTGCATGGGTGGGGTCCCTACGCCAGGCTGGTGATCAGGGCCGGGCCAGAGAGGAAGCCATGGGCACCAGGCCAGGTGTGGAAGGAATGAATGCCGGACACTGACGCCAACATCATTGGCGCCCGCCAACATGCAGTTCCCCTCCGACCCCCCTCCTTCCCTCACTGCCATGCCACCACTATGGCAGGTGGGCAGCAGGCTGGTCGGGGCTTGCTGGCTGGGGGGGGAGGGGGGGGGGCGCGGGACAGGGCACGGGAGGTTGGCTGCTGGCCCTGAGGAGGGAGCCGGTCCTCAACCCCTGGGAAAGGGGCCGCATCTGCCGCCACCCACCCCCAGTTCTCTGTTCTAGCTCGGGGGCCTGCTGGCTGGGGGAAGGGATCGTGGGAGGTTGGCCAGCTGGGGGAGGTTGGCTGTGGGAGTGCGCTGACCACCAGGGGGCAGCTCCTGCATTGAGTGTCTGCCCCTGGTGGTCAGTGCACATTGTAGCGACTGGTTGTCCAGTCATTCCAGTTGCTTAGGCTTTTATATATATAGATAAGTTAACCTTTGAGAAACAGAAGTGCTGCCCCAGATAAAAAGGTAATTGTGTCCCTGGGAGTGCATAAATAAAGTCACTGTTAGCAATGACAAGACATTTTCTGATTATTACCAGAGAAATTGAATTTCTAACACTCAAAGTAAAATATTTGCAAACGACACAGAAGCTTAATGAAGTTCTGATTTTAAGGCTTGTTGTTGCGCTCTCTCTCCTTCTAAGCTCCTTCCAGTGCAATCTGTGATCTAGCATGCCTAAATGTTTAGAAATGTCTTTGGGCTCTTTTTTGTGAATGCTTATGGGGAATGATTAAAAACTCCAGAGCAATTTTTTTTTTTTCTTATCCAGGAACATTTTTTGAATAAAGTTTGATTACACATGGAGATTAGTGGCAAGAGGTCAGGATGGTGGTGATGCTATATTGACATTTTGAAAGAAATTTGTATTTTATTTTTTAATTTTGATATATTTTTAAATTATATTTATTGGGGTGACATGGTTAATAAGATGATATAGGTTTTGATTGTACAGTTCTATGATATATAATCTGTATATTACATTATCTGCCCTCTACCCAAAGTTATATCGTCTGTCCCCATATATTTGATTGACCCCCTTTATCCTTTACTACCCACCCTTCCATCTGGTGACCACCATACTATTGTCTGTGTCTATGAGTTTTTGTTTTTCCTGTTTGTTCATTTGTTGCTTTCAGTTTATATCCCACATATGATTGAAATAATAAGGTTCTTAACTTTTTCTGACATTTTGCTTAGCATGATATTCTCAAGATCACCCAGGTTGTTGCAAATGGCAGTATCTAATCTTTTCTTGTGGCTGAGCAGTATTCCATTGTTTATATGCACTGCATCTTCTTTATACAGTCTGCTAGTGAAGGACACTTGGGTTGCTTCCATGTCTTCGCTACCATGAATAGTGCTGCAATGAACATAAGGGTGCATATATCTTTGCAAAGGAGACATACAAATAGCCAACAGATATATGAAAAGATGCTCCACTTCCCTAGCTATTAGGGAAATGCAAATCAAAACTACAGTGAGATACCACCCCATGCCTGTTAGAATGGCTATTATCAACAATAGCAAGTGTTGGAGAGGTTGTGGAGAAAAAGGAACCCTCATTCAGTGCTGGTGGGAATGTAAACTGGTACAGCCACTATGGAAAACAGTATGGAGGCTCCTCAAAAAATTATGAATAGAGTTACCATATGACCCAACAACCCCACTTCTGGGTACCCACCTGGAAAATTAGAGACTTGTATTTTAAAGCTCTTTCAGATGCTAAAAAATCCATATTAACAAATCACCATAATTAAATAAGTTCTCTATCCCTAAGAATAATATTTCTATATAATGTAACTCAGGTTGAGGACTTAATTTAATTAAGCTACCCATATCAATGATGTTGAACAAGTAGGTAAATAGTTATTGAAATAGCATGTGGGTGATGAAACATTTGGAAGTGAGTGTGATGGAAAACTGCCATCCAAAGCAATTTGGGGTTTCAATTCAAAAATCTAAAATTCTAATATTTAGAGAAAAAACATTAATTTAAGTAAGTATGATGTCACTAATCTATACAAAGCCCTTCCAAATAAAAAATGTGTGTTGGTAAGGTGCTGACATTCTCCAGTGTATTCCCCCCAAATTTAACTTTTGTTCAAATGGCTACATTGAAGAGACGGAAAGATTTGGTGGGGCAGATGCTGGATTTATAGCTCAAACTGTAGTTCCTTTTGAGATTATAGAAACAACCTTAAGTTTCAGGACAATGATTGGGGCTTTGTATTCTTCTGCCGTACAGTTTTATTTGAAACCCTGGATGCAGGCCGAGTTTTCAAGAAGTAACTGTGATATAGACCTACTGTATTTTAAGACTTCAGGCTTCTTTATTTTATCTTTCTTGAAAATAAATTAATAAGTTTCTCAAACAAGTGAAAAATGTGCCTAAAACACAACAGCAAATACTAATAAACACAGTTGAAAAAAGTATGAGTGTATTAAATGTAGACCTTGTCCATAGTTTCAGGGGAATAATGATCTAATCTAATAAAAGAGAAACATGCAAATTGACCGTAACTTCGCTACACTCACAAGTCATGCCCACCAGCCAATCAGAGCGACTATATGCAAATTAACCCAACCAAGATGGTGGCCGGCAACCACGGAGCTGGAGCAAGCAGGAGGCTTGGTTGCCCCAGCAATGGAGGAAGCCAAGCTTCCTGCCTACCCTGGCCAGCTGTGGCCTCCACTAAAGGCAACAAAGTTTCAATTATAGAAGATAAATAAATCCCAGATACCTGCTTCCATCCAGCCTCCACTGGGAGCTTGGGTGGCTGGGGGCTGGGGCCAGCCTGCAAACAGCCATCAGCCCCTCACCTAGCTGGCCAGGCACCCCAGCGGGGACCCCCACCCTGAAGGGGCTGTGGCCAGCCTGCAAACAGCCATCAGCCCCTCACCCAGGCTGGCCAGACACCCCAGGGGTGACCCCCACCCTGAAGGGGCTGTGGCCAGCCTGAAAACAGTCATCAGCCACTCACCCAGGCTGTCCAGGCACCCCAGCAGGACCTCCCTCCCTGAAGGGGGTGTGGCCAACCTGAAAACGGCCCTCAGCCCCTCACCCAGGCTGGCCAGGCACCCCAACGGGACCCCTACCCTGATCTGGGACACCCTTCAGCACAAACCAGCCAGCCCCCACCCATGCACCAGGGATATAATAAAAGGGTAATATGCAAATTGACCCTAACAGCAGAATGACTGGGAATGACTGGTCACTATGACACACACTGATCACCAGGGGGCAGACACTCAATGCAGGAGCTGCCCTCGGTGGTCATTGTGCTCCCACAGGGGGAGCTCTGCTCAGCCACAAGCCAGGCTGCCAGCACAGCAGTGATGGTGGGAACGTCTCCTGCCTCCTCAGCAGCGCTAAGGATGTCCGACTGCAGCTTAGGCCTGGTCCCTGCTGGCAAGTGGACATCCCCCAAGGGCTCCCGGGCTGCCAGAGGGCACAGGCTGGGCTGAGGGACCCCTCCCCCCCCGAGTGCACAAATTTTTGTGCACTGGGCCTCTAGTAAGAAAATATTTGCAGGACCAATAAAAGTGCATACAGGGGTGGGCAAAAGTAGGTTTATAGTTATAATACCAATAAATACAATAATTAATAAGTAATAATACAAGAGTAAACAGTTTCACCTACTCACAGCTGTAAACCTATCTTTGCTTGCCCCTGGATTTGAGAAAGCCTTTCTGAGTCACCCCAATTTTAAACAGGAAGTGGAGAAAGATGCCCTTACTGACTATCAAAAATGGGATTCACTAACTGAGTGAATGTCAATGTTTTATGTGCTACTCAACCTTATTTATTTATTTTTAATCCTCACCTGAGTATATGGAGAGAGAGTGAGAGCGAAAGAGAGAGCAAGAGAGAGATATGAAAGAGAACCATCCATTGGTTGCCTTCATACACGCCCACTGGGGATTGAACCCGAAACCTGGGTATGTGCCCTGATGAGGAATCAAACCCACAACCTTTTGGCATATGGGATGATGCTCCAACCGGCTGAGCCATTTGGCCAGGGCAACCAGATTTTACTTTTAAAGGAATACGTATGGCTCTTCTGGTATGGGGACTTTGCCTAAAAGAACATAAATTAGAAATCTGTCAGCAATTGTCCACAGATTCATATTTCATGTCCTCAAGCAGATACTGTATTAGCCAGAGTTAGAATTCCTTGAGGTTATGTTAGGAGCCTTCTATTTGGAAGTAATTGGTTGCTATAGAAGAAGGGAGCACAGCTTTGCATTGTCATAGGATTTTTAACAATTTGAATGATTGGATTGTTAAAAAGCATAAGTTTTATTATATCCTACTATATCTCTGGCATCAGCTGTGGTTACACGCAAGGTTGGAAATAGTAACTAGTTAGCTGTCAGTCAACTTTTCAGATCAGAGCTTTTTGTGATTTTTTTAGCCTTCAGCTGGGCTGCTGCTGAAAACCCAGGGCGGTTGGATTCCCTTTGATTCATTACCTAAGTGATGGTGGTTTTAAATTAATAAAAAGGACTATACAGACCCATGATGACACTCAAGATGTTTCTCCCGGTAGAAAATTTGGGGGAACAATTAGGAACAGTATGCTGGTCTTTTTATGTTAACAGCTTTGTTGCAATATAGTTGATATACTATAACATTCACCCTGATCATTTTTTAAGTAGAGGGGAAATATTGATAGATGTCTCGCTATAAGCTACTTCCTTCTATTTTAAAGCATAATTAAAAGTATATACTTACACTAGTAAGATTACCTTTTTGGTAATCGTAAGATGATCTTTAACATTTCTGAATCTTAAGCGAGCAAGACTTGAGTGGACTGGGAAGAGTATCCCTGTGTTGGAGAAATAGAATTCTCATGGGTTATACAAATGCTTAAACATCCTGGCCAGTGTCAGTGTTGGAAAATACTAAGACATTCCATTGAGGTGTAAGCAATAATCAGGTTTAAAATAATTACTAGGAAAAACATCTTTTGGGGTATAGGTAGGGTAGACTCTGATAAGAATTGTCCTGCTTTCATGATGAATCTTTGTGTTTTTTTTCTGTTTAGAGCTGATACACTATTTAAACTTTTTTTTGTGTGTGTCAAGTATAGCATATGTACAGAAGAGGTTGTGAAACCCAAGAACAGCATAACAAGTAGGATGAAGCCAAGCACCCATGTACTACTTCGGTCAGGAAATAGAACATTGCTAACCTCTCAAGGAATACTTCATATTTCCCTTCCCCCACCTCAGTCCTCCAGCTAGTCATCTACCTCTCTCTCCCTCTCTCTCTCCCTCCCTCTCTTTCTCTTAAACACACACACACACACGCACACACACGCACATGCACATAAATAAAACCATTAAAGATTGTTTAATTTTGCCTGTTTTGTGTAAATCTGTAGTAAATGAAATCACGTGTTCTTTTTGTCTTAACATCAGCTTTACAGGTCCCATCTGTGTAGGAGCATGCAGTGCATGCTGGGTAGCTTATTCATTTTCATTGTGGTAGTCGGTTGAATGAACATAGTATAGGTATTTATCCATCCACTTTTTAGTTGGTGGGCATTTGGGTTCGACCCAGTTTATTACTACTGCTTATTGTGCTGCTTTGGACTTTATAGTCTATAAAATCCAATACGCATGGGCATGAGTTCCTCGAAGTGTAGTCCCTCCATTCACAGCATCAGCATAAAACTTGTTAGAATGCAGATTCCTGGGCCCCACATCAGGTCTATATTCAAATAGCGTGTATATATACTAGTAAAATATGCTTATTTCAATGATTGTGGTTTTGCTTAAACTATTTTTGGGTCTTCTAGTTTGGGCTGCCTTGGGAGCCCATTAGCGATCACACCCATGGGTATACATACACGCAAATACACGCTCACTCCAGCCTCTTAGCAATAGACTCTTTACTCGTTTTTGAAACAGAGAAGTTTTATCGAGTTTGAGTCAAATTTTTGTTTTTTCCCCAAAGAATTAATATTCAAAAGAAGATTTGCTAACATTAAAGATTTCAAAAGAATATGCAGTAGACTGAGGACCTGCGAGAAGAGGATGTGGTTACAGGTTGGGCAAAACATTATTCCTGGAATGAGAGCTGCAGAGAAAGCAGGAGAGACTAGAGGAGGGTAGTGTGGCTTCAGATCCATTTGTACTACTGACACTTGTGTTACCTTCGGGAAGGGCCGAATTGCTCTGAGCTTCCGTTTTCTCCTTTGCAGAGAGGACAACATCATTAGAATATAGTGATGATTTGCAGGGCCACGTCCATTCAGTGGGTGCCTTTCAGCCTTGGCTCAGCATCTGAATCTGTTGGAACATGGCTGGTTGTCATGCCTTCATACATGCGATATTTTTACTTTATTTTTGTGCTTCCTGCAGGAACGGTTCCAGGTGAAGAATCCTCCCCACACATACATTCAAAAGCTCAAAGGCTATCTGGATCCAGCTGTAACCAGGAAGGTAAGAGGGATTTATTTCCACTCTTTGTTACCGCTTCCCCATGAGCAAGCAGAGTCCTCTGCACTGGGGAGACCTTCCTTTCTCTGCACTGTAGCCCGTGCCAGGGCCTCCAGGAAAACAGTCTAGAGACGAACATGAGAAGACAAAGGGAGAAGCTGTCCTTCTCACTTGAGGGTGTGTTTAAGAGTGCTTTCCTGAGGAGAGAGGCCCTTCCCTCTGATGGCCATTAAGGCACTGCCATGTGCGATTACACAGGCGGCAAGTGCAGTGCAGAGGTGTGGGGGCCCCAGGAAAGCAGGCCCCGCAGCGGCCGACTTGTCTTTCATGTCTGGGTGCATGTCCAGAGACCTTGAAAAATCACTGGGCTTTGTCATCCCAGCTGTGCTCTCACATCCTGTGTTGATGCTTTTAGCAGCTTCCCCGCCCCAGCCCTGCCCCTGGCCCCAAGAAGGTGAGGAGAGAATAAGCTGACTCCATTCTCAACAGACGCTCCCCTTTTATAAACAAGCCCTGCTTTGTGCAGCCACACAATTGGTTTACACTGATGCCTCGTGGTCAGGCATGCAGCCTGGCACAGCCCTGCAGGCCTGGGGCAGGCCTGGGATGTCTAGGGGCAGAGCTGTCCCTGCTAAGATGGGTAAAGGGCTCTTCTGCAGCGAGCGCTTGTTTTCCGGTTGACCTACTGCAACTCCTGCTTTCAAGACTGCAAGGAAAATATCTGGAGCTGAATCCCCTCTGTTGTTTCTGCGTGTGACCCATGAGAGAAGAAAGGCACGCTTTTCCCAGTTAGCCACTGTTCCCAGGGCTCTTGGCTGTTGTATTTTTTAAAAATAAATAAAAAACGTCCTTTTTCTTTATTTTTTTGCTTTCACTCACCCCCCCATCCCCACCCCACCCCCGCTTTTCAAAAAAAAAAAAAAAAAAAAAAGCTAAGCAAAGGAAAACAGCTATTATTTCCTCTTGGAAGTTCATGGTTAACATGCAGGCAAGCGGAAATCACATCTCGACATGATGATGAAATGGATGTAGACCTGTGCTGTCGGCTAGACGCCATATGGACTTCAGTGACACAGCCTCGTCTTCTGAGAATGTACCTGTCAAAGTCTCATAGCTCCCCCTCCCCCCCCGCCCCAAATATGGCACACACAAGTTTGTTTTTCTAAAGAGCTTCTGTCAGGCCCCCTCAATGAGACAGCTGCTTAATTCTTTGTTTCATTCTTGTTTGTCTCCTCCCCCAAGGACAGAGCAGCCTCAGCCATCAGATTAGAGGGGGCTAAGTGAAGGCACACCCATATGCACAGAAAACAAGCAGAAGGCTCCAGGTGGTTTCCTGGGCCATTTCTTTGCACAGGGGCAGCAAGCTTCTCCTTTAGAAACATTTCCAGGTATCCCCAGGCTTACACACCTTCAGGCTGGATGCTCAGGCGTTAGGCACACTCACGCCGAGCTGAGCATTGCAGAAATGCCGATGTCTGTCCTCAAGACTGAGAGCTTCCCTCACACAGAGTATGTCCCATCCTCAAACAATTATTGAAACATTTGTCAGATTCTGAAAAGAAAGGAGAAAATACGTGAACTCCCAGAGAGCTTCTTAGACTCCAGCCCCAAGCCCCACAGGGAGGAAGGTGCTGGGAAGGGAGAGGGGGTTCCTCCTGGCATGTTCGAGCTCTCCTTTGGAACAATTGCTTCTGGGTTGAGGCAAAGAATATAAGACACACACACAAAAATAACTAATAAGCTGCTCAGAAAGTGTTTTACTCCCTCACAAATAATGATAAAGAGGCCCAAGATAATCGATGTCTGTTTGGCTGACCTCAGTCTCTGCCCCGGGCCCTGTGTGTCCAACTGAATGGCCTTGTTTGGTCTGTGCCTCATCTTTCACCATCAGTCATTGGGGGCAGAAAAAAAAATAAAATGGATGTTGGATCCACCATCCCTGCTGCTCCGATTTCTGTCAGGAGCTGGCAGGAGGAAACGATCTGTTCCACTCAACGTAATTGTCATGCTTACAGCCTAGAGAAAAGGAGATTTTGTTTGGAATAAGGCATGGCTTTCAGTTAAAATGTGTTTAAAGTTCTCAGTTGTAATATGGGAGGGGGAAACAAAAAGATTTCAAATCAGGGCCAGATAGTCTAGGCCCAGCCGTCTTCCCTTAACTGCATTCAGAGTCCTCGGGTACTTCGTTCATTAAGCTTTTGTTCATCTGGAACACAAGGTACTCCATGTGCTGTCTTCTGAAAAAAATTCTGAAATATATTCTACTTAGATTTTCTTCTAAATAGTTTTAAACCCTCCAGGGCAGGAAAGGACGAGCCTAAATTAGATATCTCTGGGATCAGAACTCTCCAAACCAGCCTCCTCATTTCATACCAGCCAGTGCTTAGTCCATGCTTTGGAGGTGGGAGGGGTTGCTCGCGTCTGGCATGGGAGAGGCCACAGACCAGGAAGAAGGGAGTCTGGTCCTCTGTGATGGTAATATCTGTTGCCTCCGTCTCCAGGGCTCAGCTGTCTCCGTGGGCCCATCCCCACGCTGTACCTTATTCTTAGGGAGAGGCCGAGTCAGGGGTGAAGACTACAAGTGATGGTACCCTGCTCCTTTTAGCTGGTCCCCACGGGCACACGATTTCTCTTTTAAAGCATTCTGCATCCATTGTAGAAGTGCAGAGTGTTCGCACTCACTGTTTATGTGTTTAGTGAAGTGGGTGCCAAGCCTCTCTGTAGTCTAGAAGTCAGCTAAAAATCAAACAGTTCCCGAGAGAGTACAGTACAAGGGCAAAGTCAATTTAGTTTCACCTCAGGTGTTATGTAGTTGCCAAAGTGTAGTGCCTACCATAGTAAATGGCGAGTAAATGCTATCTGCTAGTGTCCTTCCCATTATCTGATAGTGTTTTGATATATGCCACTTAGTCCTTCAGCAGGTTTTCTTTTATACTCCATTATGTCCTCCTTGCTTCGCTGCGTGCCCTTATGGCTGACGATGTCTGGAAGAGATGACCTTGACCCGAGGAAGCGTGAGGCAGAGTTGGCCGGCAGAGGCCTCAGGAAACCAGTCAGAACTGTGCCAAATGCATAGCCAGGAGCACTGCATTGTCTTCTGAAGGCCACAGGTGTAGGCAGCCCAGGACTTATGACTCTGACATGGGATGGCCCCTTGGGAGCAGCCAGCACACCTGGAAATGGTGCCCTCAGCTGCGTGGCCATACGTAGACCCCCCTCATCAGCAGCCCTCAGTGCTGGAGAGCTCTGCAGGAAGCAGTCGGATGCCCCTCCAAACTGTAGATGCTGCTGCCATTTCTTAGGCCTTTCTTGATAAAAGAGGGGAGTGTCATGCTTTCTTCATTGCATCGAGGATGCTTTTATTTCACATATTCTTCTGTACCTACATTCTAAAAACCCAAAGTCTTTGGGGTGCTTTAGGAATGGCAACCAGGGGGATCTGGGAGACTTTGCTTCCTTGGTGCCCTGGTGAGAAGCAGTTGGAGAAGCAAAGGGCCGTCAGAAGAGAAGAGAGTGACAGGAGCCGCCCATACTGAGCAGGGTTCCACCTGGCTCTCCCCACCCCCTTCCTCCTGTCCACACTTTCTCCTTTCCTTCCTCTCCTTGCACACCTTTGCCTTTGGAGCTGGATACCCCTATATACCCTGCAATGATGGCGGTAGACAAGGCTTTCTAATATCCTGAGTTAGAATCCTCAAAGCCTTTTCCCGAGAACAGTGTAACAAGACGGTGGTTTGGACCTACAGGAAGGAAAGCAGAGGACTCTTCTTAGAAGACGTGGCACATCAAATGTCCTTCCAGAGTGGCCCAAGACTTTAGTCATTGCAAATAAGTGCTTCTGTAGGAAATGGTGTTCCAAAGAACTGCTGTGCTGTGCAACCCAATGAATCCTTGGAGGTTATATAGTGTTGAGAGGATAGAGAGGTGAGCACATTTACTATCAGAGGAGGATTCATTGAAGAAGAAAGACATGAGGGAGTTCTGGAAGGATCGTTGGGGTTCTAGAGGCATGGGAATGAGGAAGAACATTCCAAATGTAGAAGGGAGGTGCTTCAGAACAGGGACCTTCCACATGGGGGCTCGTGGGCGGAGACAACTATGAATGTTTATTTTTGGAAATGTTAGGTCATGCAGAAAGGAGTTAACATAGCAAGCCTGAGACTGCTACCTTAGAAATACCTGCTTGCAAGTTTGGCTTCTGGTTGTCAACTGGGAACTTGAATTTTGGGAGAGTTCCCACCATTCCCTGATCAGAATACTCCCGGTGCCCAACTTGTTTAAGCCAACAATATGGTTTATGCCGAATGCCTCTTTTCCTTCTGGGAGGCTGGACTTAGGTATGTGCTAGCAGAGAGTGCCCAAGTGACCCACCCTGCAATGAAAACCCTGGGCACCGAGTCTCTAATGAGCTTCCCTGGTCGACAGCATTTCACAAATACTGTCACTTGTGACTCCTTTGGGAGAAGACTCTTGGAAGCTTGTATCTGGTTTCCTCCAGACTTCACCCCTGGTATCATTTCCCTTTGCTGATTATGCTTGGTATCTTCCTAGTCTAATAAATCCTAGTCATAAGGACAACTGTATGCTGAGTCCTATGGAATCATTGAAACTGGGATGATCTTAGGGACCCCAACACATAAATATATTGGTGACTATTGTATTTCGGGGTAGGGGAAAATAATATACTTACTTAATGCCACTTAGTACATGAAAATAAGTAATTTTTCCCAATCCTTTTGCATCAGCTGATTTTCATGATGAGAAAAATGTGTGTGCTTTGCAAAAAGAAATGCGAGAAAAGCCCACTTCAGAAGCAGAGCTATTTTCATATCGTGTTAAACTTATTACAAGTAAGCTACAGTTTTAGCAGTTGCTAAAATATGTTTTGTGAGAATATGTGTTTCTTGAATTATAGAAATTCAGACGGCGTGTTCAAGAATCCACACAAGTGCTGAGAGAACTGGAAATTTCTTTAAGAACCAACCATATTGGGTAAGTGTGCCCATTTAATATTTAGCTCCAAGGCTCTTTGGACACTTTACAAAGTGACTGTGTCATACCTGAAGAGTTAAGCTTCCTTACTGTTCATTATAAGCTCGGAGACAGAGGTTTAGGTGGGTGGAACCTGTGTTGGCACTTGAGTTTCTCACAGTACAAGGATCAGTAGGAGCTGGACAGACAGTCCTAGATTTGGGATATTTATAACCATGGTAAAATTCTTTGCTTGGATGTAGTAGTAAGTGCTTGGCAAATTAGGAACCCCCAACAAGTAATGCAGACAGATTCTGGAAGATCTCCGAACCTTCATGGGCGTTCTCTGAGCTGGTTGTTTGAAATTGCTCCGTTCTCCTTTCCTCACTTCCCACCTTTCTGGCCAGAAGGGGACAGAAACTGGAGTGATGTCACCTGATACACTTCATTGTACACAGATACTTGGCTCTGCGTCTCTTCTTCCTACACCTCAGATTCTCAAATTTTTAGGACCAGGAAGTGTAAATCCACTCTAGAAAATAAAGTTTGAGGGATCTCGGTGCTAAGCATTTCTGAGTTTTCATGCAACAACATGGTTGCTTTGCCTCAAGCAAGTGCAACTTCATGGCATTCTCACATATTCCTGATGGCATAATTCTAGAGTACCTTAAAATAAGATGGTTTATCTGCAAGGCATATCCTATTTTATAGCCTGAGTTCTTCCTAAAATTTTTGTTTAGTTTCCAGCAAGTTTTTTAACCCTCTAGGCTTTAAATACTTGAGTTTTACAATAAGAAAATCTTTTAGGATTTTTCCCTTTGGCATTCTTTGCAGGTCTTTTGGAAATGAGGTTTTTACATATATATTATTTTATAGTTTTACAGAGTATTCTGTAAATTAATATATTACATAAGTAACAGCTTACTTCTACTTTAGACTATGTTTGCTGTAAGCCATTCAAGTGGTTAATTTTCACAGTTATTTCAGAATAAGCTTTTGTTATTGTTGTTAATCCTCACCCAATGATATTTTTCCATTGATTTTTTTTTTTTAGAGAGAGTGGAAGGGAGGGGGAGAGACAGAGAGAGAAACATCTATGTGAGACATACACATCTATTGGTTGCCTCCTGCGCATGGGTCAAGCCTACAACTGAGGTACGCACCCTTACCAGAACCCTCAGTCCCTGGTCCAAAGCTCTATCCACTTAGCCAAACTGGCTAGGGCAAAATAAGCTTTTTTTTAAATGGCATAAATGCAGGGTTAGAATGTTCATTTCTTAAAGGATAACTCTGCATGTTGTTTCCTTGAAAATGAAATATTCAAAAACTGAACCAATTCTAACCTAAAGTTGAAAATCACCTTCATCCCAGAAAATGGGCTGTAGAGCAGTGGATCATAGAATCATGATTTAGAACTGGAAGAGAAATTAAGGATTACCTAGTTCCTCATTTTACAGATTAGAAGTTTTAAGGACCAGAGAAGGTGAGTGACTCCCACAAAATCTACAGCTGTGGAGCCAGGTGCTTTGGTTCAAAATGCTGTGTTCTTTTTCTTATGTTGCCTAATCTGGCAGCCCTTTCCCTGAAAGGAAATAGGATAATCAGGACTCTGGGATCAAAGCAATGAGGCTTGTCTATTGGGGGTGAAAGTGGTGGTAAGTTAATATAGTTGGGCATCCAAGCTTAGGAAATTTACATACTTTCCAATATTTGTGGATCAGGAGCTAGATTCCATTTGGTAAGGTCCAACCCTATACTGTTGGCACCACTTCTTGACTGAATGATCTGCAGCCAGGATTTCTACAAATTGTCAAAAAGCATTTCTTCGGGCATTGCTGGAATAATGTGAAATTGACCATCAAATACCAAAGCAAGATGATCATTTCCAATACAAAGTTGGCTGAATAGTAGAGCCCTGGTTGGGTTGAAGCCAGTGCAAATCTGCAAGCAATTGGAATGGTTTGTTGTTTAGGATGCTGTGGGGGTGTTGAAAGATTCTTACGTTTCTTTCATCTTCTCCAGCTGAAGTTTTTTGTGTTTATCACCTATCTGAGGCACTCTGAAAGCTTTGGCTTTAGCAGCAGAAAAATGCATGGAGGTGCATTGTCTGTCTGTATGCAACCGATTACTGGCATAACCTTATACGGATGAAACCACACACCAGGATTTTGACCTGTCTTGCCTGACCTGAAAACCCAAGCCTAAACTGACTCTTCACTATGGAAACTAAGCAGCTTGAATTCATTTGGCTGGAAAATTTTCTGAAAAAGTTACTCAATGTGAAAGCAATCAATCAATACAATGAGGAATTCTTGGAATACAAGATGCTAAATAAGGGATCCATAGATTTTATTGTACTCTTTAAGGTACCATAATAGAAAGGTAATTGGGTGCCTATTTGCCTTATGAAAAGAAATATGTTAGTTCAGATTTTTGCTATTTGTTACTTGATCTAGGTAAGTTATATAAACTCTCTTTACTTACCATCTGATCTAAGTTAACTTCTTACCTATAAAATGAGGATAATAAAACGCCATAGGCATATTGTAAGGATCAAATGAAATAATTCACAAAATATCTAATATAAAAATGATCTAATATAGGGTTTAATACATAGTAATTACTCACTATATAACTGTTGTTTGTTATGCATATTGAAAATAATATTGTATCTAATAATAATTCAACAATATTATGTAATATGTCCCCAAGGAATTCCATGCAGAGAATGTTGCCTTCCTTGTTTAAAACGACCCTGACACCTAGGAGATTGTTGCTTACCAGAAATTAAAAGGAAGAATTACATTTAAAATATATTGTCTTAAAAAAATTATTCTTGGCACATACTTGCATTTCAAGGTTAAAGGCTAGGGCTTTGCTGAGATAACATTCCAAGCTATAGCTTTGCCAAGCAAAGGGTTTGTTCTGAGTTTTGATGTTAACCTAAAACTCTATAGATGGAGTAATCTTCTGAAAAAGAAAATTAATTTTCTTTGAGCCAAACTGAAGTAAGAATTGGACTAGAAATAATCGCATTCACTTACTCTTAAGAGTTATAATAATAGAGAAGAATTGGATTATGACTTATCCCAGCTCTTGAAATGACTTGGAATACCCTTGAAAGGAGCCACAAATATTAGAACACATTGGCCGGGCAGTGTGAGTAGGCATATGTTGTGATGTTTTGGATGTCAGGGTGATAAGATTCAAGTGGCCGCAGTAGTGGTGAGCTGGATAGATTTACGGGCTGTATTCCATGGAACTGAGATGTAGGCTATCTCTTCTTGCAGGTAATTCATTTTAGTAAAACTCCTTATTATGATAGAAAATTAATTCTCATCCTGAGTGCAGTGACAGAAATTCTGAAAGATGATCAGTTCATTTTATTTCATTGGGGGTGTTGAGAGAATGAGGTTGTGAGGGGAATGTCCTAGTGGGCAGGTTTGTAGAAAGAGGGGGGGGGAGTGAGGAGGTGCTCAGTGATATCCTCCCTCCTGGACTTTCAGCTTTTTTTGTGAAGAAGCAATGTGGGCTGGGCCAGGCCAAAAGAGCTGGTTCTAAGAGGTATAAAACACCTATGGGGTATGTGTGCATCAAGCACATATGGTTAATTCATTCTTAGATGGTGCTTTTTGGAAATTTTCAAGATCATAGTCATTTGGTCATGTATTAAGCATTGTATTAGGCACATTAAATGTATTATTTATTTCTTACAAAATCTTTTTATTGTTGCCTTTTACCTCTGAACCTTCATTTTACAGATGAGAAAGCTGAGTGAGCTATTAAGTATCTTGCTCAAGTCCACACAACTTAGAAGCACTGAGGTTCGAACCTAGATATGTCCAAAGCCTGTCATAAAGCCAACAGTTCTCAATTTCTTTTTAATTTTAGGACTCCTTACTCTCTTAAATTATTTTTGTGGGTTTTATCTATTAAATGTTCTCCATATTGGAAATTTAAACAGATACATTTTAAATATGCTTCTTTAATAAAATTTAATATTTATTAAATATTTAATAACTGTAAATATATAAATACAAAATAAGAAACATAATATAGCACAAATAACATATTTCATAAAAACTATTTTCCAAAGCAAAAAAAAAAAAAAAAAAATATTGGTGACAAGAGTGGCCCTAATTTACATTTAACATCTCTTTAATGGTTCGTGAGTAGAAGGCAGCTGCATTCTCATACCTTGCATTCAGTGTGTTGTGCTATGTTGCTTTGGTTGATGTATATGAAGAAAACCTGGCCTTACACAGATACTCACCTGTCACCATATGTAGCCATTTCAGTATTATTGACTGTAGTCACTGTGCTGTATTTTATACTCCTGTGACTGTTTTGTAACTACCAATCTCTACTTTTCAATCCCTTCACCTTATTCACCAAACCTCCCAGCCCCCTTCCCCTCTGGCAACCATCAATCTGTTTTCTGAGTCTATGAGTCTGTTTCTGTTTGGTTTGTCCACTTATATTGTTCTTTGGATTCCACATATAAGTGAAATCTTTCTCTGACTGACTTATTTCACCAGTAATACCCTCTGGGTTCATCCATGCAGTCGCAAATGATAAGATTTCATTCTTCTTTTGTGGCTGAGTAATATTCCATTGTATATCTAGACCACAGCTTTTTTTTTTTTTTTTTTTTCTAAATCTGTCTACTGATGGGCACTTGGGTTGCTTTCACATCTTGGCTATTGTAAATTATGCTGCATTAAACATAGGGGTACATATATTTATTTGAGTTAATGTTTTGGGTTTCTTTGGATTTATACCCATAAATGGAATTGCCGGGTCATAAGGTAGTTCCATTTTTAGTTTTTTTGAGGAACCTCCATACTGTGTTCCATAGTGGCTGCACCAGTCTGCATTCTCACCAGCAGTGCAGCAGGGTTTCCTTTTTTTTAAATTTTTTTATCTTTATTGTTGGAAGTATATTACATATGGGCCCTACTCCCCCACTCCCACCCTCACTGAACTCTTCTAGTCCACCCCATAGGAAGAGTTTTTAAATAACTTTTTCTGATAACTGTGGATGTTCTTCTTTGATATTACACAAAAATTCAAGAAATGGCAGTTTCTTAAAGTTACCTGCAATGTGAAATCTGAAACTAAACCAATGAGTTTTTGTGCTCTGTTGTACTAAAGTCTATTTACTGTCTTGCACTTGAATGCGTCTCTTTACCCATTAGTAATTGTTTAACATCATGAATTGGTTATTTGGAAAATATTGTGTCATTGATCACCTGAACATTGACACGCTTTATTCTGCATTATAAAAACAGCTGCACTTGTTAGTAGTCACCGGTCTCACCGGAGTATTCTTGAAGGACTGAGGAGCTGTCAAGCTCATGGTGGTGAATACCAGTGCTCCAAATTTCTAACGTTTTTTGGTTTGAAAGCTCAAATTTTATCATCGACAACAACTACCATCAGTTGGTTTCCTCAACATGACAGGCTCACTTCATCCACTTTTGAGAATATGTATGCCAAGTGCCCAAGGCAGAATAGCCATAGTCTGTCAGTCATTTTACATTTCATGTAAAAAAGTGGTGGTTGGGTTTGCAACTCAAACATCTGCCCGAGCGCTTTCCCTCAAGACAATAGCGGCATTGGGGTAGGCAGCAGAAGTGCCTAACGCGAGCTTCCCATTTTGCCACACAGAAAAGTCAAGATGTATATAGAAGAGAGAAGCTTTAAATGTGATCAAGAATTGTTATTGCCTCCCTACGGGCAGCTTTAAGTGAAGCTAACTTTTATCCTCCCAAGGGCATGGGATGAAGAATAAAATAAGTAGGTGCATTCTTTAGTGGCAGCAGTGGGTTTTATCTATTAAATGTTCTCCCATTTCTTTCTCTCACCACACTTCTTTCTTTTTTAAAATATATTTTTTATTGATTTCAGAGAGGAGGAGAGAGGGAGGAGAGATAGAAACATCAGTAATGGGAGAGAATAATTGATTGGCTGCCTCCTACATGCCCCACACTGGGGATCGAGCCTGCAACCCGGGCATGTGCCCTGACTGGGAATTGAACTGTGACCTCCAGGTTTATAGTTCGATGCTCAACCAGTGACCCACGTCGGCCGGGCCACCCACATTTCTTTTGTACCATCAGTACAAATGTCAGCATGGTGACAAAAATAACTACTTTCTTAATATTTGTATGAAAACACTTGTAACTCCACAAACCCCTGGGAGGGTCTCAGGGACCCCTAGTGGTGTGTGGGCTATACTTTGAGAACCAATTTGTGACACTGTCTCCTAGATTTGGTAGCTAATGATGAATCTGGGTGATGCTACTCAATCTCTCTCTCTCTCTCTCTCTCTCTCTCTCTCTCTCTCTCTCTCTCTCATGATTTTTTTAGCCACTGCAGTTCACCATGCCTGTGGGGAACCTTTTCTTGCCAAGGGCCATTTGGATATTTATAGCATCATTTGCAAGCTATACAAAGTTATCAACTTAAAAATTAGCCTGCTATATTTGGTCAAACGTTTAATTAACTCACCCCTAATGCCTTGGCAGGGCCAGACCAAATGATTTCACGGGCCTTATGTGGCCCACAGGCTGGAGACTAACAAAGGGAGTTCATGCTTTGTCCCTTTATCTTGTGTCTCTAGCTGAGAATAATGAGGTTTAAGATTTGGCGGGGTAGAGAGAAAACAGCAATTCGGAAATGAAGCTTTGACCTGTCGACAATAAAACAGTAGCTACTGGCACCTGCACTTAGATCTCGTCCTTGAAGAAGGTTTTTTCTGGAGCTATTTTTCTTGTCCACGTCTCTTCTGGCTCCTGAGCAGCTGATTGGAAATTTGCCTAATTCACTTTTACAGCATGTAATTACAGTGAATCTGTGAGGTGCTTAGTACGTGATGCGTGCTATCAGAGTCAAAAATAATTCTGCTTTCCAAAACCTATCATTACCCAATTTGAAACTGTTTGCCTATTGGTAATATATAAAACAAAATGTGTATAGCATGCACAGAGGTGAAAATGGAAATTGACTACAGGAACTCAATATTTATGCTATTTCATTGCATGATTATATACATAAATCTGCAGAATGGGGCATCCTTTTTTTATGTCTTTAGCTTCAAGATACTGCTTGAAAGTTGCCCTTTTTTTATGTTTGCCTTTTTTCTTTACGTCTTCTTTCATTTCCACAGAAGTTCACTCTCACCTGTGTTTTCTTCTGTTCAGAATATCCCCAGTGTGGAAGGGACAGGGATTGAGAGGGGAAAAGTGAAGGCTGTTTATAGCCTTTTTTTGCTGAAATGAGTTTACTGACCTGATATCATTTGACTAATGGGGTAAGATAATCAACCATGATATACTTTTATTTCGTAAATCACCTCGGGGTGCCTGGGCCAGATCAAAGGCCCAGGGAAGATCTTGCAGCTTAGAAAGAGGTTGTCCACATGAAATGAAATCTCTGAGGCGGGACATGAGCAGGAACTGAGCAGCTGGCACCTGCCTTTCAACTTGGAAGTTGTTTTTAAGGCACTTTTGCTCAAAGTCATCAAGTGGGAGTGGAGGTATTGATAAGAACATTGGATTGAAGTAAGGGAAGCTAATTAATAGTCTGTCCTTACATCAGACTGTATGCATATTAGTATTTTGAGTCAAGAGAATTGAAGCTCTGGCTGTGCTTGGCTATTTCCTACCTTCTTTCCTTTCTTCCTCTCTCTCTTCCTTCCTTTTTTTTAAAATTCATTATCTCTGAGTCATTTGCCTCCTATCCAGTTTGTGGCTGAACGTTTTTTCCATTTTTTTCTTTCTTCAAACTATAAGGGGAAGTTTATTTAAGGTCACAGAGGTAGAAGAAGTGAGCCATCGAAGAAATGGGCTCAGGAGACAAGCTACACGGGCGAAAGAAGGGCCCTTGGAGCTTAGGAGAAAGAGGGAGGCAAGGAAACCACTGCTGGGGGATGGGGAAGGGGAATTGGCGGGGGGGGCGGTGGTGCGGGGGAGAGTACTGCTCCTTTTAGAGAGAGGCACTGGGTTCTTGTCTTGAGAGTATTTATCTGGAGGGTGCAGGGGAGGATCCCAATAGAATATTCATCAACTTTCCAGGTGTGCCCTTTCAGGGTCATGGTCTCCACTGATTGGTTGGTCATTAATCAATGCAGCTGGTCCTGTTGCCAGCCCTGGCCTCGCTTGTCTGTTTCGCTGCTTTTCTGGGCCTGGAGCTGAAGCACAACTGAGGCCTAGATGTATGTGATGTGGATCAGAACCTCACCGTCCTGGAGGGTCCGAGCTGCATGACCAGCAATATGAAAGATCAGGGGGTCTGGGGACAAGGTCCTTGTTTTCCCAGCTTTGTCTGACGCTAGGCTTTCCGCCTGCATGGCCTTCTGTACCTACCTGCTCGCCCTTGCTCTGCTCATGTCTGTCTAACTGTGCAGCTGAAGTTTCAAGTGAGATGGCTATGACAGTGGTTGAGGCCATCACAGGTCCTCAGAGCGTCCTGGACCAGCTCTACTCTTTTAGAGTCTGTGTCTGGAAAATCAACCAGAAGGACCTATGTATGTGGCTGTTTTTCTCAGCTCCTACATTCGAGTATTCCCCGTGGCCACTGAGGATATGGAGAGCCGAGACTGCCCTGGAAAACCTGGGCCCGTTGGTGACATTTCCTGTACGAAGATGACCCCCGTGCCCAGCTCTGGGGCTCCCTGCTGTGACCCACCCCGAGGGCCCGTTCAGATGGTGCCGTCAGAGCCCGTAGGTCAGACCATCGGAGAGGCCTGAGAGCAGCCGAGGGGTTTGTAGCTAGTCATCCGGTTCTCATAGTGACTTTTAGCCTTTCTTTAGTCTCCTGCCAGTTGTAAAAAGAAAAAAATTCTGTACTATTTCCAAGATTCTAATTATCGGTGCTTAAAAAATCCACTCTCTCCTAAGGCCTAGTTGTGTAGGGACCAATTAAAATAAATCAGATGAAAATAAGTATCTAGTAGCAGATGCCGTGAGGTTGTGTGTGCAGTGGTTTTGGAATGAAACTTCGGCCCTGACCAGCATCTGGCCCTGTTAGTTTGGGTGAGCTCCCGTAGCAGAGCCACTTTGTGGGGCCCAGTGGTGGTATGTTTCCTTGCCAGGGTTGCCACGCCAGGTCTCTTGAAAATTAAATGTTATTTGCTTGCGTGGGGCTATGTTAAATGCATACATTTTGTGATAGTCTGCCCGAGGCTGTTGGGGGAAATCTGAGGCCAGTGTTTTTTCCCCCCACCTTGCTGTCTGTCTCCTGGAACCACCTACAGACATGAGTTTACATCCTGGAGGTGGAGGGACATAAAAGGAAGAATGGCCCAGCCAGCATGGCTCAGTGGTTGAGCATCAACCTATGAACCAGGAGGTCACAGTCAGGGCACATGCCCGGGTTGCGGGCTCAATCCCCAGTAGGGGCGTGCAGGAGGCAGCCGATCAATGATTCGCTCTCATCATTGCTGTTTCTATCTCTCTGTTCCTCTCCCTTCCTCTAAAACCAATTAAAAAGAAAACTTTTTTTTAAGGAAGAATGAACTGTGAGGATAAAACAAAAACAAAGAAAATACCCTCCAAAAAACAAAAATAAAAAGCAGGCATCCTGATTCCAGATTTTTTTTTTCTTCCTTTAAGACAGAGACCTCAAGGGGTTGCTCATCCTTAAGGACATGGAAGAGTCAGCCATTTTGAAATGTCCTTGGCAGATGTACCTTGTTTCACGTGTGAGACAGTAGCAGATATTATTTGTTGGAGTTTCCAATCTAGTGAAGGCTTAATGGGGTGTCCCATGTTTTCTGATGATGGACGCCCTGGGGAACCCTGTAAGGTGGGGTAACAACTGTTTATCTCCAGTACCTAAGAGTTCTGTTAGACTAGCCTACTTCATCTCTTGGAATGATTATGACAAATGAATAAAAATTTGTAAAAGAAAACCAGTGAACTGCTTTCAAACCCACCACTCAAATGCAAGGTGGTCCTATTTTCAAAAGAATTTTTGAAAAACATGGTATTTGTCACGTCTCAACTCTGATGATGGTATGCGGTGTCTGCAACTTCTTGAAAGGTTTTAACATTCGTGGAAAAAGTTAAGCAAATCATCCCTATCGAATTTCCAGAAGCCCATAAACACTGGTCTCTCATTGGCTGGTTGAGCGTTTTCTGCAGCTTCATGTGCCAAGAAAAGAGTTGAATGTGGATTTGGACTCGCGCCTGGATTTCAGTGGTTATGTCGTCATGTCCCCCGTCTGCCTCCCTCCCCGTGCAGTCTTGGCTCCTGTAGCAAGCAGGCTGAGGATCAGTTATGGTGGAAAAAGTACATTTAGCAAGTGCCTTTTTTAAGCAAGTTTCTTAGGGGTTATCTTAAGTCTCTTAAGCAGTAAAATTCAAAGAAGGCGCACATACGCCTTTGGCCCCCTATTCTTGCACATTGAAATGTTGCGGTTTTCTTAGTTGGTCTATCTGAAAGCTCCTACCTGGTGTGATAGAGTCCAGGCTTCCTTAGTACCGATTTCCTTTCAGGCAATAAGTGTTTGTGGTGGAAAAACAAAAGTTTTCACCGTGGCCTTTTGTGGCAGAGCATGTGACAAATCTCCCCCATAATTTTTTCCCCCAACAGATGGGTCAGAGAGTTTTTGAATGAAGAAAACAAAGGCCTCGATGTCCTGGTGGAGTATCTGTCGTTTGCACAGTATGCGGTAACGTAAGTAAAACTTGGCTTGTTTCTTTGGCATTTTATGTGGTCGCAGAAGATGCAGCTCAGTGGTACAGTTACACCCTGCACTGCCCGGGAAACCAGAAGCAGATGTGCTATGGTCTAAGGAGGCTTGTTTCTACTCAAACTGCTAAAAGCAAATCCCATAATTGTTATTAGAAATGCTTTTAAGGCAGAAGTAAAACAGCGGAGTAAAAATTACCCTTGAAGAGTCCTTATTTTAAACAGAACTACTTGTTTAGTGCTCAAGTCACATATATCCATAAGGTAGAATGCTCCAGCACTTACTGAGAGAGGTGTATGATATATTGTTGAGTAAAGCAGGATACAGAAGAGTGACTCCCTTTTTATTTTAAAAAATTACATATATATGTGTATTTGCATGTGCTAGTAAATACAGAAATAAATAGCAGACTGAAAGTGGTGACCAAGAGGCTTGCCCTTTTTACTTTTATGTATTTGTATTGACTTACCTTTCATAAAGGTGAAGGGGACAAAGTTGGAGCAAAGCAGAAAAAAAGTAACTTATTTAACCTAGTTTTTGTTAATTCATAAACTTTTCTTATTCACTTCACTTGTGGAAAGATTTATAACAGGAATGAAAAGTACATTTCAATGAGATATTCTGTTCTCCACATTTCCTCCTTTATTTATTTTTCCCCTTTATTAAGATATTACAAATGTGTCCTTATCCTCCCAATGTCCCCTCATCCCCCCAATCCTACCCTTACCCTCACTCCCACCCCCTGTTGTCCACATCCATCGCTTATGCTTATATGCATGCATACAAGTCCTTTGGTTGACCTTTCCCCCTCACCCTCACCCTCCCCTACCTTCCCTCTGAGTTTTGAGCATCTGATTGATGCTTCTCTGTCTCTATATTTCCTCCTTTAATCAAAAAGTATTTCTGCATCCACAGATATGCTCTCACACATATTGTATTTTTAATTTACTGGAGGATATTATGGCTCAGGTGATATTCTCCCCCCCCCCCGCCCCCATTCTTCTTTTAAAAGCAATCACTTGTTTTTTAATATTGCCTCACTCCAATAAAATCTTAAGACCTAACCAGATGCTGTTTTATCTTATTATCCTCATCACTTCCTTGAGAATTTGTGAGGAGAAAGCTATAATTATTCCTACCTTATTGATGCAGAAACTAAAGAATTAACTGAAACTGGCTTGATGAGTTTCAGCTTTGATAAGTTTTATATATGGAATAGAGTAAGAAAAACCAAAACACAGGTGCTTATCTTCCTGAGAAAGTGTCCTCTGAAATAAAATCTTAGTTTTTATAGAATACTCTCCCAAAGGTTGTTTCTTATCTCCCACTATATCAAAACTGCTAATCTCCTTTTGCACTTCATATCATATGACAAACCAATAATAGTACTCTGTTGCATATTTTATAATCTGTAAGATTATTTGTGGAATTAAGGAAGGGCTACGAAACATCAGGAATAATGAAAAGAATGGTATGCTTTGTGCTATATGTTTTCTGTAATTAACCTTTTATCTAATCACAGTAGAGCTTTGGAACCAGCTTTTCCAAATGTATGCCTACAAAAAACCCATGGGAAAAGACTATGCCACCATGAGGGAATTCTTCCCGTCTATGGCAGAAGATCAAACCCAACAAAAGATCAGAACTCAGAGCTTTTGCTTCCCAATCTTTTTTTTTTTTTGCATTGGCTTCACATTTTTGCTGATTAGTTTTGATTTTCTTTTGCATTAATTAGATAACAAATTATATAGAAACACATAATTTCTGTTCTTTCTTGAAACGAACGGGCTGGAAAATTTCTTGCTATTCCTTGGCATGTGACAACTTCCTAGCCCACGAATGTGAAACAGCGGGCTCAGGCTCCATCCCTAAAGCACAAGCTTTCACCACGGTGGTTCCTTTTTCTGCTGTGTGAGAGTTGGGGACCAGCCGAAAGGAACATGAGAGCTGGACAGCTGAATGGCATGGGGGCTGCAGAGAGATGTGGCGAGAGTGGGGCACACTTGAGTGACCTTGGAATGTCCCCTCGGCTTACCTTCTCCTATCTCAATTATAGACTTCTATTTTTAGTACTCAAGGATCTATTCGATTACACAGCTTCCACCTCTTTTCTGTTCAGCACTGTTTCCTGAATCCTAAGGCATGACAGAATTGTCAGACGAATTCAATGCCATTATATACCAGTCTGTGACATCTGGATTAATATTAAATAGATGGAGAACATCACCTGGTTTACAGATGACTGTTCTAACCAAATATTTTATTTTGGCCATCATACTTTTTATAAAAGTCATACTTTTTCGTAAAAAGTCATACTCATTATTTCCAATATGTATTGGTGCTGTCTCTTCTGTGATAGCCTTCAAGATCTTCCAGATGATATTAATTATAGTTGCCTTCTGTTTATTCTCTATCGGGTCAGGTAGAACTATGGGTAGAAACAGTTGATAAAATACTTTTTGGGGGAGCGCAGAGCTTCTGACTTTGGGAGGGGAAAATACATAGAACTCAAAGGTCTGTCTGTTTAGAAATGCTGCCCCTAAAATTATACAAGACCGAGTGCCTTAACTTGCCATTTATTCTAACATGGTTAACATGAGTAATAACCTCAAAAATGTCAGAGAAACAACAGTCCTACTTTAAAGAGCACCACATTGGGAAGCTATTCCAAAATCAAAGCAAATTCATACGTTTGCGAGTAATGTATCACATATGGTTGGAAAAGCACACTTGCCAACACACCAGGAGAAAATGCGCAGTGAAAATTGATGGGTAGGAATAAATTAGTATAAGCCTAACATATTGACGTGTTAAAGCAAAATGAAGACATCTGTACGATTCCACCCTCCCCCACCTCCCATCTGAGCAATGTTGGCAATTGGTAAGCTAGCAAACTTTATCGTAAAATGCAGATACGTCACTATTTAAGTTTCGCTGTTGTTCATCTACTTTGCCTGGCCCAGTATTTGTCATTCTGTATTTTTGAAGCTACCATGGAGTCCATGGATATTTTTTGTACTTCCCTTTTAGTTTTTGTTTGTTTGTTTGCAAAGACTACCCAAATTAAGGTGCAGACATACAAAAGGAAGGAGCAAGTTATGCACATCCAGGTGTTTGTGTAAATGTGAATCTCTCAGTCTCTCCTGGCATTTCTCTTTTGTTTCAGGTTTGACTTTGAAAGCGTGGAAAGCACCGTGGAGAGCTCGGTGGACAAATCAAAGCCCTGGAGCAGGTCCATCGAGGACCTGCACCGAGGCAGCAACCTGCCCTCCCCCGTGGGCAACAGTGTGTCCCGCTCCGGAAGGCATTCTGCACTGCGGTGAGTTTCTTTAACCAGGAGGGAGGCACAGGTGGCAGGATCCACAGGGACAGCCGGGCCCCTCGCGTCTGCGATGACCCTGGGCCACGGATTGCTGTATCTTGCCACATGGCACTTCCATTTCCAGTCATTTCAAAATGCAAGTTTCTTTGCGAGTTCCTGGGGTCATCCCTGGGGCCATGCTCTGTAGCATTAAGCAGCTTTCAGGAAACACCATTCCTTCATTCAGCACAAAGAGTAAGTTCTGCTGCCATAGGGAACAACAACAGGAGTCTGCACAGGCACATGCTTTTCTGGAACCAGGGAGATGCTGATGTCGTGATTGAGGCTCTGTTTTCTGGGTAGAGGCAGCACATTGAGATATGAGAATTTCCAGAACACCTTGTTGATGTTTGTACCCTGCTGCCCCCCTCCCCTCCTCCAGTGGTAGCTCAGGTGAGTGTTCTGTGAGGTGTGTTCTTAGTCATAGGCATGGAATGCTGTAGTGGTCACTTCTATTAATGAGATGCCTTTAAGCATGTTTCTTTGGTCACCTGTCAATCTTCTGTTTCCTTCTAAGGATTCCTTTTCTAGTCTCTCCTGGCTGAAATACCACCATGTTAAGGGAGGGTGGGTGCCAACCACTTGTATCACTAATGGGCATAATATCACTGAATTGTTCATCCACTCATTATGAATGAACAGTCATTCATGCACTGAAGAATATTTTTGAGCTGCTATAATTTGCCAAGCACTGTACTTAGAGTTTCTGTCCATGGGTGTGTCAGTCAATACTGCCTGCCAAGACAGAGACATCCCGATTCAGAAAGGTTTTTTATGTTCCAGGAGTTTAATACAAATTTTTATTAGGAAGTCCCACATTCCCAAACGTTGCTTACGCTTTGTATCTTGAAGAGTTTATCTCACTTATTTCAGGCTTGACCTGGAAGGTGGATTTTGTTCCTGTCAGTGTTTAAGGTCACCGTGGGTACCGGGTCATTGCAGTCGAGTCCACCTGTCCAGGTGCAGCCAACGAATGTGGGACTTTCAGGCTTTCCATATCTGGTAGCCTTTTAATTACTTCTCGTCCCTTTGACTTGGGTTTTGGTCGTGGGAAGTTAAAGTCTCTAATGAAATTCAGTTCTGCCGAAGGACTTGATGTTTGAATATGATGCTTCCAATCAACCTTTCAGATTTTTTTTTGGTTTGGAAATGCCAAAAATATTAATGGGTTTTAGAATAATTCAATAATAATGAAGAGCAGTGTTTTAATTCATCTCATGGTATTTGCATTAGGCCAAGAGCTCTATAACCTGCTAGTCTGCATCAACTTTACATGTAGACAAGGACATATGTGGGCCAATTTGGAAGCTGAAGAAAGGCCAGTTGTGCCTAAAGAATTCCCTCAGCACTTTGGTACTTGAATGGAAATTCTTACCATTAGTATAGTTATAACTAGTATATGTAAGGGATCTAATGCACAAACTAGATGTTAATTTGCTTTTCCATAATTTCTTACCTAGAAAGGATCATTTATTGGCTAGTTCTACCCTAACAAGGACTCATTTCTTGATTAATAATTCATTATGCCTGCTTTTGAATGATTAAAGACTGTTTGGGGAGCTCATGTTGTTTCTAGTAAGGTCAGGAAAATGTGGGAAACACCCCAGGTCCAAGGAGAGTTGTAATCCTGGCGCCTGGAAGGCATGGTACAGGGACATCAATTTCTGATTTACTTCATGGTTGGCTCCAGGTAGATCCTGCTAGAATTCACTTTAAAATGGAAAAACAGACCAAAAATATAGAGAGATGGACATGATGGAAATACTTTTCTGAGGAACTCAGGAACTATGTGGCATTTCCGGTTGGCAGGTGTGCTTGAAGATGACCAACTAAGAAACCAACATCACCTTCTTCTGTCTGTGTTTGAACAGTTTCAGAGTCAGGAACAGAACAATGGAATTTCCTCCCCAGGTTCTAGTCACTCAAGAGAATCAGTGTGGCAGTAACTTTCATGAAACTTGTTGACCTGAAGCTTTGATTTTTGTTTTTAAACAATGCGTATCAATGATATTCCAGCTCTTGAGGTTCATGGATTTGTGCCTAGATTCTAATTTCGTATTTGGTCATTTGCTAGCATCTGTGATTTATAAAAACAGCAATCAGATGTACAGGCATATGGTACATGTTGCTTTTCATATACCCAAAGATTGTTTACATTTTTTTTCTCTTCCTCCTCCTTCCTCTCTCCCCTTTCTCGCTCTGATCCCCACATTTCCTTCACCTTTTGGCTTTCATTTAGTTGCTCTTCTTTTTCATTCCGCCATCACATTTCTGATTGTCTTCTCCTCCTCTACTTTGTCCTTTCTGTTCCTACTGTCTCCTCTTCTTCCGGTTCCATTCATCTCTTACACCACCACCAGACTGGTTTCTCTGCCTGAGTATCTTCAGTTCAAATGCCACCAGAGCTGCTTCTCTCCCTGTTGCCTCTGGAGCAGTTTCAGTTTACACACTGATGATGAGGCTTCAAACCGGAAAATCTCGTAAGTCGCAGGTGAAAATGACACCCAAGAGAGCTGGTAGTGCATGGTGGCAGGGTATTGCAACTGCCCTCCATGTTATAATATGATAACCTCATAGCTTAGCGCCCTCACCCAGTACTGGATGTGCCCACTGCCTTTTACACTTTGATACGCTGTTATCATATTATGAATTCTCATTTTAAGAATTTAAACCTTTAAAGTATGTTATATTTTTATTAATATTACAGGGGTGTTTTTTTTAAAGAAAGAAAAAGCATATTAATTCATTTTCTGTAGAGATGATTTATTCTGGTAGCTTTGTTTGATTAGAATATGTCTTCTATATCCAAAGCAGAATTCAGTTCTCTTATCCTGATCTCCAGATTATAATATAGATTGGTAAAAAGGGTTAGTTAAACTTGGAAGAAGAAATGAAATTTTAAGAAATTTAAAACACTATAAATGGGGCTTGGTTAAAGAAAAGAAAAACACTAATGTTGATGCACATTCTTCTCTCTGTATTCAGACTTTATTTTTTAACTATTTTAAGTGGATTATTAAACGTTTTATGGCATGACCTTCACCTTCAGTTATATCAACTATTCGATTCTGTATTGTCATAAATTTGTCAGCTTGGCCAGTAGTAAAAATGTTGATATTGATGCAGTAGAAACCTGGATTGTGTTGTTTTTTTAAATTCAGAGCCCAGTGTGCCTTCAGTTAAGATAGATTTCTGTTGATGTGACCACAGATCTAGCTAAATTAAATGATTTATATATGCACATATGTGCACGCTAGATTTTTGAAGACAGTGCATTAATTCAGATGCAGGAGGTGACAAACTAAGAGCCTGGAGGAAGGGGTCAGATTTAAACTTGGGGTGATGGCCAGAGCTGCTTCTCAGGGTGAGGAAAGGCTATTCCAGGTGGAGGTAAAGTGAAAGAGGATGAGATAAGCAGAATTCTTACATCAAAGGTCAGGCATGTTTGGGAAAGAGGGAAGAAACTGCCCCTTCTGGCTTTGTGGTGAGGGTGGAGGGCTGTCTAAGGAGAGGTTGGGTCATAGACATGCAAAGCTGGAAAGACCTAGGGGGTCACCCCGACTGACCTTTCACACTGTGGTGAGGAGACCAAGATCTGCATTTCCTTTAAGATATGAACTCCTATTAATATTTTTTCCTAAGATTCCCTAGAACAAAGTTTACTGTTTTCCTGAGATTATTAACTCAGTGGAATGGCATTTAATGAATAGTCATTGTCTGACTCTTACTGCCTATATACATAGTGGATTCATATTAAGAGATAGAGTTCAAGTTTATGTGCTGGTTTATACATTTTAATACAGTAATCTTATTCCTGGCAATGCTTTTTAGGGGAGTAATTTTTAAAAAATATGTTTTTATTGGTTTCAGAGAGGAAGAGAGAGGGAAAGAGAGATAGAAACATCAATGATGAGAGAGAACCATTGACTGGCTACCTCTTGCATGCCCCCCACTAGGGATCGAGTCCGCAACCTGAGCATGTGCCCTGACCAGGAATTGAACTGTGACCTCCTGGTTCACAGGTTGATGCTCAACCACTGAGCCAGGCCTGCTGAGCATAGGGGAGTAATTTTTTAAATTATTTTAAATGGGCCTGAAGATATAGATAGCTTTGTTCCAGTTTTATTGAGTGTCCACTGTGTGCCAGGCACTGTTCTAAGGGCCTCCTGTGATTTACTGTTCACGGTGCTCTGTGTGATAGCTACTGTTACTTTCCCCAGGAGGAAACCGAATCTTCTAGTGGTAAAAGCAACTTGTGTGGGATTAAACAGTAAGTAAACGAGGCAGGACTTGGATTAAGGTGGCCAGACTCCAACCCCCATGCTACATTATCCTGCCTGCTGATTTATAGGATGACCCCCCCCCCCCCGCCCCCGCCGTAAATATATTGTTTTCATATCAGGTGTCTGATGTCCCCTGCAGGAGGGGCTTTGGCTTCTTCCAAGAATAGAAGAATCCCATCTATTTCGATAGATGCCAACTTAAAGGAGAACAAACTACAAAGAAAAACGTATTTAAAATTATTCTCGTAGATAAGCTGTTAATCAAGATTTTCGTTAAAGAAAATGCTGTTAAAGTCTTTGGGAGGTAATCAAGGATTATTAGCCCCATTTACAGGTGAGGAAGAAAAAAGAAAAATGAGGGGACAGTCATTATAGGAAACACCCAAGTTTTATTTCTGAGGGGAGGAGAAATGTTGAAGACACTCCTTAACCTGATGAAAATCTGAGGTTGCAGAAAATGAAGTAACCATAAAATAAAGACTTTCTAAATTTTTCAGACTTTGCAAAAATAATCTGCAATTACAAACTTTCCATTTTACTTATTGGCACATTGTAAGCAAAAACAACTGAAAGTGTTCTGTGGTTGTGTGTCTGATTTTTGTATTTCTTTATTTGAAATTGTAAAAAGAGAAAAGTGTACTTGGGTTAAGAATGGACTTCCACGTTTTCAGATTGGAGTTTATCTTAATGGCCCTGCTAGTGAAAATGGTGACAGTTTTAATTATATATAGCTTATGGGAGCACCGTACCCAACAGATTTGTCCAGCATTTCCTACTATGAGTTTAACTTCACTTTTTTCTATCGTGTGTGTGTGTGTGTGTGTGTTCTGTTGTTGTTAATCCTCATCTGAGGATATTTTTTCCATTGATTTTTAGAGAAAGTAGAAGGGAGGGGGGGAGGATTTTGGGGAGGGGAGAGAGAAAAACATCAATGTGAGAGACACACATCAATTGGCTGCCTCCTGCACCTGCTCTGACTGGGGTCGAGGATTGAACCTGCAACTCAGGTACAGTATATGTGCCCTTGGTTGGGAATAGAACCTGAGACCCTGTGTTGTGCTGACTGACGCTGTAACCACTGACCCACACCAGCCAGGGCCACTTTATTGTATCTTTGATCCAGCAGAAAAACCAACTGAGAGAGGCTTTATGGAAATGGAAAAACAAGTCGCCTAACCAATGCATTGTTGGGGATCTGTCTCACAGATTCTCAGATCAGTGAGATGATAGGGTCCAGGATCCACCTCACATGTTGTGAGATAAACCCTTTGAGTGCCAACCAGTATCCTAGGAACTAAGCTAAAATTGCCAAGGCATTTTTGCTGATTTTACAGCAGTTCAGGAAAAAAATTATGAATCGCAAGTAAATGAAGTTACATATTCAGAAACTTAAGGAAACCTTTACTACATTGACATATTTAGCAATATCCTCATCACTAATAAAAGCAGACTTAGAGCTGGACACCATTTCGAAGCTTTGATAGCATTCCCGGCACTTTCGGCGAAAGACGGGAGGAGTGCAATCACGCTCCCTGGCACTCAAGGGGTTAAATTAGCAATTCCTGTAAAGAACCTGGCACAACAGTGAGTCATCAGTAAATGTTAACTATATAGGTTGAGGGAAACACTGAAGATGACTCAGCAGATTTCTATAGCTGTGGTCTGGTACTTTCATCAGCAAGATTTATTATATACTTAATATGCGTAGGGTACTCTGCCATGTGCTGAGGATACAGAAAGATACATTAAATAATATATTTGTGTATGATTCATGACTGATAAAGGACTTGTTCATACTTATTACTATATCTTCATAAAGTCTTTGGGAGGCAGTCAAGGATTATTAGCCCCCTTGACAGGTGAGGAAGCTGACGCTCGGGAAATTATCCATAGCTAGGAAGTGGCAAAGCCAGTATTTATAATCAAAGTCTTCTGATTTCTTCCACTTTGTCATAGTGTCTTCACGATTTGACTGAGAAAGGAGTGTAGATATGTTTGTGTGTGTTTGTGCACACACAAATGTCAAGCATCATATGAATATAACCAGAACTAATGATATGAAACTTTAGAGGCTAGCGTGAGCAGCAGGACCTATGGGAGATTCATGGTGTGGCTGGATATGAAGTACAGTGAGTAAGACTTGGGGTGTGACTAGGAAAGGGGAGGAGGAGGAAGGTGGTATGAGCAGTGGTTCATTTGGTAAGACTGCCTGGTTTGTTTAGGAAACAATGAATAGATGAGTCTGGCTGGAAGTAGTTTAGAGCCAGTTGACTTAATATTTTGAAAGCCAAGCTACTGAGCTGTCATTTTAGTTCAATGGTAATGATTTACTGAAGGTTTATTAGAAGAGGAGATAATTTGGGATAAACAGAAATATTTCTCTCTAAAGGTCACAAGAAATAGATGGCTTCATTACACACTTCACATAGGGATGCATCCTGATTAATTAGCCACTCGTAGCAAATTCCTTTGACAAAGGGAATATAATGAAAAACCAGAAAGTTAAGACCAGCAATGGCTCCCATTCATATGATGGAAGACTGTTCATTCACTACTCTATTCAAAAAACATGTACTGAGACCTTTTGATTTACGGCTTCTGTTCTAGATGTCATTTAGTCCTATAAGGGGGAATGAAGATGAACAGAAAATTTCAGTGACTTTAAAAAAGGTTCATTAGGAGTTTTGTGTACTTTTCTCTCTGTCTCTGTCTCCCTCCCTCCCTTTATTCCCACTTGAACTATCTGGATTCACCTCCTTAAGCTCTGTTTCTTTTGGCGATAGAAAAGTGCTCGACTCATTTTTTCCCCTTTAGCATCATAAATTTTATGTTTAAGTGATAGAAAAAAATATATCCAAGTGACGCCATGTCTGAAGGGTAAGAAAGACGAAACCTAAAATGCCAAATCTTGGTAGAGTGCTATTAACCCAGACTTTGGAACCGCAAGGGACTAGTACAGTTATGCCAAATTATGTGACAGAGCCAGTTGGCAGTGCATTCCAATTGGGTCGAACCCTTATTAGCTTTCAAGGTAGTTCTGATTACTATTCTTTATTTATAGGTAGATATTAGTTTGATATCTAAATAGTTAGATTGTTTGAAAGTACATTTTGTACGAGAAAATATATATAACTTTTCTTTTTCCTGGAGAAATGACAAATCTCACAAATGTTGGCATGGAAGCTTCACAGGAGATTTTTGAAATACCTTTTTGTTTTCCCCCCAGACTCTGAAAAAGCCTGGTTAGGTCAGCTCAGGAAATGTTCATTCAAGGTTCTGCAGTAACATGTTCTCTGTGGCTAATACAGGCTTAGAGGGAGAGGCAGACGCGTGCATAACGCACATCCAAGAAAATGTCCAGTGTGCTCTCTCTGCAGCTCACCTGCACCTTTTGCCTTCTCCCCCCAGGCATGCCTCCTTTGCCTTTTGTTCTCCAAAGCCTCGAGGGCCCTTCTTCTGCCTCCTTAACTTGTTTCCTGAGCCCACACAGCCCTGCTGGCTCACTTCTTCCACAGCTCACTTCTTCTACCTCTGTGACTTTCTAAATAAACTTTCACATGGAAAAAAAAGAAAAGAAAGAACATATCTAGATATGAGCATAAGTTACGACTTCAGATGTGTGATCAGACTTATTTCAAGGAATCGTTGGGTGAACAGCAGCTTCCATATTGGGGTTTACCGTTTGGTGCTTTGCAGATGTAGATCTCTGAACAAAATCCAGTGTTTGATCACTGCTAGCTTTTGCTCACGAGTAGTGGTCTTTTTCTTGCACTCCCAGAATGATCATAGACACAGTACTTTCTTATTCTTAAATTTATCATCATTGGCTTCTTAATGTATTGCTTTTACTTTTTAATATGATAAGAACACTTAACATGCGGTGTACTTTTTAAACAAATTTTCAAGTGTACCATACAGTACTGTTAACTATAGGCACACGTTTTACAGCAGATCTCTAGAATTTATTCACCTGGAATAATCAAACTTTATACCCTCCTCCCTCCCCCAGCCCTGACAACCACCATTCTATACTCTGCTTCTGTGAGTTTGACTATTTTACATCTCTCATATAAAAAGTTATACAGCATTTGTCCTTCTCTAATTGGGCCATTCCGCCACGGCCCTCAAGTTCATCCATGTTGCTGCATATTGCAGGATGTCCTTCTTTCTCGAGGCTGAATAATATGCCAGTGTGTGTATTTACCACATTTTCTTTATTTGTTCACGCGTCGATGGACATTTAGGTAGGTTATCTCTACATCTTGGCTCTCGTGAATAATGCTGCAATACACACAGGAGTGCAGATATGTCTTTGAGTATTTTTTTTGATAAATACTCAGAAGTGGGTCAGATCATAGCAATTCTATTTGTAATTTTTTTTAGGAACTTTCATATGTTGTTTTCCATAGTGGCTGTACCAATTTTTATTTCTAGCAACAGTGCACAAGAGTTCCCATTTTTCTACAATCTTATCAGCAGCACTAATCTTTTTTTCTTTTTGCAAGTGTCTATGGAGGTATGAGGTGTTATCTCGTGATTTTGATTTGAATTTTCCTGAGCATTAGTGATGAGCATCTTTTTATATATCTTTTGGCCATTTGTGTGTCTTTGGAAAAATTCTATCCAAGTCCTTTGCCCATGTTTTAATGGGGTTACTTGATTTCTGGCTGTTGAGTTTTAGGAGTTCCTTATGTATTTTGGATATTAAGCCCTTTTCAGGTATTTGGCCAATATTTTCTCTCATTCCATAGCCTACCTTTTCATTCTAATTCTTCCCCTTACTGTGTAGAAGCTTTTTAGTTTTATGTAGTCCCACTTGTCTGTTACATTCCCAGACAGGAGGACCTACTTCAGAATTGCTGTAGTTCCCTGACAGTGAAGAGTGGTAGGAGGACAGCCAAACAGGACTCTAACCAAAACTCCAATGAGCATCAGCCATAATGCAGGCTACTAACATATACTTGGCAAGAGAAATTCCTACATGTCTAATCTGTAGTCAAGCAAATGCAAGAGGGCTACTTCCCTGCATTTCCTTTGCTGGCCTTGCCCTTTTATGTGTATGTGCTTTTAGGAATAAAAAAAAATTGGGTTTTATTTCCCTTGTCATTTATTAGAATCAGTCGACTTATTGATGATTGGTGCTCAGCCATCAGTCATCCTGAAGGGCTTTCAGAACAGAACTGCCTTCTTGCCCTGCAGCACCTGCTGCCAGGGCTGTGCAGGCTGAGCTGCTCACTGCCTGCTCCTCAGCAGATTCTTTGCCGCACACGAACTAGGTGTCTCAGTTGGCAGTTGGCAGCCATAGACCCGAATAGGAAATGTTTTCTATACGTTATCTAACAGATATTTGTAAAAATTGCTTTTTAAAAATGCCTTGTACTCATACTAGCATTAATTTATAAATTCTTCATTTATTTCATGTATATATAACTACCAATGCATAAAATTAATACAAGTGGTTAGAGTCATGACTCTGGTTTTGATCTTAGGTCAGTTTTGTAATGCGTTTCTTTTCCATATTCACGGAACTTTCTGAGTTCCAATTGGCAGCCCTTCCCAGACAGTGTCTCATCTCTGAATGTCGGGGTAGCATTTCGTTTTAGCTCAGTGCTTGACAAGATAATAGGCAATTCTCAGAGTTGATGGAGAAGAGGGCCTGAGAAATTTGGTGGTATCCGTTTCCTATAAGGTTTCTGTGAAAATGGCCTCTTAAAAAATGGAATTTTCTCAAAACGCTTGACCTCAAAAAACAGCCCTGAGTAACTTCTCCTCATTATTTTTTCTACATAAGGCAAGAGCTCCAAAAATTAGACCCAGGGCTACTTTCTGCCTCTGGGAAACCTCTGTTAAGTCCAGGCTTCAGAGCCCCAAAGCTCTGCTTGCCTGTCTGGGGGAAGAGGGTGTCTCAGGATTTAGATAGTCCAGGCCTGGGTCACAGCCACTCCGTAAATATTTCATTCTGCTGTTTTTCCCTTTGGAATTCAAGGAGTTTTCTCCGATCCCCACATCTCAGGGAGCCTGTCCTGACACACCAGAGAGACCCAGTTGTTTCAGGATCTCGTTCTACCTGTTGCCATCAGCTTGAAGGAATTGTTACAGTTCAGAATGAGTACATTGGGCAGGAAATTATCTCTAAATGTCTCTTATGGGATGTCAGTGAAAACGGCACAGTAAGGACCTCTGTACAGGCTCTCATCCATAAAAGCAGTAGTGGTCTTTTTTGGATGGTCAAAGTATGCCAGAACTAACTTTTTTTAGTACTCTAGAAATAAAAGTTTTTCTGCGATCTGGGAAGCATCGATTTGGGGAAAACAAGTGAATCTAAGGACCAACAGATATTTTTGTGGTGTTTTTACTTATACTATTCCCCTCCCTCCCTCTTCAGTTCCACAGTAGCCTCGAAAGCCAGTAGCTCCATAATCACAGTCCAGACCATTGGCCTAGCGGCCAGTGGAGGGGGGTGAATGGAGTTGAAGCTCTTTCCAAGCCCCTTCTTCCTCCTTGTCCTATAGGTTAAGCTGTGATGTACCATGAGTCCTGAGAACTACTAGTGAAGAAGCCAATTTCAAGTGTCAGTTAAAGTTACATGCACCGTTAGCTGTTGACAGAGTCTGGGAACACTCAAGACATACTACTTGGCACAGGACTAAAGCTCATCGGCCTCAGTTATCCATAGGGGACCATGCAGGCCCCAGTGCTGCCTGGCATTTTTAATATACCCCTGTGAACTGTGGACAGTCTCAGTCTGGCTTGGTTCAAATAGTCTCTATCTGTAGTTTCATAGTAGCTTCAGGAAGGAAATATTATAGGAACTGGTTTCACTTTATGTAATTGTCTAACAGAACACGTGATTAGAACAAGGGTATTAGTTTACCCTTACCTCCTACTGAGTCACCAGCTTAATTCCTTTAAAGCTCAGGTCTTTGTGGAAAGTGTATTCAAAAAGATCAGTGCTTGTGAAAGATGAAGAGAGCTTAGCCTAAGGGTTCTGTTGTAGAACAGGATGCAGACGGCCTTACATACCCTCTCAGAGGTAGTATATTGAATTATATCTACTTGTGTTAACATGATTATGCAACAGCACCTTGTACATGCGATGTTTGGCAGTTATGACTAGTTTCTTTTGAGCTGTTTGAATTTTTAATTGGTGGCCGATTATTGCTGTGATTTCCCAGTGCCACCTAAGGGAATCAGTGTGACTCATACACCTGGTAGAATTTTGTGGCCCTACAGTTTTTTCTGTAGAAACCGTTAGTCATTGTCTTCTGGCTTTTTGACCTCCAGGTGGACATTCACAGCACCAGGGAATCGGATTTTTAAGGCTTCATTTTTCTGATGGGGATACTTGCTTCTTTTGTTCCATGTGTTGGGTTGGGATTGGGCCTCATCACAGAAACCCTAACCTGTGCTTTATGAGGGTAGATCAGGAGCCGCTCTCCACCTCAGAGGCCTTCTAGGAAACATCCTGCCCGGTGATTGAAATGGGAAAAGCATTATGGTCACATCCTCCAGCCAGCCCTCTGTCTTAGAGGGATCTAAGCCTATACCCTCCACCATAGTTTGTTTTTTATGTAGTGTTCTTTTTCTTTATTTGGAAAGTAATTCACATCTATTGTAGAATATGGACAGAAGTAATGAACGAAAGTATCTTGTAGTTTCACCATTCAAGGAACCATAAGACAGCTATGCTTTGAATCGGCATTGGTAATATTTCACGTCCAGTTATGTTCATTGTCATGTCACCTCCATGATACTCATTCCATTCCTTTTATTTATTTCTTGAATGAGAATCCCATTTAAAAACAACTTTCATACACCTAAAGACAGTTAAATAAAGAGTATGTCTATATTAACTCAGTTAAGTCTGGCTTGGTTCAGAGAAGAATGACTGTATGGGGATTTTAACTGTGATGCTTTGCAAAAAAGTTCTCCTTTGAGAAGGTGTGACTGTCTTCACTCCAACATGTTGTGCTGTGCAGGTGTGTGTATTGTTATTGAGTTTATTTTACACATTTATAATGTGTATGTGACAGACAGGGTAGGCTGGGGCTGGAGTGTGGACAAAGCACATCGTAATACAAGGGCTTTCGATGTTAATCATCTGTTGCTTCTACCCTAGGTGGTAAGGCATTGAGGACCAAAGCAACACCCTTATCCTTCATTTTCCCTTAGCATTGAGAGTCTAACATAAACAGTAAATGTTCAATAAAACAAACTCTGGGGCTTCGACAAGAGATTTGTTGGATGTTTTATGCTGCCAGAGAGCCCCAGAGGCCAGTTCTTCTCACCTTGTCCAGGTGTCTTTGTTGTGGTGAAGTGGCTGTGCCAATTGTTAGTCCTAATGCATCTGGTTGTGGTTGGGATTTTGGCGTCAATTTGGTGGACTTCATTAAAACCACCTTCATGGGAATAGGTTTCTTGAATAGTATCACTTTGCAGCTGAATTTAAAACCTGTTCAAAAAAGAAAAAGAAAAAAAGGTGTAATAAGTGACTCAGATGATAAAGCAAATAAACCAAATATCTTATTATATAGACTGTCAAATTCAATAAAACATGAATGCTGAAGAGTAGATTAATGTGCATGCTAACCGTGCAGGTTTAAAGGTGACCCTAAACTAAGTCCTTGGCAAATACTGTATTTGCAGAGGTAAAGAGCTGTGGCTTTAATCAGGTACATTTATTTAATGGGAGAAAATTCTTTAAAATGAGTGTTTCAAAAATATAGTATAGACCAAAATTTCCTATTAATTTGAAAAAAGTTCTCACTTTCCTGGTTAGTGATAGAGGATAAAGATTTGAAAACTTTGCTTACCAAGTGGATTGGCCACTGTGTTCTGAAGATGCTCAGATGCTGCTATTCTCAGTACAGTAAATGAAGCCTTAATCCTAGTGGTGAAGTGATCACCGGGAGAATGATACCCATGGAGGACCAAAGCCGAAAACACTGTCAAGATGACAGGATGGGAACATTTGACAAGGAACTTGTCAGCGCGTATGGCTGTGGGCAGTAGCTTTTTCACGTGATAACCAGACAGATTGTGTCAGTGAGTCAGACTAAGAGCAACTTGTAGAAAGTGGCTGCCCTGAATCCCAGTGAGGAGATGTGGGATCTGGTCTGATCTCATCTCATCTCTTCCCTCTATTTGCTATGAGGAGCTGACTTCTTTGGGCTTCGTTTTTCTCATCTGTATCAGGAAAGGTTGGTGTAAATGAAATCACAGATCTCTTTGGCTGTCATTGCTATGATTTTTGTTCTTATTGGTTGTGGTGGTGGTTTTGTATTTATTGTAATGCAATGATTTTAAACGTAAGTTCAGTTGTTGCCTTTAATACCCACTCTATTTTAGTATGGACAAAAATTGGAGGAAAATAGTTTTAGATTAAATACCATGCATTTTAGTAAAAAGCTTAGCTCTATTGTTTTTAACAGACTGTCACTAATAAAGAAAATACATTGTTTTTATTAATTGACATGTTATATATTGTATATTTTCTAAATTCCTTAAATATTGATAAATATGCATGTGCTCGTTCATATTAAACATGTTCTAAATTTGCATTTTACCATCTACTACAACAAAGAGAAGTCTTTTTTGTGTTATTATCCTATATAATAAAAGCCCAATATGCAAATCGACCAAATGAAGGAACAACCTGCAGAACAACTGGTTGCTATGAGGCACACTGACCACCAGAGGGCAGACACAATGCAGGAGCTGCCCCCAGCCCACAGGCCTCAAACCAGTCAAGAGAGGTGCCAGCAGGGCCCCTGATCGCCCCACTGGTCACCCTGCGGATTGGCCCTGATCGCCTGCCAAGCCTAGGGACCCTCCCCATGCATGAATTTCGTGCACCGGGCCTCTAGTTTAATAAATAAAATACTATTCTACTTAATCTATTTTTGCTGGTTTCTGCAAGTAATGACAAAGACACTTGGCTTTTTTATTTTTTGTTAATCTTCACCTGAAGATATTTTTCCATTGATCTTGAGAGAGAATGGAAGGGAGGGGGATAGACAGAGAGAGAGAGAGACATCAATTGGTTGCCTCCCGCATACACCCTGACCAGGGCCAGGGACTAAGCCTGCAATTGAGGTACATGTCCTTGACTAGAAGCAAACCCAGGACCTTTCAGTCTGCGGGCTGATGCTCTATCCACTGAGCCAAACTGGCTAGGATGATATTTTGGCTTTTTAGAGTCTTATTACAATATAGCTGAAGAACCAGATTAATAAATAAAAGTAAGGAACTTGCTATTGTACTTTACATCTCTTAGGAAACACCATAAGGTGTAAATTTGATCTACTTTCTGGAGTCATTAAGCTTTATTTTGAAGTGATGCAGAAAAGTGTGACTGTGTAGACTGGCCTGTTCCACCTTCCTGAAAGAGTTGTTTGCTTTGGTCAGTATATCTTCTGCAGTCATTGCTGCACATGAATAAAATTTAGCAAAGGAAAATTGATTCCCTCGACATCACCTTTTCTTTCTCTCTAAACTTACCCGGAAACTAGTAGTAATTGCTTTTAATTAATAATGACAGTTACCCCTCTAATAAACTATTATACACCTAACAAGTGATTTCAATGAAGAAACACAAAACTGAGGTTAAAATAGGAATGGTAGAGGAAGGGAAAGAATTTCAGATGTAGACTAAGAAGATCACATATATTGGGTCAGACTGGTGTGTGGTTATTTTTTGAAGGTGCATCAATCTCTGTGCACACTCCATCAAGTGTGTTAGCAGTCATGCTTCAGCCAGGGTTATGGCACAGTGACACATTTTAAAGCCATATTTTAGATGTTGAAGTTGGGCTTACACACGTCAAAATCTGAATTTGTTTTCTTAATGTCGTGTTTGCATTCAAGAATGAGTTAGGCCAATTTCCATTGCTCAAATTCTGCTTCCCAGTGTGAATAATGTGGGAAATCCTTGAGTAAAGCATTCTTATAACTGGCATGACAGACAAACAGATTTTAAATATTCAGGTATATTGAGGCAAGGAACTTATTGAAATCAAAAATGTATTTGGCTCATTAGTGGGCTCATGTGAAAGAATCATCTTTCTTCCATTTGATGGTTTTTTTTAATAGAAAATAAAATTGAAACTAGCTGAACAGTTTCAGGCAAAACTGTCAATTCGGTTTGCAACTCCTAGTCTGCACGTAGGGGACTTTTGAAAAAAAATATTAATCATAACTTCCTTAAAGTTTTAATTAGCTCAATTAAAGAAGGAAGGGCTGTGGCTCATTTTGTGGAACACTTCTGTCATTGACTCTGTCTATAGCAAACTAGTAGTTGACAACTTTTGCAGTTGGCTACATTTCAGGCTCGGAGTTGCAGGGAAGACTGTCCTCGGAGGCAGTCATTTACAGCCCTGTCATGTTTTCCACTTGCACCTGTTACTTTACATTTCACTTCTTTACTACGTGCAGGCTCATACATCCCCAGAGAGAACTACCATGGCTTAGCAATGCAGGGTCTCTAGAATGGATCCTAACGTTGAAACATCTTAATCCTGTGAAATATGAGCATATTCTCCTCCAAGTTTCAGCTGCCATACCAGGCTGTAGGTGAGGGATCAGGCTGTGGAGGCATTTGTATGCTATTACGGCTGTGCATACCATTAAGGTCTAGTATCACAGGCTGATATCAAAGTTGCTAATGTATGACCTTGCCTAGGCTTAAACTCTGAATGCTGGACTCCCGAGAGCACTCATGGGAAGGTGCAGTTAAAATAGTGTCAAAGATTGGAAGTCTATATGTGAGCTAAGTTTCACCTGTTCACTTGTTGGCAAATGCAATCTGCATGCATGTTGCCTCAGATCACCTCTGCACATTTTGCTTGGCCTACTGATCAGGAGCTGGGGTTTGTTGTTGAATCCCACGTACAGTCTGATTTGTTATATGGTTGAGTGAAGCCGAGCTTCATTGCCCACGGGTATCTGGCCTGAGAAATGATGAGCAGTGCACACAATTATGCGGTCCTCCCAATGTACGGAAATAGCTTTGTGGTGATGGGTTTATGGTTGGTGGTTTGGACCTGCAATCCTCAATTCGGTGCAGGTAAAGATAGAGAGCAACATCCTTTTTTTTTTTAAGTGCATGTGCCTGTGCTAAGAGTGTAATCTATAGTGTTACAGAAGTTTCCTTTTTTATTTGTAGATATAATACTTTGCCAAGCAGAAGAACCTTGAAAAATTCAAGATTAGTGAGTAAGAAGGATGATGTGCATGTCTGCATCATGTGTTTACGTGCCATCATGAATTATCAGGTATGTTTGTGTTTCTGATCCTTGAAAAAAAATCTGAATTTGTCAGACTCCAATCTTGTCCTTTTTGGTTTCCTTATATTATTTCTGTTTGAAGTAAATATCAGGATTAAATGAGATTCTATTGAAAAAGAAAGGTCTGGTTTTTTTCTAATGCTCAAGATTTAATTTATTGCCTTGATATTTTAATTAGCATTTATCATGTATTTAAAGGGAAGATGTTTGCCTCCTACAATGATAAACTTGTCTAGATTACTTGACCAACGTTTGGGACCATTTAAGACAGGGCAGTAATGGGACAACTTTAGAACAGTAGGAGTGAGTAGACTCACACACTGGGTTGGTCATTGGTTCTCAAAGGGCTCTGTGGTAAACAGGCAAAAAGTTACAATTACTTGTCTGCTGGACCCAGTGGGTCCTAGTATCTATAAGAAACACCCGAAGGATTTTTGTTACAAGTTGGGCTCCTTCTTCAGGTCATTGATGTAGGTTATCTCCACTCTGAGAAACACTGGGAGAGAGAGTGCCTTGTGGGGGGTTGGATTAATCGTAACAGGGAAGTGGAAGTTAGAGCCTGGAATATCTAGGGTAAACAGACATGGTCAAAGGTATAATTAGATCAGCTAACCAGGGTGAGAATTAGAAAAACAAAATTCATATGTAAAAATATTATTTGATTTCCATTTTTAAGGATGCTACAGGTGGGCTCAAGAAGAAATGGGAAATAAATACCACATAGAGGGTCAGTAATTGAATTCAAACCCAGCCCAATGTAATGGTGCTGAATTGAATTAAAAAAGGGAACATGCATTTATTTTTTCTTTAGTCAATTAATATATTTTTTAGCATTGTCAGACCCTGTTCTAAGCATAGGAATACAGCATTAGATAAACAAGTGTCCTAGGGAACTTACTTTCTAGTGGGAGAAATAGATGATAAATTGTTAAACTATATAGTGTTCCAGATACGGTTGCTGATGAAATGAAAACTAATATTTACAAATACTTTTAGTGTTTTTAAACCAATTAATTAATGTAAGACTCATAACAGTGCTGTGAAATCTCAGGACTATTACTTTCCCCATTTTATTAATGAGGAAACTGAGAGATAAGACAGAGAAGTAATTTGCTCAACATTATGTGACTAATAAATGCTGGAGTCAGATTCAAACCCATGAAGACTGGCTCCAGAGTTCTATTACTAAGTGTTATAGAAAAAATAATCAGGAATTAGGAATAGGAAGTGGTGGACATATCTGTTCAGTTTTAAATAGGCCAGCCAGGCCCTAACCGGTTTGGCTCAGTGGCTAGAGCGTTGGCCTGCGGACTGAAGGGTCCCAGGTTCGATTCCGGTCAAGGGCATGTACCTTGGTTGCGGGCACATCCCCAGTAGTGGGTGTGCAGGAGGCAGCTGATCGAAGTTTCTCTCTCATTGATGTTTCTAACTCTCTATCCCTCTCCCTTCCTCTCTGTAAAAAATCAATAAAATATATTTTAATAAATAAATAAATAAATAAATAAATAAATAGGCCAGCCAGGAAAGTGTCACCAGGATAACATTTAGTAACAACTTACACGAGGGAGCAGGCTAAGGGATATGATAGAAAGTGGATTCCAGGCAGAGAGAAGAGCAAGGGCAAAGGCTCTGAGACAGGAATAAGTTTGATGTGATCAAGGTATAGAAAGGAGGGCAGGTTAGATGGGTCAGAGTGAGAAGAGGGAAAGGTAGACGATGAAATCTGAAGCTAACAGGGCTTCCTGGCTGTGGGGGGCTTTGTAAGCCAGTTGGAAGACAGCTTCACTATGAATGAAAAGCTATTAAAGGGTTCTGAGGAAAAGTGTGAATTAATCTGACACTTGAATTTAACATGATCACTCTGGTTTTTATGTTTAGGATTAACCTTGAGGGGCAGAGACAAAAGTAGGTAGACCATTTAGGAGGCTGTTGCATTAATTTAAGTAAGTGTTGATGGTGGTATGGACTGGGACCATAGGAGTAGAGATGATGAGAGGTGGCTAGATTCTGGTTTGATTTTGTTAGTAAAGGCAATAGTATTGCATATGTGGTGAGGAGTGAAGGGTGGCTCCAAGGTGTTTGTCTTGGGCACCTGTTAGATGGAGGTGCTATCTACTAAGATGGGGAAGGCTGCAAGATGAGCAGATTTGAGACTCATGATTAGGAGTTCTTTTTGGAGGATGTTAACTTGGAGGTGTTCTTGGACATCCAAATAGAGACCTTTAGTAGGTGGTTAGATATGCCATTTGAAGTTCAGAGCAGAGGTCCGGCTGGAGGGACAAATTTGGGAGTTAATAGATGGTATATGGATGAGGTAAACATATACACAGAGAAGCAAAGAGGTCCCGGATAATCATGGAGCATTCTGTTTAAATATCAGAGAGATGAGGAAAAACTAGCTAGAGAGACTGAGAAGTAGCCAGGGCGGTAGATCCAAGTGCAGGAAATGTTTCAGGGTAGAGTGCTCAGCTGTGTCCAGGGCTGTGCTGTCATGTAAGATGAGGAGTGAGAGTGTGGGCCATTGGTGATGTTGGTACGAACAGTTTCATTGGAGCGGTGGTGATGAACTGCCTGATGGGAGGAGTTTCAGGAGAGAACAGAGATGACTGGGAGTCTGAGTGCTGGAGTTTTGCTGTAAAGGATAGCAGAGACATGAGGCAGTAGCTGGACAGTGTAGGGCCAGGAGATATTTGGTTGTTGTTACTTAGGGTAAGATCATTTGCATCATGTTTTTATGTTAATGGCAATGAGTTAGAGAGGGAAAAATAATGGTGGGGGTGGGGGAATTGTTCGAGTATATTCCCCTGAGCAGGAATAAAGGACCCAAGTGGGGACTTGACCTTAGATTGGGGCTTGGGAGAATTCATCTTGAGGAAGCGGTGAGGAGGTAATCCGAAGATCTATGTGGGGAGGATTCATGTGATGGTGGAAGCTTTCGGAAGCTTTTTCTGCTAATACTTTTTCGGTGTCACCGGAAATAAAGTCATGAGCTAAGAGGAAAAGGAATAATTCCTCAACTCAGCAGAATCAAGAATGATTCTTGAGCCTGTTATTGAACTTGCTTCATTTTGTAGAAGGTTGCGGCACACAAGTTTTCCTAGGCTTTTTGTCCTGTTCGCCATGGCACAGAGAAGGGAGTAGATGCAGTGGTTATTAATCCTGGCTGAACGGTGGAGTCCTTCTGAGAGCTTCAAAAAAATTCAGATGCCAGGGTCCCGTCCTTGAGATTCATTGTTTTGTTTGTTTTGTTTACTCTCTTAGGTGATTTTAATGAGCAGCCAGGATTGAGAATCAATGGGCTGGAGCTTTTTCACCCTTTTAATAAAGAGGATCATATAGTTTATTCATAAAATATGGAAATAGGGCCCCTTGATAGTAACATCATTCCTGAACTTTTTCCTGGAAATATGTTCAGACACTGATTACTGGAGTCATGAATGCATTTAAAGATGGAAGAAATTACATTAGGTAGAAACGTTAGGGGGTTGTTTTTATCAACATTGACAGCTTCTAGGTTGACTCCTAATACCTTGTTTTTTTTTCCCACCTTAATTTCAGTATGGTTTCAACATGGTCATGTCTCATCCACATGCTGTCAACGAGATTGCACTAAGCTTGAACAACAAGAATCCAAGGTAAGCTTGATTTGCAATGTACATGTTTAAATCTAAGTAGGGAAAGCAGAGAGCTAGTCAATACTTAACAAAGTTAGAGTTTGGAAACTTGCAAGTGTGACTCTTTGAAATAAGATTACCAGTAGACTTCTTGCTATGTAGACCAGCTGAATGAGATTCTTACATGTGGCAGAGTCAAGCAACTGGTGACAATTCCAGCCCTTCTCTCTTCTCTTTAAGCTTTCATTCCTTTTGGGACCTAGTTCTCAGCATCCTTGCAAATTTAGCAAAATTTGGTGGAGAGCATGAGGTTGTCAGGTTGCCAGTTCTCATACAGACTTACCAGGTATTGCCAAAAGCTAACTAGAACCATGATGCCTTGTCCACACTTCACTTGCAATATTTAGATCTGTAGCTTTTATTACCAAAAGTGAAACACAAACAAAACAATAATTGTGCATGCAGATTTGTTTTGTTAATCCTCACCTGAGGATATTTTTTCCATTGATTTTTAAAGAGAGGGAGGGAGAAGGGGGGGTGGAGGAGGAGAGAGAGAGGGGGAGAGAGAGAGAGAGAGAGAGAGAGAGAGAGAGAGAGAGAGAGAGAGAGAGAGAGAGAGAGAGAGAGAGAGAAACATAAATGTGAGAGACACATCAATTGGTTGCCTCCCACACCCACCCCAACTGGGGCCAGAAATCAAACTTGCAGCCCAGGCACATGCCCTTGATTGGAAATGGAACCCATGACCCTGCCCTGTGGGAGCTGACACTCTTATTCACTGAACCATACCAGCCAGGGCCAGATTTCACTTTATATTCACTTTCCTATAAAGGCTGGTGCCCCATATTATTCACATCACAGATTACTTCTGGAAGCCTGCCTTCATCAGTTTATTTTAGTTATTCTAATATGTTTTACATTCTGGTGAGGCCCTCTGCATTTGAAATGTGTTATTTCCCTTTATCAGACACCTCTGTGTAAAATACCTGTCTGAAAACTGTTAATTCAAGTAAAGAAATCTGGTTATAAATTAGATCCTTTCTGATCTGGAATGCAATGCAAAGCAAGAAGTCCTATTTAGATGTTAATATTATGGCTTCAAACTTCTCCGGGTTAAAGCTTTTGTAACTTCATGGTTGCTTCTTTAGTTTACAAGAATCCCAAGTAGTCATGCTTCTGTGTCCCTGTCTTCCCCCACGGAAAGTCACTATTCATCTTCCTTAAGATAACTGACGCTGTGGGTTATCAGAATGGTCTTTGTTTAGAGGTCAGTAATAGATTTTATTCCAGAAAATGGTGAAACACTGAAGTCATCTTAGGATGAAGAAACAGTGCTGTCCTTGACATTGTATTAAGAAGCTTGGAATGTATCTCTAGGTTCTCCTAAAAATATTTCAGATGGAGTTTTATTTTCTTTCCTTGAGTTACAGAAAATATTCTCGTATTAGTAGAGCTGAAATCCAGATCCTTTTACACCTCCTGCAGAGGAAGAAGAAAGGATGGAAACTTGCATTGTCGTAGGGGATTTTTCTGGCGCCATGTGCAAATTAGCAGATGTGAAATGTAGGGCATTAATTTCAATCGATTTTGAACTTTCTTGGCAAATGTTATGTCTCTGATTTTAAAACCAGAGACAATATTTAACAGTGGGTTGTTTTCTTGAATATTCCCAAGTTTCCTCTTGTCTTTAGATCACTAATAAACCTTTTCAGCCACACTGTACTGAGTCATCTGATGATGGGACTAAAAGATGAATCTTTCCAGAATTAATTTTCATTAGTGAGTAATGTGTAACTTAGAGAGTGGGAAACATGCCTTCCAAATTTGCTACCCTAGATAAATCACATATTCTAGAGATAGGTAAAGATTTAAATATGTACGTTAGTGTAAGTATACCTTAGTAAAAGTTTACAAAGCATACAGACAAATATTTTATTATACTGATCTTGGATGCAAGGAACAGCTGATTCATCTTGTCACATTCACTGACTCGTGGTTTTTTCTTTTTCTTCTTGTTTTGACAGAACAAAAGCCCTTGTGTTAGAACTGTTGGCAGCCGTTTGTCTTGTCAGAGGCGGGCATGAAATCATTTTATCAGCATTTGACAACTTTAAGGAGGTAGGATACTTTTCAGTTTTAAAAAGAATCCTCACGCAAACATCTTATGTTTGGACATCTTTGAATAGAATGATTTAATTTTTTTATTCATTCTAGGGTGTAAGGGGTTTCATAGTTACTTTTCTAAGACGTCAGTGAGTGGGTAGCAATGAACTTAGTCTACACAGCTTAAGTGGAATGGTGTCTCATATACAAGAAAAGTTAAAAACTATTTGCAGTACTCATTTTCCTTTGGAGAACATGGCATAGGCAGTTTGAAAACAGGTTTTGTTAAATGTATGTGGTTTTCATTATGGTTGATACTTGAGCATCCACCATGTAAATTTTATGAATTCATTCATCATAGTTCTTTTCCTCAAATCATATGTATCGTCATTACTTTGCTGGATGCTATGAAAAACTTATCACATATATATAGACACTGTTAGCAGCTTGGAATCTTAAACAGGTGATGCTTTCCCAGGAAAACAGTAAACCAATGGATATGCATGGTTGACCATGGGAATTAAATGACGGCAAAAGAAGAAACAATTACGTATGAATAATAGGACACCAAAGGTTCCGGGCCAAAGTACCAAGACCTCAAAACTGGAATAATAGCCAGTTTCCCTTAGCGGCGGTGTGCAGCATTACAGAGCCAAGGAGAGTGCCTGTTGGATCCCCTGGAATGTGCCCCACATCTGAGGCTGCTTTGAGGGGAGACATTACAAAAGTAATTGAAGGCACTTGGAGCCCCAGGTTACCAGGTTACCATGGGACCGTGAGCCAAGCTGTGCCTTTTCTGTCAATCCCATTTGACTCCAGATGCTTCTGGATTAATACCCAGAAGCTAGATTACAATCCGGATCTCAGGGGACTTCCGTACTCTCTCCCATCTTTCCTGGGAGCCTCTGGAGTAGAACCCGGCTAGGATTTATTGAGGGCCTACGATAGGCCAGGGGCTATGCCTGGTACACACAGGAAATCACTGGATTCTGTATGAACATCTGTGAGACAAGTACTAATATCTCCCTGTTATAAAAGAATAAGCTAAGATTCCAATGCATGTTGGCCCGGGGTCACATAGCCAGGTGAGGGACAGAGCCAGGATCAGGGTTTGGTGCACCTTATTTTGAACTTCCTTTCGGGTGATATTTGGGCCCAGTTCTGTGTGGATCTCCTGAGGGAAATGCTGAGTTAGACAGGACCTTGGGGCCATTCCCCCCACCCTGCCTCCTTTGAATATATGAAAAGAGCAAGTCTTTTTCATGTCAAAAGCACGTACTAACAGTTATCAATGAGCCTTGTTATAAAATGAGCTATATAACGAGCATCTGATTATACTGCAGGCCACATGATGTCCTAAAATTATGAAGGTATAGAATCAGTATTAATTAAATTCAGTAATTTATGAGGGGAATGTTAATTCTGCTTTTTCTTAGGTTAGCTAGATTGCCTTTCTTATGCATAGTAGGCATACAAATACTTGCAGAATTGATTTTTAGCTGTCAGGTGTCAGAATCGTTTATGACTTAGGCATTTAAGGTGTAGTGTATACTTAGATGGGAAAAAAAAGTAATCCTCAAAATCTAATAACTGGCTAGTCTCAATGAGAACTAATTAATTTTGACTTCGAAATTTTAGAGCTTTAACTAAAATCTGCCTCTTTTCTGTAATTACTTATAAGTGAGTAATGGTGGGTGTTTCAAGTTCTGATTCTCCTTTGGCTGGCATTTGCATCTACAAGAAGCTGTGCCATGTGGGAGAAGGGACAAGGACAGAGCTCGCTCTGTGTGCGCTATTGGCCTGCATTAACCTCAAGCCATGGTGCGCATGTGGCCAGACCAAGCAAAGGGATTATTCTCATCGCCATGAATGAGGACAGGGCAGGAGCCTGTCCCTGAAAACTTCCTTCTTATGGATAGGTCACAAGAGCATCATCCTATTTACCTTTTCAGTGTTAGGGTAAAAACAGTGTTTTTGTATTGATCTTTTTTTTTTTTTTTTTTTTTTTTTAATGTAAATACCACTCACAGCCCAGTCTTTTAAGTCTCTGCCTGTTTTTGTTTTCTTTTATTCCCATTTTTATGTGAGTGGATCTTTTTTCCCCTCAAACATCATAGTGAAGGGTGTATTCTGTAATCTTTTTAGCCAAAATGTCATTGGAATCTTCTGGGTTTAGGGTGGTTTGGGAGCCAGCTGTTCCTGATTAGGAAAAGTTGTCCTATGATCTCAGACGCCTGTGTAAGTAGGGTTTTGGTCAGTGAGTAATACCTATTGAGCTGCCCCTGGCAGAGAGAGCACCATGCCAGGTACCAGGAGACCAGGGAGTGGGCCAGAGGAGTCTTTGCCCTCAAGAAGATGATCTAGTAAGTTGGGATTCCATTCATTGCCTTCAGGGGGGTGATCCCTGTTTTTACAGTGGGGAATGGGATATCAGGCATCAGTATTCATTTTTGCATAAAGTAGGATGCATTAGAGTAACCAGACCCTTTGCACAGAGCACAGCCTAGCACAGTGCTGAAACATGGCACCAGATACTAAAGGAAAATTTAAAGACCACCCATTGTATGTATATAGCCGGGTCTCCCTCCCCCCATCTATTTCTTGAGCAAACAAATTCATTCTGTCCTATTTGGTCACCACTCCTTAATTCAAATGTAAATTGAAGAAGGTATCTTTTACCTCTTGATAGGTTTTCATGTAGGATTACACCATTTCCTCATATTTCAGTTAATCAGAATACCAGCAAGTTTTTTTGTGGGGTTTTTTTCCCCCCAAAGAATGTTGCTCATGTTTTATGAGATCTGAAGTACATATTTTAGGAAAGTGGGAAGCGCTTCCAATCGAATGATATCTGATGGTGGTAAGACTATGAACCCAAGGCCTGCATTTTGGTGGGTGTGGGGGGTTGGGGCCTATGCCTGATGTTACTGAGTAAGCACCTCAATGTATATGATGATAAATTAGTTGTAATTACATAGATTCAGATGGCAGACTTGTACTAATCATGGTTTGTGACATACCTGACCATGTGAGTGTAGCAAGTAGATGAAAACTAAACTGTTGTCAGCTGTTAATTTCTCTTTGAATTCTATTCTCTTTCATTGTTTTTCAAATGGAATTAAAGCATCTGGTTTTGGTGTTGAAGCATCTCCTTATGAAAATGTATGGTCCTGAATTGAGGACCAGGGTGAGAACAAGGAGTCATGTTTGTTTTCATGGGCTAGTTTATCTACATGGAAAGCGTATCACCATCTTCCCTAAAAGGATACGTTCCTAGTTGCATGGCAATATATATTTTTGAGCGTTTGGCCTGGCAGGTAGGGAAAAAAGACATTTGCAAGGCACGGTCATTCTTTCGGTGTTTGCATTAGTTCAGGATCTTGTCTGCAAGAAGGAGAAACTGACTCTACCGTGCAGAGGAAAGGGTTGGTTGGAGGATGGGAAGAAACAGGCCTGGAAAATGGGCAGGTGCTCCTCCGATGTGGCTGGACTCCCATGCTGTGCCTCGATGTCCAGCCACCATGAAACTATTTGGGATCCTGGTCATGCTTTCTCTTCTCTCTCAAATGGTATGGGCCATGGCTAGCAATCTGTTGGGTCATGAAACTGTACTTACTGGTTAAGGACATCAACTGGAGAGTTATAAGTACCATATTTAATCCAATTTCCTTAGGAACCTTGACCTTGATCTCCTCAACTTTCTTGGTCTTCCTAGTTTTTCCCATTATATCCTTTGATATATCTGAGAAATTGTCTCTGGAAAAAAAAAATACTCCCATTTGAAATCAGAGGGAAAAAGTCCCGAGGCGCCATAGACTCTGCAACAGAATAGCCTCCTATGACAGTAATAATGCCCTCTGAGGGCTCTGAGCTACCAGCTCCCCCAGGCTGCTGGGACGTGCACCTGGAATTCATCAGGATTCCAGATCGATTATAACTGTGTTCTCATCTGCTTCCAACATGACAGCATCTGGCTCTCACGAGTCAGTTGAGGCTGGAGTTTGGTTATTAAAACCCCAACTCCTTCCCCCTCTGACCTTCCAGGATCGATGGATGGAGCCCTGGGAAGTGAGTCACTCAAGGCCACCAGCGCTCTTGTGCATGGCCCTCTTGGCAGCATCCATTGTTATTTTCGCCTCTTGCTAGAAGGCTTCCTCAGAAAGCTGATGTGGTTTAGCTACTGGGCATCTGAAAGCACTTGTGCTTCACATTATTAAGTTGATTTAAGAAAGCCTGTCAGGTTTTATTTACAGTGGACCCAATTGGGCAGGAAGGAGAGCAGACATTTTGGTGCCCTTCCAGCATCCTTCTGAGTTTAATCCCAGCTAATCTAACCTCTTGAATATTTGTGGGTGTAGCGTTATAAATCCAGCACAAGACCAGCCGGGTAATTCCTTCAGTGGTAAAATTTTCAACATGGAGGGAAGTGTCCTTTTTTTTCCCCCCCAGTCTCTCATTGAACTATGAGCAATGTATTCTCTCAATCTCAAACTAGGGAGCTACTGTCCTAGAGCATGTGTATATTTCACTGTATCAGGCCAGAATTAGATTAAATTAATTCACTGAGGCTCTTCACTAGCCAGTCCGTCTTCCTAGGATCAGGAAGCAAAGTCACAGTAATGATTTTTTGGACTGTTTATTAACTATTGTTGTTATTGCTTGTGCATAATAAATCACCCCAAACTTAGTTTTATTAGGCTCCTAGATTCTGTGGGTCAGGAAGTCAGGCGGGGCATGGCAGGGATGATTGTCCTGGCAGGTCTGATCGTCTGGAGGCAGGAATTCATTTGAAAGTGGCTTCACTCATCTGTCTAGTTTCTGGGCTGTGATGACTCAAAGGCTGAACTCAGTGGTGGATGGAGCCTGTCAGCCACGATGTCTCCACGTAGAACTCCACGTGGCTGCAGCTTCTCATAGATCACAGCTGGCTTCCCGGAAGGAGTGAACAGGGAAGCGCATCCGGAGAGCAGGCATTTAAAGGGACAGAAGTTGAAATATCTTCTGCATCAGTCTCAGGAGACGTCCGTGTCACTTCTGCTGCAATCTGTTGCTTACAAGTGAATCACTAAGGTGAACCCAGATGCAAAGGGAAGGTAATGACCTCACTTCTTATGGTGGAGTGTGAGGGCCACAGTGCAGAAGAACATGGGTGGGAGAGACTGCTGTGGTTATTTTTTGGAAAAAACAATTCACCTCAATAACTTTTAAGAACATTTTATTTATTGATTTCAAAGAAGGAGCGGGAGAGGGGGAGGAAAGATAGAGAAATATCTGTTTCGTGTTCCACTTACTTATGCATTCATTGGTTGATTCTTGTATGTTCCTTGACCGGGGATCGAACCTGCAACATTGGCGTATCAGGACGATGCCCCAACCCAGTGGTTCTCAACCTTCTGGCCCTTTAAATACAATTCCTCATGTTGTGACCCAACCATAAAATTATTTTCGTTGCTACTTCATAACTGTAATGTTGCTACTGTTATGAATCGTAATGTAAATATCTGATATGCAGGATGGTCTTAGGCGACCCCTGTGAAAGGGTTGTTCTACCCCCAAGGGGTCGCAACCCACAGGTTGAGAACTGCTGCTAACCAAATGAGCTTCCCAGCCAGGGCACCTCAATAACTTTTTGAGAAACACTAATATATCTCTAGTTGGTCCTCTTCTGTTGTCTCTCTCTTCTTCACTTAACCCAATACTTGGCTTTATACTAGTAAACTTTTTCATTAGTGGTAAAAAGGCTACTCCTTCCTTCAAGCCAGTGTCCTACGGGCTGACTATTTTAACAGCTTTTCCAGAGGAGAAAGGAGCTGTTTACATAGGATTTCTGAGCCCCTGGTAATGAACTAGTTATTTCTTTGGCATCTGTGTCTTTATCGTCTAGTAAGGAAGTGGAGGCTGCTGATCATTAAGGGATGAGTCATGCTCACTTACTGGAAACATTTTTATGAGCATTGCATGCCCCTGTGTGTCTGAAACACTGATAAACACTGGAAAGAAGAAAAATGAGTAAGACATAGGCCCTACCTTTAAGAAAGAGCATCCCAGTCTAGTTAAGGAAATGTAAATATTTTACCTGTTATAGTACTAGGCCAGGGGTGGGCAAACTTTTTGACTCGAGGGCCACAATGGGTTCTTAAACTGGACCGGAGGGCCGGAACAAAAGCATGGATGGAGTGTTTGTGTAAACTAATATAAATTCAAAGTAAACATCATTATATAAAAGGGTACGGTCTTTTTTTTTTTTTTTTTTTTAGTTTTATTCATTTCAAACGGGCCGGATCCGGCCCGCGGGCCGTAGTTTGCCCATGGCTGTACTAGGCTCTATAATGATAAATGCCAGTGCTTTGCAAGGAGGAGGAATAGCTAACTAAGAGGAAGTAGAGGAAGGAGGGCAGATGGGATAGGAGCTCTCAAAGGACGTTTTCTATTGGCATGTGTGCCGGAGCCAAGTTTAGGATGGAGAAGGTATGTTAGTTCTTAATCATTGCTGTAATAAGTTGCCACAAACTTAGTGGCTTAAAACACTTTTTTTTCATGTCTGCAAAGTAATGTTATTACTTTACACATCTGTTGGTCAGACATATAAAATTAGTCAACAGGGTGACATTCTTCTAGGGAATCCATCTCCTTGCCTTTCAGTTTCTAGAAGGTGCTAGCATTCTTTGGCTTGTGGCCCCTTCTCTGACCCTGATTCTCTGGGCACCTTTCCTTAATAACCATTGAGATTACATTGGGCCCACCTAGATAATCCATGATAACCTCCCCATCTCAGGAGTCTTAATCATATCTGAGAAGTCCCTTTTATATGTAAGGTAAAGATGTCATTTTATACAAAGAAGGTGACAACTTAACCCTTTGAGGTCGTATTAAATTTGGACATGGGTGACGTACTGGTCGGAATTAATTTCCATTGAAAGAGCAGTAATACATAACATGCAAGATTATGAAGGATAAACAAGATTTATTAATTCTTTTTTGGAACTAGATCACTACTAGTAGAATCACTACAAATGTTATCACTTTCTACGTCAGAGTCAGTATTCAAGGTGCCAAAATAAAACTCTTCATCGTTACTTTCAGATTCGCAGTACACTTCTTTCGGTAACTTTCTTTTTGCCATTTTGGAGTATTATTTTGAAATATCTTAACAAGCGAGAATACCTAATTACAGTTAAACGTAATTTGTAAAGCTTTATTTGAAATTCTGCGAAGTATCTCCGAAGCTGGTCGATTTCTTCACTCTCAAGAGGCGACTGACTCGCCACGGTGTTTTGCATGGCGGGTGTGGAACGGCCGTGTGTGTTTATATTGAGTTTCGATATCTCCGATTTGTCGGGGAAATGTTTTGGTTCGTGACAAGGTCGCTTAGACACTTAAGAGCTTTCAGAGAAATTATGAACTGATACATGAATGAATAGAGTTAAGATTCGTACGGTTCCTTGCTGTGGTGGCTGAGAGCAGACATACGACCGGAACGGTAAAAAAGCTTTGGTGGCTGAGAGTAGACAAACGACTTCAAAAGGTTAATAAAGCTTCAAGGACTTTAATTTGCCTTGAATCTTTAGTCTTAAAAAGGTGAGACAGGGCCCTGGCTGATCTTGCTCAGTGGTTAGAGCATTGGCCCATGCACCACAGGGTTGCAAGTTCAATTCCCATTTAAGGGCATGGACCTGGGTTGCAAATTAGATCCCTGGCCCCGGTTTGGGTGCATTGGGGTGCATGTGGGAGGCAACCAATCGATGTATCTCTCTCACATTGATGTTTCTCTCTCTCCCTCCTTCCTTTCCACTCTCTCTGAAAAGCAATGGGAAAAAAATATTCTCGGGTGAAGATTAACATAAATTAATAAATCCTATATAATAAAGGGGTAATATGCAAATTGACCCTGACAGCAGAATGACTGGGAATGACTGGTCACTATGACACACACTGACCACCAGGGGGCAGATGCTCAATGCAGGAGCTCAGCCACAAGTTAGGCTGACGGCTGCCAGCACAGCGGTGGTGGTGGGAGTCTCTCCTGCCTCCTCAGCAGCGCTAAGGATGTCCAACTGCAGCTTAGGCCTGCTCCCTGCTGGCAAGTGGACATCCCCCGCAGGCTCCCGGGCTGCCAGAGGGATGTCTGACTGCCAGCTTAGGCCTGATTCCCCGGGGAGTGGGCCTAAGCCAGCAGGTGAACATCCCCCAAGGGGTCCCAGACTGCGAGAGGGCACAGGCCAGGTTGAGGGTCCCCCCCCCCCCCCGCCCCAAATACACAAATTTTTGTGCACCGGGCCTCTAGTAGATAAATAAATAAAAGGTGAGATAGAAATTTAGGGGCAGATCAGGGGAAAACCTCATTGCATATTCCGAAGTCTTCATGTTGCCATGTAGCCTACAGTTAGCAAAGGGCAGCAGTAGAACATGTGTTTCCCAGTCTTCTCCAAGCATTAGCTGTTTAGGTCAACTCTCTTGGTTGGTAAAGAAATAGCTGTTATATTTTTCTCCAAAAGTCAGTTGGCACTGAGCTCAGCATGAGGTCACTCTGATAGAACAGGGTGTGGTCAGGGTCTGAGATTGGTTTCAGAAGTTTTGCCATTCATACTTCTCATTCCGTGGGCCTCTGCTTTCATTGACAGTCATCTGCTCCCTCAGCTGCTGTATTCATTCACTTCTAACATCCTCAGGACTTTCCTTTGATGGGCCATGGCAGGGGGGGAGGGGAGCTTCAAAATACAAGAAAAAGAAAGAGAAAGTGCAAGAGGACAGTGGTAGGCGGGACAGAGGAGATTGTTGTGGCCACTGGCAAATGTTTGTAGAGATGCTCTGCTTTTCACCCCGACTTTAATCAGACCCTCCATTCTCTCTACAAGCCTGCATGAATTTTTTACAGCAGTGAGCCTAGTTTTCTATTTATTCGTAGCAGCCACTTAAAAAAATAGCACGCAGAGTGTTGCTTGCTTGTTATTTTTACTCATGTAAAAATGCCATTTCTAAATCCTGTGCCCTTTGCCAACTGTAAGGCAGTTGGCATGTGTGCCCTTACTTCATATTTTGGGAAGATAATGAAAGACCTCAAGGAAAAGCAGTGGGTGCTGTGTGTCACTGTAGTACCTCATGGAATCTAAACCGGCTGGCGGAGGTCCCCAGGCATGGAGCCTCCACGTGGGCACTGCTGCCCTGACGGTAAGGTGTTGCTATGGTTGTAAGGTGCATAAGGGTGCTGGGAAGCACTCGCTGTGAGTTGATGAGGGGACTGGAGTTGGAACTCTTAGCTGCGGCATTATCGTCACCAACTCCAATAACGGTTACAATAACGGGAGGTTTTCAGTGGCCGTTCTGGAATTCATGTCTGCAAAGTAATGTTAAAGGTCTATTTTAGGGTCACCTTGGTTTCTTTTTCCTGTATGAACTGCCTCCCTATTCTGTTTCTCCCTCACTGCACCCTGACTTGAATAGTAAGGATCTTTTTAAAAAAGTATCTTGGGACTTAGCACATTGTGAACGGATCACGAGAATTCTCACTACATATTACACAGTGTTTTACAGAGTATTATACTTTAAAAAGATACTAGGTTGGAAGAACATGTAATAAATAATTTCAAAATGCAATGGGTATTTAACTTTAAAGCGTGCCTTTAACATTTATGTAAAACATTTTTTGTACTCATTCAATAGAAACCTATTTGGCCACTGGGGAAAGCTAGCAATAAAACTACTGGTCCGCAATGTGTTAAGTATACTTAAGTATTCCTTTTTTTTTTTTTTTAATTTAAAGTCTCACCCAAGGACATGATTTTATTGATTTTAGAGAGAGAGGAAGGGGGAGAGAGAGAGAAACATCAGTAGGCTGCCTCCGGTACACGCCCTGAACAGGGATTGAACCTGTGACCTGTGCACAGAATGACTCTCCCACCAACCAAGTCACACCAGTCAGGGCTACTTTAGTTTTCTGTATTTATTCAATTTCAAAGTAAAAATAGAAGTCATTGTTTTAAAACGTTAAATAATTCTGGATTATAGGTTATGTTGGTGGTCATCAAGTCCAGTGCTAGGCAGTGGCTAAGCCCCAGGCCCAGGGCTATAGTAACCATCCCATTAGATAAGCCTCTAGGTTCAGATAGAGCTGTTAAAATAGGAAAATGCTTATTTAGATATGTTAACTAGGAAAAGAATAAGATAAATCATATGTATGCCATATATATGTACATATACATATATAATATGTGTGTCTATATTGTAACAGCATAAAGATGTACTTCTGCATAGTAATAGGCCCTCCCTAAATTAGCAAAAGGGTTTGGAGTGGTGGGGTTGCTTCTGTTTTGTGTGTGTGTTTACTTCTGTTGCTTGTAATGTTTGAGGAGTAACATCATGCCTCACACGGCTAAATGTCCCTATTGTGTGGGGTGAGATTTTTCCTTCTAGTCGAGTTTCATATGACTAGCTTTCTCTTCTCTAAAGAAGCTCAGTTGTCTTTGTGTAACATGTCTCCAAAAATAAAGGCCCTGGTCTAAGAATGAAATACTTAGATTTCATTCACAACGGTTCATTTAACTCTGAACCGTTTCTTCAGAGTTAAACAAAACCAAAATTCTTTGGAACTTCTAAGGAGGGATTGGGCAAATGTATTTCTTACCATGGAAAAAGCACTGTTCTAAGATCAGGACAATTTGACAGAAAATAAAAGGTCTGACAAAACTTTTGTCTCACAAAAATTTATATTACCCCGAGAAAGATAGGGCTGGCTTTAATAGATATTTAATTAAGGATCAAATGTCTGATATGTTAACAACAAGAAGACAGTAATTCAAAACTATAAGAATTATGCTTATATTTTATTTTTATTCTCTATTATAATTTAAACTAAAGTTTTAGGTGTTACTGCCAGTGACTATGCTTGTTGAGCTTGATTTCCTATGTGAGTCAAGTTCAGATTTCATTTGAATTTTAAATACTTGTAAAACATAAGCACATTTTTATTTATTCAGGTTTCATAGCCAATACATAAGGGTTTTGCTTAGTTGGTTTATTTTAAACTAGAAAATAGTCATCTTCAGAAAGAAAACAGGAGCAAAGCTCATGAATCTATTTTATTTTTTATTTTGTTTTGTTTTATTTTATTTTATTTTAGGTTGTAAGAATTAGCCAGTAACTTTATTATGTCATGTATACAAAATAGGCTTATACATTTATAGACACAGTAAGGCCATTGTTATTGTTTGCTGAGTGTCAACAGGGTAGTGTATGTTACTTTAATTCTGAGATCTACCCTCAGAATAAGGAAAGAGATTCAGAGTAAATAGGCCTACTGACACATTAGTAAATGGCAACCTTGTGATTTTTACACAGATCCATTTAACTCCAAGGCTCATAGTCAACCTTATATAACATGTTATCTATCACATACCAAACACTTTTTACACCTGTTCATACACACCCTCAATTTTCTACCAAAAAGCAGACCAATTGGAATAGTTATGGATTGGGTGGATTATTGGGGTGTTTGAAGTTATTAGTAAAATTCAGAACAAACCTGCACTGTTTGTTAAGGCCCAGAGAGAGAGGATAGGTCTTGAACAGAATTATAAAGGAAGGAAGAGACTTAACTTGGTTGGCAGAGGGAATTCTGGGAACAGAAGAAGAGACTGGCATGAAATCTGTCTTGGAGCAGCATAAGCCAGAATAAACGTGCTGGTTGACAAGAAAAAACATCTGCCTGGGACCCTTGTTATGAAGTAAAACTCAGCATGATGAAGCTGCTGAGAAAGTAATAGTGAGAGATTTGAAACTTGTGATAAAACAAAATCTCAACTGGAAGACTGATAAAAGTAGGAGGGAAAAGAAAAAGGAAAAGAGAGCAACTAACAATAATAAAGTACTTAACAGTTTATAAAGTGCCTTTATATCTATTCCATTTGATTCTATGGAAATCTAAGAAGGATATTTTATGTAATTATAAGTTTCTGCTTTGCATAAAATACTTTATTATTTATTTACATATATTTTTTATTCTTTTTTATTTTTTTGCATAAAATACTTGAAGGAAATGCAGGAGTTTAGAAAATAGCTATTTCAGGTGGTAAGTGACTGGGGCCTGGACCAAGTTTGTGGCCATGACAATGGATACGAAAATTGAAGAAAAGTCAGTGAGAGACGGGATGAATATGGGGACGGACATAAAAGGAGAATAAGAATCTAGTCAAATCCTATACATTTAATTACAAAGAAAGTAGCACAACCATGAACAAATATGATCTGGGAAATTTTTTTCAGTTGAAGAAAATAAGCTTTTTTAAAAAATTAAATTTATATTTTTCAGTGGTGATAGAGTGCCCGACATCAGATTCTTAGTTCTGAAGACCATGAAGAGAGAACAGGCTTACACGAGGTGATTAGGGAACGTGTGTGTGTGTGTGTGTGTGTGTGTGTGTGTGTGTGTGTGTGTGAGATCCAAGTAGAAAAGGGGATTGTCACTAAGGAGGGGAACTCACAGGGGCACCCATCTGAAGAATAAGGAGCTAGGCTAGTATGGGTGAGGAGGATGCTCGGAAGAGACCAGCACACAACACAAAGAATAGTCCAGAGGATGAGAGGGTACCAGGAGGGTCTGGTATCTTATGGTGCAAGTTCCTGCATTAGGTGACAAGCTAGTCAGATGGTCTCTCTATCCCTTTCAAGTCTACAGTTTTATGTTTCTGCATAAAATTCTGTCTACACATGCCTCGGTGAATGCTATGTATTATGCATATATGTTCAAATAGTTCCATCTGAAAGGGTTTTAGTGTTTCTTTGACTGCAGGTATAAAAACCTAGATATTGAAATGATAGGTACTAAAATTTACAAACAAGGACAAAAAGGAATGGGTCCAAGGCCAGCTGGTAGAATAGTAACAAGTTTAAAATAAAAATAGGTCGCTGTGATTTTTAGTCTCCGTGGTGACTTCCGTTCCCGGTTCCCTTTATAACCATTCATTTTTAAAAACCTGCACTGTGTCAAGGGAGCCTGCTGCTTCCTCAGCCAGAAAGTGAGCTGGCTGTGCTGGGCACACGGTCGGTACCTGCCACCAGGAAGGCCTGTGCGTGGAAGTGTCTCGGGCTTGTGCAGTGTTTGAAAGGCTGAGCTATGGAGTCATTATTCAGGTCATTCAGTTCCCAGCTCCTCCATCATACTCCAGCCCCAGACTCTGTTCTGCTCACTGTTCAGTGCCATTCTTTATTGCTTTCACCGCAGTGGTGCGTGTGGCCCCGGCCCAGGTCTTTCATTCTCTGTGTCAATCTGCCAAGGCTATATAGTCATACTTAGATTTCATTCACAACAATTGACTGAAATACTCAGTAGAGGAAAATGGCTCCGCAGTTCCCCAATTATGGTCTCACCATCACTGTCAGTCACCCCTCCTCCTACAGCTGAGCCCCAACGGGACTTTCCCCCTCAGCTCTGCGTCACTGGAGACTGGAAATGGCCAATCGTGGTAACATGAGCTATGGCTCTGGTTTGTGGCAGCAGTTTGGTTTGGGCTGTGGAAAATGAGGGCTCCTTTCCCAACAGTAAATGAACCAGCCACACATGTGGTATCCCACATTTACTGGTCCACCGCTAAGGACAACACTGAATTTTCCATGTTGAAGCATTTTCCAGGAATAGGGGTAGTAAGCCTAGGAGATAGTGTAGTCTATGTGGTAGGCAAGGACACGTTTAGTCCTTTGGAAAAAGATGATGATCTTTGTGTTGTTTGCATATTTGTTCTCAGTTGCTTGATAGTATAAAGTGTCAGACGTTCCAGGATGTGTCTGTTGACCTGGGTGAATTCACTGAGTCTGATTCTCCCTGAACTCTGGGGCACACATATCCTGTGGACCACATGGGAAAGAACTGTGTCTGCTTGGAATCTAATGTTCACTTGGCTTTAGGAAAAGAATGTCTAGCCTTGTAATGAGCATCCCTGGGACAGAGGTGGGCACATCCCTGGCCTTGTTAGACACGAGAGGGGAAGGGGAGGGTCTTTTTTTCTACCTTAATTGATGGGGGGGCTCCTTTCTACATAGGGAAACCTGATCTGTCTCTGAATGGTGTGACTTAATCTCCGTGGAGAGATAGCAGATGTGGTTGGTCTTTATATGATGAGGTTGACTCCCCAACATCTTGCGAGAAATTTTACTACTTCAAATTTTGCTTCTTCAACTTTTGTATTCTAAGACTTTATCATCTTTGTAGAATAATGAGGTGATTCTGTAATCTAGTAGTTCTCAAACCTTTGGCCCCAGGACCCCTTTTTACACTCTTAAAAATTGCCAAAGACTCCCCTCCCCCAAAAGTTTTTGTTATGTAGGTTAAGTATTGGTATTTACCATATTAGAAATTAAATAAAATTTTGATAAACCTACTTACTTCATTAAATATAACATAATAAATGTCATTGTTAACTGTTTCTATAGAAATTACCTATTTTCTAAAACCGAAAGTAAAATAATCAGGGAGAAGAGTGGCTTAGTCATCTTCAGCTGCCATAACGAATTACCATACACTGGATGGCTTGCATAATGGAAACTTGTCTTCTCTCGGTTAAGGAGGCTGATGGTTGGGTTCTCCTCCTGGCTTTCCGATGGCCGCCTCTCACTGTGTGCTCAGACGGCCTTTCCTCTGCATGTGTGTGTAGACAGAGATCCCTCTTTTTCTTCTCAAAAGGCCACCAATCCCATTGGTTAAGAACCCAAACCGATGGCCTCACTTAGCTTTACTTACCTCCTATTTCCAAATACAGTTGAATTGAGGGTTAGGGCTTTCACATGAATTTTGTGGAGACACAATTCAATCCATAAGAGTAGCACATGCTATATTTTTGTACATCTTTTAAAGTCTACATTAATAAAAGAGAGCTGCATGCTCATATCTGCTTCTGCATTTAGTCCCTTGTGTTGCTTTGGTTGAAATAGTTGAAAGTCCAGCTCCACACAAGTATGCAGATGGAAAGGAAGTATTTGAACAGCATTTTCAAGTAATAGAGGGTGTTTTTGATACTATACTATACAAACACAGGACAGGTAGTAGTTTCTTAAAGATTAGTTGCAAAGTGGAATCCGAAACCATATTAATGAACTTCTTGTATTCTGTTATATTAGAGGCCCAGTGCACAGATTCGTGGAGTCCCTTAGCATGGCCTGTGGGGATCAGGCCGAAACCGCCAGTACAACGCCACTTGCCGCTCCCACTCATCCTGGTCCTGGGCGCCTGCCGCGGGCTCGCCAGCCATGAGCCCTGTGTCTGGTGCCCGTTGGTCAGCTGAGCAGTGTTCCCGCTGTGGGAGGGCACTGACCACCAGGGGGCAGCTCCTGTGTTGAGCGTCTGCCCCTTGGTGGTCAGTGCACGTCATAGCTACTGGTCGACCAGTCGTTCGGTTGTTTGGTCACTTAGGCTTTCATATATATAGATTTACTTGTCTGTCTTGCATCTTGAACAAATGTATAATCTTACAACAACATGCAATGATCACTTGAAAAATACTGATTCACCAAATTATCCAGATATTCTAAATATTGACATATTTCATAATGCAACACTTTAAAAAAATCACATTCATTGTTACCACCAATCTCATCAGAATAATCTTTAAATATAGGCAAGCTGTGAAGCTCAGGGTAGATACAAGTTTTCAAAAATTCTCATTTTTGCTTGAAAGCTCAGTTTTTGGAAACAAATACAGTGGGGCCTTGACTTACGAGTGTCCTGACTAAAGAGTTTTTCGAGATATGAGCCGTCTCTCGGCCCATTTTTTGCTTTGAGTTGCAAGCTAAAATTTGGGTTACGAGCCAGCTTCAGATACCCCACCACTAGTTGGCACAGCGAACGTCACAGTGAATGCCACAACATTAGCCCAGCATCACGTGTCTCACTCGTTCACTTTTTGATTTGACATACAAGTAATTTGAGTTACGAGCTCCGTCACGGAATGAATTGAACTCGTAAGTCAAGGCCCCATTGTATTGTCAATAGTGTTTCCTTAAAGTAAAAGGCTCATTTCATTAATTTTCAAGAAAATAACTGCCCAATAAATATATCTGAATAACTGTAATTTGCCGGTCATTCTTTTAAATAGTACCAACTCTTCTTACAACTAGAATAATCACAGACATTCTTGTCCTCATGACAGCCTATATTAATTAATATGCAGAAAAAGTTCTTTATGCAGGCTTCCCATTTCAGTGTATAGAATATTAGTAGAATGTAACCAAAGGCTCAGATTAAATAAAATTAAACTTTTTAGTGCATCACCAAAGGCTTTCTTGAGTGAGTCTGGCTTTTTTTTTTTTTTTTTTAACAGAAAGTGCATGGCTCTGATGAATACAGTGACTGCTGGTGTAGTTTGGGGTCACTGCCTTGATCATGCTGAGGCACCCACCATTGCATCTGCACCACCACTGCACATATCTGCTCTGTGAAAAGGGCTGGCAGCATCTAAGTATCATTATAAACATAGTTTTGAGCTCACAGATTCTGTACAAGGGCCTCAGGGGCCCTGTGTTCAAGGACCACACTTCAGCACTGTCTGCTGTCATCTGGGGCTGGAGGTGTGGCGGCAGGTAGCTAAGAACAAGGCCCTCCTGATTAGACTCAGCGTTGGAGCAGAGCACAGGAAAAAGCAGAGGAGAGAACAGGGGACAAACTTTAGGCATTTGCCTGTTTGTGGGCTAGGAACTTTGATCTCACAAACAAAGAGTCCTTGTCCTCAAGGGCTCAGAATTCATAGCACATCTTTGTTCAATTTAAATTGATTTGTTGTGATTCAGGCATGAGGCGAGCTTGGGTTGACATCTGTTCCCTGAGCAGGTCCCAAGTTCTGTTGGCGAAAGTGCCACAGGCGATAAACAGCTCCTACTATTGCTGTGGTTTAGTGAACGTGTGATGACCACTAGAAATATGTCTTTGTGTCCCGTCTCTTGCCTTGCTTGACCAGATTGGGTATGTTCAAGGGATGAAGCCCTGGGGAGAAATAAAGGGCAGTGATAGGCCTTCTACTTTTGAGGGGTCTGACTGGTAAGTTGTCCCAGAGATGCCTAAAGGCTTTTGTGGTTTATTTCTCTGGCAGCTATTTAAATACCAGCCTCTCCTGAAGAATTAGAAAGTACTTTGGTTTTCTTGTAGGAATAGGAGCCTGAAAGAATCTGTATGTGTCCTCACTGATGACCAAGAGATGTGAGTCTTGCATTTGAAATCAGAAAGATTAAAGTCATGTATTAGGCATATGCCAAGGTTGTGGGTTTCGTCCCTGGTCAGGGCACATACAGGGATGAATACATAAATAAGCGGAACAACAAATTGATGCGTCTCTCCCCCCGCCCCCTCTTCTTTTCTCCCTTTGTCTCCCTCTAAAAATCAGTAAAAATTTTAAAAAATAAAGTCATATATTAGGAATACTTCTGAAAGATGTCATTTATGAAGAATGATTGGAGCTGTACACTCTAGAATTTAATGAAGGCCATCTTTTTTTAGGGGAGTGATAAAACTGCGTTTCTCGATTAAGGTGTGGTGTGTCAACAAGTCATCCTCTAGGGATTTCACCAGCCCTTTGCGTCTACATCAGGATTCCTTATTCAGTACAGCAAAATATGTGCATGGAAAGTAAAACAGTCATCTGGATGCTTCATGTGCCTGGTGCCAAACATCTGGATATTTGAAAACATCTGGAATAGTGACTGGTGTTTTCAAAGGGGTGTTTAGCATTATCTGGATGAAACCTTTGGCTCATCTTCAGATAACCAGTCCAAGATTGATAGGAATACCTTATTATTTATGAGGAAGGAGGGCTTGGATTATAGATTGTAGAATGCATTCAGTTGTGTAGTTTTCATGAGTCTTCATTTCAGGGGAGCGAGTTCGGGGTGTTCCACTTCAGAATGCTTCAGTTTGATGGATATTTCCGCCTTCACTTCCCAGGGAGGAGGGAGAGCCAGCAGCAGGTTGGCTCTGTCACGGCAGCCCTTTGGTGTCATTGTCTGAAGTGGGTGGTCACCTCTCGGGAAAGCATTAATAGGCCCCCAGCCGCTACAGAGCCCCTCAGAAAGTGGTTTCTGGCGGGCCATCAGGCATCAGAGCCCTGACTCTGGTGCTCTCAGGAGAAGGTGAAAGGTGCTTTCACCCAGGCCTATGAAATAGCTGTTTACTTCACGCGGCCCTGAAAGGAAAACAGAACTTTCATTCCCAGCAGCCCCCGAGAAAGGCAGTCTAATCAGTCATAATGGGCTTGCCTCTACCCCAGCCTTCATGCAGGGAGCCCTGCGGATCACAGGGGCCTATTGTGAGAAGAGAAAAAGGAGGCATTGAGGCAGGCGCCAGGCAACAGGGCAAGAAGGAAACACTTAAGCAAGGGGCCTTTAATTTTTATATAACTGCCCAGGAGCATATTTTATAGTCTCCTCATGAGAGTCGGGCCTCATGCTGGCTGCAGACTCTGTGTGGTGTCCTGGGAGCTGATGCTGGGGGAAGCCAAAGACAGTCCCTGACCTTGAGGGGAGTGGAGAAGTGGCCGAAGGCCGGCAGTCTGTCCTTCATTCAGCATCTGGCTAGCACGATAGCACCGTTTATTACCAGGATTTCGTAAAACCATCTTTTCTCCGCTGGTAGCCTGCAGGGAAGGCACCCCCTAACCTCTGCCCACTTTCAGAGATGCTTTAAACAGCCACCCCTTTGGCGTCCAGGGCCCAGATTTATTTAAATGCTTTGGGGGACAGTGTTCAGAGATGTCTTTCTCAGATGGTGGAGAACAGAGTTGACTTGTTTTTTGGCAGAAGCTGTGCTTTTGCTTCTGTCCTGCTTTGAAGTGAAAATGTGTCTTGCTCGTCCTGGGTGTGGCCCCTCTTATCTGCACGGGGCAGGATTTATCTGCTCCGGGGGCACCAGTGAGCTCATGCCCTAGTTAGAGCTCTGGCCCTTATGTGGGGTGCTCAGGGCCCGCGTAGCCGAGTGCACCTCTCTAAATTTGGTTTGTGTAGAGCTTCCAGGCCGGTCATTTAGGGAATATTATGTTGTATTGCCAGGCCTAGATTAGAAGCTTAGAGCTTCAAGATATAGAGTGAGAGGATTCCCCACCACCACCACCCCAATTTTCATTAGCAATGGAAACCTTCAATGAAACTCTTTTTCCAAAAGAAATCTTACCAGGAAGCTTATGTAACCAAACAGAGCTGGATACGTGAGGATAGAACTTCCGAGAACCATTTTCATTTGTGCTTTTTCTCTCCCGGCCAAGCCCCCATTCTTGGAGTTTCCAAAGTATTCTTCTATGACCCTAATGGCTTCCTAGAACAGGCCATGAAAACCAAGGGTGTGATCTCAGGCTCTCAGATTCGTGGATGTGAAACCCAAAATCCAGGGAGTTCCCCTGAGTTAACCCAGATCAGTGGTTGGCAAACTGGCTCCTTGAGTGTGGCTCTTCCACAAAAGACCACGTGCGGGCACGCATGTACAGTGCGATTGAAACTTCGTGGCCCATGCCACGGGGCCAAAGAGCCGCATGTGGCTCGCGAGCCGCAGTTTGCAGACCACTGCCCCAGATCACTGTGGGGCAGTGGCAGAGCCATGACTTATAACCCAGGTTTCATGGTCCCCTGTTTAATACTCTATGTAGTTCCATTTCTGCCCTCATCTCCCCTCACCCCATAATGTTAGAGCTTCAAGTGCAAAGAGGCCCAGCTGTATTAGGACCCCACAGGGCTTGGGGCACGGGTGGCTGTGTCAGCCAACTGAGGTCTGCTCCAGCGTCCCGGCCTGAACATTGTCACTTACACCAGGAGTCGGGAACCTTTTTTCTGCCCAGGGCCATTTGGATATTTATAACATCATTCTTGGACCATATAAAATAATCAACTTAAAAATCAGCCTGCTCTATTTGGTCAAACGTTTAATTAACTCACCCCTAATGCCTTGGCAGGGCCAGACCAAATGATTTGTGGGCCTTATACGGGCTGAGGGCTGGACGTTCCCCTGCGTTACACAGTGCTCATCAGGCAGGATGGGTGAACTCATTCTCATGAGTTCTATGAATGATTTATGAATGAAGAATTAAGTTCAGAGCAGTAGACATATTTTTACAGTAGAGTATCTGCTTCTCCAGGGCTTCTTTTATTTTTCTGCTGGTTGACTTCATTTCTGGTAGCCCTGGCTAGAGCAGAAGTCTAACTCCTGACGGAGTGGCCCAGTGCCCAGTGGGGCTCCTCTTCCGTCTGCTGCCCCCGCCTCCCTGTGGCCATGTCGCTTACGGTCACTGCCTCCCCAGCTCCTGCAGTGGCTACCCCGCATTGATACAGGAGATTGGTGTCAATGCTAGCGGGGGACTGGGAAATACCAGTGAATATAAAAGTCAAGAAATGCCAGATTTCAGTTGCCATAGTACAATTTTCTTTTCACTTAAAAGTTTTCAGATCACCTATTGTCTGGCCTTTGTTGGCAGATGGACATTAAGTGCAGCAAACTAGAACATGCAATAAATGTGCGTGCAGACATGCTCCGGCTCTGACGTCCTTTTGCTGAAGGCCTGAGACGGTCCCCAGTGTGCGGATTCTGGAAATAACTGACCATCAGTGGTCTCATTCCTTTCATCCTCACCAACTTCTAAAACGAGGCTAGTTTCCAAGGGGAGAAGCAGCACGTTCGGCCGTGCTGGTCCTGTTTGCACCGTGTGTGGGGGGAGCTCCAGATGTGATCTCTGAGCCATGACGACTTTCCTCTGATGTGGACACGACTTTTCCCAACCTTTTCCCAAGCATGCCTTCCCGTCCTCCGTCCTTCCCACCCTCCCCCCACGATCAGAGGATACACCTATTTAATGATTGCTCACGGGTATAGAACAAATGTGGACCTGGTGTGCACGCTCCCTCTCCAGCAGCAGGGCTGAGGGGCCTCAGGTCTGCTGCTTCCCTGGCACAGTGTCAGACGCCACCCTGAATCCATCAGCAGAGATTGGCAGCAGCGCAGTGAGCAGGATGTCTAAACTTGACAGGCAGGGCTGGGTGGAGCAGAAGGAAGGGGCCCTTCTAGTTCTTACAGCGGGTGCAGGGAGTGGTCAGTCAGGTCCTTCTATCAAGGTTTCCTGAAGCTGGGAATCTATGTTGGCAAATGTTTTGTGCATTTGGTTTCTTTTCATCACATTCATAGCAGCTGTAAATTGGAAAATATTTACGTCTATTTGTGTGTGTGTAAAGATTAAAGGTATTTCTATTTCAAAACACATGTTCTCAGCATGGATTTGTCTGTTGACAGAATGAATGATTTCTAAAGAAATGTATATACATTCAAAGCTCTTCATAATGTCTGTTTCAGTCCTGCCTACCAGACTAGTATAATGATTTGGGGGATCTTTACCCAGCATGAAATTGATCTAACATTGCTTGTTCTGGATTTGATGCCATCTCTTTTATCCACAGGCTACCAGTAGTGTGTTTTGTTGCTGCCCACATGTGCTTTCCTCAGCCCTATAAAATTCTGGACACAATGCCTGATTACTTGGGAATTACCTTATTCCTTGTAGCTATGCAGGGTCAGTGGACCAATCCCTGCTCCTTTCCTATGATACCCAGTTATAGTAACTGTGTTTCAGTTTATGTGTGTTGTTAAATTCGAGGTTGAATGAATTGGAGAGTTAATGATCCAGCTCTCCAGTTTACAACTGGTAGTTAGGGCTCAGGATTTAATCAGCTAGTCCAGTAATTTTCAACCTTTTTCATCTCATGGCACACATTAACTAATTGCTAAAATTTTGCAGCACACCAAAACAATATTTTTTTTGCTAATCTGACAAAAAAAAAGGGGGGGGTACAATTAGATTCATTCACACAGACGGCTATTGTTGTGTTAGCTATTGCCATTTTTATTTGACAACTGAAGGGAAAAGAGACCAGTGCCCCTGATTAAATAGTTAGGTATTGCATGTTTTAAAAATTCTTGCAGCACACCTGTTAAAAATTGCTGAACTGGTCTAATATTGTATAAACTACTGTTTCTGAAGTGCTGGTCCATCAACCATGAGGACTTTTTTTTTCAATAATCAATAAAATGTTTTTATTAATTTTAGAGAGATAGGAAGGGAGAGAGAGAGAGAAACATGGAGAGAAACACTGATCAGTGCCTCCTCGGGATTCAATCTGTGCCTTGACCACGAATTGAAACATCGACCTCTCAGTATTGTAGCTAATTCACCGAAATTACTTAATTAGCTTAGACATGATATCAAAAATTTGAATTTGCTTTTCAAGGAATTTAAATACAAAATTTTTGAGATCTCTTAGCATGTCTAGTCCTGGTATTTCTGTAAAAAGGAGAACCCTGGTGATTTTTTTAAATTACCATAAACAACATTCTGGTATCCCGAATGCAGGTTAAAAAGTTGGTGGGTCATGCAAAGCTAACACGGGAAAGAACACACTTGATATGGACTTCAGAGTCTCGGGAGACCTTGCGGAGGAAACCCAGGATCAGTGCGGGTCCTGGCTCACGTTGCTATTTGTGAGTTAACTAGCGCAGAAGAAAAGTAGATAGAGTGTGAGAGAGGAAAAAAATAGGCATTCTGGAAATGATTATTAATGCTAAAATTTCTGCATCTAATTTTGGGATGCTTATGTTTGGAATTTCACATGCACGATGAAAATGTGTGTTTTCAGGTTTGTGGAGAAAAGCAGCGCTTTGAGAAGTTGATGGAACATTTCAGGAATGAAGACAATAACATCGATTTTATGGTGAGCTATTTTTGTACTACATTCAAGAAAACAAACTCAATTTCAGCACTTTTCCCTAAATCCATTGGTGTTTATATGTAGTTTACATCCATATGTATGAGTATATTACAAAGGACAGGAAATTGAGCATAATATGCTACAGATCCAATCTAGACTGTCCCTCTTAATCTCTATTTTCCCTCGATGGCATTTATTTCCAGTTTTATTCCTTCTGTGCACTCTATAGTACAAGCCAAAAGAACTGTGCCTATTTACAGCAAATAAAGCATGAAGCATGCACTTGGGAAAAGGAAAGTAACGTGCAGGGTGCATATGCCGCAGTCGCTAATGTCAATGGTGCCGCATGGGAATCCTTAGGGCAGAAGCAAGAATCGGACCATTTTGCCTTCTGCACACCTGAGCCAGTGCCCTTCTCTAGACAATATTCCCAAGACTAAAGTGCTTTGGTTTGTGGAATTGACTGTATATATCCCCTACATTAATGTACGGCAGTGGTTCTCCCTACTCTCCCCCCACCCCTCTCCTGATCTCTTCCCTGCTCTAGTAATTGTATGAAGGCATACCGACACTGCAGATCCACTTACAGGTAGATCACGTGCAACAGCATGGGGCTCAGCAGGCTGTCATCTTCCAGAACTAAAAGGAGTCTGAGCACTTCTGAATCCATATGCCTGAGGCTCAATCCTGGACTGAAGGTGGACTCCACTATAGAGAATTTCCTCAGACAGCTTCCTCTCGAGGGCACCCAGATTGGCAGGCCTTCTTTGACCTAATGCAGGGAGCTTCTGAACCCTGGGGGTCCTCACCTGGGTCATCTCCCACGTCACTGCCAGGCCGGAGCAGACAGCCCAGTCAGGTCCGACACTGTCGAGTCTTCTGAGCCTGTGCTTGGACACCAGGCAGGGCTTTCCCTGGAATTGCTTTAGTGACTGTAAAATATGGAGCATAGCTTTACAGATTCCTAACCCTTTTATGTAAACATTTTTTTCTGGGTCCTTAAATTTAATAGACATCATGACCCTCAGCCCCTTCCAAAATCAGTGAGAAAGATGGACTCTTTTATAGAGGTTTTCTGTTCCATAAAGCAAAGATACACACACACACACACACACACATATGCTTTTAAAAAAGGTAAAAAGTGTATGTGAAACAAGTAATACTTTACATTGACTTTTTAATTCTTGTTAGTAGGGTTTTTTTGGCGTGTCTGTGGCTGTTGGCACAGGTGATAAACATGTGAAGAAGTGGTGCCTGGCTCTCCTGACTAGTTTCTTTCCTTGGCCTCAAGGGGGGAACTCACTTGTTCCTTTAAGCTAGGGTTGCAAACTGGAGGCTCCCAGGCTGGAGGCAACCTCCAGGCTTGTGAGTTAGTCTCCCAGTGATGTCCTTTCATAAAAGAATTTGGAAATTATGCACAAAAATACCGATTTCTGATTTTCCTAAGCAAAAAATTTCTGACAACACGAGACCCCCATTCATGCAGATTATCAGCTGCTAAAGCCAACTCACGCCTATTCCTTGTGGCTAAAGGTGTACTTTCCAGTTCATCTCAGTCCACACCATTCCCTGTTCTGTTACATGTGGCCCACCTCGCTCATTTATCGTATGTGCGTACAGGATCTCTCTGCCATCGAGTTTCTGCTAGAATGACTCTAAGTCCTTTAAAACACCTGCACTGTTTACTAAGGAAAGCATGTTTCCTATGAGCACATTTATTCACATGCACATGCATTGAGGAACCTTATGTAGAGGTGCTGGTATATGGATCCTATGTGCTTGATGCATGCATCACCTAGCAAGTAGTTACCTCTCGGGCATGTCGTAAAACTCAACAGATCATTTAGACCTGCTTTCAGGAGAGACGTGGAAAGATGCCAAAGCCAACCATATTTTTCCTCCAGAAAATGAGGCTTTTCATAAACTGCAATTAAGAGGTATAACCTCCCAAAAGAAAACAAAAAACTGACCAAATCTTCTTTAGCTCATTTAACCACAGCACCTGAAGTCACTTGTTAATTAACTGCCATAGTGTCTCCTTGTCACCTAGAGCGGATGGATATCCAATGAATAAAATACTCAAGAATCTAATGCAACAAAAAATAATTTTGAAAAGAGAAAGAAGATGAGGTTTTGGGGAGAGAGAAAGAGTGAGGTGGTTTTCGGAGAAAACGTGGATCTGGCTCCCATAATCATCTTACCTCCTTGCACGAGGCTCTGTTTAACTATGGAGGGAAAGCATTAGTGGGATATTTCCACCATAAATAAACTGATTGTCACTATTAAAAGCAAAATAGGTCTGTTGAACTCTGTGCTACTTTTACCAAACCGGGGACTGGTTTTTCTCTGTGGCTGGTCTCAGGGCCACTGATGCAGTTGCGGGTAGAGAGCAATGAATCCAAGGCTTCTATGGAATGGAACCCGGTTCATTGTTCAAAGTGGAAAGATGGGTCAGGGATCCTATGATGATCCTGTTGGGATGATGGGGCCCACCGTGAGGTTTCAGAGGTGATAATAAATCACCTGTGATTATAGGAGATTTGAATGCTTTTCTTTGTAATAATTTTCACATTTTCTACAATATATCTGTAATAATGTTCATTGTTTATTCTGTATGCCTATAAGCCTTTTTTAAAATGCCTTTACTGAGATATAATTAACATACGATCCAATTTACCCATCTAAACTGTACAAGTCAACACATTTTTAGTGTATTTGTGGGGCTGTGCAGCCATCACTGCAGTCTAATTTAGAAAATTTTGTCACCTCCAAAAGAATCCTCACACCCATCCGCAGTCACTCCCCATTTTCCCCACGCCCAGTCCTAGGCAGCTACCAACCTACTTCCTGTCTCTGTAGAGTTGCCTATTCTGGATACTTCGTATGAATGGAATTATAGTACATGTCATCTTTTGTGACTTTTTTCACTTATGAGTTCAAGTTCACCCATGTTGTAGCACATTTCAGTACCTCATTCCTTTTTATTGTTGCATAATATCCCATTGTATGGACATATCACATTTTTTTAATCCATCAGTTGATTAACATTGTTACACACACACACGCACATTTTAATTACTATGAACATTTGTGTAGAAGTTTTTATGTGGATGTGTATTTCCTTTTCTCTTGGGTATAATTTACCTAAGAATTAGATTGCTGGGTAACATGAAAACTCTGTGTTTAACAGTTTTAGGCACTGCGACACTTTTCACAGCGGCTACACTATTTTACACCCACACCCCCAGCAGTGAATAAGGTTTTTACCTTTTCTGCATCCTTGTCAACACCTGTTATTATCTTTCCTTGTGATTATAGCCATCCTAATGGATGTGAAGTGGTATGTAATTATGATACCTATATGACTTCTGAATTTTTTAAAAATATGAAGTATTTTTTAAAGACCTAATAAAATGAACAAAAAGGAAATTGGTAAGTGAGCTCTGATGTGTGCAATTGAAAGCATATTTTATGATTAAAATGAGAAAACAAGCTTGGAACCCATCTAACCTGTTGGCGATTTCATTTCAGGTGGCCTCTATGCAGTTTATTAATATTGTAGTCCATTCAGTAGAAGATATGAATTTCAGAGTTCATCTCCAGTATGAATTTACCAAGTTAGGCCTGGACGAATACTTGGATGTAAGTAGAGTTGAAAGCTTCGGCTCTCATATAAGACCTGGTTTATTGCCTACCCTCAAAGATACACTTCCACAGGGGCAAAAGAACACTTGTGGCCCTATGCCGTCCACTTACTCTACTGCTAGGTAAGAGGGAGCCACCTGAGGGGTGCAGCCTGCCAGAGAAGCTGGGTTCTTGCAGGCCTCCTGGGCCTCCGCTGTCTTCGCCAGCAGCTTTTAGTACCGGAGGCAGAGAACCTCTCGTATATGGCCTTGCTGCAGCTTCCCTCTGCTTTGGAGCTCTAGGGTCAAGTCTCACTGCACCCCTCATTCGGGCGGGCTATTGGGAAATTCACATTCTTAGTTACTCTGGGGAACCTGATTGTGCAGGGAAGGTCAAACCCAGACTGCTGTCGAGCGATGAAAAATTCCTTAGAGCATACAAAAAAAGAGAGAAATGAACACCAGAGACTTCCTTGTGTAGTTGTTAAATTCTGCTGAAAATGTGGCCTTAGAAGTTCTACTTTTAGTTCTTGGGACAAGAGGGTCTAAAGTTTCTCTTTCTCGTGCTCCCTTGAAGAAATGCTCAGCCAGTTCCCTGAAGCCCTTCAGAAAGTTGATGTGAACATTGTAAATGGACTTGAGTAGCTCCGTGTACGCAGAATGTACCCTTTCCTTGGACTCCTTGGCAGTTACGCTTTCCATTCTAGATAAGAATGGTCCATTTGAACTTGGAAGGTCACTAGTGGTTGGGCAAGAATGGTTGGCCTCAATTTCAAGGCTGTTTCTAGTTATGAAGAAGATAGAAGCCCTTCCTTTGGAGCTCAGCTGCCCATCGTCCTTAGGGGTGGAGCCGGGGGATCACACATCGGTACCCTCAGTTTATTGCGAGGTGGAAGCACAGAATCGGTTACTCTGCAGCTTATGGCCTTGCTCGTCAGACCAGGAGAGACTGGCCTAATGTTGTCTAAGGCTCCTCAGAGAGAGGCATGATCAGTTTCTACTGAAGAATTGCTTTGAATTGTTTTCCCATTTAAAGATCCACTAATATCTTGGATAGGATAATGTACTGAAAGGTATTTTGAGATCGTGGTTTGTCTTTCTTTCCCCACGTGCTCTGAGAGGAGCAGCATTAGAACAGAATTTGGGTGTGGAGCTCCGTAACGCGGCTCCGGGTTCAGTTTTGTGATGGGCACGCAGAGCTCACTTCAGGCTCCGGGTTACAGTGGCAGGTAGTAACGTGTTAGCACCTGTTGTCCATTGTGAAATCTGAGAAAAATCCTGCTAAACTTCTCCAGTGTCTTTTCTAGACTCCACCCTTACTTAGAAATCTTTTTCAGTTCTGACTCCCAAACCAAAATGGAACGTACTCTCTTCCAGCAAGCTCAGGGGTAGAACGCCAGATCAGACCGGGGAGAAAGTCTGCTTTCCTGGGGGTTTATGCAGAGTAGGATTCCTCGGAAAACTTTAAGACTTTTTCAAAACACTCTGTTTCTCTAACTTCCTGCTCTGTGGGTTCTGGACCCTGATGAATAGAAGAATATGATAAGCATATAGTGTACAAATGCTTCATTTGTTTACAAAAACCAGCCTCAGTAAGGAGCCATTGATTTGCTCAGTACATGTTTATTGACACCATCCATGTGCCAGATATTATTCCAGCTAATCGTGTATTCCTCGGGGAAAGTCCTGACTTAACGTTACTTCTGAGGAAGAGTCCTGGTTTACTTGACCTCTAACTTCACCGTAGAGCTGGCTCACTTCCTCTGGAATGCCTGGCCTGGGATGCAGAGAATGAGAGTAGGAGGAGCTTCCTGACCTGTGCTTCGGGGAACCCTGAGCTCCTCCTGGGGGGCAGTGTTATAGGGAAGTACTAGTAATCATGGAGGGTGGGCTCTAGCAATTTGTGTTAAAATAAGCCCCCAGGCCAATATATTCTATCCGTGCCTGCCCCACTGTCCCCCAGCTCTACCTCCAATTAGAACTACATCATTACCCAGGCCAGTTAGTACCCACTCCAGTCTCTTCTCCTACACAGATAGCTCTCAGGTTTTATGTTACCCGTGACTCTTGTTCCCATTCAAAGTTGTTTTTAATTTTTCTATTTTCCTGACTTCACCTGCATCAAAAGGTGTTAGGTTGGAATATACCCACATGGGGAATATACCCACAGGAAGGATTAGGGAAATGAGTGTAGATTTGGGAGAGGGTCTTCCCCAGAAAGCAAGCTGATGGTACCCTCTGGGATGATCACTCCTTAAATTCTCTTAAGGAGGAGGATATATCAGAGCCTCTCTCTGCCGAAACAGGTTTGGCTCAGTGGATAGAGCATTGGCCTGTGGACTGAAAGGTCCCAGGTTCGATTCCGGTCAAGGGCATGTACCTGGGTTGCGGGCACATCTCCAGTAGGAGATGTGCAGGAGGCAGCTGATCGATGTTTCTCTCTCATCGATGTTTCTAACTCTCTATCTCTCTCCTTTCCTCTCTGTAAAAAATCAATAAAAAAATATAAAAAACAACAACAACAACAAAAAAACCCCTCTCTTGGAAAAGACTAGACCAGTGGTTCTCAACCTTCTGGCCCTTTAAATACAGTTCCTCATATTGTGACCCAATCATAAAATTATTTTCGTTGCTACTTCATAACTGTAATGTTGCTACTGTTATGAATCATAATGTAAATATCCGATATGCAGGATGGTCTTAGGCGACCCCTGTGAAAGGTTCGTTCAGCTGCCAAAGGGGTCACGACCCACAGGTTGAGAACCGCTGGACTAGACTATGTGGAACAAACAAAACTACATAGGCTGTTGGGCAGTTATGTGCTGTTTCCACAGATAGGCTAATCCCCTCCTCTTGCCATTTGATGTTTAGAAGCTGAAACACACGGAGAGTGACAAGCTGCAGGTGCAGATCCAGGCGTACCTGGACAACGTGTTTGACGTGGGAGCTCTGCTGGAAGACGCCGAGACCAAGAACGCAGCCTTGGAAAGGGTGGAGGAGCTGGAAGAAAACCTCTCTCATGTAACTACTTCCCAGAAAAGGAAAACATGCCTGTGTTTCAAGGGGTGCAGAGCAGAATAAGTGCCCGCTTTGGTGGCCGTGAATGACAGGACGTGGAGTGTAGGGATGAGCTAGAGAGCTGCCAGAGGCCACTTGGGGTTCCCTCAGGAAGGCAGGTGCGTTACTTCACACCCCGTGGGATCGTGGCCTTGACTTAGCGCACCTGCCCAGTGTCTGCCGAGTCCACATTTCCCTGGCCACGTTGTTGTCGGCACAGGAGAGCTACGTGATAAGCATGACCTGAGCCGTGGTCATGCTTTGGCCCCTTGAGTGTGGCTCTTCCACAAAATACCGACTTCTGCACATGGGCCACGAAGTTTCAATCGCACTGTGCGTGCGTGCCCGCACGTGGTATTTTGTGGTATTTTGTGGAAGAGCCACACTCAAGGGGCCAAAGAGCCGCATGTGGCTCGTGAGTCGCAGTTTGCCGAGAGCCGCAGTTTGCCGACCACTGACCCAGAGGGAATTGCACTCAAATATGTGCACTTGGTCCGAGGTGAATAAGTTTCTTCTTCTGAATCTGAGTCACCTTCTACCGAATGTGTCCACACAAGCCCGTGGACAGGGCGTCTGGTGGCTTCCTGATGCCTGTCTGCTCATTCCTGCCTTGTGGCTACTCAGGTTCTAAATAGATTCGCTTCAACAATGAGCCTTTTCAGGGGGATCCGTGCACTTTCCACATGGCCTGCTCTTTCAGGCAGCGTGTCCTCTCAGTGTGATGTTTGCACTGTCTCAGGGCTGGGACTCGTTTTCCATTCAGGGGGTTTTCTTGCTGTGGACCCAGGAGGATGAGAAGTTATTCATTTGTTCATCCGCGCAGCTGATACTGTAATACTGCAAGAATGAATGGAAAAACAGTGCTGCTTGAAAACCCAGGCCTTGTGAGGACTCGATTCTTCTGCTGGATCCTGACAGTGTCCTTGATTATGAAATGAATTATCTCTTTTGGAGCGACATTTATTTTCCCCTTTGAGCATTTCTTTTCCTCCACATTTTCTTAGTTCCTAGTATTACCTGTGTTTAATGTCCTTCACCTTTTCCCGTCACTCTGCACATGTGCATCTTCGTGGCTGTGGTTAAGCCAAGCTGCCAGAACTCCCAGTGTGGGCTATGCCTGGCAGACACCTGCTTGGGAAGAGCATTTATAGGCTTAGTGTTTCTTCCCTTAAGAGATTTGCATGGTATTCTGACCTGATCAATGTAAGTCTCTCCTCGTCCCTTCCCCCTGCCTCCCTGATTTTCTTCACTTGCGGTTGTTTCCAGGGAGAGGTGAGAAGTGCGAAGCCGCTCAGTTCTAGGGCCTCACGTGGAGAGTAACTGTCCGAGCCATGGCTCACCCGGTCCTGCTCTGGAAGCCTCTGCCAGCATTGCACGACCAGACCTGTGTCACCCGCTTTTGTAGCAGGCCACCTGTGTGCTTGAACGGCCCCTCCAAAATGGCTTTTAGTATTTGGGTAGTTTGGATCCAAACAAGCAGTCGTATTTTTTCAGCTGGTTACCTGTAACAACACAGCCAAGTTTTCTGGATCAACAGTTTTCAAAACCTTTTCTCGGGGGGAAAGGTGGGCTTCCTCCTCCCTCACCCGTTCTTCTCCAGCCTCCGCAGAAATGGAGAGAGACATGAAAGAACTAACGTATGGGTTTTATTAAGGACTGTATATCAATTAATTCCCATTAAAAACAAATTGTATTCAGAGCCATAGCATAAATATTAACATTTCCGTAAAACAGCCTGTGGAGCTCACACAGGGCTGTGACGGGCCCCTTCCGGCTTCTGAGCGACTCCACTTGCTGAGGGCCCAGGCGCTGATCAGGGTGACTCTGGGTTGTGACACGGCCTCCCTTTCAAACCTTACAGTTGTCTGAAAAACTGCAAGACACGGAGAACGAAGCCATGTCCAAGATCGTGGAACTGGAGAAGCAGCTCATGCAGAGGAACAAGGAGCTGGATGTGGTTCGAGTGAGTGTGACGGTGACAGCGGCCCCGTGGGCACCGTGGGGAGGGTGCTCCGGCCTTCGTCTGGCCGAGCCTGCATGTCAGAGGAATGTACTGGGGCAGCCTATCTGTTGGGACTGTTTCCGAGGTGGTCCTCCAAGAAAAGTGCACAGTTGTGGGCTTTACACGTGCGTGTGCAATCAAACGCTCCGGGCAGTATGTCCTTATCACAGGTTTTGGGAGCAACAATATTTTCCCATCTGGATGAGTCGGAGTTGATTACGTAGACCCCTCATTCGGTTAGAAATAAAAATACAGCATGGATTTAATTCATGCCACTTATTTATTTTCAATAGAACTTGCATTTCTTTGTTACTTTGCTTCACTTCTACGTGAAACCAGATTTGGTGGTTGCCATGGAAATGGTGAAATCGCATCCCAGGCGAGACCTAATGGCATTCACCAAAAAAAAAAAAGAAAAGAAAAAAAGGCAAAGCAAAACCAATCCATTTTACTATCAGATAAGCACAGCTATTTTATTTGGCGCTAGCATTGTTTTACCTTCCGTGTCAGGTATTTATGGAGCCCCATCCGTGTGTTTAGAATCGTAGGGAACATAAAACCACCGAAATGCCTGGAGGGTGTTCAGGCAAATGGCTTGCCTTTGCACCACTGTTAATGAAATGGCACGTTTTATGCGATGGTTATCGTGTCTGTGTGTGTTGCTTGATCGTCTGACATGTCCTAGAGTTAACTCTAGGAAACTTACTTTCTGGCACGCCATCGAGACAGAGTTGTAGCATATGGACTCAATTCAAGGGCAGACTCTCAGATTATTAATCATAGACAGGGTGTGAAGAATGTCTCCCTGCCTGCTGGAGGTTTGTGGTGAGAGGTCCCGTGTATAAGGCCCAGCAAATCAGTGCCATAAAATCCTCTCACAGGCCTCTGTGAGCCCCTGTAAAAGGAACCGGAACAGCCTTTGAATTGATATGGTAACTTCTTTGTTTTCTGCTAAAAACCTAGACGGAAATAAGTGATCAGTGGAGGGAAGCACTGGCCCGTTTTGTTAACTCTATTCCCGGATGGAAAAGGTTGCAGCCACAGCTGTCCTGCGCTTGGCCGGGGGCATTGTGAAGGCTGGGGAAACGCGTTCAGGGCCAGCCAGCCTCTGGTCATTCTTCAGCGGTTATTCCACATCTTGCATATTTTTAATCCATTCTGACTTCTGTCCAAGGCTAATGTAGGGCCCCTTTGGCTACTGCTAGCTGATGTGTCCAGAGTTAAAATGAATTTTAAAGTAAGTGAAAGGAAAACATGCTAGACCACCGGAATACCCACTGGATATCCCAAAGCCAGCTCCAAAATCATGTCTGGGTCATCTCTGCTCTGTGCCTCTCCCCCCTGCAGGGAAAGTCGAGCCTTAATTAACTGAAAGAACCACATTAGCAATAAGAATTGCTAACATATATTGCATGCATTGCCAGTGAGAAAACGATAACGAATGGGACTTTATAGGTTCTGGCTGAGTTCCATAGAATTCTTCTATATGAGTATCCTTTTTCTTTTCTTTCTTTTTTTTCCTTTTGGCTATTTTCTTTGTCCTCAGTTTGCCAATCTGGTGAGAGGCAAGCATGTCCTGTGAAGACAAACTCTTGACCGTGGACTCTTTTGCAGGAAATCTACAAAGATGCAAATACCCAGGTTCACACCTTAAGGAAAATGGTCAAAGAAAAAGAAGAAGCCATTCAAAGACAGTCTACCCTGGAAAAAAGGATTCATGAACTGGAAAAACAAGGGACCATTAAAATTCAGAAGAAAGGGGATGGGGACATCGCCATACTGCCGGTTGTGGCTTCCGGCACGTTGTCCACGGGCTCGGAAGTAGCAGTGGGACCGGTAACGGGGGCTGCCGCCTCGGGACCCTTGCCCCCACCTCCCCCACCTCTACCTCTGTTGTCAGATGCACCTGAAACAGGTAAGAAGCCTTGGCGGGAAAATGGGGTGGGATTGGGATATTTATTCTTCTTTCCTTTACTCACTGCTCACTGATGTTCTCTGTGTGCACGCGGCCTATTGCCGGAAAAACCATTCCTTTATTTTCAAAGTCAATTTGTTTCTTTTCTTTTGCTAGTGCAAAATGGTCCGGTAACACCACCTATGCCACCCCCTCCTCCACCCCCTCCCCCGCCACCGCCTCCCCCACCCCCTCCACCTCCGCCTCTGCCGGGTCCTGCCTCCGAGACTGTGCCAGCTCCTCCTTTACCACCACCCCTTCCTCCTTCTGCACCCCCGCTGCCTGGGACGTCTTCACCCACAGTGGTTTTCAACTCAGGATTAGCAGGTAAGAGCAGAGAATAAGACCCAGCCAGGTACCTGTGTGAGAAATACTCATTGGTCTTACTTCGAGGGTTCAAGCCGCTCTTTCAAAGTCCCGGTCTCTTGAAATGTCATGTCTCTCCTCTTGATAGAACACCCTGCTAAGGTGCCGGCGAGATGGCCACGCTCAGGAGGCCTTTCTCTCTCAGTAGGTTTGTCCCTCTCTCCCTGGCGGGAGGCCTTGATCCTGCACCGTCTTAGCACTTTCCAGGGAAGGGAGAGAGACAGGTTACCTTCTGGGGGTCCGTGCGTTTTCACAGGTTCAGCGAACACGTGTGGACATCTGTCGTAGTTGAAGCTCTGACACAGGCTGCTCTGGTGCTTGCGGCTCTTTTATCTTGAAGGTATCTGCAATGTAAGGAGGCACCGTGCCTTTCTGTGTAATTGCCTGAGGTAGGCTTGCAGGCATTTCTGAGCCTCAGAGGGCATCGGAATTCACTGTAGTCCAGTGACGCTTTAAGGGGGAATGTTGCCAACAGCCGCATTAGGATGCCTTGAAATGCTTGCTGATAGTGCACCTCGTCTTCCTGCTGACCAGGACCCAATGCGGCATCCTCACCCCCCAGCCATAAGGCAGGGTGGGTGTGGGCCAGAGGAAGACAGTTCCTCTAATGCCTTGAGATGTAAGTTCTCATCTTCGACTCCGAAATGCATGTTTACTCCTCTCTACAACACTGCAAGCTGTTCTCCCAGCCTCGGAGTGTTTTCCTGGCATGGGGCGTTGCTCTGAGTTTTGCGGTACCATCCCGGTGACATCAGATGATCCCGCTTCCTCATACACTTCAGTCCCTTGGCGAGGTCTCTCATTTCTGCCGAAGAGCTGCCGCTGTAATGTTTTCCCATTTCCAAGGCTGCGGTGGTTCTAGAAGACAGGCAGCCCTAACTGGTTTGGCTCAGTGGATACAGCGTCAGCCTGCAGACTGAAGGGTCCCAGGTTCGATTCTGGTCAAGGGCATATACCTTGGTTGTGGGCACATCCCCAGTGGAGGGTGTGCAGGAGGCAGCTGATCAGTGTTTCTAACTCTCTATCCCTCTCCCTTCCTCTCTGTAAAAAATCAATAAAATCTATTAAAAAAAAAAAAAAAAAAAAAGACAGGCAGCTGTCAAAGATTTCCCAGCCTGCATCCCTGAGAATGTCCTGCCACAGCGTGCCCAGCTGGTCTGTGCTGCTAACTCATCCTAGTGACAGAAAGCCGCCCACAGAAAACTGGTTCCACACCCCAACTTCTATAAAACTGTCCTCGTAACAAACACAGTAATGTTCTCAGGAAACCAGTGACTTACTTTAACCCTTCAAGGTCTTCCCAAACTACCACTTTCTTCTAGAGCTTTTCTTGCCTCTGAAGGACAAAAACAGAAAGCGCGTCATCATGGAACTGTTGGCTTTTGGAATATACACAAACCGAAACGCCTCAACCAGCCCCAGGAACCTGCCCTATCAACAGGCTGTTTTCCATGTGAAAACCTGTACTTGTCGTGTGCACTGGGCTCACGGATTCGGCTTGGCCCCTAAGCGCGCTCATGTGAGACGTGCCGGCTGTGGTATCTCTCCTTCGGACCGGCTTCCCTTCTCTCTGGCGAAACCTCACATGTGACGCAGCCTTTGCCGGCACCCACCTGAGCTCTGCCAGGTCTCAGGACTGCCTTGCCGAGCGCAGGAGCCACCAGGCTGAGATGTGGGTCCAGGGCCCTGCTGAATGGGTCTCATCCTCGCTGGTTCATTTTGTTGCCTGCTTAATTTTAAAATGCGTTGGCCTGTTGCTTCTCTTCAGCCGATTCCCCACTGCCACCTTTGGAGCTGGTCCCACGGGGAGGTGTCCCCTTTGTGTCTTAGGAAGTTTAGAGGACTGTGTGTGGGATTGAAGAAACTCCTCTTTAGTGCCCTGTATCCTCTAAACAATCACAGGAGGCTCTGTTTCACAAGATGTAAGGATTGTAAGAACCTTACACGTAGTTGGTAGCTTGAGATCCATCAGTTTCTACAAGGCCTTTAATCTCTTTTTATTACTCAGCCTTAATTTGGCCGTTCACGCTTAGTGGTGCGGGCCATGTTGTGAGATGCTTTGCCGGGGTGTTCAGGAGCTGTCACTCTGGAACCAAGACACCAGACAGAATCAGGATGTCCCAGTAGAGCCAGACACAGAGCTGGGATATGCCAAGCGCTCTTGGGAAGCCAGAAACATGTGACCACTAGGTCCCTGGATCTGCAGGCCAAAGGAGGTCTGTCCCCGCAACAGGCCATGAGCAAGTGTGCTCTTGGTGGCCGAGACAGGGACCAGGAGGAGGTTCCCTATGTTTATTCAGTCAAGTTTTCGTTGCAGTTTATAGAGGAAATCGTAGTGGTGGGAAATGTGCATTTGAAGTGTAAGGCCGACTTCCTCAAATCTGCGATTGATCAACTGGCTCCCATGTCCTAGTGAGGTCAGCGTGGCAGGGCGCTGGGCAGTCGGCACCCTGTGTTGTCTCTGTGGTGGAATGTGCTTTGGAACTTCACAATGAGGGTGTGGACTCCGGCTGATTATTTTTCATTAAAAATTTTTCCTTATCTTTAGGAATACTTAGCACAGTTGAATATGGCTGTTTGGGACCACTATAATGAAATCATTTTTTTCCCTCTTCTAAAAAGGATTATTTTTTAAAACAAAATAAATGAGTCTTCAAGGCAGGCCTGAAGGGAAATGAATTTTGGCTCTGGGCTGCCTCGTGAAATGTGTCCAAGAAGCCTGGGATTCTATGTGAAGAGTGTGCCAGCTGCTGAGCCGCTTGACTCTCACTGTATCTAATGTGTTTTGTATTTTCTTTGTTCTTCCTGCTTCCACAAAAGATGGGCCCATCAAGCTTTTCTGTAGGTTGCTCCTCACTGAGTGTGTTGAATATTTGCGTTGTGCTCCCGTTGGTCACACCGTGCCTTCCATCTTTCCACTCCACCGTACACTGATCCATTGCATTTTGACTCTGTGTCTGCGGGAAGTCTCGGTGTTGGCTGACTGTTGTCCCAGGTTTGCCCACACGTTTCAGGTGAACCTGTAGAGAGATGATGGTCCTTTAAGCAGACATCCTGGATCCTGTGCCACATTCCTTTCTCCCCGAGGAAAGGAGTGTTTTTCCCTTTAGTTTAATTTTCATAGTTGGGTCTAAGGCCTCAGCTCTTGAAGGACTTTGGGTTTATTCTGGGGGGAAAGAGAAAGCACCACAGAACAAGGACGAGCTGCTCGTGCTGCCTCCCTGGGCTCCGGCTCTCTCCTAGAGCACCTACCCACCCCCTTAGCCTGAGCACTGAATGCCATGGTCACCTACGGAGCTCCTCCTCAGATCATACCAATTCCCCAGAGTCAGGACAGCCTGCCCTGAAGACTTTATTGCTTGTCTTCTGATCTCAGGCTTATTATAGGCTTATTACTCATCTCGCTAAAAAGTTAACAAATAAGGTGGCTGCCAATGGAATGACCTGTAGTGAGTGTCCGGAGGCCACAGTGCCTGTGGAGGGATGCTGGAACCAAACGTCCCTGGCCTCTCACTAAAGATTATGGTCAGCTCCCCGCACAGCCCCTTCCCTATGCCTTCCTCCTTCCCCTCAACGTCACCCAAGTGCCAGCCCAGAGGAAGGGCTGTTCCTGTGCCCCAGGTTCCTGGGCAGCGTAGGCAAAGGATGCAGAGTGGCGAGGAGCCCGGCACTGCTGGGCAGTAGGGACTGAGGTGTTGCACTTGGGAGTGGGAAGGCCTGGTGTGGCAGAGCTGTGTTTCTGTGTCCCTGCATGCCTTTGTGTCAATGACAGATGACATCCTGCTGTGGATTATGTCGCATGTGTAACTCTGGAGGAATGAGAGGCGCTGTCTGCCTCCCACTGAGGCAGGCAGCCAGGTAAAAGCCCAGGCCTTGCGCGGAAGTTCTCCTTTTCTTGCTGATGATGGCAAGTAGCAAAGCTCCCAAATAGCATGGGGGGCGTACCAGGACATACTTAAGAAGGCAGATATGTATAACTTGAATGGCTTGGGAGGACTTCTTTATGATGTGTAATTAACTAATGGAATTTTTAATGGATTGCCTTTTTAGCTCATTTCCCCAAAGTAAGAGGGGTTGGTTCTGCCCCCTTGACCCCTCAAAGATAGAGCCCTCCCTCTCTGTTCAGAGGTTTTCAGTGTTTTGACTGAGCTCCTCCATGCCTCTGGTCACAGGCAGCTGAGCCCTGGGGAGAACTTGCTCTTCACGAGGGGGAGGGGCGGGGTCATTCTCAAAAAGCAGTACAAGTCCTGGTGCCAAGTACCCTTCTGTCTCCTTGACCATTTTCTATTTTCAGCCACTCATGGCCCTGAGTCTGTTGAAATAACTCGGCAGCCAATATAACCCCCATTTTTGAAATCATCCACAGGAATGCATTGCTCTGGCTGGACGTCAGCATTCCTGGTGCTACATTCCTGGTGGTTCAGAGACACTATCTGTAGTCTCTGGTCATCTTCTGAGATTCGTTCTAGGACCAAGGATTTAGGATGCCGAAGTTACACTGGGGCTCGAAATTTCAATCTCAGTCCCCAGAGCAGGTGCCCTCTCTGCTGTCCAAGAGCATGACTGATCATTTTTGCTCCCCAGTATTTATTTGTCTTAAGCATTGTCCAAACATTGTGACCGTGATGCGGCAAACCAGTTGCCCGCATTAAAAAGAAAGTCAGCTCCCAGCTCATAGATGACTTGAACACAGTGCTGTACCAGCCGGCCTCGGATTGCTCTGGCCGCAGCCACGTGTGGTGTTTGAACACCGGGCGCCACCCGCCAGCCTTCCTCCAGGGTTAACGTGTCATCTGCAAAGACTGCTGTCTGATTGCTCTGGAGTGTCATGGGGTCTTGGTGGAATCTTAATTTTGTTCTCTCTGACCTCTGTAGCTGTGAAAATTAAGAAGCCAATCAAGACGAAATTCAGAATGCCAGTTTTTAACTGGGTTGCCCTGAAGCCAAATCAGATCAATGGCACAGTCTTCAATGAAATTGATGACGAGCGAATTCTGGAGGTATCTTTCCTATGGGTTACTCTGTGCAGCAAAGCCAAAATGGGTGTGTTGGTAACCTGGGCATTTTGGTGATTAAAGTGCTGGAGTTTTAAGGGCTTTGATGGAAAGAAAAAAAAGGATATATGATGTCAGGGAATAAAATTGGAAACTATTTTATAAGGTGGGTTTAAAACTTTGTTTAAAAAGCTATGTTAAATGAAATAGTTTTGAGCGTCTTCAGTGTATGCCAAGTGTGTGTGTGTGTGTGTGTGTGTGTGTGTGTATACCTGACACAAGATCTTCCCTTAACTTATAAAAGGGCATAAAACTCTTTATTAAATTACAAGTGAATGAGGACTTAATAATCATACTCACTAGTTGGTTTGATGGGTAGTTTTAGTCTGTGGTTGCCATCCCTGCAAACTAATTATTGAAAGGCATTTGAATTGGCCGGTTGGGACCAGTCATCTACTTTCAATTTTCACGTCTGCACATGTGGCATAACTCACACTCGGGCACAAACCAGAAAATAGAGCAGGCCATGGTCAAAGACAGGCATCACGCAAGTTCTTTGACACTTAACAAACTGTGTACATGGTGGCTTCCTAACTTAATTTTTAAGTTTAATTCATTCATCTTCTCTACCCCAGGATTTAAATGTGGATGAATTTGAGGAAATTTTTAAGACAAAAGCCCAAGGTCCTGCCATTGATCTTTCTTCAAGCAAACAGAAGATAACACAGAAGGGATCCAACAAGGTGACGTTACTGGAAGCAAATAGGGCCAAAAACCTTGCCATCACTTTAAGGAAGGCTGGAAAGACCGCCGACGAGATTTGTAAAGCCATTCATGTGTAAGTTCGGGGCATTCTGGGAAACTATATTTCAGTAAAAGAAAAAAGTTATGAATTCGTAGATGAAAGAAATATTTCAAGAGTGAGGCAGGATCTAAGATAAACGATGGAGCAATTCTTGATATCCCCACACCAGAGAGTCCCTTTGTTACATCTGTGCAACTTGAGAGCTTAATAAAATGTTAACACAAAAGAGGTGGACCAGAAATTACCCTCGGGAGTGCTGTGTTACAAGGAGTAATTATAATCGTTTTGGAAGAACAACAGGATCGTGACATTAATTATCTTGGCCGGCTCTCATGTAGGTCTACGGCAAAGCTTCTGTAGAAGGAAAGTTGGGTGGAGTATTGCAGATGCTAAGAAAAGGAAGAAATGTCAGTTTTCTCTGGAGTATCTGATTTTTATTCAGATTAGTTGAATACGAATGTGATGGCATTTGTGGGATGATGCCATCCAACGCCAGATGCACATATGATATGGAGGCACATTTCAATTTATAACAATAGGAATGTGATTGCTGTTGCTTTTAGTGCTTTCAGGACATTTTAAACGAAGTTGAGTTATTTTTTTTTTTATCCTTGAACAGCAGAGAAGGCATTGGTTTTATTTATTTTTCTCTTAGAAAAATCTTTCTACTCTTCTTATGGTCATGATGACTTTCAGATATGATAAGGATGTTATTAGATGTTTTAGGAACTAAATCATTGTAAATTGACATTTCATAAATTTTGATCAGGGATTCCTTCTGCAGTAAATGGCCCCCAAGAAATCATCTGCTCCAATTTTATGTCCCCAGCCAGGATCATAATCTAATAGTCCAGTGCATTCCTCCAGTGTGCTCTGATTTCTGAGGTTGAAACCTGATACACGCTTTGGTTTTTAATTTTTACATGCCTTGTTTGCCATGGTAATTAAATATAATTACATTATTTTGCTGAACAAAGATTGTCCGTAGGACAATATAGAGGTTGTAGCGGATACTTCGTTTGTTCAAATTGAGCATACATCCACAGGGATCTGGTATTCCTTCAAGGGATGTATACACTTAAGCCAAAATATCCCTATGGCACAGGCATTTGGTTGCATTTTTTTCTAAAGAAGAAAATACATTCCCAGTTATTGGTTTAATTGAAATATTTTATAGAGTTCACCAAATATTCTCTAATTGTGTGTACAGTATTAATCTCCCAATTAGCAGTACTTAACATGCCTAAAATCCATGTCCTTGAATGACTTCACCATTGATGCTTCAGCCTTCCTCTGCCTCTTCCCACTGTCATTTACTGCTGATTTCTGGAGGCATTGAGCTATAGTGATAGCTTAAAAAACTGCATGTGGGATGTGATGAGGTCCAGGTTGTCAGGAAGGACCAGCAAAGGTGGCTGCACAGTCGGGAGCCAGCACGACGGGGCGTCTTCACCGTCCACCTGGGACGCACTGGCTGGGTGGCTCCCGAGCCAGACCCGATGGAGATCGGGTAAAAGGGTGGGGGCTTTCTCTCCAACACTGACGTGTCTGCATCTGCCCTCAGCTTTGACTTGAAGACGCTGCCTGTGGACTTTGTGGAATGTTTGATGAGGTTCTTGCCGACCGAGAATGAGGTGAAAGTGCTTCGGCTCTACGAGCGGGAGAGGAAGCCGCTGGAGAACTTGTCGGACGAGGACCGCTTCATGATGCAGTTCAGCAAGATCGAGAGGCTCCTGCAGAAGATGACCATCATGACCTTCATCGGGAACTTCGCCGAGAGCGTCCAGATGCTCACGCCTGTGAGTGGACCGACTCTGGCAGGGGAGGGGGTCCAAAGAGACACCGGATCCTTTGTGTTGGTTGAAGTCTCTCTCAGGATTGTGCTTCGTGTCATGGGCTCTAAAGACTCCCTCCCAGGACTTCCTAGATTCCATTGTTAGTTCGGCCATCTTTTTCATTTTGTGTATGCCAAGTGAATTTGAAAATGGTGACATGTTCCATATCGCCATTCTCCCTAGAGGATGAATGTGTCCTCTGGATTTTAAAGTTCCGGTCAATACAGAGGACAAGGAAAAACCATTTTCTTAGCCTTAGTCCCCTCCTGAAGATACCAGGTCTCTGGCCGGGGTGGCAAAGCTGAAAATGTGACTTTCATTTCAAAAACCACCCCCAGTCTTTAGCGAACTGGTTTATTGGCTTCGTTGGAAGCATCGCATTTATCATGGGCATCTTCCTGCTTGGGGTTTGTCACAGTGCACTGTGGTGATGTAGGGAGAAGAGCCAGCCATCTCCTCCTCCTCTGTGTTAATCTGGTGGAGGCTCTGAATATCACAGACATAAATATCATAGAAAGTTCTTTCCCAGTCCTATTTCTGAACAAGCCTTTGTTAGTAACCGATCACAGCGGTACGGACATCTTCCGTCCGAAATCTTCCAAGAGCATCTGGAGGGTGGTTCTGCTCCTTTGCTGTTCTGTTTTCATCGCTGAGGAGCCCCATTGATTTAAAATATAAACGTGTTCCATGGCGAGAGGGGGGCAGGGAGGTGAGCTCCGCTGGAACACGCTGGTGACTGAGTCTCATGGTCATGGGTTTTGTGACAAGCCAGTTCTGACATTTCTCCTCATTTCAAATACTTTGAGGGACGAGCTCGCATGGAATGACGTGGTTACCGAACACCCGGCAGAGCACTCACATTCACGTTCAGGAAATAACAGAATCTCAGCATTGAGGCTGTGAGGTCTACAGGCAGGCCTGTGTTCTTCTGTGTTCACTCTTAGTTTCCAGTTAGAGTATCCCATTTTTAACATCTTTGTTTTTCTTCTCTCCCCTTCCTTCCTTTGCCTGGAATCTAGCAACTGCACTCCATTATAGCAGCATCTGTCTCTATAAAGTCGTCTCAAAAACTCAAGAAAATTCTGGAGGCAAGTGACGTTTCCTTGGTGCCTGGACGGGAGGGCGGGCCTGATAGCCCGGGAGCTGGGCTGATGGGCTTCTCTCTTCTCGCTGTTGTTTGCAGATCATCTTGGCCCTTGGGAACTATATGAACAGCAGTAAACGAGGAGCAGTTTATGGATTTAAGCTTCAGAGTTTAGATCTGGTGAGTGGACTAAAAGCAATGCAAGAGCTCTCTGAGGCATAAAACAGCTGGCAGAGATTCCGTTCTGGAGCAGAGAGTCTGCTCTTGGAAGTGGGCTGGGAGATTGTGATGAGGATGCTCTGCTAGCGGAAGACCAATCGGTGCCCGTGTTTTGGAACAGCGTTTGGCAGCAGGCACTTAGATCCTTAGAAACACTCCTACCCTGTGACCTAGGGATTCCATTTCTAGGAATCCATCCTCAGGAGTCTGAGTGATGGATGCCGTATTTACTCATCATTGCAAATAATTAGCAACATTGTAAAGAGCCAAGATTTGGGGAAATAATTAAAGATGCTATAGCAATAGTTCATACAGTGAACTCTTCTTCAGCTGTTAGGAGACTTGTGAAGAATTTTCAAAGAAGTAGGTAATTCTGTGCTGAGAAAAGAGAGCACAGGCTATAAATGGAATGGACAGATAATTTTCAACTAAGTAAAGTAGGTAGGAAAACCTGAATAGAAGTATGCTGAGATACAGAGAGGATGGATGGAATTGGGGAATTTTTAAAAACTGCTTCTTTATACTTTTCTGTCCTTTCTCAAAATGTTTGGCTTATTCCTGGATGTAATGGGTGCCCTGGCTTTCGGAGCCACCTGATTTATATGAGCAGGAGCAGAGGAGATGCTGCGTGACCCAGCCTGGGCGGGGCCGACGTGGCCTCCATGCGAGGAGGTGGGGCAGTGGCGGAGTCCCCAGCCTGTGCGGGGCCGATGTGGCCTCCATGCGAGGAGGTGGGGCAGTGGCGGAGTCCCCAGCCTGTGCGGGGCCGACGTGGCCTCCATGCGAGGAGGTGGGGCAGTGGCGGAGTCCCCAGCCCGGGCAGCATGTGGTTATTTGATAGCCAGTGTCCCATTCATCACAGCGCTGTCCCCCAGAAGGTCATGGACTGTTGGGCAGGTCTGCTTTGGGTCATGAGAGGCCGGGGAGGAAGAGAAGGGCTGAGTTCCATGTGGAGACTGCAGGGCAGGAGCCCGCTATGCAGGGCGAACCTGTGCACACCTGTGGCTCCACGCGCACTCCGGCTCTGGGCCCGCACCTGGGAGAGCACTACACCCGGAGTCTTTCTTCCTGCTTTGAAGCCAGAGAGGTGTGGGGTGGGGGAGCTCCTGTGAGTGCAGCTGTGGGGACAGTCCTAGGTGCCAGGGTCATCCCTAAAGACGAGCATATCTCCTGGTCAGGACATCCTCTAGTCATTTAAAGTCAGCGGGCTGGCTCCTCAAGGAACAGATCCAGGCTTGAAGCTCCCAGCAATGTTGCTTTCCATGTTGGGGCACCTGTACTCCGTCACTGACTCTGGGAGAACGCCATCGCTGAGTAACTCTCCCACTACCTCTCACTCTAACCCTTACTCCCTTTTGTTTTCAGCTTTTAGATACGAAGTCGACAGACCGAAAGCAAACACTGCTGCACTATATATCCAACGTCGTAAAGGAAAAGTATCAGCAAGTGTCCCTCTTTTACAATGAGCTCCATTATGTGGAGAAAGCTGCTGCAGGTACTGGACTTCCGCTGTTAATGTTCCTCCTGGGGACTGAGTGGCTTTCATCCTGGGGGAGCCATTCCCTGCTTAGCAGACACTCCTCAGAACCTCGCTCAGGAGGTGGCGGAAACATCCAGCTCTGAGCTGGAACCCATGGGCCATGGTGTGGCTCCTTCCCGGGAGCAGTAATGAACTTGGGCATGCAGGTGACCTCTCTCAGTGTCCTCTCAGTAAAGGCCCAGGTCTCTGGGCCTTATGCACCTTCCCTCTTCCATTTTTTGCCCTTTTTATTTTATTGCTGTTTTTTCAAATAAGAGAACGAGAGTCTGAGACTTACCCCTCAACAAACGCTTGTATTTTGTGATGGTTCATGTGCTCCGGTGGGGCGGTTCTAAACATTTTGCCTTTAGTCTGAAAACAAGTTAAATTATCAGTACTTCGTGGTTGTGACTTTGCTATAACAGTTACGCATTTTCTCACTTAATCGCCAGTGGTTCTGAAATAGCCGCTGTACTAGGCAATCATCTCCCCATGTTATAGATGAGAAAGCTGACTTTTTTAGAGGTTAAATGTCTTGCTCAACATCACGTGGGTCACAAGCAACAGAAACAGGACTAGAACCTAGGTTGTCTTCTCAGACAGTGTATGGCCCAGGGTACCATGTCCTCTAGAAAGAATATTAGGTTAGAAAGAGGAACAACATGCAAATCAACCTCAGAGGTAGTTACAGGTTGTGATTCCCAAATTATCATTGTGAAACATGGTGTTTATTAAAAATTCATATTCCTGAGGCCTATCACAGATTGCTGAATTGAATCTTTGAGGTTATTGTAACAGTTTGCAAAGCCATTGCAGCATGTGTACTTATAGGCATAATCAAGTTTTATTTATCTTTTAAAAATTTATTTTTCAATTACAGATGACATACAATATTATATTAATTTCAGGTGTACAACATAATGATTAGACATTTATATTTCTTACAAAGATCACTGTGATAAATCTAGTACCCATATGACACGATACACAGTTATTATATACTCGAGTCCCAGTGCACAAAATTTCGTGCACTGGGGGGTGGGGGAGGGGGTCCCTAAGCCTGGCCTGTGCCCTCTCTCAGTCCTGGACCGCTCGGGGGATGCCCAACTGCCGGCTTAAACCTGGGTAGCGGGCCTAAGCTGGCAGTCGGACATCCCTCTCGCAGTTTGGCACCCCTCGCTCCTTACCACCTGCCTGCTCACTGCTCCTTACCACTCGGTTCACTGCTCCTTAGCACTGCTGTGGAGGCAGGAGAGGCTCCTGGCTGAGCAGCGCTTCTGGCTGAGCAGCGCTCCCCCTGTGGGAGTGCACTGACCACCAGGGGGCAGCTCCTGTGTTGAGCGTCATAGTGACCAGTTGTTCTGCCATTTGGTCGATTTGCATATTAGGCTTTTATTATATAGGATTATTGACTGTATTCCCCATGCTCTACTTTTCATCCCCATGATCCTATCTAATAAAATAGAAACATGGTAATTGGCATACGACCGCTACCCTTCCCATTGGCTAATCAGGGCAATATGCAAATTAACTGTCAGCCAAGATGGCGGCCGGCAGCCAGACAGCTTGAAACTAACATGAGGCTTGCTTGCTTCAGTGACGGAGGACTCCAACGTTCCCCGCCTGCCTTGCCGGCCTCTGAGCTGCAAGCAACTATGTAACAAACATAGAAGCTAAACAAAACCCCAGAAACCTGCTGGGCTTCAGCCAGCAGGATCGCAACATTGTAAGCAAAGGCCAGAAACCTACTTTCAGCAGCGGAGGCCTAAGAGCTGGAGCCAAGCCTCAGCCAGTTATAAAATACACAGAAAAGTGTATTTTAGGAAAAATTTTAGAAAAAAAGGAGCCGTTGGGAGCTTCAGTCACCCCCAGCCTGAAAACAGCCCTCAGCTCCTCACCCAGACTGGCCAGGCACCCCAGTGGGGACCCCCACCCTGAAGGGTGTGTGACCAGCTGCAAACAGCCATCATCCCCTCACCCAGGCTGGCCAGGCACCCCAGTGGGGACCCCCACCCTGAAGGATGTGTGACCAGCTGCAAACAGCCATCATCCCCTCACCCAGGCTGGCCAGGCACCCCAGTGGGGACCCCCACCCTGATCCAGGACACCCTTCAGGGCAAACCAGCCAGCACCCACCCATGCACCAGGCCTCTACCCTATATAGTAAAAGGGTAATATGCCTCCCAGCACCAGGATCAGCGGAGCCGCGAGGCCTACCGGCACTGGGATCAGCATGACAGGGGGCAGCGCCCAAACCCCCTGATCGCCCTGCGGCTCTGTGTGTGACAGGGTGCAGCGCCCCGACCCCCTGATCGGCCCTGCTCTGTGGGTGACAGGGTGCAGTGCCCCAACCCCCCCTCCCCCCACAGGCCCTGCTCTGCGTGTGACGGGGTAGATCCATAACCTCCCCATCGGCCCTGCCCTGAGTGTGAGAGTGGCGGCGCCCCAACCCCCTGATGGGCCCTGCTCTGTGTGTGACAGGGGTCTGCGCCCCACCCCCCTGATTGGCCCTGCTCTGTGCGTGACAGGGGGAAATGCCCCAACCCCCTGATTGGCCCTGCTCTGTGCATGACAGGGGGTGGCACCGCAACCTCCCCATCGACCCTGCCTTGAGTGTGACAGGGGGCGGTGCCCCAACCCCCCAATCAGCCCTACCCTGACTGTAACTGAGGGTGGAATCACAATCTCCCAATCGCCCTGCTCTGTGTATGACAGGGCGGCGCCCCAACTCCCCAATCGGCCCTGCTCTGAGCCCGACCAGGGGCTGCACCTAGGGATTGGGCCTGCCCTCTGCCACCTGGGAGCAGGCCTAAGCCAGCAGGTCGTTATCTCCCGAGGGGTCCCAGACTGCGAGAGGGCACAGGCCGGGCTGAGGGGCCCCCCTCCCCCCGAGTGCACAAATTTTTGTGCACTGGGTCTCTAGTTATTTTATAACTGGCAATTTGTACTTTTTAATCCCTTCACGTTTTTAACTGCCCCCCCCCCCCGAAAAAAAAAATCTGGCAAACATAAACATGTTCTTTGTATGTATGAGTTTAAGTGTTATTTATCTTTGGAATTCCCTTTGCCCTGGCAAATTGATCATGGGACTAAATGAATGAAGGAATGAACAAGTGAATGAATGAATGAATGAATGAATGAATGAATGAATGAATGAGTGAATGAGTGAATGAGGGGATGCACTGTTACTGGGAGGGATGCTGCTGGAACCGGTGGAGATGGAGAGGCAGGTAGAAGTGATAGTGTGATTATGAAGGACTGCAGTGCCACCTGTGGCAGGTCGGCTGAGGCGTCAGGGCTCACTGGGCTGTGACCAAGAATTCTGACCAGGGCGTGATTTTCCTCCTTTCAAGTGTTCCTCTGCCTAAATTAGAGGAGGTCTTTAGCATCACAATTTTAATGATAAAAAAAAAAGTTTTAAAAAATTTCAACCTTACTAATTAGCACGTTTTATTTGGCCCAAATGAGATTCCCTGAAAGTGTGATTTGGAAAAAAAAAAATCTGTGGGGGAGGTGGAGGCGCTCTGGCTGCATTGTTTTCTACGTTGGTTTCCTGGTGCCCTGGGCGCTGCCTCGGACTCCTTACACTTTCACTCGTTCACTCACCTTCGTGTGTCCAGTGCACCTTTTTGACTCCCTGCTGTGTACTTGGCACCATCCTAAGCATCGAGGAGTCAAAGGTGACCAAGGCAGCGTGAGTGTAGTTAGAGGGAAAGCGGGCTGTGTTGTTCTGTAATCCATGCATGTGCAGAGCTGCGTCAGCAGTGGGGAGCCGGAGCCGGAGCCGGAGCTGGGGCCCGGACCTCCTGCAGGAGCTGCTGGAGCTACCTGCCCTGGGAGGTGGCCACTTCGTGCTAATAAACCCTTCAAAGCAGGGAAGGGTTGTTTAACAAAAAGAAGGCTGTCTTGGGGCCAAGTGGTCAATACAAGTTCAACAGGTAAAATGCTGCCCTCTGCTGGAGAGCCACAGAAATGCAGAGTTCAGAGTGTTTAGGTCTTAGAACCCATAGGCCATCCCATAGGCCATCGTCTCCTGTGAGAGACCTGGAGTAGGTGTGTAAAAGCCCCGGACTGGAGTCCACGGTTGTTATCTGAACTCCGTCTCTGCCACCTTCCACCTCTAGGGCAGGGCCCGTAACCCCTCTGTGCTGCTTTTCCTTGTTGGTGAAATGGGTAACAGTACAAATGAATTATTGCATGTGAGGAATGTTAATGCAGTGCTGGACAGTGAGCACTAGGGGAGTTATTTATGTTAAAGGATGTCTGCACTGAAACCTGGAAATGAGGTCTGAGCCCCCTGAGTGACCCAGGGGATCCCCTGAGAGCTCGGCACGCCAGCCAGCCCACGGTGGTCTGGACTTCCCGGCCGAGTTCACGGAAACGTTGCTTTCTCTGCTTCAGTCTCCCTCGAGAATGTCTTGCTGGACGTGAAGGAGCTGCAGAGGGGCATGGACCTGACCAAGCGGGAGTACACCATGCACGACCACAACACGCTGCTGAAGGACTTCATCCTCAGCAACGAGGGGAGGCTGAAGAAGCTGCAGGACGACGCCAAGATCGCGCAGGTCGGTACCTGCGCCCTCGACCCCACAAAGAAGTGGTGGGGTCCCTCAAGGCCACCTGGGGAGCTGGCCCCGGACTTTAGGAGAAATTGCCCTCTGTCTGCTGAGGGTGGAATTCTTATGTAGCTCATGGTTATTGGGGAGGGAATGTCTTTTCAAATATTGTACCTGGAAGGGCTCCTGTTCCTGTTCGTTGACCTCTCGAATCTAGGGTTTCATACTCTTGGGTAGAGGCCCCCCCCCTTCCTCTCCTCATCCCCTGCCAGGCTTCCTGTATGTGAGTCCTGTGTTCAGGTCCGCCCACACGTGTCAGGCTGTGCTCAGCAAAGCAGTGTCCCCAGTGCGTTGGGTTTCTGTAGGCCTCTGGCCTTGAAATCTTACACACACTGGGCAGGCAGTCTGCACATGTGAGAAACAGCCAGAGGACTGCATGCGTCACAAAAGGGAGAGCAGAGCATTGCGGGAACTCTGCAGGTGGACAGGGTTGATGGCTCCCGTTTGAGGCTGGCCGCCTTGGGTCCCGGAAGACTCAAGCAGACCTGGAGCGTCCTGATGTGTTTGAGTGACTTCTAAGATCCCGTTGGTTTTAAGTTCTGCCATGGCCTTAGGAAGCTCTTGAGAAGAATAGAATATTTGTGTGTATGGTGGTGTGTAGGTGTGTGTGTGTGTAGGTGTGTGTGTGTGTGTGTGTGTGTGTGTATGGTAGTGTGTAGGTGTGTGTGTGGAGGTGTGTGTGTGTGTGTGGAGGTTGTGTGTGTGGAGGTGTGTGTGTGTGTGTGTGGAGGTGTGTGTGTGTGTGGAGGTGTGTGTGTGTGGAGGTGTGTGTGTGTGTGTGTGTGTGTGTAGAGGTGTGTGTGTGTGGAGGTGTGTGTGTGTGTGTGTGTGGAGGTGTGTGTATGGAGATGTGTGTGTGTGTGTGGAGGTGTGTGTGTATGGAGGTGTGTGTGTGTGTTGGAGGTGTGTGTGTGTGTGTGTGTGTGGAGGTGTGTGTGTGTGTGTGTGTGTGTGTGTGGAGGTGTGTGTGTGTGTATGGAGGTGTGTGTGTGTGTGTGTGTGTGTGTGGAGGTGTGTGTGTGTGGAGGTGTGTGTGTGTGGAGGTGTGTGTGTGTGTGTGTGTGTGTGGAAGGGGCAGGTTCCCAGAGATGGATCCAGTGGGCCCTGCTCACTCCGGCTGCCTCTGACCAGCAGGGGAGGAAACAGGGGCTGCTGGGGCAGGTGGGAGCACAGGGACGGACGGGGAGCAGCGGGAGCCGCTGTCATCACCCTGCTTCGCAGCAGCTCTTTATCCGAGCCTCACGCTCAGTTGCTGGGGCAGATGGAGTGAAGGGAAGTTTGCTTTTCCGCAGGACGCCTTTGATGATGTGGTGAAGTATTTTGGAGAAAACCCCAAGACGACGCCGCCCTCTGTCTTCTTCCCTGTGTTTGTCCGGTTTGTGAAGGCCTACAAGGTAACTGGAGCAGGTGTCCTCCCGGCCTGCCCGGCCTTGTGTCCCAGGCGGGTGCCCTCCAGAGCCGCCCTGGTCTCAGCGGCTGTTTGGGTGCAGGCTCTGGCTGGGGAGGCCCCTCAGGCTCCCTGTGTCCCCCAGGCAGCCAGACTCAGCCTGAAAACACAGCCACGGCTGCTCCTTGGGGCAAGCGAGATGCTCCACCACCGTGGCTGCCTTGTTGACCTTTCACGCTCACAGGCATGTTAAAGGGCTTAGAAAACCCAGGCCCCCCCCAGGGGACCGAGCCCTGGCCTGTGGCCAAGGTCAGGAATCGCCTGCCCGTGGGTCCTGCCCAGCTTCCGGCGTCCAGACCAGCGTTTCTCTGTGTGCTGAGGGATGGCGCCCGGGAAGGCGGTGCTCTGCTTCTTCATGTGGACGAGCAGTGGCCGGCCCTTTAAATGGGAGGCTCTCTTGGACCGAACCCAGGCTCTAGTCTTGAAAAGCCTATGACCCAAAGGGGCCTGTGTCAGGAGAATTTGTTCCTGGAGCTAGAGTGACAAGGAGGGCGTTAGGGGGTTGTAGTGCCGCGGGAGACCTGCGTCCGTGTTCTCCAGGCTGGTCTGCGTATACATACCCTTGGTAGTGTTGGCGGAGGCAGGAGGGAGTGTGGCTGTGAAGGGAGGGGGACCTGTCAGGGTTATCTACATTTCTGAGAAATATCCTATTGGAAGTAGTAGGTCGCTTCCGCAGCCCAAGAGGCTGCTGGCTTTGGAGAACCATCCCGGGGCCTTTTACCGAGACTCAGAAGATCACACTGTAGGGATCTCTTCTCAGCGTGGCCTCGTGTAGCGGTGACATCACGAGCTGTGTGCAGATGGAGAATGCCCTTGGGAGTGAGGATGACCCAAGCCCAGCACTAAGTCCTTGTGCAGGCCGCAGAGCCACGCGCCCTGAGAAGGTCGCTGTCACCGGCTGCTGACTGGTGCCGGGGCCAGGTGGCTCCCCTCATGTTCTGGGGCCACCATTTTTCTTACAGAAGAAGTTATAAGCCTAAGGTCTAAAGAGAAAATACATGCTCTTATTAAATCGTGTAATACAAGCTGGGAAGTAGCTCTGGTTGGTCTCGAAGCGTGATGCTTCCGCAGGGACACGTGTTGAGCAGAGGAAAAGGAGAAGCTGCTCTTGGTGGGGGGTGCCACAGGCCATGCCTGTCGGGGTGCCCCATCCACATCACTTCGCCCTGGGGCCCTGTCAGCTGGCACCATGGGACACTCATCAGGCAGTGACGTCACAGGATGTGTTACCTGCCCTGGATGTCGCATAACAACCTGCCAGCCTGACCCAGACCCGGGTGTTGTGCGTGGAGAGTGGGGTTGTAGGTTGTCATCCCTCCTTTCCCTTCTCAAGTTCCATCAACATGAAACTTAAGAGGCATCAAGCCCTAGCTGGTTTGGCTCGGAGGATAGAGCGTCGGCCTGCAGACTGAAGGGTCCCGGGTTCGATTCCGGTCAAGGGCACATGCCTGGGTTGCAGGTTCGATCCCCAGTAGGGGGCATGCAAGAGGCAGCCAGTCAATGATTCTCTGTCATCATGGATGTTCCTATCTCCCTTTCCCTTCCTCTTTGAAATCAGTAATATATATATATATATATATATATATATATATATATATATATATATATATATATTCTTAAAAAAAAGAGGCATCAAATGTAAACTTTCCTCTGATACCAGCTGGATTGGAGGAAGTGTGTGTATCTGTGAGCTGACACTCAGCCTCAGTTAGATGACTTAACCAGTTCCCAGCTGTTAGAAGTCTCGTTAGGGAGGCTGACTTCAGAAGAGAGGATGCGGGAGGGCTGAGCTGACATGAGCCTGTTTTATTTCCTGTCCTAAATCGATCGGACTGGTGACTCTGCCTCCCTTGGGAAGGAGCGAGCTGTGGGCAGAACCTAAGAGTGTCACTGGGTGAGGCCCCTGGAGGAGACGCAAGGAAAGGTCTCCCCCTGACAGTGGGATCCAGAAAGGACTCTGAATGGGGTAAATTTGAGCTACTCGATTTTGAAGAGGTGTCATAGAGACACAGTGAAACCCCAGGCCCGTGTTACATACAGGCACCAAATGTAGATCTGACCCTTCTTCCACTTACTCTAATTCCTGGCTCACCGAGGATTCTCTCAGAATGACCTTTTAGACTCTTGACTGCTGTCGTTTCCACTGACGTGTCTTTGATTCTTTTGACTTGACCCAGCAAGCGGAGGAGGAGAACGAGCTGAGGAAGAAGCAGGAACAGGCGCTCATGGAGAAGCTCCTGGAGCAGGAAGCTCTGCTGGAGCAGCAGGACCCAAAGGTGAGGGTGCCCGGCCCTGCCCTGGAGGCTCCTGGGGGCGAGCAGGAGAGACGGGCAGCAAGCCGGCTTGCCCAGGACCCTTGCCGTTTCCTCCTAGGGCCCCACAACTCGGCAACTGGACATTTGCTCATTCATTACTTTGTTCAGCAAAAACTTGAATGAGGCTAAGAGCATGTTTGCGTGGCATTCCTGTTTACAGAGATCTGGAACGCAGAGCTTAGCTCGTATACACTACAGAGAGGCCGTGTCGGATGATTGCACTGCTTGTGTCCAGGGAAGGCTTCGTGGGGATGCCACTGGTGCTGGCCTTGCTGCCTGCAGGGCTTTGCCAGGAATAATGGGGTGGGGGGTATTCCGTGAAGGGGAGCATCGTAGGTGAAGATCATAAAAGGCCGCAGGTCAAAGTGTTCTTCACCTTGATCCTCTGCAGCCAAGTTTAAGAAGTCAGTGGTTCTCACCATAGGACCCAACCTTCCCATTGCCGCCGGCTGGACTTTTGTGTTCCTCAGTGAGTTTGTTTTCTTCCCAGAAGCTTTCTGTGTTCCTTGGGTTGAGCACAAATTGGGCTGGTGCTGCTTGTGTTTGGTGGAGGCTCAGACACATTTTGGATTTTCTCCAACCTCCAATGGGTGCTGATCCCACTAATCTCTGCCTTGCTTCTTTCTTCTCAGTCTCCTTCTCACAAATCAAAGAGGCAGCAGCAAGAATTAATTGCGGAATTAAGAAGGCGGCAAGTTAAAGATAACAGACATGTGTACGAAGGGAAGGATGGTGCCATTGAAGATATCATCACAGGTAAAGGGCACTTCCTCGTGGTGGCCCGTGGAGATCCCGCTGGCCTCACCGTGCCGGCCGCTTGCAGGTTTCGCTGCTGCTTGTCCAGGGTTTCCAGTTCTTCAGTGACTTTAATCAGACCCAGAATTGTGCAGAGACTCTGCTAGTGTTTGAAGTATATTATAGTAGCCCGTGTACTGCCTGTCAGAGAAGCCCACAAGCTCTCTGGAAAATCTCATTTCTCAGTATCATTGGGGGTTAATCTCATTTCTCAATATCATCGGAACCCTTTAGATTTCACCAGGGCTCCTTCTCCTAACGGTTTTCCATTGTCCTTCATGTGTCCCGTGCTCCGTTTCCTTCCTTCCCTGATGGATAAAGGCTATGGCAAGACCCATTCGGGGTCTGTCCTAACACTACCCACAGCCACTGCAGATGTCTCCAACTTGCTCTGTAACAGCCTCTCCACTCCTTCCAGGGAACTGAAGACAAGCGTGAATCCGGGGCTGGTGCTTCCATTCAGAAGGGCCAGTGGGCTGGAAGCCCAGGGCTGGGGAAAGGCTCCTTGTCAGCCAAGAACCCAGCTTGGTTCTTGCTGATTAAGTGGTAGCCTAATGCTTTCTGCTGGAACCAATTCTGTAGAGTTTCTGCCTTCCCTCTCAGCAGATCAGACAGCGATTTGGGCCACTGGCTTGTGGCCATGGCTGGAAGTGACGTCCCTTTCATGTCTGTTGCATATGGACCCTATTTATCAGCTTCCAAGATGCTTAAACTTTTTATTGTGAGAAATATTTTAAATATGAAAAAGTGTGGAGAATGTATGAGGAGTTCTCATGTACCCACCACCCATTTACAATTTTCAGCTCAGGGCCAGCCAGTCTTGTTACATGTCTGCTTCTACTTACTCCCCATCCCCAACCTCTGGGATTATTGTGAGGCAATTCCAGGACAAACAGTTTCATGTGGAAATATTTCAGTATGAACTTTCGAAAGATAAGGACTCTTTAATAAAGCAAACATGCCCATAGCACCATTACCAGACACCTCCTCAACTATTCCTTGATATAAAATATCTAGTCATTATTCACATTTCCCCAACTGTCCTAGTTTTTACAAACTCTTAAGACTTTTTTAATTCTTCCACTTTTGACGTCTCATTTCTTGTTAAAGCTTAGTCAGCTTTGTAAATAAGGTTCCCAAACTGCGGAAACCACAAATTTTTCCACCCACTCAGACCCAAGGCAATACAATCCTAAAACGGAAGTCAACAAGGAGTCCTTTGCCCAGACTTAAACGCAGAGGAAGTTCTGAGAGGATGGCGAAGGTGCCGTGTCCATACACGGTACAGACGTATTCTGTGCGTACCTGCCTGCCGGTACCTCAGGCTCCCCCTGCAGGGGTCTGTGGCTGCTCCCAGATAAAGCCCCTGTGGTTTAGCGTCTCTCCTGAGGGAGAAGCTCTGCTCTGAGCAGGACCAGGAATGGACCTCCTCGGGTAAACGCCTCTGGCCCTCAGTGCTGCCGGATTACCTTGTTACAGAGAAGCATCCAGCCTCGCACATTGAGAACTTGGGTTCCTTTTCATTAGTCTGTTCTCCATCTCAGTGACTCCTGGCTTGTAAACTGAGCAAAACGTATAGTTTTTATCCGCCTGACCTAATCATTGATCTGTCGTGGGAGGGGACTGTGCTTATCTGCCTATGGAGCATTCCTGACTGTCCTGGGGAGAGTTTCCATTTTGTAACCCATGACCCACCCCAGAGTGAGTAGCTTAGATTTGATGAGCTCACTTGGGTATGTTGCTGCTATCCCCCTTTCCTGTCCCCCCGCCCCCCCAGGTATGATTAACAAAGCACTAACTGTGTACTAATGCAATAGATCTTGGCTTCTTACTCTCTTCTGTTTGTCCTGTTTGGCTGTCGTTTTCGATGCAGTGCTGAAGACTGTGCCCTTTACTGCTCGCACCGCCAAGCGTGGCTCTCGGTTTTTCTGCGAACCTGTTCTCACTGAGGAATACCATTACTAAACTATTACTCTTTCTCACCTGATGCTCTGAAAAAGGTTGCTACAGATTTTTTTTTACCTCCTATCACCCTTGTATGTCTGTCTGTCCGGACCAGCATGGAACTGCCATCTCCATGTGTTGTGTCGTATGTCGTCTTCATGCTGCACGGTTTTGCATTTCAGCCGTAACTGCTTTCTCACTGCCACTCTCAATACTTCTGAATCCACAGACTGCTGTGACAGTCTGGGTATGCGTGAGTTGAATGAATAGAATTGCTTGCAGAAATTTTCAGAAAAGTAGTAAATAGAGCACTTCTTTGAGAATCAGGATTGGGTCCCACTAGGTTGCTTACAAGATTTTTGGACTAATATATTTGAACAAAAACTAATCGTCATTAATAGTAATAGCTACTATACCTAACATTTATTGAGCGCGCACTGTGTTCTAACAGGTTTACAGATATCAAACCAGCCTTTATTTTGTATTCGTTTCCCATGCTTTGATTGTATACAGCAAGCATGTCAAACTCAAAGGCTAACCACAGGCCAAATAAACGAGGCATGCGGCCCGCGGCGAATTTGACATGCTTGGTATATAGGCACTCAGAATGCAAAGTACTCTAACTTGCAAAATGATTTTCAGAAGGAACTGTGAACTATGCACAGCTGTAAACTGGGCCCTAAGGGTTTTATGCATGATAGTCATCATCCACAGTGTCACAGGGAACATGGTACAAGCTTAACCCAGAGAGGCCTTTGACCTAGAAGCCTGTATAAGCTGACATAAGGCAATCCATAGCTTTATACCCACCCCTCCTCCAAGTTCAGTAATCAGCAGTTCCGTGTTGCAGTAAAGCTGTGAGGCAGGAGGTGAAAACCAAGGCTCAGGAGCCCCTCACTGTCTCATCTTGTTCATGCGACTTTACTATGTTCCATGTCAAACCAGGGCATTTCTTCTGTGATGAGATTATATCTGGGCCTGCTTCTTTGGTCAGGATGGTGGCACCAGAAATAGCAATTACCTATCATCGGAAAATGCACTGAATTAAAAAAAGAGAAAGATAAAATATTCCCAAGAAGTCACGGCCTGGGCATAGATCCCGATGCCTGGATAAGGAACAAACTTCTCTGCGTGTCCGGTTGATTAGAGAAGAGACTAGGGTTACACACAGTCTCATCGGCCATTGCTGTGGTTGGACTCCCGTGCCGAGATTGACATGGAACTGCTGCGTGTTTATTTTGTGGCATGAACTCCTCTGTAATCACCTTATGTATGTTCCTCTGTCTCTGAAGATGTGAAAGGATGTGGTGTGTGGTTCCTGCTCTGAGTGTACTTACCCACCAGTGCTTATTAACAAGGCTAGAAACTGTTACCTCCTTGGCTATTGTTGACGGTCAGTGTTGCTGTTGGACTGTCTGTCATTCTGGAGCCAGACTTCAAAGCAGCTTGGATCTGGGTGGTCAGCGACCCGGATGGGAAGAACGCTCATCTTCTCCCGTTTTATCTAACAACCTCTTGTAGTGATGGCCTCCCACCCTCACCCTCTGTTGGCTGACATGCCCGGGAATGTGAAGCACTAAGTTGAATTGCTTTTCATTTTCATCCCATTTTTATTTAACCATCATTTTGTGTTTTTGTTTTTTTTTCTGTTTAGCTTTAAAGAAGAATAATATCACTAAATTTCCAAATGTTCACTCGAGGGTAAGGATTTCTTCTAGCACACCGGTGGTGGAGGATACACAGAGCTGGCAAGCATCACTTTTTACTTAGCTTCCTCCTCTCTCTGTATGCAGATCAGTAGTTTCAATCTATGGCCCAGGGTAATACTGGTGAGAGTCTACCAGGGAGGTCTTTGTACCTCACTATCAATGATGTGAGGCCAGGCCTCTCTGTTGGACTCTTTCTGGCTTGCTTCCGTATTCTCACATGATGGCTTGGGCAAGGGTTTTGCTGATTATTGATTGCTGTGGGTGGTAGGCTGTCCCTTACCCCTTCTTAGCCTTTGAGTTATTCAGTTAGCTCCATTTTTATCTGAAGAAATCGAGAGCCAGTCCTGGCCAGAGAACACGATCTGTAGCCTTTGGAGAAGGATTAGGATCTTTAAAATTAATTGCTTGGAGGGCTCAGGAATCAGAGGCTGGTCCCTGCGTGCCCTTAGCCAGAAGTGGGATTCTAGCCTTCCTACCACTCTGTGCCAGGAAGCAGTCTCCGGATGATCAGGGTATGCAAACATGTGCTTTGCTTGCACTTAGGAGTAGGGCAGGGTCACAAAGCCCAACAAGCCCAGAGCTGGTGAGCACTGTGCGGAAGGAGGGCACCATCTTGCACTCGGCTCCAGCTTGTGTTTGCCTGCTGAGAGTTTGGGCCCAGTATTGCCAGATCCTCCAGTTTTCCAACCGAAGTCAGAAACCTTGACTTTTATGTCAATTACCAGTTTAAGTATCAGGCAACTGTACTTAAAAATGTAAGTCAAGGTCAAACATCCTATTGTTTCTGTGTTTCCCCTTCTAAAGGTAGAATGTTTCCTAACAGAAATAAAAAGTACTAAATTAATAAAAGTGAAATGTATAAGCAAAACAAGGGGAAGTATGAAGCCTGCTTCATTTTTCCCTATATCCTGACTCCATTAAAAGGAAAGATGCTTCATACTTATTACTCATAAAATTCCTCTTGTTCATCCCACGTTATCCCTCCAGAGCAATGCCTGCTTGAACTAACATGCAATGAGGCATTTTTAAAATAGGCATTCCATTCCGCTATGCATTTGCAATACAAATTGGAGAATGCAGGAAGGCCCATATAACTTCTCCACTGTAATGAAAAACCAAAAATATTGGTGGCAGGAAAGAATGTTCAGGAATAGGATATTATTTTGATTGAATGATTACTTTTATTTAGTAGTTAAATTGAGCATTGTTTCTAATTCACAAAATAAAAAACTGACCCCAGCTAATAATAGAATTTAAAAACTGGAATCTGTGTCTGCGAACTAATATAGTTCTTCCTTGATTAAAATTGGGATAAGATAGGACAGGACAATCGGTTTTATTAGTTTTGCAGTTTAAATTCATTATTGTTTATATTTAGGTTTCCAGAAAGAAAGAAAGAAAGAAAGAAACACATAAGCCATAGCGATTTCCAGTTGAGGAAATGTTTCAAAGTAAGACTTCAGCTAGACCCTCTGGCCAGTGACAAAAGCAATCTCTTCCTCTATTCCCTAAAAGTACCAGAATCCCACCAGTATTACATCATGTTTTGACTGTAAATACAGAGGGCAAAGTTCATGTGTTTGGCTCAGATATTCTGTGGGTTTGCAGGGCCCATTAGCTGACTCTTCTACACAAGCTGCTTTGATTGGCTGCCAGCTGGCCTTGTCTTGCTTAGAAGCACAATATTAAAGGTTGCAATTCTCTCACTGATGCTCTCTTTACAGATCTTAGAAACCAACCATACAGACGAGCCGACGCGGTGAGGAGAAGTGTCAGGCGGCGCTTTGATGATCAGAACTTGCGTTCTGTTAATGGTGCCGAAATAACCCTGTGAACCTGAGACCTGACTGAATGAATAGTTTGTGCGTGAAAGAAGCTGTCCACATGAACTTTATGTACCGCCATTTAACTGCAGCCTTGAACATAGATGAAGTATTCTAAGGGCTCAGATTTAGCAAACATAGGAATTTTAAAATGATGGGCCCTCCTTTCAACCTTTGTTAACAAGTGCCTAAAAGTGGAAGTACCTGCTCAGATTAATCAAAGCAATAGGATTGGATTTGATTAGGTATCTTTTTACACCAGTATGTTACTCAATTTTTTAATCAAATTGTAAATTTCCTATTACATGTATTACCTGCCATTGTGAATGTCCCAGGATGGCCCACCCTGGTTTCCTACGAAGTTGTAAATAAGATGGATGCCTCTGTGGTGGGCTCCTTTGTTGAGATGTCTTTTAAGGAATTTTGTGTTTCAGTCATACTCACCAACTTTGTATTTTTAAGGGCTTGCAACATGGAAGGAAGAGGGAAAAGTCTCATGATAAACTTGTGTGCAAAACCAAGCCCTAGCAAAGTTCAGATAGATTGCAATTCCAGTAGCTCAGGAGGATACTCAGCGGTCTCCTTTCACAGTCTACTACCCTGTGCTAGTGTACCGTGCCCTTCCTGGGAGAGTCCCTGTATGAATGCAAGGATATGATGGCATACAAATGTTGCACAGTACTGTTCTTCAGCTAGGGGCAGCTTTGAAAAGATAATGCAATATATTTATTAATTAGCACTAAAATTAACATCTCAGTAATCAGTATTAGGATTTCTGAGGATCATTATGGGTCAAAACTGAGAAGAGAAATCAGTGCCTTGCTAGCCAGGAATAAGTTCACTAGTTCTATCAACAGTGCTCAAGATTACTTCTGCTGGCGGAGAAGTGTTAGTCACCCAGCCTTACTCTCCTCTGACAATCGGTTGGCTCCGAGCCCCCCGCCCCTCCACCCACCCACCCCCTCCTTCTTCCTTTTGTTAAGTCGAAGATATATTTGGCATCATATATCAAAGCGAAAAACTTTGTATTTCCCAGATTACTTTATGAGGAATTGAATATTCATGTTGGGATAAAGCTTAAATGAGATATAATGGGACTAAATGGCCAATTAAGCCACTGTTACTTTTCCTTCCTCTGGCAGGGCACTCGATCCATTCCAAAGTCAAAAACTGGACTGAAGCTAATTTGTACTTTTCATAATATACATTCTGCTTCTGGCTTACCTTCTTGGTACATCACATCAGTATATTAATTGTAAAGTTTATTGTATAGTATTTAACCACTGAATTTCTTATTTTATGTTGTGCTCATGTGAACTCCTTGGTGAAGGTCCAATTTTCTTTGGATAATGTGTAGTTATATATGACCTCTTTTTAAATGTACAGATATTTTGCTATAAAATTGGTGCAGTTTTTTATGGTTTTTACACTTAATTCCCACCTAAGCCTCTGGGTAATATTGTAAATATTGTTTAAAAATGCATCGGCCTATGCTATACAATCTGAATGTTATTTTAACTTATAGTTTTTTTAATATATATATTTAACTACAAGGACAGTTTAGAGATCAGTTATCACATTTCACTTTAGCACACCTATTTACAGAAAGATTGCTTTTAAACAGCCACTTGCCAGCAAATTTTCATAAATGTGTACTTCAAAAAGAACATGCCAAGATTTTGTTTTTCTGTTGACCCAACTTTAATTTTGACAATACCATGAGACACACAATACAAATTGGTCCTTTACCACAAGCAGCTGGTTCCCAAAGCTCAATGCTGACGAGCACATTAAAATCACTACTATTTATTAATCTCCAAGTAGACAATAATGTTGGCATGTTCTTTTCTGTTTGTCTATTAATAGGCCTGCTTCTTAGCAATATTAGAAATGTTTTATAAAAGCAGTTCATGTTACTTTTCTGGTCTTTTCATGGCATATGAGCAAATAAACTATTTACACCACTACCCTGTAACATGTCGTCATCTTTCAATGGTATACTTTAGGGGTTTTGCCAGTTATCTTCTAGAAAAGGTATGTCTTGTTGCTTAAACTCCGAATCTAAATGTATTCGGTAAATTTAGTAAAATCCCTTCCTGTACACTCTTGAGCACTTGCTGTACGGGACAAAGTAACCACTTAGATTTGGGAAGTGAGGGATACAGTTCCCAAATCATATTTATTCTTTTCAGTTATCATTGTAAAGTTTAATTTATTGTTTTTAGCATATTCTTCTTAGAAAAGCAAGGAAATGTAGTATTTCAGGAAACTCTGTAAGTGGCTTGAAAATACTTTAGAGGGCTGTAAATTAATCATTTAAGAAATTGTTGTTATATTAAGTCTTTGTTCCCAACTCAGTGCCCTTTCTCTTGTACCAATATAGCTGAAACCTCACTTTAAAACGGGGACGGGGAAGTTCAAGTCTGCAATTAGGCTCTGCAGTTTGTTTTGTTGCAGGGCAAAGTGCTTCATGGTAAAAGAAATAAAGTCAGTATTGCACAAATTCAGGTCTTCAAACCCAAACTTCAGCAGTAAGTCAAATGAGGCCAGATAGGGCTAGGTTTAAGGGCACCGATGCACCAGTAGCATCCATTTTTTAAGGTGTTTACCAATGACCCAGAACTAAATCCCCTAGTTCCCACTCTCAAATTGCTAAACTCTTAAGTCCTAATCCATTAAATTCACTGCAGTGAGTGTTCAGTGACCCTGCTGACTCAGCAGTGCTCTGCAAAGCTGGGGGGTGACATGTACCATGGGATCTGCTGGGTCAGCACAGAATTTTACAGAACTACCTACTTGGGTACTGAAAATCATGCTTTTATAATATTGGATTTATAATTCACACATGTATTGATTTTAATATTTGATAACTCTTCTTAGCCTTATACTTATTTCCTAAATTATATCAGAAATGCCTGAAAAGATGGATCTACTATCATCCCAGTTCATAAAAAAGGATTAATATATTAGCTTCCCATTTCTTTTAAACCTAATATCCCATCTATTTCCAAGAAAAAATTTGAAGCAAAAACAAATGCATTATGAAATATTAATATACTTTCTTTGATCTTTTTACAGAGAAAAGCAGGTATTACACTGAGAAAACAGAATGTGGGCATCTAGCATCTCACAGCACAGAACTGCTGCATGAGGGGTGCTTAAAGGTAAAAGTTGACACAAAAACAACTTACTTAGTAAAAGATGTCATTGTTTTCTAATAAATTATATTTATTTACAAAAGGTCTAATTTATATAACTGAAATTCTTTACATCAGAACAATATAGAAACAGAAAACCTGATAATTACAAACACAGAACATAGAAACCTTGTTCCCCTATTACTCACCTTTCAGAACAAGTCTTCGGTTTAGTTGTAGAGGTAAGCAAAAGACCAATACCTACCAAAAAGTTTGCAGGCATAACCAAAGGAAAAGATGTTTATAAATAGCACATTTAGATACCCCAAGGAACAGCATAAAAGGGCATCAAGAAATGGCTTAATTTTAAAAAAATAAAAAGAAGTGGCTTAGTCTGAATCTGATCTGATTAGGCAGTCATTCTGTTTCACAGTCTATGATCGAAAATGGGTGGGGGGAGCTAGCTGCCCTGAAATGCAAACATCAACCTTACACCTAGCGCAAATGCCATTAAATTAAGTCAGTTATCAATCACTAACAGTGAGATGTCTTTGAACTAGATCCTGCTGAGTCACAAAAGCAGTTTTTATATAGCAAGTTTAAAAAGATTGCAGTTAAGGAATTTAGGTCAGGTAGATAAGTGAAATAAAATGGAGGGCTGGGGGAATGTGAGAGTAACGGGAGCAAAATCTTCTCACTTCCTACCTCACCATTAAGTCAGCTCCAATAACACTGAATAACTGTCATGTCACCATTATTCACTCCTTTGTCAAAAATAGCCTGAAAATATTAGTTCTCAGCTTGTAATTTAAATGGGAAGTTTGCTATTGTATCTCTTAGGGTTTTAAAGACCAAGTGATCTAGCTAAATGTTAATTCTTCAAATAAATTATACTTTTGAACTTCTATTATATAACATTAACTTATAAATAATTACAAAGGCAAGTTTCAAATCATTACAGGGGAAGATTTCTTTACTCAAAAATCACATGGAAGCTCTATGTTCTGACAAGCTTTTGAACTTTTCTGAAGTAATGGTTAAAGTACAGTCACTAAAACTCATGTTCAGTGCACTTTAGTTGTGTATGTGGCTTTAGTCATGGGTTAGTGTGGTTTATTGCAAAGATGCTTTTTCAAGCCCTTTAATACAGATGGTAGGTACCATGTATGCTGGCTGAGTACATCTGTCAACTAATATGTTACATTCATTCAATAGATGCCTACTATGTGCCAGGCACTGTGCTAACCAACAGAATACAGCAGTGAATGAAACTTACATAGGAACTAGACCACCCCTGAAGTCAAAACAATTGAAAACTTAAGAGCAAGGTAAGCATTAAATAAGGGAAGTAAGAATTACTAGATTGGTATTCAAAACCATAGAATGAGATAAGCCTATTGTTACAAGCCTATTCCAACAGTTCCATGAAAATCATTCCTGATGTTACTTTGTTTCCTTTATGTGAAATCAATGCAGTTTTACCTAGAGAATGTAAAAGAATTAAAATCTACGTCATACTGAGAGAGATACATCCCTAAGGGAAAAGTCTCAAATTTAAGATATTAGGAATTAATGTGCTTTGCCTCATTTTGCTTTTAGAAATGTTTTAGTTATTTACTTTTATAAATCACACAATAATACTTAAATATCCTATAGACTTTAAAAACAGCATTCATTACTCTTCTCTGGGTACTATTTGATTAGAAACCATTCTCCTAAATACATCTAGGTTAAAAAAAAATCTTCATATAAAAGGGGCTCCCTCTTTTTTGATGCAAAAATTAAAGTGGCTACCTAGTCAACACTCAATTGACCATACCAGAAGCATCTAAGGCTAATGCTTCTTACAAAGCCCTTTGGTAACCAGATGAAAACTGGACCTTCTTTCCAGAAAAAATGTACACAAATGTTTCAGGAGATTTTAGTCTCTTCACTATGAATTAAGACTGCCTTACTCTATCTAGGCCAGAGGGAAGAACGTCCGGCCCGAAGGCCTCATAACGCCTATGAAATCATTTGGTCTGGCCCTGCCAAGGCATTAGGGGTGAGCTAATTAAATGTTTGGTCAAATATAGCAGGCTAATTTTTAAGTTGATAATTTTGTATGGCCCTCAAATGATGTTATAAATATTCAAATGTCCTTGGCAGGAAAAAGGTTCCCCACCCATGATGTCTAGGCCAATGGTCGGCAAACTCATTAGTCAGCAGAGCCAAATATCAACAGTACAACGATTGAAATTTCTTCAGAGAGCCAAATTTTTTAACCTTAAACTATATAGGTAGGTACATTGTTATTAACTTAATTAGGGTACTCCTAAGGCTTAGGAAGAGCCACACTCAAGGGACCAAAGAGCCGCATGTGGCTTGCAAGCCGCAGTTTGCCGACCACGGATCTAGGCCAATCCTTTTCATTTTATAGTATTATGGGGTCCAATTAGCAAAGTTATAACATTTTGATCATTTTCAGGTTTACTGGGAGGGATAAAAAGTATTTTTGTTGAAAAACATGAATAACCTATAGGCTGAAGCTACTTTTGGGTAATAAAAAAAAAATCATCACTATGTTTAAAAAAAAAAGTGGGACTTTTATTTGAAAATAATTTAAAAACGCTTGGGAAAAGTACAATGAATTCTTCATCCTTGATTGATTCAATTAACTTTTCACATAAATTCAATTTTCCCACATAGGGATTATAGAGTGGGAGAAAATAAAAACATCAAGTATTTGAAGTTCCTATTTTGACTATTATATTAAATGTATTAGTGAATTTAATCCAATAATTCATTAATATTGAGGGAAGATGAACCCTCAACATTTGCCTTACTCTGAGAATTAAAAATATACATTCCCCTTATGTGAAAAGAAAAATGCTTTCCTGCTTGAACACATTTGTTCAAACCCTACTCAAACTGTTTCAACATCAAGTCTAATTGCAAGACATTTCAGCTTTTACAACCTATATCTTTAATCTAACTGGTTAAAAACATTCACAGAACTCTAGCTTTAACAAAATCTTCCCATCATCTGTGCTTTCAGACTGGACAATATCTTTCTAGCAACTAAATCTCTTTTGATGGGATAATCAAAGGGTAGTAAGACAAGGATTTTACTCACTTTAATAGCATCTTTTTAACAAGGATGTTGTATTTAGAGATGTAATTTGTTCACTAGTTTTGTTTTTAGGTTAAATAATTTTCATGGGTGAACTATTGGGAAACGTGAATTTGTATTGTCTTATAGGGATTTGAAGTTGTGACAGACAGAAGTGCAGAAATTTATTTTGAGGATATGCTAAAACACATCAATAGCTTTTTATTTAAATAGAAAAATCAAAACTTTAAAGTTGTACTTAAAAATCATTCATAGAATTAAAACATTTTACAGATTCTAAATTCTCTTGTGAAACATCACTAGTATTTCTGCCAATATCATATGCTTATATTAAAGATCCTACCACTTCCTGTCAAGTGTTAGACATAATGTCAAGTGTTAGGCATGATTGGCAATATTAACTATCATTAAAATGGGACCTCTGAAAATTAAGTATAGGTGAATCCCTGATTAATAAGTAAGTTATGTTTTGGTTCTAATATGCAAAAGGAGACTCAAGCAAGCAACTTGGTTACTTCCCATTTTCTAAAAATAATGGTCCTCATTTTCTACAAAGTCATGTCGTATTTCACAGCAGAAAAATGTCTTGGCAGGGAGAAGTTTAGAAACAACACCCTCTTCCCCTTATTTTTGAAGCATTCAACAGTGAACAGATTTAACTAAAATAGGGAGCAGAGATGGGAGTCATCCTGATTAGTCCCACTTTTCAAATTCACTAGGATGATAAAGAAAAAAAAATAAAATGAACCTTTTGTTCTTTTAAATCCCAACATGAAATAGGATCAACCGATCCTAAGATAATACCAAAGACTATATGCTAAAATTTACTATTAAAAAAATAAAAATAAAAATCCAGCACTAAAGAAATATAGTATAAATTACATTACCAACCCTGGAAAGTTAGCAGGTATTCTAACTTTTTTTAAAATATATTTTTATTGATTTCAGAGAGGGAGAGACAGAAACATCAATGATGAGAATCATTGATCGGCTGCCTCCTGCATGCCCCCCACTGGGGAACAAGCCCAAAACCTGGGCATATGCCCTTGACTGGAATCAAACCCAGGACCCTTCAGTCCGCAGGCCAACATTCAATCCACTGAGCCAAACCAGCCAGGCAAAGTATTCTAACTTTAAACCACTGCCTCTCTAAAGTATCCCATAGCAATTTGTAGATCAAAAACAAATATAGGGGCCTTAAATGCACTGATTCTAATTTAAAAAGAAAGTGACTTAGCTGTGTGGGCAAGAGGAAGCAAAAATTTCAGGGATTTAGTTTATCTTTAAATTATACAATTTTTTTTAGAGCTGAACAGTTTACATAGAAATAAATACTAGTACACACTAGAAGAGAAGGTTTAATAATTGATAAAAATGTACAAAAATATTCAAATCAGAAATGCTTTAGAATGTGTATCATGAAGTCAATACTTCTCAGTGAGTAGGGAAGGTAAAAGACTTCCTCAATGAAAAAAGCAAGAGAAAGGTCCGATAAAAAAAAAAAAAGACAACTGTTAAAATGTTTAAGTCAACATTGATTTTTGTTTTAGACAAGGATATTGCATCTATCACTTAAAGTTGGTGGCACATTCTTTAGTAGGTCCTTAAGGCAATATATTTAAACTAATTTACAATTTGATTTAATGTTAATTTTTAAAACATCACCTCAAAATAATGCCCTCACAATAGCCTTTTTAAAATGTATTCAGATGTTGCATAAAAAATAATGGTGGCTTTATTATAGCAGTGCTCACTAGCACCACTATAGTTAAGGGTCTACCAGGTTTCCATTAAGAACACCTATTTGTGGGTTCACCATAAAAGATCAGATTAGTTTCAACCAGTTGGGTAGTGCACAAAAAAGCAATTTTATCAGTTGCTGGTGCTTTTTTTTGTACGACTAAGTATCAAAAAAGTTTCCTATCTTCAAAATCCAACTTCCATAAAGAAAATGCTATCACCTCAATGACTTAGACTTTAGAAGAAAGTAGAGACATCTGCAGTTATTGGTAAATTGCCACCTTTAATCCACCCTGCAGTGCCCTATGAAAGGGTCACAGGAAAACAGTTATGACCGTATGAAAATATGATTCTTAATACAGAATCAAAAGTTATTTTCAATTTCCTTTGCTTTTATAAAGTCCACAATAACAATACTTAAATGCACTTTTTTTTCCTGTGATATAATTAAAACCCAGTGTTATTTCAACTGAACTTAAAATAGAGTCCCTGGTCTGAATTAGACTTTAAATCATACTGTAAACATATATTTGGTATAATTTATTGATCATCATCCAGTTGCTCCAAAAGGGTCCTTCTGCGCTTTTCCAATTCTCCTTCACTCAGTTCACTGCCAGAAGTATCCCAATTACCCTGAAAAGACATAGAATACAATTACATTTCATGGTAGTACTCAAATAAGGTTAAGTAGTAATGAACTTTTGAAAAAGGAATTCAAAATGAATTCTCTTTCACAGAAACAGATACATCACATAGTTTAAAGACTTACTACCTCTTTCCAAGAGCCTATCAATGGGTTGATAACTAAGCATATATGTGCCTTGGTTATATTAGGGTAGGTCCTTAACTTAGAACGAGATTTTTACATGTTGTTTTTACTTAATATACAAGTAATATACAACATTAATATACAAGTTGGGAACAATGGTACATACATTTCTTTTCCTTTCTCTTACATAACTGATTATGAGATCATCCCATTTCCATTTAATGGAAGTCAGGGGTTCATTTCCTAGGCACTATATTCCTTACTAACTTTGCATATTCTAAGTTGCCCTAAGAGTGTTTTATATTACAAAAAAATACGCTTCACGCCAACATTCATGAGCAGCACAAGACTTAAGCTGAAGAAAATATTCAAAAAATAATAATGCATTATTTGTGAGAAATAATCTTTGAAAAGTGGATAGTTCACCTGTCTTCTTTCCCTTCAGCGATTTCGTTTAACCTACTGAAGGTTAAGGAAGAATAAATTGTTAAAAGCTGCTAATAGGTCTAGAGGAAACTTTCATTTTTCACCAAGGATGTGCATCAGATTCACCAGTGCAGTTTTTTGCAAAGCAAAAAAAACCCTCCACCCTATATAGCAAATTAATCAGAATATCCAGAGGGAGAGCCAGGCTTGTCTACAAAACTGAAACTCTCCACTGGTAAATCCGAAGCATTACCCTTGCTAAGCCCCTAGGATTCGTGGAAGGAATGGAAAGGATGAGAAGGTTTGTGTTATTGTGCTGTCATTCATATATATGTGTGCACACTCATATATGGGAAAATAAGGATTCATTTGATAGTAAAATATCAATTTTGGCTTGTAGTCCCTTCCTATCCATTTGCCCTCACACCTCTTTCTCAATGATTTCCAAAGGTTACTGGAATGCTACCTTTTGAAACCAGATTTACAAACGATGATAACTGAATATTTGGAGGAAGAACACTTAATTTGAGTCTTTTTATATTCCTTAAAAAATCAGGTATAAAATGTCCAGTGGCACTTCTTAGAATGCAAAGACAGAAGACCATATCCTCCTTTATTTTTTTACTTAAGTTCTCTTTTATTATTATTTTAAATCCTCACCCAAGAATATGCTAAGAAAAACAGATCAGTTGTTTTCTAAATGTGCCCTGGGGATCGAATCCAGAACCCAGATTAGGATTCAAACCAGCAACCTTTAGGTGCACAGGACAACACTCAACCAACCGAGTCACTCTGGCCAGGATTTATCTTCCTTTCTCAGTGAGTTAACAGAGCATTACATAGCCTTTAATTACTTATTTTTTTTAAGGAATGTAAAACTTATGACCACAACACTAGAAAACTATTCTTGTGTGAAAGTTAACTGAACTTTCATTGTTTTCTTTAAATGCTCTCATAGTTTAACCATTGTCTCCATTTCTGCATTTTGAAAATATAGGTATGAAATAATTCTAAGTACTTACAGAAGAATCCTTTCCAGTCTTTTTCTTAGGTGATTTGTGTTTTGATTCTGATCTTTGTCTAGTTCTGTCCTTTTCACTTTCCCGGTCTTTTTCTTTCTTATCCTTCTCTCGCTCAGCATCTGACTCTGGAGAGTCCTGTGTAAAAACCCACGTGTAACAGAGTATGTGTGCCCAGAGTGGTAAAATTTAAGTTGTTAAGCTCAAGGATTAAGGATAAGGATGAAGGCATACCTGATTGGAGTATATATTATGAAAATGTGTGCAGACTTTACATTTTACACAAACCCAATACAACATTATTTAGTTATGTAAGATGCTGTGATTAGCTCAATCACATATTAGGTTGATAGCTTGCCTAAACAAGCAGTCCTTCATTAGATATGCACAAATTCAAGTGAGCAGCATGAAAACAATCTCCTTCAACAGGTCTCTGGTAACACCCAGGCCCTAGTATTTTTAAAAAGCCTCCTAGGTTTACCTAAGATTAAATGGTTCTCAACAACAGCTGTAATATGTACACAGACTACAAAGACATGTCTTTCTCTAAGATTACTTTAAAAAATCAGACTGGGAATCTTAACATTGGTGTGTATATTTTATTTTTCCTCAAAGCTCACCAAAAGATCTTAATGGTAGATGAAGATCAACTGTAAAACTCTTGAACTTAGGGGCCCACCTAAACTGTGTTGGTCTGCACAGGACTAGACAGAAAAAGGCTCTACTGCCACTGAGGAAATTAAGGGTAAAAGCCTAATGTAAAAATGAAAAGCTTGCTTACAGATTTATGTCTCCTCTTCTTGCTTTTCTTCTTATGTTTTTTAGACTTCTTGTAACTTCTCTCTAAGCAACATGTAAAGGAAAAGGTGTCAGGATTTGACCACATCCAAGTGTCAATGATTTTAATCAAGTTAAAAGATATGCCTACCAGACTCTGCACTAGAAGAATGTTCTGAAGCAGAACGAGACTCTGATCGCTGTCTTTTTTTCTTTGTATGGCTGTCGTCGTCATCTGAATCTGACCCCTACACAATACAAATAATTTTATTCATAATGATGCTAAACAAATGTTTCAATACACTTACAATGCCATCTAATAAACTTCCTTACCGATCGAGAGCGGGAACGTTTCCTGTGGTGTTTTTTAGATTTTTTAGAATGTTTTTTGTTCTTTGAATGATGATGTTGACATTCATGCTACAGGGGTAAAAGAAATATTCAAAAGTTTACATTTACTTTGGACGGTACATCATAAAGAATTTTTAAAAGCTATTCGTTATAATTCAAATTATAATTAACCATCATGTAGATATCTAAACACAATAGTGTTAAAAAATATTAATAGCTTTTGTAGGAATCGTAGTGTATGGGTTAGTAGGGATAACTGTACACTCCAGAAAGGTATAATTTTCAGAACAGTTACACTACTTTCTGTTAAGACAATTAAATATACATCTGAAAATCTTGCTTAAATGTTGATTCTAATGCAGGATTTCTACTGATGGGGTCTGAGGTTCTGCATTTCACAAAAGCTCCCAGGTTAATAGAGATAATGCTAGTCTGAAACACTTTGAGTAGAAAAGATCTAGAGGCAGCTGGGAAACAACAGAGTACATGTGGGTATGTTAACAGAGCAAACTCTTGTCAACACTGATAGACATCAAGAACATTAAATACAATGAACCAGTCAACGTAAGTGACTTGCTATGTCCGAGGACTATACAACACTATAATGAATATGTGTCAGCTTTTAGCTTGCTGTAAAGTATCAGTCTGTCTCTGTAACTGGCAGCATAGCATGTCTGTTAAAAGTATTGACTCTTTAGTCAAACAGCCTGTGTTGGAATCCCTGAAAATTACTTTATTTCTCCTTGCCTCATTTTAATCCTCACACTATGAAGTTATAGGTGAGTAAATTAATATCTTTAGTATTTGTCTAACAATCAGAACAGCAATGGCCCATATAGGCATCAAATTATTATTTAATAATTATTGGTCAATTTAGCATATTTACTACATACAAGTACCTATCTGAAATACCCTTATTCAGCTAACAGAGTAATTTTATCAATACCCATTCTAACAAAACTTTTATCACTGTATTTAAAACCTCTCCCTGAGTTTTTAAAGACATCTAATAATATAGTATAATATTTGAAATATATGCTTGGATCTTATAAAACAGATAGAAAATAGTTTTTAAGTTTTCTTTGGGTTTACTAGTCAATTGATATGGCTGCTAAGTTTGTGAAACACTGTAAAAATATGAAACAAATAGTCTCCACAAACAAATCTTTACATTCCCATGCAAGCTATTTGTTTCACTTAAAAGCTACATTTGCATAAGAATGGTTTAATTTAAGAAACATACTTGTTATTCTGAATTCCTTAACTTTTATTTATAATTTTATATATAGTTTGTATTTCAGCCAGTTATGAAAATATTAAAATTACCTCAAGCACATGCATAAAATCTTTAAATATTCGTTTTCTTTCAGACTCTAGAGTTATGTCCTCAAATGCCGGCTCTTTTACAAATCTCTCCCGGATCTGAAAAATTTGCATATACAATAAATATATTAATACCAAGAAAATGATACCAATATGACTAAAAGGAAACAATAGAAGTGAAAACTGTGACAGCCCAGTCCCCTCCAAGTCTATTAAATTTTTTCCTTTACTCTAAAATCTATACCATTTTAAACAAATATTCCTAACTGCAGTCACAGCTGACTTTATCCTTTTAACCTAGCCTCAATATATGTAATATATTCTACAAATAACTTCAGCTTATTTTTGTGGCTACAAAATGAAAGGAACTAAAAAGTATTCTTATCTTCAATTATAAAGGAAACAGTTCATTAGGAAAAATTTACAAATATACATACATCTTCCCAGACAGCATCCAATTCTATAGGGGGAGCAGCTTGTTTCAACATACTCTTAAATGCAGATTCTTTTCGTTTCATCTTTCGAGCCTCCTCTTTTTCTCTTTCACGTTCACGGGCTTCTGCCTTTTCTAGTAACTTTTAGAAAATCATTTAATCAGTTACCATGGTACAATAATTTTTGTTAATTGAAATAACCCATTATTCTTAACTTAAGTATTCTCCCATCATTTATAAGGCAAGGTGCAATTTATAACACTGGTAATTTGAGCAAAGAAAAATTAACATCAGCTCATCACCTAAACACATTATTTTACCTTGCCCTGAAAGGCTAACTACTTTATGAAACCCTACTCATATTCTATTCTAGGAGCCTACAATTGAAGTACTTTTCCCCTAAATACATTAAAAACTGTACTATTAAACTTATTTATAAAAGACCATAACTTACACTATTAAAAGCCAATTTAATATTTCCGGCATCTAATGTGGTTGATCTTTTAGTTGAACTGATTATTGCCACAAAATCTTCAAAAGTAGTATTTACTTCAACTACAAATCCTTTATCCTAAAAAACAGAAATCTTGTTAATAAAGTGTATAAAAGGAACAGAGAATAATTTTTAAGATATCCCAGTCTATATAAGTATACTATTTACCTTTAGAATATCTTTTATTATCTTCTTCTCATCATGATAACGTGCTTTAAGATCCTCAACATAAAACTTGAAAAGGTCAAGTGCAGTTGATCCTAATGAAAAAACTAAAGAAGTCAAAAGCTAGCTCTAACCAAAGAGCTGCAATTATTATTTTTTTTTATAAAACAAAATAAAATGCCCCCTCCCTCATTTCCCAACACAACCCACCTTCCCCTCTGGCCCATTCTAACTACTATCAAAACCAAGTTAGGAAAGAAAAGAATCTCACCAGGCTGACCAAGCATGTTAGTGAATCTAATGTCAGAACTAATTGTTGGATACAATTCCATCCAAGAAGACATAGAATGTAGTTGTCCGTGTTCATGCAATTCATCTAAAAATATCTGGGGGGAAAATTTTTTAGACCATTAACAACAACAAAAACCCCCCATTATATTGAAATCATCTCTAAAGACATTAGAAAAATATTACATAACATGAACACACATGTTAAAAACACATCAATACTTAAAACTCTTTGACCAATGTTATCCCAAATATGTTTAGGTGCAAAGAATACTTGGCTCCTTGATGAAAGTAGCAGCTTTTAGGCAAAAGTATTTTGTACTTCTGAGAAAAGGATCTCTGAAAAGCTACATTATCTTTCTAGGTTTCACTTTACTGTCCTGTAAGATGGAATATCATTTCCAGTTAAAAAAATATGTAATATAAAGATAAAAGTTAACTCAATATATTAGATATTATCTATTTCAAATGATGGTGCTAAAGTATATGTATGCATGTTTCCTATAAAATAATACTTTTTGTTTTAAGACACAGTGACTTAGATATATTCTGGGTGTTGTTTTTTTTTAATTTTCTTAGCAAATGTGGACTTAAGAGGAGGACATATAATTTTACCAAAGTAATACAGAGTATTTTTGGGAACTAGGACTCAAAACCTATTTCCTTCTATGTTACTACCTTCATTCTAAATCTTTATATGCTCATCCCAATTTCTCTTCTTTCTCCTTTTATACTACTTGCTGACTTTCAAGGCAACATATTAGGACTTCAACAATTTCCACATTTCCTGCTTCCCTAAATCTCTACGGGGTTTAATCCTATAAATAAATGTTCCTAAAGAACGATGACCCAAAATTCTGCTCCTAAAATTCCAAACCCTGTAGTGCTCAATATAGTAGCCACTGGTCAAATGTAGCTTCTAAGTTCATGAAATGTGGCTGAATTGAGTTGTGCAATCAGTGTATAATATACAGTGACTTTGAAGACTCAGTTCCAAAAAAATGTCAAAATTATAATACTGGGTGAAATAAAAGCTTACTAAAATAATTAAAACATAATAAAATTTAAAATCACTTGTAATATATAAATTTTTATTGGACAGCATTGTCTTGAATAATACCAGAGAGCTATAACTCCACTTCTCTTCATAGAATAAGCATGTCCATACAGTCTTACATTTCCAACATTCGTTTCTCAAACTTAGTATCTATCCTTTTTACCTATCCTTTCTACAATATAAATGGAATCCTTATCTTAACCCAACCCTCTTGTGTGATCACTGAGTTCCTCACTTGCTCCCTCTTTTGCATTCCTAAGACAGCTCGAAACCACCTTCAACAATGCTCTCTAGAATCTTAGAATCTGCTTCACTCCATCATACCTGCTTTGTTAGTATTACTGTTTCACTTCCAGATTGCTAAGATCTGATGGTCATAGAATTTTGATATTGAATCCATTTCAATAGTGAATCCCTAACCTGAGTGAAAATTACAATCACCTGAGAATTAAAAAAAAAAAGGATTAAAAGCCAGATATTTGTAATTTTACTTCTTAAAGATCACTCGATGACTCTGATTTGAATTCAGGTTTAAAAACTATTAGGCTAAAAGTGTATGGCTCTACTCCTTTTATTTACTAACCCTGTCTTGGATGGTGGGCAGGAGCTTGGTCTTTACATTATAGGAAGCAAGTGCGTTAAAGATGGCTGAGTCTGATACTTCTTCCCTTAGAAGGGAGGTTCCCAACATAGGCACTCACTGCCTCAGAGCCAGGTGAATATTTCCCCCCTTATCTCCTTCCTTCTTTTTGTCTTCTTATATATTGCTCATAATAAAACTATTCATATGTATATGCTTGAATTCCATACTTTCTAAGATTTTGTTTGAGAAATACCTCTATCATTCAATTCTTCATTCTCTCTCTTGACTGATTTCTCTTACTCAACGCCATTCTCTTAACCCTGAGCTTACTAAAACTCACCATATCATCAAAATATCTGCAAGAATGGTCTAATTTTGCCTCATTTACCTTTAAGGTATTTGGAAACCCTTTAACTTTCCCTACCATGCTGATAGTCACTAAACACCTTAAATTGTACACCTAATGGTATTCTTTCAGTTTTATTTCATAACAGGTCCCTGAGCCTGGCCTGCTGATCCGGCTGAAACCAGCTCTCTGACACCCCCCCAAGGGGTCCCGGATTATGAGAGGGCGCAGGCCAGGCTGAGGGACCCCATTGGTGCATGATCTGGGCCGGGGAGGGACTCAGGAGGTTGGCCAGCCGGGGAGGGACCTTGGGAGGGCTCCAGGGCGTGTCTGGCCCATCTAGTTCAGTCCCAATTGGCAGGACCCCAGCAGCAAGCTAACCTACCAGTCAGAGCATCTCCACCCTGGTGGTCAATGCACATCATAGTGACTGGTCAATTGTTTGCCCCTTGGTGGTGAACAGTCATAGCGAGTTACCTTTGCACAGTGGTCAGCAAACTGCGGCCCCTTGACTGTGGCTCTTCCACAAAATACCACATGCAGGTGCGCATGTACAGTGCGAATGAAACTTCATGGCCACACTCAAGGGGCCAAAGAGCCGCGTGTGGCTCGCGAGCCGCAGTTTGCCGACCACTGCCTTAGCATATCATTAGCATATTATCATTTGATTGGTTGAACAGCTGACCGGGCACTTAGCATATTAGGCTTTTATTATATAGGATTCTTAACATTTGCTACTTTAGGTGGGTTCCTTTACTCCAGCGGTTCCTCAAAGAATAATTTAAAAGACTGGTAAAAACCACAGATTGTTGGGCCCCACCCCCAAAATTTGATTCAGAGTCAGTAGGTGTGGTGTGGAGTTTGAGAATCTGCATTTCTGTAATGTCCCAGGTGATTGATGCTATTCATCTGAGTACCAAGCTTTGAGGACCACTGCTCTATCTTAAAAACTTCACCTTAGCTTCTGAGACACTACACATTCCCCTGGTTCTCTTTAAAGCTCCTGATTATTCCTTTTCACTCTTAATATAAATTCAAATACCAGTTTTATGACTTACAAAAGGCAGAGATTCCTTGTCATAAATGTCACAAATATTTATTACCTGACTGGCCAATGAATACTCAGTAAAATGACAGTCATCATTATAATCATTATTATTGAAAACTAGAGGCCCGATGCATGAATTCGTGCACAGGTGGGGTCCCTCTGGGTGGTCTGCAGGGATCGGGCAGAAACCCACAGACCAATTCTGCCTGCATGTGCCTGCCATGGGCTTGCGCCCAATCAGTCCTGATCGGGAGAGGCTTGTGCTGCTGCAGCAGTGCTCGCCAGCCATGAGCCCTGCGTCTGGCACCCTCCCAAGGGGAGTGGCCTGTGGGATCGAACTGAAACCGGCTCTCTGACATCCCCCCCAAGGGGTCCCAGATTGCGAGAGGGCATATGCCAGGCCGAGGGACCCCACTGGTGCACGACTGGGTTGGGGAGGAACCAGGGAAGGGCTCCAGGGTGTGTCCAGCCCATCCCACTCGGTGCCCGGCAGCAAGCTAACCTACTGGACTGTGAATCTTCCCCCTGGTGGTCAGTGCATGTCATAGCGAGCAGTTGAGCAGCCTTAGCATATCATTAGCATATTATGCTTTGATTGGTTGTTCTGTTGTTTAGTTTATTTGCATATTACCCTTTTCTTATATAGGATGTTCTTTCCATTCATGATTTTTTTTAAATGTCAATTTTCTAATTTATTTTACTGATGTTCTAAATATACCTTTTAACAGGTAATGTAATGACAGAAAAATTACTGAGCTGAATATCTGAAACAAAAACAACATGCTAACACCAGTTATAGCAATAGTAATCAGAACCCATGCCAGATACATACCAATCTGTTTAAAGCCATATTTTAAGCTTAGCTAGAAGACCCATGTGGCTGTTACATTAGGATTTCTCCTGCACATTCTCCAGTCCCAGTACTGACACTATATATTCTATTCTATTTTTTGTAACCCAGATTTCCTTATTTTTATTATACTACAGGCCTGGTGCATGAAATTTGTGCACGGGTAGGTTCCATAGGCCTGACCAGCGATTAGGGCTGATCTGTGGGGTGACTGGCAGGGTGATCAGGCCCCCCCCCCCACACTGGCACCTGCCTTGGACAGCCTGGGGCCTGTAGGCAGCTTCCGCATTGAGCGTCTGCCCCCTGGTGGTCAGTGCGCATCAAAGTAACTGGTCATTCCACCAGTTGGGTTATTTGCACATTAGGCTTTTATTATATTCTATTAGAGGCCCAGTGCACAAATTCATGCACAGGCGGTTGTGTGTCTGGCTGGCCCAGGCCCAATTGGGGTGGATCGGGGCCAGGCCTGTCAGGAGGAAGAGACGGTGGGAGGTTAGCTGGCCAGTCTGCCCTGATCGTGGCCCCATCAGGGCTGGGCCGGATGGGGGGAGGGGCCGTAGGGGGTTGGCCGGAGGACCCCGACCCCAGTTGGGGTGGGGGGACTTATTAGGGGATGGGGCTGGCCATGGGGAGGGGCTGAGGGCCGACCAGCCCCGCCCCAGATTGGGGTGGGGGAGGCCAATCGGGGGCCAGCAGCTTGGGGAAATGGCCATGGTTGGTTGGCCAGCCAGTCCTGCCCCTGATCAGAGTGGGGAGGCCAATCTGGAGTGAGGCTGGGTGGGGGTAGGGGCCGCAGGCGGTTGGCTGGTTGGCCCTGCCCTGTTCAGGGTGGGGGGCCGAACTGGTGTGGGGCTGGGTGGGGGGAGAGGCTGCAGAAGGTTGGACGCCCGCCCCCGCCCCCTATTGGGCAGAGCAATCAGGGGCAGGGCCTGCCAGGAGAGGGTCCACGGGGGAGTTGGCCAGCTGCCCCACACTCGATCGGGGTGGGAAAGGCCAATCAGGGGCAGAGCTGGCTTGGGTGAGGGGCCCTGGGAGGTTGGCCGCTGGCCCCAGTCCCCGATCGTGGGTGTCATAGCGACTAGTCGTTCCGGTCGTTGGCTTTTTATATATATAGATTATTACTTTATCATACAGGTCTCCTTAGTTTAAACTATTGCAAAACCTTCATAAGAGCCATGAAAACTCAATCAATGGTTGCAGAAGAGTATTTCTAAAAATCTGTCTACCCCTTCTTCCTGGGCACATGGCTGATTATTTAAAATCTAGGTTTTATAGCCTCCTTTGTAACTAGTTTCGGCCAAGTGACTAAATTCTTAGCAAATGAATATTAAGGAGAACTTATACATTACTAGATTTAAAAGGAACTGCCCTCTTAACTTACTTAGTTAAGTTTTATCAGGAGGTGGGAGAGGGAGCGGGAAAGGAGAGGAGAACAGTGAGGAAAGAAAGAGACAAAGTGTGTCCTAGATTCTCATTCAGAGCAGCTGAGTTCAGATTCAGCAGCTCCATGGACCTGAGGGAGGACTGAACCCAATACTGAGATTATGTTTTCTTCTCTGACTGATAATTCTCTGGAAAACATGATTTGGGGGGTGGCGGGGGGGGTGGGCAGCGGTGCTGCTGAGTGTAATTTTGTCCTTACAGTAGCTGTCTAAAGTACTTTTTACAATTCTATATAATAAAAGCCCAGCGATCGTACAGCGGAACTACAGAACAATCAGTGGGTGCACCGCTCAGAGGGTAGGTCCACAGCCGCTTGGCTGACCGGGATGAACACCTGCTCCCGCAGTAGGCCGATCCCCACAGGCGACGCCCGGCACAAATCCTGTGCATTGGGCCTCTAGTATGTTTAATAATCAGTACTTTAAAAAGCAGTGGTATTGCTATAAAATGGGTATTGAAGTTCTAGAGTCTGGGATGTGAAGTTGAGGTTGTATTGCATTGTTTAGCACCTATAAGTAAAATCTAATGTGGGAAACCCAGGAAGGCTTGTAGACACCCTGCCACAGTGGCCAGGGCCACCACCAGAAAGACACAGAGAGACCCACAGGGGCTGGGATAGCCTCTGTTTCCATTTCTAATAGGATACAGTATTTTTTTAAATAAGGAGCCATACTTTTGGAAAAAAGTTTGAGATATGAGTGTGATTTCTAATTGTATCAGACATTAATGTTTTAAAGCTATAACGAAGTTTAATATTTCCTCTTTTTTGTTTTTCATTTATTTTAACTGTTCTTTTATCTATTAAATTGTTGTGTGTGGATGGGGAAGTTTTGTTTGTCTTGTTAACATTTGTTTCTCTAACAAGAAAATTATATATTAAACAAACAGGTAAAAACAAACCCACAAGAACAAAAGGACTAGCCTTCCAACTTAGATGTGATCATGGGAACAAGGTTAAGGCAATTTCAAAGTATGGGCTATGCTTTACTACCACCTAAAAACTTATTAGAAATTCAAATTCTCAGAACCCACCCAGAATTACCAAATCAAACTCTGATGGTAAGGCTCAATAATCTGTGTTTTTAAAAATCCTCTAAATGATCCCCTGGGAAACCACTAACAAGACACAGAAATCCATCAAGAGTAGTAAACTGTAAAGTTTTTATGGAATGAAAACGAAAATAATGTTATTAACTGTGACATTTAAGATGGTTAGTGACCTTTGGCATGGTGGCCCAAGCTTTTTAAAAAGCCTACTAGATGATTCTGATGTACACTAAGTTTAGTTTTGAGAATCACTGGCTTAGGGCATCGCAATGTGTCCTACCCTAGACCAAACAACTGTTATTTTATTTTTTGTTAATCTTTACCCAATAGTATTTTTCCTTTGATTTTTAGAGAGAGTGGAAGGGGTGGGGAGAGACACAAGAGAGAGAAACATACGAGACACACATCACATCAATTGGTTGCCTTCCGCATGGGACTGGGGATCGAGCCTGTAACCGAGGCAAGTGCCCTTGACTGGGAATCGAATCCGATACCCTTCAGTCCACAGGCCGATGTTCTATTCACTGAGCCAAACTGGCTAGGGCGAGACAACTGTTATTTTAAGAAACAGACATATTTAAGCTACTGTAACTTAGCATTTATACTTGTACAGTGTTTAATGGAAGAGACCCTGTATTTAAGACTGCAGATTCAAATTTTGGCTCTACTATTCAATAGTTGAATTTAGGCAAGTCACTTCCCCTGTCTTAGACAATTTCCTATCTATATAAGTGGACATAAAAATAGTACCTACTCTTATACAAGGCCGGCATAAAAATTAAGAAGTTTAAATTTATAATGTTTAAGCAGTAAGCAATCAATTAATGCTAACTGCTATCATTATAATTCACTGCTAATATTCTTCATTAATGAGAGAATAAAAGGTGGTACATGAAGATGAAAATGAAACACTAACCTATGTAAAGAATATGTAATTTCTGCTCCTATGTATAGCATTTTAGAATTACGGCCTATCCCCTAAACATTACCACAGCATTCCTCACAATTCTCTAGAGCTTAAAAACCAACTAGTACCAATGATTCAGCACATATAATTTGTTTTCAGTCTTCCCTCATCCCATTTCTCTTTCCCAAATAAAACCTTATCTATCAGTGTGCTCCTTAAATAACAAATCTGTTACAGCCTTCCATATTCCGCTGGACTAAAATGGCTGGTTTCCTTAAATGGGTTCATAACTAATTGTAGAACTTAAAGAGTTACTTGTGTATGAACACTTCACAAAGCCTTTATTAGTGATCTGGGATCAGGTGTCTCAAAATAGTTTGTAGTATTGTTGCTCACTATAAAATTAAGCTAGAAAGATTTTTAAAATACCTGAAAAGATTCTCTATTTTTACGCTGTCGTCGCCTTTCTCTCAGCAAACTCTTTTGTTTTTCTTCTTCCTCCTCCTTTTCTAAAGCCCGAATGTGTTCTTCAAAGCAAATTAATGCATCTTCTTTATCCATGTCTAGAGTTTTTTTCAGTTAAAAAAATTAAAATATCAAATGTTAGGAAAACAATTTAATTATTTGCATTAACTTTATGAATTTCAAATTCACCTTTCCAAAATACTTGTACTGTAACTCAAATATGACTGGTAATCATCTAAATGGGTAACATTTAAGGAAAATACCAAAAAAGACTTCATCAAAAGATACCCTGCATCCGAGGATTAAAGAAAGACTATGCACATGATCCAATAATGAAAACAAAAATATTAGAAAATTTGTCAGCAGTATCAGAATTATCCAAGGAACTTTTCAAAGTGCAGAGTTCTAGGCTCTACCCCAAATCTCCCAAACTATGGTATTCAGAGGTTAATAAAAAACAAAAAACAAAACTTTAGCCCTAACCGGTTTGGCTCAGCATCAGCCTGCGGACTAAAGGGTCCCAGGTTTGATTCTGGTCAAGGGCATGTACCTTGGTTGTGGGCACATCCCCAGTAGGGGGTGTGCAGGAGGCAGCTGATCTATGTTTCTCTCTCATCAATGTTTCTAACTCTTTATCTCTCTCCCTTCCTCTCTGTAAAAAAACCAATAAAATATATATTTTTAAAAAAACAACTTTAAAAAACAACTAGGTAGTAAAGACAGAACTTGGGAAAGCTTAATGTAAGATAATGCTAATACATTTTTTTGGCGTTTTGCAAACTTTTAGAGCTATTAATTTAAGAAGATAGCATGAGCCCTAGCTGGCTTGGGTTGGCCTGCGGACTGAAGGGTCCTAGGTTCAATTCCAGTCAAGGGCACATGCTTGGGTTGCGGGCTGGATCCCCAGTAGGGGGTATGCAGGAGGCAGCCGATCAATGATTCTCTCTCATCATTAATGTTTCTATCTATCTCTCCCTCTCCACTCCTCTCTGAAATCAGTAAAAATATATTTTTTTTTAAAAAGAAGCATGAATAAAATGTGGTAATTTGGTTCATACGAAGTGACACAAGACAATTTCATGTTTGATGAATGATAAGCATATTTCAAGGAATATCTGATAAAGTTAACTTCAGATTTTTGTCCTAAATCACAAAAATATCCTATTTGGAAACAAAACATCTTTTCACAAATGAATTGACAATTGTTTAAAATTCAATTAATGGTCTCATTAAGAAAGTAAGAATTCTTTGCTGCTCGACAACCTTTTAAAAACTGTTTCCTCCCACTTAGTCATTATGCTTACTCTGTAATTCCTCATCTTCTGCAAAAGTTGGATTATCCATCAAATACTGCTGGGCTTCAGACCAAGTAGTAGAATATGTTACATTAGCCATGTTGTCAAGTATGTTTTTTAAGGCTTCCCAATTTCTTTTTCGCAACTGCTTTGCTTGCTCCTAAATCAAAAGTATGAATAAATTTTTTGAAGTTTAAAGGAAGTATGATATTTGAACTCCAATTAGTAAATGTTTCTTTACATTCTAACTGATGACCAAATTTCAATACTCATTTACTTTGAATATCAACATTATTTACCTTTCCAATGCTCTGGCCTACCTGCTTGGCTTGGTATCTATTTTCAATTTTTTCACCTCTCTTCTACAGCCAAAATCTGGATAACATGACTCTCTCCTCCCTCCAATAAATGTCTCTTCCTATTAAAACTATGTTCTACAAAGCTAGTTACTGCTGACAAATCATACAATGAACAAATGCTAAGGTCTTCAACCACTTCCAGCTATGACCAAAGTTTTATTTATACTACATATCTGGAAGTCTCTTGAAGACTGGATAATATACAATTTAGTGCATAAAATAGTCATAAGCAAAAAAGAGGTATTTTAAAACACTATCATAAATACATTTTAGTGGAAACCATTACATACTAGTGGCCTGGTGCACGAAATTCGTGTACTCGGGTGGGCGGGGAGGTTCCCCCAGCCTGGTCTGTGCCATCACAGTGCAGGAGCCCTGTGATCCATCGTCCCAAAGAGGTTGGTCTCGCCCACCCATCCGGGGCTCCTCAATGGATTGCCCCAAAGAGGTAGGCTGGAGCCGGGGGTCCTGCCTCAGTCTGCACGGAGCTGCGGAACCCCCAGGTTTCCTGGTGATAGACTGTGATGGGATGACCAAGTCCCCGATGCTTCAACTCCCCACCCACCTGCATCTGCTGTGCACGCAGCCTGCTGATCGTTCATTACGCATGAGGGCGTCCCGACCATTTGCATATTACCCTTCTGTTAGTATAGATTACTGCCCTTCTTATAAAAGAATCATAAGTGCAAGCACCATAAGCAGAAACAGAGTATTTTTTAAACCCAATGAGCTAAAAAGAAAAAGTGTCTTCTCTCTCCAAGTAAGTATAAAACAGCCAGTTAATGACAATTCAAACAATAGGTAAATCTATATTTTCTATGTTCACATCAGTACTTACAGAAGCTATACATTTCAAACCTAACTTCTAATAAATAGGTATGCTGCACCACATAAACTGGATAAACAACCAACCAAAATGAACATGATATAAAGTAACTATTAATCAGAATGAAGAAACATCTTGTTTTATCTATAAACACCAGTAAGAGTGAATTATACCTTTTCTTTTTTTGAAAGAAAGAATAAAACATCTTCATAGATTTCAAGACGATCACGCTCTGATATTGCATTCCAGACTTCCATCTCGCCAAACATTTGCTCTGCTTTTCTGTTCAAAAAAATTAAATGTTACTCTATATCATACAATAAAAATTAATCTCTGGCCATTTTGACTTTATACTAAATTTAAAACCACCATATGAACACTCTTTACCACTCTAAATTCATGATTGTATTATAAAGGAAAACTTTTGAATAATTAAGAATAAAATAGCTTAGGACTCCTTAGAGACAATGGAGTTAATTCTAAATGAGCAATGTTTTGTAGTCAAAACTATCTCTTTTACTTAGGGTAGCTAGAGACACTATCAAACTGCCCATGGGACTAAATGATAGACTTCAAAAAGTTATCAAGCCCTAGCTGGTTTGGCTCAGTGGATAGAGCGTTGGCCTGCAGACTGAAGGGTCCCAGTTCGATTCCAGTCAGGGGCACATGCCTGGGTTGCCGGCTCGATCCCCAGTGGGGGGAAACGCAGGAGGCAGCAGATCAATGATTCTCTCTCATCACTGATGTTTCCATCTCTCTCTCCCTCGCCTTTCCTCTCTGAAATAAAATAAATAAATAAATAAATAAAAGTTATCAGATGCCTTGGCCGGTGGTTCAGTTTGTGGAAAGGTCGTCCAGTACACAAAAAGGTTGTGCGGGGTTTGATCCCTGGTCAGGTAGAATATGGGAGAGGATAAAAAAAAAAGTTGTCAGGAATTTAGCTAACCCACAAAATAGTACTAATTAAAGAAATAAAGAGTCTTTCACTAAGGCTCTTCTAGAAAACAGAAAAATAAGGAAGCACATAGGGAAAATGAACTTAATAGCTAATTACATGTTAATATTGAATTACCTAGTTTTAAAAAAATAAAGCACTCTAAAATCAAGAATGCTATACAAATGCAATTTTTCAAAATGCAACAGTTAATGAAAATAGCCTGTTTCCTTCGACAAATACCAAAAATTTCAATTCTTACATTAAGTAGGAGTCAAGCTTTAAATATTAAATCACGTCTTTCTCTCCTTTTTGTTTTAGTTCTCTAATCAATAACTCAATGAGTCTGTAAGTTAAATTCTACAGTCTGTAAGTTAAATTCTACATTTAACTACTGTACCTAATAAAGTCATAAGCAAAAACCGCCATGCTTACAAATTATCTCATTTTATTTAATGAGCATCTACTTTAGAATAGTTAATGCACTTGGCAAAAAGTCAGACACGAACAATGCAGTAAATACATAGTATGCATCACTAAAAACTCTTACTTGTATCTGGTTGTGGAGGTCATTTTCTCGTGATTTTCAAGAAAACGCTGAAAGGATTCCTTAGCCTCTTTGTATTTCGATCTTGCTTCTTCTTTTTCTTCTTTCTCTGTCTGAACTTTATAGGCATTAAAGGCCTGCTTTTTTTCACTCAACTTTGCTAAAGCACTAACAGAAAAATGTCACAGAGTAAAATGAAGACAGAATGATCAAATGTTAGTGCTTTCAAAAACAAAACAATTGATTTTAGTCACAAATTAAGAACATTTCAGTAAGATATTAAAGATAACAAATGATCACAGAAAATAATTTCTTTCAAAATAATTCTAATTTCATCTATAGCACAGTACTCAAATTGTACAACAAGCCTCTTTTTTGGCTTTTTAGTTCATATCACACATGGAACAACTCTATTCTTAGCATCCAAAATAACAGAAAGATAATGGAAGTAGAAAGTTACATTGCTTTACACAATTTTGAATTTTCTAGGCTTGCTATGCTCCAAGTACAAAGCAAATTAAAAAAAAAAAATCATCAAAGTATTACCTGTATCGTGGATCATTAATAATCATTTTCATAGCTTGCTCCCATGAAGCATTAGATGGTACCCGCTGAAAACCATTTAATAAGAAATTAGAATTTCACACAAATATCGTAAAAGTTATACAACAGAGAACAAAGTATAATACTGCAAACAGCAAGTACTTCCTTTGCATTTTTTTTTAAAGGTCTAAAAAACTTTCTTACTGAAGCAAGGCAAATCTGGGTAATGATATACCTATACACTAAAAAGAAAACTGAAACTGAAACTGAAACTGAGTATGAATACTTTCTCTTAAAACTATTGACTGAATAAAAAACCTTACAAAAGATATTGAGGTGAAAGGTACTGGTGTACCTTTGCACACAATAGTTTTTGTGGGCTTTTATTTTGGTTAAAGTCAAATTCGCAAAAAATGTTCTTCAAAACAAGGGACAAATTTCGTTCATTTTCAATAAAGGTATCATAGTATGGATTACAATGGAGAGTAGCTTCATTTATTAGATAATTATTAGGTCATATAAAAATCTATAATGCAAATACCTTTTCTTTCAATAACTCCTTAAATGCTTGCTTTGCCTCCTCCTTTGTATTCCAAGTATATGTTTTTTTTGCTGGTTGGCTTTCATCCTCTTCTTTCTTGGGAGTAAAACTAGAGAGAAATTTAAACATGTTATTTATAACTTAAATAAACATTTGCTTCATTTAGAAAAACTTAGATCTTCAATGTTGAGCTAAAATTTGACAATTTTTGAATAATGTCTCCAATATGAAACCCACATACTTACCTAAACATAAAGAAATAAAGGCAATATAAAAGTTTGTATAAAACACTCAGTTATTAAGACTGCAAAAAGGCCAAAATAAAAATTTAATTACACTAAAATACTGGTTATACTAGTTAACAACTTCTAAATGACTTACAAATCTTATTCAATGCCTTCAGTTGAGTGCTATAACAACTAAGAATTTGAGCAAGTATGACAAAATATAAAAGAAGGAGATCAACCTAAATCGGGGTTGGCAAATCCCTGGGCCAAATCCAGCCTGCTGCCTGTTTCTGTAAATATAGCTTTACTAGAACACAATCATGCTCATGAGTTTACATATTGTTTATGGCTGACTGTGTACTATCACAGCAGAAGTGAGTCACTGTGACAGACTTTAGAACTACAAAACCCAAAGTATTTACTCTTAGACAGTTTATTTTTTTTTTGGGGGGGGGGGGGTCTTTATGAAATGAAAGGTTATAAAATGCAAACATTTCTTTTCATATAAAAAAAGATAATTTAGGGAAAAAAGCTTCAAGTAGAATGCTTAGGGAAAGATAATGGAGTACATACTAACAAAAAAATACAAATATATTCACACTCTAAATATTTGAAAGAAAAAAAGCAGGAAATAATTGTTAGCATTATGAAAAACAAATTATTATGGAAAAAATACAGTAAGTACAAAATGATATGTGAAAGAACGCTGTTCCAAGCTTAAATGTTTATGAGACGAACACTTAAAACTTATGTATATGTTAATAAAATAATATTCCATCATTCAACATGCTATGGAGGTGTCTCATATACATGTACACATTTTAAATGCAGAGAATAAGGGCAGGATGATATAAATAAAATATAAAAATAATTTTTATGCCTTCAAACATACCATATATTCTTTTATAACTTCTAAGTATCAGAAAAGTTATAAAGCTATTTTCACTTTGAAATATGTACCTAAGAAAAACCTTTACAAAAATGGGTAGGGAAATGAAAGCAATATGCTTAAATATTAACATGGGTGATCATGTTTCAAACTTGACACCATGGTTAACTTTTTTTTTAAGTAGGTATCATTAAAGTAAAAAAGCACAGCACAAGGTTCCTTTTTATAACTGTATAAAGCATCGTTATATGAAATATTACTAATCATAGGGTATGCAAATACTTGCAAACTTTTGCTGCATTAAGTTGTACTAATTTAATCTCACTAATAGTTTTCTTACATCTTGCTTATGTTACCTTTTTCTGCCTACTTGAGTGTTATCTTTATTTTTTGCCTACTTGATTTTTGTTTGTTCAATATCAAACTATAGCAAACTTCACTGCAATGCCATGCTAAGCCATATTTGAGATTGAGGCAAAACAAAATCAGCAATACTGATCTTTACTTAAAATTTTCCTATTTTATTAATCATGGACTGTTGCACTGATTGTTTTAAAATACTGCACCACAATAGATCTTGATGACTAAAGTTCTGGGCACCCTTTTAAATATGTTTCTCATACTAAGAAGTTCTGCTTCTTAAAATTCTGTGGATTAGTTTTACAAGAGTTTGAAAGCATGAGCATGGCCCAAGAAAATTCAGCCTCAAAAGTGATCTACTATCTAAAGGCTTATATTTTGATTCCCCCAAAATTAACACTTAATGGCCAATGACTAAACTGGCAATGTGTCTGGTACTGATTTGCAAAAGACAAGGTACTAAACTTACTCAGCTACAGTTTCCTTAGATGTTTCTTCTCCAGCATTACTGTCAACATTTTGATCCTGAACAGCAGGGGTAGTAGTAAGTTGTGCTTGTTCTTCAGTTGAAATGGTTACTGTGTTTTCATTATCTACAACAGTAGCAACAATTGAAGTAACTTCAGGCTCAGGTACAACAGGAACAGTTCCACCGACAGTATTAGCAGAGGTGGAGGCACTGGCGTTGGCTGCAGCAGCAGCTGCTGCAGCAGCTGCAGCAGCTGCAACAACAGCAGCTGCCGCTTCTGCAGCAGCCATGGTGCTCATTGTGGAAGGAATTTCTGTTGTAGGAACTGGGGCTGTTGATGCTGTGGTGCATTCTTCTTGCTTACTATATATTTAAAAAAAGAGAAAACTGGTTATTTCAATACTAATAATCACAAAGCCAAATAAAGCTAGTGTTTAATTATCATACAATCAAATGAATAAGAGAAACTCTTAAAAGGGAAAAAAAGGCAGTGCTGCCAAACTGTTAAGCCATTTAAAATAATTAAAACCACAGAATGAAACTGGATTACTCTGATTTAATTCAGCAAACATTCACGAAAATGTATGATAGGCACTCAGGCAACTCTGCATTTTCAAAAGCCTAATAATTGTTTTCATTTACAAAGTGCACTATCAGATTGTATCATGCCATAAAATTTGATCTATATCATAAATTTCCATACACTCTTTAGATTTTACTCATTAAAAGAAAAACCTGAATAAAGGAAGATATCTATATCTATAAAATACTTCATTCATTCCCAAATTAACTTAAACAAAATTTTGGAGTTTTCTATAACACAATCTTAATGATAAATGATGTAGTCTAAATTCAAACAATCACTGTCTAGTAAAGCATCACTAGTGTACTTTGAGTAAATACCCCTCTCCAATCCTCAAATTCTCCAAAGACACCAAACCATAAGTCCTAACATGTTAATATTATTTATACTGTTAAAACAAAATTATAGGAGATATCACATTTCTAAATACGTACTGATATATAAAATTTGCTTACCTGCTTTCTTCAGCTTTGATCATTGCTATTAAAGAGAAAAAAGAAAAGTTACATACTAGTTTTTAAATACAATCACTGAAAAAAAAACTTTAAAGGAGATAAAGTTTCATACAGTAAGACTTAACTTATTATATATGTACATATATAAAATCACCACTTTTACTGAGCAAGTGCTTGCTCCAAAGTCCCAGGGCAACAATTAAAGAATAAAGACAAACTTAAAGAGCAGTTTTTAAGAAAGCTTTTCCCCACACTGCTGCTTTCCCAAAGATTGCTAGCTACTGCAAAAACTCCCTGAAATAAAACAGTACTTTCCCCAGGGGTAAAACTATTTGTTATTTCTTAAAGATATCAAATTCAAAACATGATCAAATTCATGTTATGAAATTCCAGCACATATATACTAGCATTGACAGGGAGATAATTATGCACACCAACTATATGTAGTAGGGTTATATCAGAAATGAGCTTCGTATTTCTAACGTCAATAAACTTCGAGCCTACCTACAGTATTATTAGCCAATGCTAGTACAGAAATTTAAATTGAGCTGTAAAGATTAGCAACTCAATGCTCCAGCTTTTATTCTGGTTAAGGTAACATTTTTTTGTAGTGGTAACAAAAATATCTTAGCATCATTAGGGAATGAGGTGCTCTATGTAAATAACATAAACCTAACTCTATGAAAATAGAGGGTGACCCAAGAAAATGTATACACACTTTGAATAATTATAAAGGTAGTGTTTACTAAAATACATTTCATTTTCAAAATATAATAGAATCAACTGTTAAAGAGTGTATGCATTTTTTTAGGACACCCTGTATTTTAAAAACTGTATCATTTCTGAAAATCTGTCTAGGATGGCTGACAAAATATACTAAAGGGGTTACTGTTACTAACATAAATTATAATATTTTTCATATACAAATGATACTCTATCTAAGCTAATGAGGTGACACAGAGCAAAGGTAGTAAATAGACTTCAGACCACAGTGCCTTTAAGAAATCATCATTATCTTTTTCATGTAAGATGTTATTTCACATTGCAGACTACTTTGTTAGTCCCATTCTACATTCTTTTACTTTTAACCTACTATTGTTTGACACCAGATTCTATCTTACGTAAAAGTGAAAGAATTAAATTCTCCATCCTTATTCATAATCTGCTATTTTAAGTCCTGGGTTTTATATTAGGTAGTATTTTTAGATTTTAAGCAGTATTCTGAACAATTGAGAATGTTAAAACCCAAAAAGTCCTCCCTTTGTAAGTGAGGCATAATACTTTGCTTACCTTAATTCTCCCAAAACAAGCGTAAGACCTATTTTGCAATGTTGTGATTATATAAAATCTGCATTAAATATGTACTTTCACAACAATATATTAACAAATTTTAAACTGATAAGGATTCAAGGTTCTCTGCTATCTGCTAAATGGTTAACACCTATATTCCATGTATACATCACCCAGAGCTGTATTTGGAAATATTGTATATAACTGTTCTTGCTCTATTTTCCAATGGCATATAACTTAAAAAACAAACACCAAAGTGCAAATTCAACAGCTACAAGCTCATTTATAATATAACCCTTAAGTGAAAGAAATTCTTTGAATTAGATATTTCTCACTGCAGATTTATCCAATCATGGTTAGTGAATATTAGTGACATAGTATAAAAATGTTAAGTAATGACAGAAAATGAATTATCAAAGCAGCTCACCATGCAGGTTTGATTTTGTAATAAGACTTCCAGCAACAATGGTATTCTGGTATCCTAGTTTCAGTGGAATCAAATCAAATAAAAATCTATTTAAAATCTATAGAACTGAGATCTAGAGCAACAAGAAAATAAGAGCCCATAAAACTGTTATACCATTTAAAACATTCTAATCATTTAATTTTTTTTAAAAAAGCCTTTGTTTAAACAATCCTATTTATAAGGGATTGTTTCAGTGTGAATGACACACACACACACACACACATATATATATATAAATTAACATTACAAATTACTTTTTTCTGTTTTACCTTCAAGATCCTCAAGTTCTTTGGGTTTGGCCCAACGGGATTCTTTTGTTTGAGAATTATAATAGTATGGCTTCCCAGAGTCAGACTTGTACTCCTTCCAGGGGCATTTAGATAAAAGTTGCTAGAGGGAAGCAAACCATCAGTTAATAGTAATGTTTTTAGTATCACTCATCACTCACTGTTTTCATTAGATATTATCAAGCCGTACAATTTGAAAGCTTGTGAAGTAATGCTATATAAGCTACCAATTACGAGATACTTAGAGTAATGTTAAGATCGGAATATATTATTTAATCATTACAATACTACTATAACATTTATACTATTACTAGAGGCCCGGTGCATGAATTCATGCTTGGGTGGGGTCCAGCCAGCCCCACCCCCTGGTCAAACTCCAGGTGGAACTCCAGTTCAAGGGGACAATTTGCCTATTAGCTTTTTATTATATAGGATTCCACATTTACCTAAAGAAATAACTTATCTATGGTAATATATCTATTAAGGAGCAGAGGCAAGATTCAAAACCAAATCTACCTGAATTTCAAACCCTACGTGCTTTTTTTATTCCTTAAGTCTTTATTGTTTAGAGCAGGGGTCCTCAAACTACGGCCCGCGGGCCACATGTAAATGCAAATATTGTATTTGTTCCCATTTTGTTTTTTTACTTCAAAATAAGATATGTGCAGTGTGCATAGGAATTTGTTCATAGTTTTTTTTTAAACTATAGTCCGGCCCTCCAACGGTCTGAGGGACAGTGAACTGGCCCCGTTTAAAAAGTTTGAGGACCCCTGGTTTAGAGTATTATAGATGTCCCCCCTTATCCCCTTATTGCCCCCCTCCACTGGGTTTCCACCCTGCCCCAGGCCTTCACTACCCTGTCTATGTCCAAAGGTAAGATCTTTGGTTAATTTCTTCCCACTCTCCCAATCCCCTACCCTCTGAAATTCATCAGTCTGTTCCATTTTTCCATGCCTCTGATTCTATTTTATTCACCAGTTTATTTGGTTCATTAAATTTCTTGTTTGTTTATTTTGATATTCAATTGTTGATAGATATTTATTGCCATTTCATTGTTTGTTTGTTTTTTAACTTTCTTCCTCTTCTTCATTTATACCCAAAGGTAAAAATTACCAACCACATTTCAGAGACTTCTCAAAACTAATACAGTAGAAAAAACAAAATTTGGGAACAAGCAAAATTTTATTTAGTAATGCTTAGATTTCAGCTTCATAATAAACAATTTATTACAAATCAATGTTAATTAAAAGAAAACAAAATATAAGTATGATATACTTAAAATGTAATATATAAACCAGTTAGTGTGGTATGAGAATGCTATTGTAAACTCAAATTCAGATAGAGTGCCTTGGCAAATATATAATTGATAAATAACACTATGTCAGCATTAGGATAAATAAAAAATTATAATATCTATCAACCTCCTCGGACAAGCACTGTGGTACAAATTAGTGTGGTGGCTGGAAAATACTTTTATCTCCTCAAATTCCTTAAGGGGAAGGGGGTGGAGCACAGGGCAGAAGGGAAGATAAAGATGCCAACCAGGAAAATCATTAAGTATAGCCTGAAATGCCAAATCTCTTTTACTTAGGACTTCAGAGTTTTCCACATACAATACTTCTTACTCAATTTATTCCTTCCATCTTACTTCCTTGTCTGTATAATCTGAGTGGTAAACTTGCAACATAAAATGAAAAATACATACTTCGGGGGGGCATTTTCCAACAAGACAATTTTACACTCTAAGAGAAATGTTTGCAATTTAATTTCATCTCTATAAACTCAGCCCCATTTGAAAATTTTAAAAACTCAGTAGAAGATACATGAAATCATCCAAGTGTACTATAGAGGAAAACAATTTGAATTGTTAATTTAAAAAATAAAGGGCAGTCGGATAGTCTTTTTTCCTTCTAATTTATTCTTTAAATTACCTTTCTTAAATTGATGTCACCTAACAAGAGTGCCTGAGCAGGGACAAAGTAAGTAAATAAAATGGGTCTGTTCAAAGAAGAGAATGTGTTTTGTCTTCTTGCAGATTGGTGTGTTTATTAACCCTTTTATCCTCTGAATGCCTTTCTGAGATATAAGTGCTATTTGGATAGTCAAATACCCAGGAAATCCTAAAAAACAAAAATCCAAACGTACTTAATAATCCCTGATTTCCAGCCTTCAAATTTTTACCTCAGCAGGAGTTTTAAGATCATCTGGTTTCTCCCAAGTAGACTGTTTTGTTTCAGTATTGTAGTAGTAAGTCCTTCCATCAGGTGATTTATGTTCAGTCCACATTGATTTCTAAAGAAAAAAAAATTGCAACATTTAAATTATTTAACAATGTCACTGACAGTGAACATCAGTATTATTGGTTGCAAAGCAATATATGACAAAATTAAATTAAATGGGTAAACTTTTGACAGTTTAAGGCACGTAGAATAATTCAGTGATGCAAATAAGATAACTGAAAATCAGATTTTAAAAGTACTTCAAAAGCAGCATGAAATCAATTCAGGTTTTAGGATCTTTTCATTCTACACTGTCTCAGAATTGTAAGGCTATGCGTATTCTCATAAGAATGGTAATTTAAAAAAAAAAAAAAAGAACGGTAATTTTGTAACTTAAGATAATCTTTCAGCAACACAAATCAATGCCTTATGGATAAGAGTTCATGCTAATGTAGTATGTAGGTGAACTGATCATGAACTCAACAACCCAAATCCAAAGAATATTTACATCAAGTTGGACAAAGTTCTACAGAACCTACACTGATATGCTATAAAGATGCAGCTGTCAAAATTAGAAAGCATGACTTTTGGATGACAATAAGAACTTAACAATCAACAAGGTGAAATTTAACAGATATAAAATGTGAATCCAAATGTCTCAACACAAGATAGGAGAAATCAAGCTTCATGTGAAACTACTCGCATATAGAATATAAATCCACTCTTGGGGTCCAAAAACAAAACTACTAAGAACCTACTAAAGTTCCTAGTAAAATCTGAGATATCAACAGATATACCTCAAATAAAGGTTTGTTAAGAGTTTTACAAGAGTACTATATATACATGTATGAATATCTGCACATACAAAATGATAATAAAGGGGAAGGGAGGAAACTTTGAGAAGTGGTATTTAATGGTGGTGATAGTTACATAGGTCTATTTTCCAAAATAATCCAGTTGTACACATTAAATATGTACAGCTTTTCATGTATCAATCATACTTTAATAATGTGGCTTAAAAATAGTTTTACAAGGAATCACGAGTGAATGAATTACTGGATGAGATCAAAGGTACTAAGTCCAGTTCTGGCAGACTGGTAACAAACTGAAATATGCTTTAAAGAGGGTTATAGAGATCATCTTTCTACAGTTCTTCCAATCTAAGACAAAACATTACTGTATATACCACCTCTAAGAAAGGAAAGTAAGATCGTCAAACTGTCACATACTTTGTACCACTCAGCTTTTATGTTAAATATTATTGAAAGAATTTATTTTTACTTAGACATTGGCTTTACCACAAATCACTTTTGTGAATAAATAAAAAGAAAAACAGGCAAATAAGACAATTAAGCTGTTCCTTAAACTTCACTGTGAAATCATTTTTTTGTATCAGAGTTGCTGATATCCATTATATTTCACATAATATCATCTGGCATTAAGGATACACATAATGCAGCATTTCTCAAAAAAAATAAAACAACCAAAAACCACTGGTACTGACTTAATTTTCTTGCATTTTTACGTAAAGCTAATCTACCTTTCCTGCTTCCTTATCAACTTTATTGAATAACCAGGGGCCCGGTGCACAAAATTTGTTCATGGGTAGGGTCTCTAGGTCTGGCTGGCAATCAGGGCCGACCTGTGGGGCGATCGGAGGGCCCGCTGGCACCCACTTGGCTGGCCTGGGGCCTGCAGACTAGGGGCAGTTCCTGTGTTGAGCGTCTGCCCCCTGGTGGTCAGTGCGCATCATAACGACCAGTTGTTCCACCCACTGTTTTGCCGTTCAGTCAGTTTTCATATTAAGCTTTTATTATGTAGGATAGAAGACGTACTTTTGATTTCTGCTTTGGGAATGTAGCTAAATTCAAGTGTTGGTTTTGCTACTCTCTCACCATAATCATTTCATTTCTAGTTGATAAAAGAGTGCTGTGCAATTATTTCTAGGATTTTCTTTTAAACTACACTGATATTAATTCTTCTGATATTGGCTCGTTTGCTATCCAATCATGTACAACTAGCCATGACTACTACCTAGAGAACAGAAATCATAAGACGTGAATTATAGAGTGCATCCCAATTTCATTCATATTAAATGGAAAAAAATAAATATGCTAGTAGAAAACTAGATAATTTAAGGATCATTTGTAAAAAGTGAGAATGGAGAGCCCAGCCAGTGTTGCTCAGTGGTTGAGCATGGACCTATGAATCAGGTGGTCACAGTTCAATTCCTGGTCAGGGCACATGCCTGGGTTGTGGGTTCGATCCCCAGTAGGGGGCATGCAGGAGGCAGCCAATCAATGATTCTCATCGTTGATGTTTCTGTCTCTCTCTCCCTCCCTCTCCCTTCCTCTCTGAAATCATTAAAAAATAAATACATTTTTAAAAAGTGAGAATGGAGAACACAAAATAATGTGATTTTAACAAGGACAGATGATTTTTCCTATAACTTTTGAGAATTAGAATGAAAGAATTATAGGTAGCCATTAGACTAGAAAGGACCTGATAAAAATTGGGCTGTTTGATAACAAAATGAAGCCCCTTCCTAATGAGATTTGATAAGTCATCTGAAAACCAGTCACAGAATGGACTGGAAGAATTAATGTATTATAAAAATATCCATACTACACAAAGCAATCCACAGATTCAATGTAATCCCCAGCAAAGTTCAAATTGCATTTTTCACAGGAAATAGAACAATCCTAAAATTTATATGAAACCACAAAATACCCCCAATAGTCAAAATCATCTTGAGGAAGAACAAAACTGGAGGCATCAAGCTCCTGGATTTCAAACTCTGTTACAAAGTACAGTAATCAAAACAGTTTGATATTGACATAAAAACAGACACATAGGACAATGAAACAGAAGCTAAAGCCCAGAAATAAATTCATGCACCTATGGTCATTTAATTATAACAAAAGAGCCAAGAATATACATAAGGAAATGACAGCTTCTTCAATAAGTGATGTTGAGAAAACTTAGCCAAATTCAAATTAATAAAACTAGATTACTATCTTATACCACACACAAAATTTAACTCAAAATGAATTAAAGATTTGAATTAAGATCAGAAACTATAAAGGCTCCTAGAAAATATCGGCGGTAAGTTCCTTGACAGTGGTATTGACAATCATTTTATTATCTGAATCCAAAAACAAAGGCAAAGAAAGCAAAAATAAATAAGTGGGACTACAGCAAACTAAAAAACTTGTGTACTGCAAATGAAGCCATCAACAGATGAAAAGGCAACCTACTAAATGGAAAGAAATATTTGCAAGTAATCTTATCTAATAATAGACAAACATGGTAATTAACCGTACCTCGAACACACTTCCCATTGGCTAATCAGGGCAATATGCAAATTAACTGCCAACCAAGATGGCGGTTAATTTGCATACATAGGCGCAATCATGGGAGGCGAAAGGGATCGGAAACCCAGGCGGCAGGCAAGAACTGGGGGGCGGGCAAAGGCGGCCCTGCTGGCAGCCTTTTCCCGCCCCCCAGCAGGTGATTGCCATTGGAAAGCCTGGCGGCAGACGATGCAACAACCCCAGGCCGGGGGTGTGGGCTGCCTGCGGCCAGATATGGCATTGTGGATTGGAGGGAGAGAGAGCCTGGGCGCAGGCCAGCCGGCACCCCCGGACGCCCCCAGGCACCAGGGGTGCCGGCTGGCCTGCTTCCCCGTGATCACCACAGCGATCAGAGGGAGAGAGAACCGGGGCACAGGCCAGCCGACACCCCCGGACCCCCCCGGGGCGCCGGTTGGCCTGCTTCTCCGTGATCGCCATGGCACCCCCAGCACCTCAGCACCTGAGATGCAAAGGTTGGGGATGAAATGACTTTTCCCAACCACATCTGCAAATATCCTGGGGAAGGCATCACTGAAGAGTTCACAACAACTCTCTTACTTGGCAAGGAAGAAAACAGCTGGCAACGGAAACAATCCCTTACATCAAACTTAAGGTCCCTCTGAGTAAAAAAGAATATTTCTAAAGTAAAGGAGGGAGCAGGCAAAAATAATAGGTTCTCATGACTTACACTGAAGTTTGAGCATATGACAGAGTCAAAACGAACATACAAATTAAAACAGACAGTGGACATTCAAATGACCTGAATCAACTGTCACGGTTTGTCCCAATAGCAGCAATGCTTATGTGATAATATAGTTTAACAAACATACAAAACAAGTCACATGATAAGAGAGGTTCGGCTTCTAAAGTAAATTGAATATGTTCTTTAAAAATTCTCATGTCCTCCCCTCTGACTATAATTCTTAATTTTCCAATCAGAAAATTACCCCAGGTGATCCAGTAACATGTAGAACTTCAGTTATCTAACTTATTTTAAAAACAAACAAACATCCCAACCATTTTTAAAATATGTAAATTGATATTTTAGGGTTAAAATTATAGAAGATAATTAGATCCAAATATATTTTCTGAATAGAAAATATTTGTTTTTAATTTAAAAAAAAATAAACATAAAAAAATATGTAAGTGACACATTTTCCCAAGGAACTCTGAATTAGTACCTTTCCCTCTTAGTTCAAATTAAGAGAATCTATGGAGTTCCCTATACTGCACAAGTTTTAATGAAAGAAAATAAGACTTTCTAAGAGCATCAAATACATGTTTTGTTATTTACAAACATATATACTCCTCTCTCTCTCTCTCTCTCTCTCTAAAATATATTTTTACTGATTCAGAGAGGAAGGGAGAGGGAGAGAGATAGAAACATCAATGATGAGCCCTGGCTGGTTTGGCTCAGTGGATGGAGGAGCGTCGGCCTGTGGACTGAAGGGTCCCAGGTTTGATTCCTGTCAAAGGCATGTACCTGGGTTGCCGGCACATCCCCAGTAGGAGGCGTGCAGGAGGCAGCTGATCGATGTTTCTCTCTCATCGATGTTTTTAACTCTCTATCCCTCTCCCTTCCTCTCTGTAAAAAAACAATAAAATATATTAAAAAAAAAAAAAAGAAAGAGAGAAAGAAACATCAATGATGAGAGAGAATCATTGATCAGCTGCCTCCTACATGCCCTGTACTGGGGATCAAGCCCACAACCCGGGCATGTGGCCTCACCTGGAATCAAACTGTGACCTCCTGGTTCATAGGTCGATGCTAAACCACTGAGTCACACTGGCAGGGCTCAATTCTAATTTATAAATTCATTCCAAGGACCTATACAGCTTGAAAAGCTTTAGAAGTAGTTTCAAAAAAACTAGCTTTTAAGTAACAAGAAAACAGTTATAGAAGAAAGTTTAAATTAAAAGAAAAAATTGTTTTGATTTATTCAAGAGTGGGAACATCCTCCATGAAAATGTGTACCTTGACTGTGGATGGCTGGGAGGCCTTATCACACCTTAGGAATTCAAATGCTTTTTACAATGAAAAGAAAGAGAGTTTCATCTCATTTCTCTACCAGGGTAGATGTCTGTCAACAGAAGGTGGACATCAATAAAAGGAGGGGCTTGCACAATCAATCCAGAAAGTCAGCAATCTATGAATAATCCAGAACCGAGTATTAATCCCCTCTGCCACACACCCTCCCTCCCAGCCACTGAGCAAGATAATTACTCTCAAGTCAAGCTAAGTGACCCCAGTCACAGTGGCCCAATGCTGACATACAAAGCATACAAATAATTCTCACTCTGGCATAAAAGTGACAACTTTCTTGGAAGAAAAGCAGATACTGTAAATTTCTCAAAGTCTTCCTGAAACATTTTTTCAAGTAATTTTTACTTCTTTAGAAAAAATGCCATGGGAAACCATCTGTAATAAAATGCCCATTCCATAAAATAATTCATCTATACTAATAAAAGGGTAATAAAAGGGTAATATGCTAATTAGACTGGGAAGCCTTCCAGATGTTCTTCTGGACAAAGCCATGGTGGCGGGGCTGAGGTAGAGGCGGTTAGAGGCCAAGAGGGGAGAGCAGTTGTGGGTGATCAGGCTGGTGGGGGGCAGGGCCGTTGGGAGTAAGCAGACCAGCAAGGGGGGCCAGTTGGGGACAAGCAGGCCATCAGTGGGGGTCAGTTGGAGGTGATCAGGACAGCGGGGGGGGGGGGGGGGGCGCAGTTTGGAGTCAGCAGGCCAGCAGGGGGACAGTTGGGGATGAGCAGGTCAGTGGGGAGGGAAGGTAGGGGCGAGCAGGCCAGCAGGGGGGGCAGTTTGGGGTGATCAGGCTGGCGGGGGGGGGCATTTGGGAGCAAGCAGGCCGGCAGCGGGGGGGGGGGGGGGGGCAGTTGGGAGCAAGCAGACTGGCAGGCAGAGTGGTTAGAGGCAATCAGGCAGGCAGGCAGGCGAGTGGTTAGGAGCCAGCAGTCCTGGATTGCGAGAGGGATGTCCGACTGCCGGTTTAGGCCCAATCCCTGTAAACTGGCAATAGGACATCCTTCAAGGGGTCCCAAATTGGAGAGGATGCAGGCCAGGCTGAGGAACATACCCTCCTCCGTGCACGAATTTCGTGCACCAGGCCACTAGTCCTATGTAATAAAAGACTAATATGCAAATCGACCAAACGATCGCTATGACACGCACTGACCACCAGGGGGCAAACATACAACGCAGGAGCCCCCTGGTGGTCAGTGCACCAGAAGCCAGGTTCACAGCTGGCGAGCACAGCTAAGGATGTCTGACTGCTGGCTTAGCGGGAGCGGGCCTAAGCTGGCGGTCGGACATCCCCAGAGGTCTCCTGGACTGCAAGAGGGCCCAGACCGGGCTGAGGGACCCCCCACCCTGCCCTGAGTGCACGAATTTCGTTAACTGGGCCTCTAGTATATCCGATAAGGAGTGAGTATCACAAATATATAAAGAATTCATACAGTTCACCAGCGAAAATCCCCAAACAATCCAATTTAGAAACAGGCAAAGAAACTGAATACACTTTTCCAAAGAAGAAATGCAGATGACCAACAGGCACATGAAAAGATGCTCAATGCCACTAATTATCAGGGAAGTACAAATCAAAACTACAAGATATCTATCACCTAACATCCGTTAGAATTATCACCAAGAAGACAATAAAAGTGGTAAAGAGGATGTGGAGAAAAGAAAACCCTTGTGCATTACTAATAGGAAAATAAATTCGTATAGCCATTATGGAAAACAATGTGAAGATTCCTCCAAATATTAAAAATAGAACTACCATTTGAACCAGCAATTGCGCTTCTGGGTATTCAACTTAAGAAAACAAAAACACTAACTTGAAAAGATATATGTATCCCCATGTTCACTGCAGAATTATTTACAACTAGAGGCCTGATGCATGAAATTCATGCAAGAGTAGCCTTCCTTCCCCCGGCTGCTGGCACCGGCTTTCCTCTGGCACCCGGGACCAGGGCTTCCCTTGCAGCCCCAGCTTCATCCAGAAGGTCGTCCGGTCTAATGAGCATATTACACTTTTTTATTATAGATAGCTAAAATACGGAAATAATGTTGTGTCCATCAGTGGATGAATGGATAAAGATATGGTGGATGAATGGATAAAGATATTCTCTTGGTTGACTGAATAGTATTCCATTGTATGTATGTATGTATGTATGTATGTATGTGTGTGTGTACATATATATATAATGGATGTGTACACACACACACACACACACACACACACACACATATACACATACAATGGAATACTATTCAGTCAACCAAGAGAATGAAACCTTGCCATTTGGGACAACATGAATAGACCTTGAGGGTATTATGCTAAGTGAAATAATCAGACAAAGACAACTACCCTATAATCTCACGTATATGTAAAATCTTAAACAAACAAGCAAACAAAAAACCCAAGCTTATAGACACAGAGAACAGATTGATGCTGGTTGCCAGAGGGGAGTGGAGGGAAATGGGTGAAATGGGTAGAGTCAAAAGATACAAACTTTCAGCTATAAAATAAATGTCATGGGACTGTAATGTATTGCATAATCAATACCTTCTATATATAAAAGGCTAATATGCAAATAGACCGGAACGGAACAACCGACGGAACGGAACAACTGAACAACCAGCTGCTATGATGTGCACTGACCACAAGGGAGCACACAGAGAATATGGTGGAGCAGGTGAGCGGGGGGGCCAAACCAAAGTGGGGCACTGGCTGCTGTCATTGGGGCGAGCCTCTGGTGGTTATTAAAAATTCTTTGCTCCTGCACGCTGCAGTCCCACCTGGCCTGGCGCTTGCACCTGTTGTTGGTGCCAGCCGTGCTCACACCCATTCCTGGCGCCCAGCACCAGCTGTGATTGCTCAACACCATCAGTGGATGTGAGTGGCGCTGCTGGCCCCGATCGCCCCTCAGGGCTTCTCCACCTCCCCCTGCTCCTGAGAGGCGATTGGGGCCAGCAGCCGCCTCTCGCACCCACTACCAGCGACAACCCTGACTGCACTCACAGCTGGCGCTGGAGCCACCACTCGCACGCGCTGCTGGCGCCTGGCGCCAGTCCCGATCGCTTGGCGACATCAGTGGGTTCAAGCAGCGGCTGCTGGCCTTGATCGAACCTGAGGGGCGATTGAGGCCATCAGTGGGTGCGAGTGGGGCCAGCACCATCAGCACATGAGAGCGACGGCAGTGGGACCAGGGTCTGCGGCAGGAGGGGCTGTGCTGGGGTACAGAGGATGGGCTAAAACCTGCCCCTGTGCCCACCGCAGCCTTGCGGCCCACAGTTCCTTTCAAGGTGCACAAATTAGTGCACTGGGACCCTGGTAGTTAATAATACTGTATTTCATATCTAAAAATTGTTAAGAGTAAATCATAACAGTACTCATCACAAGAAAAATTTTTATAATTTGTAAGGTGAAGAATGTTAAATACGTAACTTATTGTGATCATTTCACAATGTATACAAAGTACTGAATCATTTATTGTATACCTAACACTAATATGTTAATTAAAATAAAAAAAGATGAAGAACTTAAAGGGAATGACCATAATCTGAAGCATACAAGTAACTCATATCTGTGTACCTGAATCTAAAAAGAAAATAAAAGTAAGCTTTCAAATAAATACATAATATTTTTGGAAAAGTTTAATAGAAAAATATGAAATGTCACTCCTCCTAAAATTGAAATTAATTACTATCATTAGCCAAAAATAAAAACAGGGCTTTTCCCTGCTGATAGAGCTCTTGCAAACATGGTGAACGTTCCTAAAACCCACCGAACTTTCTATAAGAAGTGTGGCAAGCATCAACCCCACAAAGTAACAGTACAAGGGCAAGGATTCTCTGTATGCACAGGGAAAGCGACGACGTTATGATAGGAAGCAGAGTGGCAATGGTGGACAGACTAAGCCAATTTTCTGAAAAAAGGCTAAAACTATAAAGAAGATTGTGCTGAGGCTTGAATGCACTGAGACTAACTGCAGATCTAAGAGAATGCTGGCAATTAAGAGATGCAAGCATTTTGAACTGGGAGGAGATAAGATAAAGGGTCAAGTGATCCAGTTCTAAGGTTCATATTTTGTTTTATTATGTGACAATAAAATCTTGGTAAGTTCAAAAATAAATAAATAAATAAATAAATAAATAAAAACAGGCACTTACAATGAAAAAATACCAAACAGATATGTTATAACCATTCAACTTTTAAAGCAAAAGATACAAATTTAAAATATTTATATATAGTTCACAATTAAAAGTGTTTCTCCCTAATTTAAAATATTGACATATATGTAATCAATTCATAGCTTTTACATTTCCTAAATCTGGGGTAACAGCTACCTCCAAGAATGTAGTTCTGAATAAATGAAATTATACATATAAATTTTTTTTCATTGATGTTTAAGAACACAAGTAAAAAAAGTCAGAGGCTAAAGAATGGTACTATTAAAAATAGGTATAAAAAGACATTTTTAGGTGGTCTCAGGCTTACAGTATTTTCCAAACACATCACAAAATTGTTTAACAGTATACCTACAGAAGCATTAGCAAAAAGAACTAAAAGATACTATCTTGAAATCAAGTGTTGAGAAAAAAACCTGTGGCACAGCAATATAATTATTCATTTTCTAAAGAAAGTCAAGCAATTATGAATATTCTGTCTTTCTGACACTGTTAAGGAAGGTACAAGAAAAAAGTATTATTATTATTATTTTTCACTGATTTCAAAGAGAAAGGGAGAGGGTGACATGGAAACATCAATGATGAGAGAGAATCATTGATCAGCTGCCTCCTGCACGCCCCACACCGTGGATCAAGCCCACAACCTGGGCATGTGCCCTTGACTGGAATCAAGCCCAGGACCCTTTGGTCCACAGGCTGACGCTCTATCCATTGAGCCAAACTAGCTAGGGCAAGAAAAAAATATTTTAAACTACATTAGTTTTGTAGTAAAAAAGAATTATATATTTGTATATAAGAGTAATCTCTAATGTAATGCTTAACTAAAAGTTTACCAGACTAATTACTATGCACCTACAAATTTCATTTTCCTTCTAATTGTGATGGGCAGAATCAAATACTTGATATACATTGGATTCCCATTAAGTCCCATCAAAATCAGTTTTCAAAATAAATCATTCACAAACCATTTTTCAACATTTGGCATGGAAATAAAAGGATTAAAGTTAGTAAATATTTAATACAGAAATAAGAATATAACAGGCTAAAGTATAATGAAATAAATATCTTTCAGAGGTACTTACTGTGCCTGTTGTACCTAAAAAGAAAAAAGAATATTTATAATGTAATAAATCATGCTATCCTTGAGTTAACAGTTGAAAAATACTTAATATTATTTCTGCCAAGTCATTCCATCACACTAAATATCCTAAAACTGTCCCATATAACCTATGATTATGTACTTGCTATTTCCAGGAAATAAATATCTATAGTGCAACGATTTTCAGAATCAAGTGGCACATTGAACTTTCAATCTGCAAACTCAAAGCTGGTTTGAGAAGTATTCATACATATGCCTTTTGTTTTTCTTGTTCTTGCTATTATTAGGTGTTCTCTTTCTCTGCTATACTACTAAAGTACTTGAAAATACCTCTCTAATCCTAAGCTTTAGATTTCTAACAAGTTCAACTATCTAGGGTCCACTGAGAACAATTAAAAGAGGTCACTATGACATCAATGGTAGAGCCAAGGTATTAAAAAGTAATTAAAAATAAATGTTAAGTAATTTTCCAGGATTATTTAGGGTCATAGTAATTAGCTCCAGATATCTATATACATTAATATATTACATGAATTATTTCAGAACATCGTTTCAGCTTAAATCATGATATAGTGAAACATCTTAAAAACATCAATTATGTCCCCTATAAACCTGTAGGAAAGCACACTGTGCATTTAAACATGTTGTGAACCATGTTTAAAACAAAAGTTTAGGCATAATCACGGGACAAAGTTTAGCATGTGAAATACTAATTTATGTGGAACATCATTTACTCATGGATAAATGAAGAGTTACTATTACATATTATAACCACAAACACTTATTGGTAACTGGCTGAAGAAAAATATTATCATAGGACTTACGAATTGCAATGACTACAAGGACCAAGCAAGGTAACAAAAAAAAAATAACTAAGTAGTCCAGAGGCAAATAAAAATGCATGTTCCACATGAAGTGCTACCCATTCTACAATGTCTGCTGATACAATTATGAGCTCACCAGAGTTGTTCATTCGATACTCTGAGACCACGGTAAACAATAAATATCAGATCATCCAATTTTTTCAGAGAAATAAAAATCTTTGGGCAAAAAGATAAATTCAAACTTTAAAGTCAACAGACTTTAAATGTTAGCAACTAATTACAGAATTTAAAAACACTGTGTAGGCCAAAGTATATCCATAGACCAAATTTGGTTCCAGAACTCTTGACCTAAAATTAGTTTCTTATGGATTTAATTATGAATGTTATTCCTATTTCCCACTGCCTTAAAAAAAAAAAAAAAGACAAAAATCAGGAGCTGATTATAAATCACAGGAGATATTGCTTTCATTCCTCATTATAATATGGTAGCTACTGTTCAAAGGAAGTGTAACATACACCACCATAAATGGTATGCATACCTGCTGTTAAATCCATATTATTTACTCCTGGCTGTAAGAAGAAAAAGAAAATTAATAATATTCACCTTGTTTAAACTGTATTTTACGTAAGTCACTCATAAAGAACAATCAGTTCCCTCTATGTATAATTCTCAAGCCACTGACTCAAAGATTTTTTGTTAATTTTAGTGGTCTCAGTTCCCTGAGCTTGATATAAATTATAAAAAACATCAGGAACCTGAGGCTACTGAAGTACTTTAATCTAAGTGCTGCATTTATACAACCATCAATTATATACAGATCAACAACTCTTCAGTCACAATTCTGAAATCCAAAAAGCTCTGAAAACCAATTCATGTTTGACATCAAAACTCATTAAAGTAGCAAAACCTGACCTGAATGAAATGAACTATTTAGTCTTTATTTGCCCCACATCAGAGGAAATATCCATGTTTCACTATGGAAATACTGTGCTAGAAATTATAGGGCACTGCCCAAGACCCCATAGGAATTTTTAACATAATATATAGTATATATAATTTATTACTCTATAATATTAAAAAAAATTGACATATATCTGGTCCTAGGGGTTTTGTATAAGACATTACAAACTCAGCACTCCAATGGAGTATGCCACATCTGTTCATTACAACCACTAGGCTATCCTGTAATAAAGAAGTTGTACAAATTTGAATATCATAATGATTTATATATTGCTATACTACCCAGTGTTCATAGTTTTGATAAGTAATGTGCCACAGCTGAAGTCTCAAAAAGTAATGGATTTCAAATGTAATCTTCTGATTTCTAAATCTAGAATCTAGTATTAAATGACATCATTTCAATTTCCAATTGGCACTCAGTAAAGCACATGTCTACTCTTTAATATATTATGCTAGCAGACCAATAAAATATTTCTAGTTGACAAATTTGCTTTTTAGTATTCCAGTCTTTTCTAATATGTACAATCAATTTGATAAAAATATTCATATACTATAATATAAAGGGAAAAATGGAACTGCTTATTCAGGAAACTAAAAATAAAAGTCCACTATAATTCCAATGTTACATTACAGTACTCCAGAGGCACTTAAAAAGCTAACAATTGCCTATCAAATACGTATATATTATCTATATATATAAAAGTTTAAAATGCTAAGTGTCCGACCAGTTGCTATGATGCGCACTGACCACCAGGGGGCAGATGGTCAATGCAGGAGCTGCCGAGCTGCAATGACTTGGTAGCGGCGATTCTTGGGTAACGCCCCTGAAACCAGAGAGGAGGAAGAGCAGTTCCTTGCAGGGCCGCGCGTTTCTACCTTCAGCTGTGGGTTATGTTGTTGTTGGGGCACTGTCAGCCTTCAATTTGGTTTGCTGCACACTTGCATTTGGGCTCCATACCCTGTATGACAGCAACTTTGCAGAGTGCCCTCTCGCACGCTGGGACCCCTCAGAGGATGTGGGAGAGCCAGTTTTGGCCCGATCCCCGCAGGCCCGGCTGAGGGACCCCAACTGCCGGAGGGACCCTGTAGATGCCAGGGAAGGACCACGGGAGGTTGGCTCCAGGGTGTGTCCAGCCCAACTCACCTTGTCCCGCCCCGCCGGCCACCTTCTAATTAATTTCCTTTCAATGTGCAGGAATCTGTGCACCGGGTCACTAGTTTAATGTATAAAAGAAATCAAAACATCACAGGAAATAGTTATTTTCACAAGATTACCGGTAAGGCAGGCTGCATGGAAGCCTGAGACATATGAGACATCATCATTCCAGGCATTACTGAAGACATCATTCCAGGCATCTAGAACAAAAGTAAAAAAAAAAAAAAAAAAAAGGTTACTGCATAAGACCAAAGCCCTAATATGACTTGAAGAATCTATGTACAATTTAAGATTAAAATCCAGTGAGCACTATATTATATAGGTAATATGCTTAGTAAGTGCTTGCTGAATGAATGAAGTACTTCATCAATGATCTATTTTAATACTTATGTGATAATTACTATGTATAGTCAAAATTATTTTAACAAACTTAAAAGTTTAGGCAATTACATTCTTTGTAACCTAAATTTAAGAATATTAATTTCCTTTCAATTTTAGCTCAACACTCATGCTTTTCTCCCTTTTTTGGAGCAAGACAAAAACTTTTTTTTCCCTCCAGTATTTCTCACCTTTGAATTTTAGTATCTAAATTAAACTGTATAGCAATCTGGTTCTTTAGATCAAAGGTGTTTAAAATTCAGTGATTTTTAAAATTACATAAAAATCTAACTTCTCGAATACAAATCATCTATAACCTCACTGGTAAAAAAAAATTAAGTATATACATAAATATCTGAAGAAAAAATATTAGTTTGGAAGCTTAATCTAGTGTACCAATAACTGCCATCCAAATCTACAAGTTAATCTTTCCTATTAAGAATGAATAAAGATCATGAAGAATAACACATTTCCAAAGGATTCCGACCTATGCTCATGTATATTAGTATAATTCTACATTATAATTTTGATTTTACTATGAACAAATCTAAAGAAAACATGGAGGTGGTAAAAATTATATACAATCATAGGTACTTAAATAAATAACCAATTATTCAAAAATTTCAAATTAAATGAACAATTTGAGAAATAAAAACCAAAAAGAAATAAACATATTAGTCAATAGGAACATATACATGTAAAGTTACTAAAGATAGACAAGACCACCCACACACTGAATTTTATTACTTGTGAAAGTCAAGTCTTCAAGCAAAACCAGGCCAAAGTACAATTAAAATTAAGTAGAATGGTATTTATGCGTTAAAGGGAAAATTTTTTGCTTCTCAAAACATTAAATAAACTGATTAAACATCACTGAACAAGAACTTAACAGAAAACATGTGACTAAAACTTGAAATAAACATTCAAATAATCCTTAAAAAAAAAAAAAGGTGCAGAATTTGAAAATCGAAATAACAAGCCTCCAGCACCCACACTAACAGAATAACAAAAATAATTTGCACATTAAGAGAAATAATAAAAGAGATCAAATGAGAACTAGGCTTGTTCCCTCTCCTTCCCCAACCCTTACAGACACACCCTCACATTAATTTTTCATTAGGCTAATAGCAAAGTAGGTTTGAATTCTGTAAGTACTAAGTTACTGATTATGGTGAACCTGCTGTTTAAAATGGTCTGTTTATAAAATCAAAAACTAGTAACACACCAGTAACTAGAATTCTAAGCTGAATTGAGGAACTGAAGTTTGAAAACTTAACAGAAAAACAAAATCTCTATCATGCAACAATTTCCACATGGTAGCACAAATGAATGTAATTTCGAACTGAAATACTGTGACACACAAGTAATCAAATCCCATTTAAAAAACAGAGCACAACAGAACATGGCCAATGACACAACAGATAGTATATGAGAATCATTAAAGAACGTTTGCTCTGGCACGGTAATTCAATTGGTTGGAGCATCGTCCCGTACACCAAAGGGTTGCATGGGTTCAATCCTGGGTCAGGGCACAAACCTAGGTTTCGGGTTCGATCCCAAGTCAAGGTGTCTAGGGGAGGCAACCAATAGATGTTTTTCCTCTCACATAGATGTCTCTCTCCCTCCCTCCCTCCCTCCCTTCCTCTCTCTCTAATTTAAAAAGGTGACAGAATTTTCTCAATTGTTCTTCCCAAACTTCCAATTTTAAAACATCCAAAAATTTACCTTTAAGACTAGAACTCATGATATTGGTTACAGAATGAGATTTAATTTCAAATAAAAAGATAAATTCTCACTCAGTACCTCAGTAAATTCTTAGGAGTAGCAACTAGTTAAGCTTGTTCAGCCCAACATTTGGACGACTCTTAAATAAACTGACTATTCCAAAATTAAATAGATCATTAATTTTAAACCAAAACTGTAATGCTATTCACATGAAGCCAAAGAACAAAAACATAAATATGCAAAATACAATGTTTCTTATGAAAAGCTATTACAAGAGCTTGACAAAATAACAGCTCTTCCAGAAGCTTGAGTATCACAAACAAGCCTGATTCCCAAAGCCTGAAGAATCCACTTTGTGGAGATGTTGTTTTTCATTAATTCTACAACACATATAATTGTTTTATTTGTTTTAATACCACACTGATAATGGAAATCTAGGCTGCATTATCAGTGTGGTTGCAATCCCCAAAAGTGATTTTCTTTCCTCTGCCTAAGTTTGAGACAACTAAGCGACTTTGCTGTCCCCTTTCTGATGATAGGTTTATTTCTTTCTTGTTTCACATGAAGAGAATAGCTCTTTGGTGTCCCAGCTTTATTTGTTGAATATTTTAGACTTCTCACTTTAGGCTTATTTATTCTCTCTCTTAAGGCACCATAATACAATGGAGTGTCTTATGATTGATAGCGCTGTAACTTCAATGAAATGGGATATTGGCTCAAAATGGTTAAAGAAAAAATTCTTAACCTAGTTGCCACAATACTACAACAAATTCCATGAGCCAGATCATTCAAGTTACAAAGTCGTAGTTCATGTAAGCTTCATGTGAAGCACATTATAAAATCACAACCATGTAGCACTTCACAAATTTCCATTTGAGCTACTGAGGCAAATATATTAAGTGCTATAATAATTAAGAACTGGATCAGAGAGAACTGAAGTGTGAAAGACATATATTAAATCAAATTTGATTTTTAAAAACCATTCTATAGTTGCAAATTGACTTAAAAAGTTTGATTTTTGCTTTTTTACTTGGTTCCCTTTAAATGTGCCAAATTCAAATTCCACAATATTAGTACACTCTACAGAGGCTATTACGTGTACTATTTATATATATATTTTTCCTTTTTACTGAATATACTGGGGTGACATTGATTAAAAATTATACAGGTTTCAGGTACACAATTCTACAACGCATCATCTGTACACTGTATTGTAAGTTCACCACTCCAAGTCAAGTCTCCTTCCATCACCATTTATTCCCCCCTGTACCATCCTCCATATCCTCTCCCTCATCCTCCCTTCACAATCACCACACTGCTGTCAGTGAAGTTTTTTTTTTGCTCAATCCCTCCACTGTCAGGCCAGCCCTCCAATCCTGACTCCCCTGACAACTGTCAGCATGTTCCCTATGAGAATGTCTCCACTTTGCTTGTTAGTTCATATTGTTCATCAGATTCCACATATGAATGTAATCACACGGTACTTATCGTTCAGATAAATTCCAAGTAGAAATCGCTGGATCACAATGCAATTACATTTTTAATTTTTTGAGATAACTCCACACTGCTTTCCATAGTGGCTACACCAATCTACTTTCCAGCCAGCAGTGCATGAGGGTTCCCTTTTCTCCACATCTTCACCAACACTTGCTGTTTATTGATTTATTCATGATAGCCATTCTGACAGTTGAGATGGTATCTCGTGGTTTTAACTTGCATTTCTCTGATGATTAATGACTTTTCATGTCTCTATGTCCTCTTTGGAAGTGTCTTTTGCCCATTTTTTAATTGGACTGCTTGGTTTTTGTGTGTTTAAGTGTACTATTTAAAAACAACTTACATCTATATCACTAACCCACTTTATGAACAAATGTATGAATGAATAAAAAAATAACCTTTGAATAACTGCAAAACTACATTTTGTAATTTAATTAAATAATCATTCAACTGGAAATAAACAAAAATACTCCTAAAGAATATCCCTTTTTCAAGCTGCATCTTTCTTTTAAAATTGATTTGAGAGAAAGAGAAAGATATCGATTTGTTGTTCTTTTTATTTATGCATTTATTGGTTGATTCTTGTGTGTGCCCTGACCTGGGATCAAACTCGAAACCTTAGCATATCAAGATAACACTCTAACCAATTAAGCTACCTGGCTAGGGCCTGCAGCACATCCTTAACCAAAGTAAGTGGCTACATTTTGAAACAATCATTTAACCTTATTTCCTTTCCCTTCATCTACAATTATATATAAATTTAAGACACTTGTCGTTTTGATATAAGAAACAATGATAAACAAAAAAAAGACAAAATAATATTTGCACAAACTATTATCACATGAAATAGAATTTTACCATTTAATAAGTCAGTTGCCAATATTCAAAATTTAGTTTGCTAGATTTTCTTAACATGGAGAGTTTAGAATTGACCAAGTCCAGCTGACCCTTGAACAGGTGGGTTAGGAATGCCGATTTCCTGGGCAGTTGAAAATCCAAGTATAACTTGTGACTTCCCCAAAAGTAACTACTAATAACCTACTATTGATCAGAGCCTTAATAACAACATGGTCTACTAAAAAATATTATGTGTTATATGTATTTTACATGGTATTCGTACAATAAAGTAAGCTAAAGAAAATGTTATTTTAAAAAAACCATAAGAAAAATACATTTACAGTATTTGTTGGAAAAAAATCCCCATCTAAGTGGACTTGTGCAGTTCAAATCTGCGTTGCTCAAGGGTCAACTGTATATTCTTTCCTTTCAAATTCCAAAGAGGTTAGTTAGCTTAATGACAATCTCACACCGCTATACAGGGAAGCAGCCTAGTAAGCTATTTTGTCCTTACACTCTGGAGTCAGACTGTCAGCATTCCTATACCAGTTTGGCCACTTACCAACTGTGCAATTTTGGGCTAACTTACTTAACCTAGCTGGGTCTCAATATCCTCACCTGTAACACGGAGAAAAATTACTCATATGAAAATACTGTTATAGGGCATCAAATGGGAAGATACACTTAGAAGGCACTTAGAACAATGCTCAATAAATGAGTTTTAACTCAGAATGAAAGTATCCCTTGTGTTGCCTCTTATCGATTCCCTATCTGTCTGATAGGCACTTTGGTTCTTTAAAGACATCTAGTAAAAATTGTTAATCATCATCTTCAGTAGAAATCAATACATGTAATGACAGACAATAAATCAGTCTTGTATTAACATCAGTTTACAGCTGGCTCTGAAATGTTACTGTACAATTCACTTAATTCTCTAAATCTTACCATTACCGTCTAAAAATTGGACATCCATCTAGTAGTCAACCTACTTTTCAGAGTCAGGAGAATCAAATTTAATAGAGTATATGAATCTCTGAAAGTTGTTTACAAACATGGTGATATAATTCTCACACAGATTAGGTGCCACAAATCCTATTCCCTGAAACCTTTAAAAAGAAAAAGAAAAAAAAAAGCCCTGGCTGGTCAGTTCAGTTTGACAGAGCATTGTTCCAATACACCAAGATTATGGGTTCGATCCCACATCAGGGCACATATAAGGAGCAAACAATGACTGCACACATAAGTGGAAAAACAAGTCTATGCTTCTCTCTTTGTCTTTCTTTCCCTTTCTTTCTTTCTCTCCCCCCACCCCCCCACCCCCAACCCGGCCTTCCCCTCTCTTTAAAAGTCAATTAAAAATATTTTTAAAAAGACAAAAATTGTGAGAAAGGGCACAGGGCAACTAAATAGTTTTAATTATTCAGTACTACTTAGCCCATTCTCTCTATTGAACCTCAAACTAACTTGTTCAATGAGGGTACAGAAAATATAAAGAGCCCTAACTGCTTTTGCTCAGTGGATAGAGCATTGGCCCACAGACTGAAGGGTCCTGGGGTCAATTCCGGTCAAGGGCATATATATACCTTGGTTGCCGGCTCAATGCCCAATAGGGGGTGCGCAGGAGGCAGCTGATCGATGTTTCTCTCTCTCTCTCTTTTTTTTTTTAAATATATTCCATTGATTTTCCACAGAAAGGAAAGGAGAGGGATAGAGAGTCAGAAACATCGATGAGAGAGAAACATCGATCAGCTGCCTCCTGCATACCCTCCGCTGGGGATGTGCCCGCAACCAAGGTACATGCCCTTGACCGGAATCGAACCCGGGACCCCTCAGTCCGCAGGCCGACGCTCTATCCACTGAGCCAAACCGGTCAGGGCCGATGTTTCTCTCTCATCGATATTTCTAACTCTATCCCTCTCCCTTCCTCTCTGTGAAAAAAATCAATTAAGAAATATTTTTTTTAAAAAAGAAAATATAAAGAGAACACCACTGGGTAGGAATATGTGACACAAAAACTTAAAACCAGAGCTAAATGAAAATGAATGGTACCATTTTATATTTTAAAAGCTCTAAACATACTGAGGATACACACACAAATTGTAGTGTCTCAATTAAGTCATATAAAATCAGACTTTAAAACACTCAAAAAGTTGTCTAAGCCTTCTTTGAGACATAGGCCTTCTAGGACACAAGTATGGAAGGACGCAAGACTATTATTACTATACTAGAAGCCCGGTGCACAAAAATTGTGCCCTCAGCCCGGCCTGTGCCCTCTTGCAGTCTGGGACCCCTCGGGAGATAACGACCTGCTGGCTTAGGCCTGCTCCCAGGTGGCAGAGGGCAGGCCAAATCCCTAGGTGCAGCCCCTGGTCGGGCTCAGAGCAGGGCTGATTGGGGAGTTGGGGCGCCGCCCCCTGTCATGCACAGAGCAGGGCGGATCAGGAGGTTGTGATTCCACCCTCAGTCACGCTCAGGGTAGGGCCGATTGGGGGGTTGGGGCACCGCCCCTGTCACACTCAAGGCAGGGTCGATGGGGAGGTTGCGGTGCCACCCCCTGTCACGCACAGAGCAGGGCCAATCAGGGGGTTGGGACGCTGCCCCCTGTCACACACAGAGCAGGGCCCATCAGGGGGGTTGGGGCTCCGTACCCTGTCACACACAGAGCAGGGCCCAACAGGGGGTTGGGGAGCTCCGCCCTGTCACACACAGAGCAGGGCCCATCAGGGGGTTGGGGTGCTGCCCTCTATCACCCACAGAGTAGGGCCGATCAGGGGGTTGGGGCGCCGCCACTCTCACACGCAGGGCCGATGGGGAGGTTATGGCTCTACCCTGTCATACACAGAGCAGGGCCCGTGGCGGGGGGGGGGGGGGGGGGGGGGGGTTGGGGCGCCTTCCCCTGTCATGAACAGAGCAGGGTGGATAGGGAGGTTGTGGCCCCGCCCCCTGTCACACACAGAGCCGCAGGGCAATCAGAGGGTTTGGGCGCTGCCCCATCACACTGATCCCGGTGCCGGGAGGCCTCTCAGCTCCACTGATCCCGGTGCTGGGAGGCCTCGAGGCTCCACTGATCCCAGTGCTGGGAGGCATATTACCCTTTTACTATATAGGATAGAGGCCTGGTGCACGGGTGTGGGCTGGCTGTTTTGCCCTGAAGGGTGTCCTGGATCAGGGTGGGGGTCCCCACTGGGGTGCCTGGGCATCCTGGGTGAGGGGATGATGGCTGTTTGCAGCTGGTCACACACCCCTCAGGGTGGGGGTCCCCACTGGGGTGCCTGGCCAGTCCGGGTGAGGGGCTGAGGGATGTTTTCAGGCTGGCGGGTGCCTGAAGCTCCCAACTGCTCCTTTTTTTCTTTTTTCTTTTTTATTCTGGGCAAGCTTTAGTTCTGGCTCCAGCTCTGAGGCCTCTGCTGCTGAAATCAGGCATCTGGTTTGTTTGGGTTCTATAATCGAAACACTGTATCAACTCCATCTCTGAGATCCCGGCGGGCTGAAAGCAGGTTTCTGGGGTTTTGTTTAGCTTCTATATTTGTAATGTTTCAAACTGCAAGCTCAGAGGCTGGCAAGGCAGGCGGGAAACGTTGGTTTCCTCTGTCACTGAAGCAAGCAAGCCTCATGTTAGCTTCAAGCTGCCTGGCTGCCGCCGCCATCTTGGCTGGCAGTTAATTTGCATATCTCGCTGATTAGCCAATGGGAAGGGTAGTGGACGTATGCTAATTACCATGTTTCTATTTATTAGATAGGAGGAGGATTCTCCACCAAGTCCTTTAAACTTGACTCAGTATATCTAGTTAATCGTTATATATTTGTCCACATGAAACTTTATTTTCAATTTCTTCCCAACTGTGGGCACCTTTAGGACAAAGAGCATGTCTCATTTATGTATGTATTACTGGTGCAGAGGACAGTTACACAGACAGGAGAAACTCAAATGCTTGTAGTAGATAAACTTATGACCAGTCCTTAATTCTGCATAAGGAAAGAGAAAGCTGCACTGGCCAGTGTTGCCCAGTGGACAGTGAGTCAGCCTGGGCATTGAGGGTTGAGGGTTCGATTCCCAGTCAAGGGCAAGTACCGGTGTCGCAGGTTGGATTCTCCTGTGGCACATGTGGGAAACAACCAATCAACGTATCTCTCTCACATCAATGTTTCTCTCTCTTTTCCTCCTCCCTACTTCCTTTCTATTTTCTCTAAAAAGCAATGGAAAGACTATCCTCCAGTGAGGTTACCAAAATAAGGAAAGAGAAGCTAGTTTTCTATTATACGGAACAAATATATGATCAAAATACATAATGACCTTGAAATTACTGAAAAATCTTTTTTCAGAGAAGTAACAACTTTCTTGATACCACAGGGACAAAGAAATTATACCAAGCCCAGTTGTTCAAACAGAAACTTAATGACCATTCATTAATCAAAAAGTAATTTGAAAAGTCTTACCCTAAACAGAACATCAAGACCTAATGAGTAAGATCATATTTATATTGTACTGAGAATTTTATTTTTAAAAAACCCTCAAAACAGTCCTTACTTGCTGATATGTTTAATCCTTTAAAGAGACAGCATCACTCAGATTTAGAGAAGATTCAAATTTCCACTTTGAGGGCAGTGCACCAAAAAAGAAACAGAAGCAGATTTTCAAGCCCATCACATAAAACACTAAATCTTTAGTAACCACTAACTACAATTAACTTGTTTTTTAATAAGGTAAACGTGTGACTACTTGACTAGAGAAAAAGAAAAATATAAACGATTCATCTACACCTGGGGTCCTCAAACTTTTTAAACAGGGGGCCAGTTCACTGTCCCTCAGACCGTTGGAGGGCCGGACTATAGTTTAAAAAAAAAACTATGAACAAATTCATATGCACACTGCATATATCTTATTTTGAAGTAAAAAAACAAAACGGGAACAAATACAATATTTAAAATGAAGAACAAGTAAAGTTAAATCAACAAACTTACCAGTATTTCAATGGGAACTATGGGCCTGCTTTTGTCTAATGAGATGGTCAATGTCTGGTTCCATATTTGTCACTGCTAGTTGTAACAAGTGATGCAAGTGTTAGTCTAGATCTGGTTGGAGATTTCAGATGTTTCATTCTGGAAAAAGGCTCTCCTGACTTCAAAGAAACAGACCTCCTAACTTCAAAAAAAAAAAAATCCTAACTTGTTCTTATCTTGGTCCTCAGGCAGCAGCAGGCTCTGCACAGGCAAGCTCGTGACTCATCCAATCACACCCGAGACTGAGAGGAGGAGTCGAGAGACAGGGAGAAGGAGGGGAGTCAGAGAGTGCAGCGCACATTCCACACATGCGCACTGCGGGCCCGGGATGAGTTGGCTGCTAAGCAACAGGCAGCAGTGGCAAAAACACCTGTCGGGCCAGATAAATGTTTTCAATGTTTTCGGTGGGCCACATGTGGCCTGCGGGCCGTAGTTTGAGGACCTCTGATCTACACTATATATCCAAATGTGTAGAAGTATTGGGATAGCCAAGTGACCAGTTAGATGAGAAAACAGTTTAGGCAGGTATCTATCTGAGTAATATAATGCCTGTTAAGTTTCTTGCGTGGACAGTATCTATATTATTCATCTTTACACTAGGACCACACTTAAATATTTATCGACTAAAGGACATATGAAGGTATAAAAAAAAGTAAGAATGGAAGACTAAAAACAACTTCTGAGAGAAAAATTTACTCATTCCTACTTACAAACCTTCAAAACTTAGACCTATTATTTCTCAAAAAAACCCCACAAAAACACAGTACACAGCTATGAGATATACATACATATCAAATCTTTACTATTTACTGATATATTACATCATGATGACTCTGAAATCATGTGATCAAGATTTCTAAGAAACCCAACTAAAAACCAACAAATTTAAAAAAAAGAAAAAGGTTAACCTATGGACATTTACTTGTTCTCTTTTCTTTTTGATCTCACTACTTACTGAATACCTACTTTGCACTCTATAAGCTGCTTCATTTATGTGTGTGTGTGTTAATACTAATTTATTTTGATGTTCCCTTTTTCTAATAAAGAGTAGACAAAATGAATAAGTGGCCCTGTTTCAGCATTTCTCACAAAAATGCTAATTCCATGCTAGAGAAAGCAAAATAAACAGATAACAGAGGGGTAACAGAGACCAGGGAAGTGGAGGAGGAGAAGATGGTCAAATAAAACTAAAAAATACTAAGTGAAAACAGTCTTAAAAGGCTTCTGCAAGACTTTTCAGCATTTTTAGAAAATACTGGGTTTTATGACACTCAAAGAGGGGTAGAGGTATAGTTTATTCTTCTAATAATACACGATCTTCTTAGATCTCTTCAAATACTCCCCATACTTAGAAACACTACTCAAGCTAAAGTCTTTAAATAGATGAGCTCATATTTAAATGAATTGTTATCTAAATATAATGAAAACATATGTATCTACTAGCATTATTAGTAAAAACTATCACCTAGCTCAGTGGTTCTCAGCCTTCCTAATGCCGCGACCCTTTAATACAGTTCCTCATGTTGTGGTGAACCCCAATTTCAATGTTACAAATTGAACATAATTAAAGCATAGTGATTAATCACAAAAACAATATGTGATTATATATGTGTTTTCCGATGGTCTTAAGCGACCCCGGTGAAAGGGTCGTTCGATCCCCAAAGGGGTCGCGACCCACAGGTTGAGAACCGCTGACCTAGCTGGTATTACTCAGTGGTTGAGCATCAACCCATGAACCAGGAAGTTACAGTTCAATTCCAGGTCAGGGCACATGCCTAGGTTGTGGGCTCCATCCCCAGTAGAGGGTATGCAGGAGGCAGTGGATAGATGATTCTCTCTCATCACTGATGTTTCTATCTCCCTCCCCCTTCCTCTCTGAAATCAATTAAAACGAATACATAAAATAAAATACATTAAAAAACAACAACAAACTATCAGAATTAACTATATACACAGCCCAAAAGTTATACAAACATATTAGGTCCAAGGCAATCTATTTTTTTTTTATAAGTACTTGCCTGGGTAATGTAACTGTACAGAGAAAGTTACCTAGATTTAAGAATTAGGAGCATATAACCTAAAAAAGTTTGTCAGTGGCTAATATTCAATGTAACAGCATGGATTCTGTAAGTAACCAAAAGGGTAATTCCAAAGCAATAGCAACAAATCAATTTATCGAATCAGTCATATAAATCTAAGATACCAATACTTTAAATTTCTCTGGAAGGCCTATATTCCCAATCATTTTCCCCTAGAGTATGGAAAAATCTGTGGTAAAACTTCTTAAAGAGATGATCATCAATGAAGTCATATAGATAAAACAAAGATTTGCCTGTAATTTTAAAAAAGTAGAGATGAGTATTCACTTTACTCACTGAAAATTTTTTATTATTTTCACCTTATTTATCTTTCACTTTCGTCAAATAAAAAAAGCAACAGTAAAAAGGCAGACACCAAAAACAAGAGTAAGCGTAACAACGTAAAGTTACATAGGTAACCACTGAAAACAGTCACATGTAGCATTACTGACTGGCTTATACTGCAGGAGAGTATTTGTGTTTCATTCATTCAACAAGTATTTTACTGAGCACCCAAAATGTGCCAACAACTGTGCTCAGCATCCATAGAATTCTTTAAAAGTACAAAACATAGGCCCTGCCCTCTAAGAGCTTACAATCTATTACTTGTTGGGAAGACAAAGCAAATAAACTTTAAAACCAAACAAGTCAATAATGAAGTGCCAAAATAAGTGAAACAGTAAGAGTTCTTAGGCTGATTACATAGGATATTATAATAATTTGAAGGGGAGGTGTACACTGGACAAAGATTGCTGAGGACCTCCTGAAGAAGGTAGGACTTGAAGGGCAAAACTTAGGTAAGTAAAGTTCATGGTGGTAATGAGCTGGGGGCAGGAGGGCAAGAAGGTGACAGCATGAGCTCACTCTGAACTAATACAACACTCAAGATACCATGAAAAGACCAGCCTAGGTTCAGATTATGGAATGTGAAGACATGCAGCTAAGAATTGCACTTTGAATTATACTATCCTTGAAAGTTAAATTTAGATATTATGCTACAGGCACAGAAAAGCATTGGGGGTTCTTGGGCAAGAAGATAACACATTGAAATCTAAGAAAATTTTTTGTGGAGTAGGCTTGAAGTAAGAAAACCAGCTAAAAAGTTACTAAGAGTATCCAACCAAAGACAGGACTGGAACAACTTGGGCTCACATGACAGCAAGAATAGCAATAAGATATGTAAAGCCCGCCGTAACCCAATAAAAGAAGAAAATAAAACTCATCGGTAAAAAGTAATTACTTATTTATGTTTATTGAACAAAAGCAAAAAAAAAGTACAAAATAATTAGAACTAAGGCATCACTAAAATAATTTTATTTTTATTTCCTTATCATTACAATCTCTTACATATCAGCTATTCTTATCAAGTAACTTGAATTGAATCAGACTGTTAGAGCTGAAAGGGACCTTAATCTTTTACTCTACTCTTATTAAAAGAAAAAACACACAAAAATTAAGTATTAAAAAAGAAAAGAAACAAAGCCAGCTAGGACTCCCTCCTTAGGCTTAAGTGAAGGCGAATCATCTGTGATAAAGATGGAAGAACTTGCATGTCCTTTGTCTAGAAATAACAAACACTTTAAAGGCAAAACATTACCGACTATAGATACAGAGGAAGAAGAGGGCCTCACACATAATTATGTCTTAATTCAAGTGTCTTCTGAAAATTTGAATACAGCAGAAAAATTACTTTATTAATATGGTTTTTAAAACCAGTGATAAACCATTACTTAATTCACATACTATTTTAAAGTTTATAACACTTACAAGGTCCCTTCCAACTGTAAAATCCTACAATTCTATGAAAGTAGAAGCATAACTTTCCCATATGAAATTAATGTACAGTAAGAAAAGAGGCAAATATAACCAACAGGACAGAAAAACTTTAAAGAAATTTTGAGCTCCACTAATAATTTTCAAATATTTGTTACTAAAAGATTCAGGCTGAATTCTAAAAAGGGCATTCCGGATTATCTCTTGAATAAAAAATAAAATAAAATGAACATAATACTTTAAATTAACTTGCTGCATTTGAAAAATTATGAACTCTGGCTTCTATAGATTGTTATTCTGTCCAGTTTGTATATTAGTTTACAAATAAGGCTTAAAATTTCATGTTATGTTCCATAACATATCACAGACCATAATCATTTAGAAGACTGCCACCAATTTTAGTCTTCAGCTGGTCCCAGAATGAGATGTTAATGTGAACTAGGCAATGTAGATGAAGGTTCCATAACTGTCAGTACCAATGTCTAAAGAATTTGTGAATTCATTTTTTAAAAATTGGATGGGCAGGATACTACCAACATTGTGTCACTGCAGTGAACTTACAAGCAACCCTACTTCTCATTATCTTCTGACCACTTACTACTTATTAATACTTCTGAGAGTGGGTCAACAGAATGATGCAGAAAATTATCAATTTTTATTTTTAGGGTCGTTTACAGCTCTTTAAGTTAGATTTCCAGATTAGTTGAGTATTGAAATTACCCATGCCCTCCCAGTCTATTATCAAAGCTAAAATAAGAATTAGTTTTACCAATACTTGAACCCAATATTTGTTAGTTAGATATTAAGAGGAAAAAAGAGGAATAATCTTATTTTAAGGAAAAACAAAGGGGATTCTCTTGGGACCCTCAGAGCTAGAATCCTAAGACATTCATTATCTTAACAGTAGCCACAGGGAGAGACAGACTTCTAAACATTTAAATAGTCAGGTACACTTAAAGTCACATGGCGTATACTAGTCTGGGGAAAAAAGTAGAAAAAAACCACAAGGTGAACTTCAGAGTACATGAATGGATGTGTACCAAGTAGCCAGTAACCTTACTAGGAAAATGGTCACTAATGTAACTAAAGAGAAAGGGCCATAATGCAAATTGTGACCAGCTTATGTCAATGAGATACACAAAAGTACTTAAAAAAATTAAATAAAATCTGCAATTTACTAGAAATGACTAGCTGGTATCTTAGTTTTAGTAGTGCAATAGCACCATTACAGCAAGGGTAAGCAGGTCAATCCCTTGCAAAACTTACCTTGATTGGCCCAATGGAAACAGAAGGCCCCAGAAAAGAGAGAAGCATCTGGCAGTAGCAAATTGTTTTATTTTATCTTTCTGTGGAAAGAAACTAATTTTAAATAAGAACCAGAGCATTTAAAGAATAAATATTTTTTAAAGCTCATTATCTAGTTAGAGCAGCTCTACTAAGAAAACAAGAGCTCCTTGCTGCTTAGAGATGGAAAGAAACAGAAGAGGAATGAATCAAAGTTGTTTCTCCATCACCTAGGGAGTTTTAAAACTTGTGATATTCTAGAGCAGAGGTGAGGAATATCCAGCCCTCAGGCATTATAAAGCCCTGGAAATCATTTGGTCTGGCCCTGCCAAGGCATTAGAGGTGAGTTAATTAAATGTTTGATCAAATATAGCAGGGTAATTTTTAAGTTGATAATTTTGTATGGCCTGCAAATGATGTTATAAATATCCAAATGCCCCTTGGCAGAAAAAGGTTCCCCACCCCTGTTTTAGAGTAACAGAATAAATGATTCTTTTATTTAAAGAAGTCCTACAAGCAGAATCTTTGGGCCTTGTGCGTTTGAATAAAGATTTTTATACAAAATTAAGGGCAATATTCCACATAAAAAAAGGAAAGCACCTGACATTAAGCCCCTCTACTCTTAAGGTAGAGAGACACAGAGCAAGCTCCTTCTCCACTACAATTTCACCCATAACTTAAAACCATCAAGGCTTAATTGCTTATCAAAGTAAACCATTAATTAGCAGAAAGTTCATACCTAATTGACTGGCTTTCCAAAATATTTCATTATCCTAAAGTTTTGATGATTTATTGAGATACTCAAATGGAAAGAAGCCAGTCACCAAACTAATTTTAAAAATGAAAGCACTGAAATATTTTTTAAAGCTCATTATCTATTTAAGAGCAGCTCTACTAAGAAATATTAGAACCTAACGGGCATAAAATTATTCACAGTAACTAAACCTGTTACTTTTCTTGAATGCTTCTCTAGGAACTCAGTTCTATTGAATTCACTGAGCCAAATCAAAATCTTTTGATCCAAATCACTCCCACAAAATGTCCTCTTTCAATTTATGCTGGAGATGGAAGGGACAGCTCAAAGCAGGAGTGCAGAAGCAATAAGCATTAAAAGAAAACAACAACACAGTGTAAGTGGAAAATGAACTACCTATTTGGCACTGTCCTATTAAGAATCAAATTAGAGCAGAACATACCCACCTCCACACCCCACACACACATACACAATGAGGAAGCTATTTCAGAAAAAGAATTCATTTAAACAGCCAAAGACCTAAACAATTGCAATTTTCAGATTCTATGCATTCACGTGGTCCCCCCGATAGAAATTATGTTGACTTATCAGATATTTATTCTTAGAGCATTAACTTCAATTGACATACTTGTAGGAAAAAGTCATTAAACTAAAAAGCCCACATTTACAGTGTTACTTTTAAATTAACTTTAAAAAAACACACAACCTCTTAGTTTTGTTGCAGTGAAAGTAGTTATTTTATACAGAAGACTTCATATATTCAAAATGGTTAGTGTCATGACTGAACATTTCACTTATTTGAAAACATTACTTCGACATAAACTAATCCTTAAAAAACTACAAGTTTTGACCCAGATTTTGAAATCTTGACACAATAATACAACAGGCAAAAATAAAAGCAAAATAAAATAAAAACATTCTTACTTGTCCCATTGGTGGACCTCCCATTGGGGGCATCATTTGTGGCATCATTCCATGTGGTACAGGAGGCATATTCGCTCTCTGACCCATAGGGTGCATTCCCATTGAGGCATAATGCACGCCAGGATGCCCCATCTGAAAAATAAGGACAATTTAAAAACGAACAAGTAACAATAAATACTTTTCAAAAAATCTGATTTCAACAAATCAGTTAAGTGCAGCGATGTAACATTAGGCTAAAGTGTGATTTAATTATTAGGGTTCGTTTATACTTTCTTATCTTAAACAAAATGCACGTCACCAATACTTATAATGAGCGGTAACTAACCAAATCCCAGAAGAATAGGTAAAAAAATAATCATTACTGGACAGTTAGATCTTAGTTTTAAAGCACACTGATTTAATCACTTGCTAATTGACTTGCTAAGTTCAGAAGTGTAAGAAAGCCAATTTAAAAACTGTTATGAAAACAACTTTGTCCTATATCACACAGATATAAGATAGACAGCTATTGTTTAAAGCCATTTATTCTTAAATTTATTTCTGAACTGATTTTTAAGCTTTAAAACGCTGAAATTACCAAATTAACTCAGATGAGGGCTGGTCTTATAAAACACAAATAGGGGTATCCAGGGACACCTCACTCCTAAAAAATACACATACTACTCTCAAATATAATCTTTAGACGCGTAAAAGTACTTCTGCCAAAAAAAAAAAAATTCTTATTCCAAAACTGAGGTCTGTCATTCCCACGACATGCCAACAACTAATTCATCCATTTTCATGCGCTTTGGTAAGACATCTACCGCCTTTACCTCTGTCCACTGGTTGCAAGTCTTAAAGCCAGCTAATTATCGCCTGCAAATTCTCCCAGCTGTGCACCCTACCGACACCCCCACCAGCGGGAACACGTCTTGGCGGATTCTTAAAGCCTAGAGAACCCCGTCTCGCAGACTCTTAGAGCCTAGAGAACCCCGTCGCCGCCTTCCCCTCCCTCCTACCTTGGGCCTGCCCTCCGAGACGCTCACCGCGCTAGGGGCCCAGCACCTCCGCCGCGCATCTGTCTACGCCGGGCCCGCTGGAAACTTCCAGGGTCCCACATCTTTCCCTTTGTGCATCCCCGCCCTCCATTTCTCTCCTTCTGAGCACGTCCCATCTCGAGCTCTTCCTCCGTTCTCTCTCCTCCTTTTGGAGAAAGCTTCCTGTCTCTGTTTTTCATTGTGCCGCTCCGATCCCTTACCGAGGGCCGTCTCCTCAGGAAGCCGTCAGCAGAGACCCAAGAGCTGGAGCAGAGGCTTGAGCCGGACAATCTCCGCTCCCCGTCCCCAGGACCCTGCGCGGGAGGATGGCTCTCCATTTCACTCACCATGAGGCCTCCACGCTCGGCTCCCGTCCCCGGCCTCATCATCGGGCTCTGACTGCTCCGCCGGCGGCCACTGCCGCTGCATATGCCAACAAGAAGCGATCTGAGTGGCTGGCGCCCGCTGGGGCCAAAGGTTAAAGGCTGCCCGGCACTACGGGGCGGGATCAGCGGGGCCAGTAGGCTGACAGGCTTTCCCGCTGTCCAATCAGAGTGCGATTCCGACACGCAGCTCTGCGGCGATTCGCCCCCTGCCTCAGGCTCACTCGGCGTCGCCTGCATGGAGGGGGGGATAAGGGGACGGAGGAAGTTTCTGCGCCGAGTCCTCTGCCGGAAAAACTCCACCAACTTCCCCCCGGGAAGGGCAGACAACTGTGTCCCAGCTTTCCGAGCTTAGCCCGCCTCACCCCGTAGGGGGTGGGGCAGTGGGGACCTGCCACCTTCACCCCCCCGCCCGACTTACTTATGCCCCACAAACCTGAGGCCGCCAGGGGTAGGGTGGGGTAGGTGGGGTGGGGTCAGAGGCTTCTAGCGTTAGCGGTGGCCCGGGACCGACGCGCGCGCGCGCGCGCGGTGCTCGGGGCAGGGGGGAGGGGGGAAGGGGGAGGGGAGGCCAAAGGAGGGGTCCAAGGAGAGGGCTGGATCTCCGTACGCACCAGCTGGAGAGCGCGCGCCTGGGCGGGGAGTTGGGGGTGGAGGAGGCGTGTCGAGTTGCGTGGAGGGAAGTTGTGGTAGGGGCGGGAGGAACAATGCCAAAGGAAAAGAGGGGTGGAACTTAAGGCGAGGCGAGAGCGCCGACTGGTGAGCTGTCGTTAGTGAGGGACGCAGGGGAAGGGTGCGGGAGTAGAGGGCAGGAAGGGAGAAAGCAGGCAGGTTCGGGAATGTTAATCGAGGTGCACGAGCGGGCGCTAGGACCGGGCATCGGAAAGATGCAGCTTGGGTGCCGACAGTGCCTTCGCTTGCCTGGAGGTGACGCGGCAGAGGCGGAGGTCTCTGGCCTGGACGAAGCGCCGGAGGGAGGGGAGACCCGACTATTATTACCTTCGGCCTCGATTCGCCCCTCTCTGCGCGGTCCCTTCCTTCCCTTCCCTCCTCCTGCCTGGGGGTCGTGCTCCGGCCCAGGGGTGTCCAACCTCTCCTCGAGCCCCATGGCACCTGCCCAGCCCCACCTCGCACGCCTGCGCATCCCTGCGCGCCGGGGCCGTGTGGTGCAGGCCGTGGAGAGACCCGGCCACTGATTGGCTGCTGCGCGCTGGGGGCGGGGCGGCTGGGAGATGCCCGTCCTCTGCGCCGCTCGGTGTCTTTCCCGCCATGTCGTTCGTGGAGAGCGCGAAGCGCTCTTCTTTGCTGCGCCGTCGCCGCGGCACCCCCGTCCCTTTCGCTCGGCCGAGGTTATCCGCCTTGACTCAAGGGGACAGTTGGGGTGAAGGTGAAGACGATGAGGAGGGATACGACCAAGTAGCCCGCGACTTGCGGGCGGAACTGTCCGCGGGGGCGTCGTCGGAGCCTAGAAAGGGCGCGCTGCTCCCGCCGGAGAAGGACGGCTCTCCCGTCCTGCCAGACAAACGCAACGGCTTCTTCTCGGCGGAGGCGCGCGGCCCAGCCCGGGCGCGGCGGTGGCCGGTGCGGGTCCTCTCGATTCTCTGTGCGCTGCTGTTTGCCGTCCTCCTCGCTTGCCTTCTCGCCATCGCCTACCCGATCGTGAAAGGTACTGCAGGTTGGGCCTTGACAAATGTGTCCAGAATGAAGTGGAGCCTGGACGTGGCTCTCGCCTTCGCCGCCCGTCTCCCCGGGAAAGGCCAGGCCGGCAAGCTGGCAGCCAGCTTCACCCAGAACCGTTGACGGCGCCTTTCTTTGCCCCCCTCCCTTTTCCCGCACTGTTCTTGAAAGTGGGTGGTCCGAGTCCATTTTAAAAAAGGACCTCGAGTTAACCAATATCTTAGAGCCAGTGAACACTTTCAACGACCGTTAAAAGACGGTGAAAAGTGTACATAACATAGGCCACACGTGTTCAAAGACTAATTTACAAGTGATTAAAGATGTGCTGTCCCCCGAGTCCTCGGTACACGCACAGAATTCCTGAAGGACGGGGATTTCGACCCCGCAGCCCAGATTTCTACTTTTATTGGTAAAATAATCGGCCCCTCTCGGTTTTGTAGCGATCAAGTTCTATTGCGGGAGGTAGTCCACTTTCTCTGGGTAATAGTTTTCTTTTCCTGCGTCTGACGTTGACATATTGGCCAGATTTGAATAGAAGGAGATGTGCCCTGAAAAGTTTTCCAAACTATACGGATGTATTATGCGGTTACAGCGGAAAGACCTCGGACCTGAGTGTAAATCTGTTTTCACTCCTGTGTGACTTTGGCAAAGTTACTGAAAAATCATTTAAAGCAACATTACCTTTAATGTATGAAAAACACCCAACACACTCAAGTATTAATTTTAGTTCACTAAATAGAATTAAATCCATTTAATTACAGTTTTTATTTTTCCTTATTACTTCCAAGCTACTGGGCTGCAAGTGGCATCTAGCAGCTTACCATGCTTAATGTTCAAAGGAAACAAATGGGCAATGTTTACCTATTCATACAATGATTGTAAACTCTCAATGTTAAATATATGTGTGCCATATCACTACTCTATCACTCTCCTTACCCCCTTCTTTTTCAATGCAGTTCTGAGGTTTATCTTGTAGGTACTTTGATCTCCCTTTTGCTCTGAGAGATTGCCTTTTTATCATAAAGTCACAAAACCTGGAAGTCCATTGCAGAAGACTGAGCTGGGCATATTTCCGAGAGTGTGGAGAAAGGAACTGAATTTAAAACCTAGTGTGCCTCATTCATTTGCATTACATGAAATGCTTTCACAACCACCCCAGGGGATAAACATCCCCGTTTTACATATAGGGCAGTTGACTCAAAGCCCTCTTACCTGCCTGTGGAAAGTCACATAGCTACTAAGTGGAGTCAGTTTGAACCCAGTTGCTTCTGACACTACAGCACTTTCCACAACTCCATAGTGTCTTCCCAGCTTAAACTTCAAGCTACTGTTCAAGTTATCTTTTTTACCCAAGCCCATTTTTGTATTTACAGGCTTACATGCTGAGAATTTGAAGAATGAAGATGATGTTGACACCGGGCTATTAGGTATGTACTTAATTGTCACGACAATTATAAAATATGTACATATACCCCTTGGGTATACATATATACATATGTCATACACACTAGGAATACATTTTGAACACAACTGTATGTGACAAAGTCCCAGAGAGTACTTAATGTCTTCTAATTATGTGCTGGAAAAGTCTCCCTATACCTCGTCCCAGTAATTACAAACAAGGAAAAATAACTTCCTCACAAAGTTAGCAAAGATAACCGTCTTAAGCAGACCTCAGGAGAAATTTAAGTTTGAATTTGTTTAAATTTAAGTTTAAACAAATGTAAAAAGCATTAGGCATACCTGCACAGTTCAGTTATAACTAGGAAAGTGTCGGACCTGAGTTTCTATAGAATGTAATGCATTTTTCTAGTGAAAAATTCAAGGGGTATTTATCTTGTATTTATTTCTCTCTGCACAAATGATTTTAAAGAGTTCATAACTTTACCTGTCTGGCATATTTATTCTATTTGCTATAATTTATTTGATTAATCACTGTGAATGGGGGGGGGGGGCGGCAAATGATTGAGATCCTACCCCACTTGTCACCCTCCTCCCCCAATGTTAGCAAACTATTTAATCTATCTCTTCAAGGCCAGTGCCCTCATTATGATACAAAGTATAGTCTACCTGATTTTTGCAGAATGGGAATCCTTTATCTTCAAATTCCAAACTAACTGGTTTGCTACATGTCTCATGAAAATTTATCTATACTCTTCTTCTTATATGAGAAAACATGTATTTATTAACTCATTTTATCAGTGTATATTGTTACACTGTTTCATCTCTTAAAAAACATCCAAGAATATGAAGGTTTTCATAGCATTTATTGATATGTCAGCTCTTGATGTAGTTGTGGACTAGACATGAGTAACTTGGTATTTAAAAGTTGGCAAGATTTCACATTTATGAAAAGAATGAATGGCACTTGCCATCTGAAGGAATGGCTTGTTCACTATCAAAAGAAATATAATGGGACTTTGTCATTGCTCTGCTTGATTTTCCACTTATAGTGGTTCTCAACCTTCCTAATGCCACGAGCCTTTAATACAGTTCCTCATGTTGTGGTGACCCCCAACCATAAAATTATTTTCGTTGCTACTTCATAACTATAATTTTGCTACTGTTTTGAATTGTAATGTAAATATCTGATATGCAGGATGTATTTTCATTGTTCGCGACCCACAGGTTGAGAACGCTGAATCTAGTATTGCTTCTAGGTATGCTTAGGAGATATTTGACAGCAAATAGGAAGATCATTGTCTAATCTTAGCTAATGACATGGGAATCACTGTTTATAGTTTTTTGTGTGTGTGTGTGTTTTTTTTACTGTCCCAAATTGTTTATTAGATAAGAATTTTACAAACGTTACTTACATTAGTGGTAACGGTGGAGCTGTGGAGTATTGAGCCTTCTCCAAGCTGCATGGCAAGAACCACCAATAATGTGGTGGAACTTGTGGCCCTTTCTAAGGCCAGGACTCTTGCCGCCTACAGATGTCAGCACTCACATCTCCCTCTGCTTGTGGACTGGTTTGGTGATCCAATAGGTGTCAGAATTCTTCCCGATAGCCTTGTGGAATGGATCAATGAGAATAACTTCAAAAAGTTTGTACATTGAATCTTCACCAACCCAGTAAGAATTCAGGACTTTCAGAGTCCCACAATGTTGGTCCGCTCACTCCTCCACAACAGACTGAAGGCTGTTACAAACTTTAGTTAACACCAACTGATGAACAGTCTTGCCTTAGATACCACTCTTAGGAACAGGGCATTTGTGGCCAGCATATAGAGCACATGAATCTGATATATGGCATAACTCTGCTTGGCCTTGTATCCCAACCTGTGCACTTTATAGGGCCAGGTTAGGAAGAGTGCCTGGTGGTGGGGGGTGGTGGGGGGCGGTTGTGGAGCATAGAGATCTGGAGGTACTGCCCCCAACACCCCTAAGAAAGACGTGCATAACATCGGACTCCTTTCTCCACAGCTCCTGGATGTACTTAAAAGCACCCGTCTCGGCTTAGCTGATGGCTGGGGGTAGGCAGAAAGGAAGAGCCTTTCTCCCTTATACTTGTTTTTTTGAAGGTTCATGATGACTCATGGATGGTATCAATGCCTCTGGAGAGTTAATTGATGTAATTACTCATAGGGTTTGGCTGTCATACTATTCATCTTTACTAGTGAAGTAGTCCAGCCAGGGAGGTGGTGTTGATACTATCAGCTAGTTTTGGAACTCATATCCCCTGATCTTCCCTGGGTGGCATTGGAGTCACACGTCAGAGTTCTTAGAGCTTTCCTTTTATGGTTGTCCTACAAACCATGTTCTATAAGCCGGTTTTTCAGGGATATTAATGAAATAAAACTTAAGTTCATTTACTTAAAATCACGTTCCAGTTCTTCCTCATTAAGTTATCTACTGGCCAAATTTATTGCACTAATCATATATAACAATGTGTTGTTTCATTTATGCACATTGGCTTTTGTATCACATTTCATAAATTTAGTCCTCTTTCCAATTTTTACATATTTTCTCCTAGTCTTTTTTTTTATTAGTATTCTTAGTATAATGATTTATTCTGAAAAATTAGATTTTCTGTGTCAGGATCTCAAATCAACTGATTTACTTAGAATAGTTTTATAAATGTGTTTATTATTTTCTAACTTTTGGCCATTGTAACTACTGCATGGTAAAAGGTTCTATTTGTTGGCAAACCATCTTGGGCTGTTCATCACCATTTATGTGATTAGGGATGTAAATAACATGTGTGCCCCAGATGGGCTGTGACACCCAGGCTCCCACTTTGTGATACACTTCTTCACAGCACCAGAGGCTTCCCAACCCAATCCCTAAACCTGCTTATTTCAGCTTGTATCCTCGCAACCACAGATTCAGTCACTCTGACTAAAATCTCTGTAATGAGGGATTTAATTTTATCTTCAATGTATACTTTGTTAGGAGATTTTTATATTCTACCTGCTTTCTGAAGAGTGAGGTGTAGGAATAGATTTGGACTTAGGTTGGGGGCGGGGAGGGCAATAACAAGAGTAACAACACGAGCAGGTATTTAAGTCCATGCTAAATATTAATACCTTCCACATTTTAAACTGTGTGCTGGTGAGGATTCCCACAACTGACACCCTCCTGGCACAGCTGATTTCATTGCGGGGGGACAACTCAGGCAGTCACTTGAGTGGTCTGGACTGTGCCATGTGGCCAGTCTCACAGCAAAACAGAATCAACAGCCTCAGAAATGCTCAGCCTGGTAAGTAATAATAAAAACTGAAGTTTCTTAAACTGATCTTTGGCCTCTGCAGTCAAAGGAAGACTCACCTTGCTTGTTTTTTTTATTAGACAATCAGAATGTGTCTGATAGTACTTTTTGGGTTGCAAGATTAAAGTCGAGAAAAGCTACTTTGGAAAATAAAAAAAATTATAGGAATTGTTATTACTTGGTGCCTACTATCTGCTGGATATGTTATAACATAGTAAGAAGCTAGGAACATTCCAGGATAAGTGGAATAGGGTAACAGATAGTTAAACAGCAATTTGTGGCCACTACTAAATCCTATCTTCCCTAAACCAAGGAAACTTAAGAGTAAATGGTTTGCACTTCTCCCCAACCTGAGGGTAAATAGCTAAAATCACCCTACTCTGGGAGACAAAACAAAAATCCAATTAGTGCCATTTGCTAGCCATACCCAAAGGCAGACAAATTAAGAGAGTAAATCTCATTTTGGTACATCTGCATAAAGCTGATGAATATTCTGTTGATCCTCCCCTAAACACTCAGCCTTTAAAACTCCTCTAAACAGGTCATGTGGGCTCTCCCTCCAGGGAGCACACCCATACCATTCCTTTCCCCCTCTTCTTCCCCTACATATCTCCTAAACTCCAAGAGACCCAATGAGGCTTGGAACCAGAGGAGCAATGGGCAGTGGCAGCTCCTTCCCGGCTAACCCCCTGCACCTGTCTCTAAGGCCCCCTTTTCTCTGACTTCCCAGTGAGCTAGTCAGCCCAGCCTAGGCTCTCCTGTTACCTCTTCAGTGCCCTTCCTTGTTTCTCTGTCCTAAGTACATTTTTGCTGTGGTCAATAAATTCTTGCTTGCTTTTCTACACTTTGTCTCTTGATTGAAACCTTTCCTTCAAGAAGACAAGAACCGAGGTCTCATCCTCTCACTGGTAACAACCCCTGAAAGATTTAAGGGATGGAAATCTGAGGGGGAGAGTGCGGGAGGCAACCAGCCCTTCCCCTAGTCTTTAATATAGGGTATAATAAATGACCTTTTATTTGAGGCAAGCCTGAAATAAGTAAATAAGGAAAGTAGAAAGAATTTTCTTAAGAAATTACTTACTCTAAGACTACTGTTATCAAATTAAGTGTGGAATTAGAACTTTTATATATGTGTTGTACTAGTTGTACTTCTCACAAGAGGAAGTTATAAATAAAGAATATTATATTAATCAGAATGACTTGAATGGCCAAGAGAAAATGATAGAAAATGTAACTGACAATCAAAAATTCACAGAGGATGTAGTGTCAGCGTGGATAACGACGTGGAGGTTTTGTCATCTCCCACTGACTGTCCTGGGAGTTTGAACGGTGCCTGCCTGGATGCAGGGGGCGGTGGGGAAGTGGACATTTCTAGGGGTTTCTGGAACCTGTACTTGGATGCTGCTCTTCACCCCGACATACGTCTGGAGATTCTGAATGGCAGCCCCACTCCCAGGACCACGCTGTACGAGTATGTGGGCCAAGAGCCAGAAACTGCCTTCTGTACCCTTGCGAACAGGGACGCGTCCAGTGCTGACAAGTGCTCCATCCAGCACTGCTTATACCAGTTCACCCAGAATGAGAAGCTCCGAGATGCCAGCAAGCTGCTGTGTGAAGTGTGCACCCGGAGACAGTGTGGTGCACCAAAGGCAAACCTAAAAGGTGAAAAGAAACATGTTTACACCAATGCCAAAAAGCAGATGTTGATTTCTCTCGCTCCTCCTGTTCTCACCCTTCATTTGAAGCGATTTCAGCAGGCTGATTTTAACCTATGCAAAGTTAACAAACACATAAAATTTCCGGATTTGGCTCCTTTTTGTACTGCTAAATGTAAGAATGTGGCTGAAGAAAGCACCAGGGTGCTATACTCTCTGTACGGAGTCGTGGAGCACAGCGGTACCATGAGGTCCGGGCACTACACTTCCTACGCCAAGGCGAGAATGGCAAACAGTCATCTGTCTGATCTTGTTCTCCGCTGGGATGTCCCCCAAGATTTTGAGATGGAATCAACCAAAGGGCAGTGGTTTCACATCAGCGACAGCCACGTGCAAGCTGTGCCTACAGCTGAAGTCCTCAACTCACAAGCGTACCTCCTGTTTTATGAGAGAATACTCTAAGTTTTTATAACAGCTGTGATAATAATAAGTGAAGACTAAATCATGTTCACGATAAATTACGTCCACACCAGGAGAAATCACGTGCTGAAATATTGAAGGAAACACCTGCAGATTGACCACGGTTTTGTCCTGCCATCTGTCGTCATGGTGTTCCTGCCTGCTCCCAGGTTCTGGATGGATTCTGAATCAAGTCCTCTGGTTAATGTGTGTGTGGTGGTTACAGCACATCAATAAACTAACCAAGAAAAAAAAAGTAACACCTGCAGTTTCCAAGCACGTTAAAACATCAGATTTACATGGAAACCTTTTAAAAAACTTTTTATTATGGACAATCTCAAATATATACAAAAGCAGAGAGAAGAGTACAATGAAATGCCATGTATTCATCCCATATCTTTAAATGACTCATGGAAAATCTTGTTAGACCTGTATTCTCTTCTGAAGCTTATAATCTTCAGTATACTAGGGAAAATAGTTGTCACTACAATCTGCATCCAACGTACCATTCTCCCTTTTTTTTAAAGTCATTTGATTAACAATTTACAGGAAAAGACAGCAAAAAAATTTTTTTTGACATTTTAATAAGATATAAATACATTATATGCAAGTTTTTATTCTGAATTTCCCTGGTTTTAAAGACATACACACTAGAAATGGATTATGTCCTGAGTGCAAATAATTGCTTACTAATTTTATGCCTAAATCTGGAAATAACAATCTTGTAAATAAATACTGACTCCAGATTCCAGATACATCTTTAATTTGCTATAGCTCATTAGTTTTATTTTTATATTTGCATTATCAAAATATCATGCTTAAAGGAACTTTTAAAACCTTTTCATGGCTTATCATTTTGATAAAGAGGACAACCATCTTCTCTGCTCCATAATTTGCGAAACATTTTCACTTTTAGATTGATAAACAATTTGAATGATCAGACCAATGACTTTTTTCATTTCTTTCCAATCATCTACCTTTAGAATTTGTTCACTTACAAGAAATAGCAAATAAATTAGGATGCACAGACATCATAAAAGATGAAAAACAGTGTCATACATTCTTTTAGCATAAAAGGAGGGTTCCCGTTTTTGTCCGAAGTCCCTTCTGTTGAAGCGACTAACTGGATGAGAATACTCTATTTTCCTGAAAGGAGCCTGATAGTAAATATTTTCAGCTTTGCTTGCCATAAGATCTCTGTCACAACTACTCAACTCTGCTACTGTAGTGTGAAGGCAGCCATAGATAATATATGTATAAAGCAATGGTCAAGGCTATGCTACAATAAAATTAAATTTACACAAATAGGTAGCAGATCAAATTTGGCCTATAGATTTGCAGTTTGTTTGACCTCTGCTCCAGAAGATTCCATCATAATTATTTCATTCTTTTTAGCATAGTTGAGAATAATTGGTAAGTAATAGTAAAATGATTGCTAATATAATGAAATAGCAAAATGTTATGAAATATTGAAAAAAAAGATCATTAAAACACCATAATATACTATCCTATCTAATAAAAGAGAAACATGGTAATTAGCCATAACTTCGCTACCCTTCCCATTGGCTAATCAGGGTGATATGCAAATTAACTGCCAGCCAAGATGGTGGCCGGCAGCCAGGCAACTGATGCGAACAGGAGGCTTGCTTGCTCCAGTGACGGAGGAAGCCAACATTCCCCGCCTGCCGCAGCCCAGCTCTGAGCTGCTCTCTAAGAAACAGTGTTACAAATATAGAAGCTAAACAAAACCCCAGAAACCTGCTTCCAGTCAGCCGGGATCTCAGAGCTGGAGTTGCAACAAAGTTCCAAATACAGAAGGTAAACAAAGCACAGAAACCTGCTTTCAGCAGCCGAGGTCTGAGCTAAAGCTGGCTCTCCGCTCCAGTGACAGCCATAGAAGGTAAATAAATCTCAGAATTAAAAAAAAAGGGGGGGGAAAAAAGGAGAGGTTGGGAGGAGCTTCAGTCACCCGCCAGCCTGAAAACGGCCCTCAGCCCCTCACCCAGACTGGCCAGGCACCCCAATGGGGACCCCCATCCTGATCCAGGACACCCTTCAGGGCAAACCAGCTGGCCCCCACCCATGCACCAGGCCTCTATCCTATATAGTAAACGGGTAATATGCCTCCCAGCACCGGGATCAGCGGAGCAGCTAGGCCTTACTGCCCCTGTGTCAAGCGGAGTCGCAAGGCCTCCCGGCACTGGGATCAGCGGAGCATTGAGCCCTCCTAGCACCAGGATCAGCTGAGCAGTGAGGCCTCACTGCCCCTGTGTCCAGCGGAGCCGCGAGGCCTTCCAGCACCAGGATTAGCGGAGCAGCGAGGCCTCACTGCCCCTGTGTCAAGCAGAGCAGCGAGGCCTCCTGGCACTGGGATCAGCAGAGCCGCGAGGCCTCCTGGCACCGGGATCAGCAGAGCAGCGAGCCCTCCTAGCACCGGGATCAGCGGAGCGAGGCCTTACTGCCCCTGTGTCAAGCGGAGCCACGAGGCTTGCCGGCACCGGGATCAGCGGAGCAGCGAGGCCTCCTAGCACTGGGATCTGCGGAGCCATGAGGCCTCCTGGCCCCTGGAGCAGCGTGACAGGGGGCAGCACCCAAACCCCCTGATTGCCCTGTGGCTCTGTGACGGGACGGGGCCACAACCTCCCTATCCGCCCTGCTCTGTTCATGAAAGGGGAAGGCGCCCCAACCCCTTGATCGGCCTTGCTCTGTGCCTGATAGGGGGGAGCTCCCCAACCACCTATCGACCCTACTTTGTGCGTGACAGGGGGGAGCTCCCCAAACCCCTAATCGGCCCTGCTCTGTGTGTGACGGGGTATGGAGCTCCAACCGCCCTGATGGGCCTGCTCTGTATGTGACAGGGGTGGCGCCACAACCCCCTGATCCGCCCTGCTCTGTGCATGACAGGGTGGCACCGCAACCTCCCCATCAACCCTGCCTTGAATGTGACGGGGCGGCGCCCCTATTGTCCCTACCCTGAGCGTGACTGAGGGTGGCATCACAACCTCCTGATCTGCCCTGCTCTGTGCATGACGGGGTGGCGGCCCAACTCCTCAATCAGCCTTGCTCTGAGCCCAACCAGGGGCTGCAGGGTGCCTGCGCCTAGGGATTGGGCCTGCCCTCTGCCACTCAGGAGTGGGCCTAAGCCAGCAGGTCGTTATCTCCCGAGGGGTCCCAGACTGTGAGAGGGCACAAGTGGGGCTGAGGAATTACCCCCCCCCCCCGCCAGTGCACAAATTTTTGTACACCGGGCCTCTAGTAGATTTATAAAAGGCTCCAATAGACCAATATGGTAATTTCAAAATCAAATAAGCTTTATTCTAGAAAAAATATAACTCAATTTTCTCTCTTGGAAGACCCCTAAAAAGGAATAAAAGTAATGAAAATATCAAACCTTACAAATAGAACTTCTCAAGTAAATTTAAAAATAAAAAAATGGGTCCAATGAACCCTGATGGTATACTGAGCATTAAAGCATCAGTCGATTAAGTAACTGATTCAGTAGATAAGGGCAGGGTCTGAAATTCTGTAAATTCCAAAAAAAGAAAATCTCCAAGATTTTGTTGCTGATATGTTAGGTTTGAGAACTACCAGAGCAATGGTTCTCATAAACTGGCATCATTAGCATCATCTAGAACAGCCGTGGGCAAACTACTGCCCTCGGGCCGGATCCGGCCCATTTGAAATGAATAAAACTATTGAAAAAAAAAGACCGTACCCTTTTATGTAATGATATTTACTTTGAATTTATATTAGTTCACACAAACACTCCATCCAAGCTTTTGTTCTGGCCCTCCGGTCCAGTTTAAGAACTCATTGTGGCCCTCGAGTCAAAAAGTTTGCCCACCCCTGACCTAGAACCATAAATTCTTGGGCCTACTCAATCAGAAACTCTAGACCAGATGAAGCCCATTAAAATGAATTTTAACAAGTCCTTCCAGATGATTCTGATGCCAGCTGAAATAAAGAAACTGCAGAAATAAAGAAATAGTTTAGTTTCTTCAAGTGAGTTTCATCATTTCTTCTCTGTAAATGTGCAGGAGCCTGGAACATTCCAGTCATGAAACAGGAACAAAATGGGCAGCTTGAAATGAAATAAGCCCTTGACACTGCAGGATGCAAGGAATCTGGTCTTAGTCACTCGAGGGGACTTCACTATTAATTAGTAGATGGCAAGGGCTGACAGACACCAAAGATCAAGTTCAAAATCTTTTTAGACCCTGCAGAAACTCCATAAAGTCTGATAATTTCTGATGGCACTATTATGTCCTGAGTGCTAGAAAACATGATCTCAATAAAAATATATTTAAAAAAATAATAGTGAGATACTTAATAAAAATATGCAGCAGAATTGTGGCTCTATATACTGATATGAAAGCTCTCCAACATTGTTACTAAATAAACCAAAGTATGGGACAATATTTCTGGTGAGAATCCCACTTGTAGAAAATAAGCAAATATGTGTGTGTGTGTGTGTGTGTGTGCAAATTTACATATACATATATATCCATGTATATATAAATTATTCATAACGAGCTCCATATATCTACCTACATTACCTAGATGGCTGTACTTTTTAGAAATATGCACAGCAGACTTAGCTGATTGATTTTAGGAGTGGAATTAGTGAATTGGGGAAGGAAGACTGTAACTTAATTTTTAGATGCCTTTATACCTTTTAAAATTATGTCAAATCTTGGTAAAATGGGTTTACAAAACACTTGTCAAATTTTTAGCTTCAGGACTCAAGATAGGGACTTGTTGCAAATTTAGTTGTTGGGAGTTGCCAACCTCTGGTTTTTCTGCTTGTTTATAAATGAATTGCGTAATTTTCAGAAACAGCAATTCTAGGCCAGGATAGTACAATGTGCTGTTTTAGCCTTTTCGTTGTGACCTGACTTTTATTAGTGATACAGCAATTGATTAGTTCAAAATGAATATAAAATTATTAAAATGCCCAAAGTGGGGCAACAACTTAGATCATGAAATAGTAGTCATGTCTGGAAACTTAAGATTATTCTTTTCTTTTTTAATAAATATTTATTATTCAGATTATTACAGTTGTTCCCCCTCTTTCCCCCCATAGCTCCCCTCCACCCAGTTCCCACCCCACCCTCTGCCCTTACCCCCCACTGCCCTCATCCATAGGTGTACGCTTTTTGTTGTTGGGTCATACACATGGAAAATGTAGCTATTTCCATCCGCGACGTGTCCCTGTGTTCGGCCACACAGGGGCCGGCGCAGCCTCACAGGGGCCGGCACATCCCACGTTGGGGGTGAAGGTGTGAGACAGAAGCTCCTCTCGCCATCTCTCCTGCTGCTGGACAAAATCTCCAGGCATTCTTGCTGGCTGAATATCTGGTATGCTTGCTTGGATTTCGTTTTCTACTAAGTGCACAGACTGCTTGCCTGCCGTCTCCTGGCGTCCCATGTGAGACTGGATCTGGTGGACCTGTTTGTGCATTTGCTTGTACAGCGGTTCCATGTTGCCGGCCTAGCCAGGTCTGGTTCCAGCTTCCTTCAAACCTGATTCTGCTTCTTGAGTATGTCCCTTATGGGTGCGAGGAGTTGAAATCTGCAGTTTGTTGGGTTCTCAAGATTATTCTTATATTAAATTTGATGGTTATTCTATTGAAGCGCCTGAGTGAAACAGCTTGATGGGCTTTAGAGAGCCTCACATTTTGTTTTAATGTTATTTTGTCTTTCCTCCTTTTTTAGATATTAGAATTCCCCGTCATTCAATAGCAGTCCCTAAACAGATACTTGATTTTTCTTAATTACCATCTTCGTTCAACAGACTTTTATGTATTATAAGATGCAAAACTTAGAGTAAACCATGTCATTTTTTTTCTCCCCTTTAGAGGTGGATATTCATCTAAATAATATAACAATATCAAAACAGCTATCTGGCAGTGTAGTCACCCTTTAGTTGTAGTTATATACTAAGTAATCTTATAATTTCTACTTCTATCTCCTGTCGTACTGGTTGGCAGGAAGGTTGTACCTCAAGTCTTTACTGTAGAAGTTCTGTTTAGCCAGTCCTAGGTTAAGTTATGGTTCTGTCTGACACTGTTCCAGGATACTGGAATGGGAGCACTTTGTAGTCCTCAAAACATTTGCCCAAATGAGTTACTGCTGAAACATCTTGCATTCCAGTCAGGATGGCCTTTCAGATGTAGCATCTTCCAGCCAAGTGACGTTTTTGTGACACACTCAGGGCAGAGGCACCTGCAAGTTTAGCTATGGGCCCATCTGTCGAGGTACCATAGCTATAATCCCTTTCTGACGTTGTGTGACCTTTTCTTGATAACTACTAGGAAGCCCCTGTTATACACCCACAAGTGCAAACACCACACATAACCCACGTTCTTCAAATGTGGGAATCTATCACCTATAGATAAAGCCCTACTCTCTCCCTGTTCTATACAAATATACCTCAGTCAACTTACTTTTGGAGACATTTTGTGTTTACTGCTTATACTTACCCTCCTAGTTCCCTTAACTGCAACACAACCAAAGAGACACTTGGGCTAGTTCTCCCTTTTTGCCACATCCTCCTCCTGGGGCAGTGAACACAAAGTCTGTTATCTTTAAAAGGGGGTAAGGGAAAGGGAGCTAACTCTAAGAGAAAAACTAATCTTTTAAAAGTACTTTGCCACAGTTTCTCCTGATGCTTTATTGCCCTGAGTTTTTCTTTTAGCAGTTTTACCACTGTTACTGGGCTTCATATGGTTTACAAGCAGTCCATAGTACATATTTCTTACCTGCTTCTTGCTAAAAAATAAAGCCATCTTTGGTTGTGCAATTTTGTGTAGCCAGGAAATTTGGTAATTCTCTATTGCAATCTTCTCAACCTTTCCTTCTCCGTTGTACTGCTGAGGCCTGGAACACACACTTATCAGTAGTTGTGGCTTTGTAAACTCTCTGAGGGAGGCAACGTGAACTAACCTAAAAACCTTCAAATCAATTCATTCTGTTTTCCCTGTGTTTATTCCCTCTTCTCTTCTAATTCTCTTCCCTTTGCCCTTTCATTCCCCCAGTATAGTCGCCATGGTTTCTACTTGATTTGAGAAAATGTAGGTCCAATCTAACTGAAAATAAAATTTAGGATCCCAATGCATTTATAAATTGGGAGTTAACTTATGTCCATATACTGAGCAAGGTAAAAGAATCAGATTAAATTTATGGTGTTCATAGGAAAACTGTAAAGAGTAGACACTCAAAAATTGATTCATATGTCAAAGGTGCATTGGTATGGAAAGAAATCACTTAGTGCTAAAGTAATAAAAGACAGCAAGTTGTGATTTACAAAGTTAAATGAAAAAATGTTAACAGTGAAGTGTTTTAACCATTTTTTTCTATAGTTGAATTTTATAAAACTGAAGATAAGTTATACTCTTCAGTTGAATTTGTACTCTTTTCCAAATATTAAATTATAATTGAATTAAATATTAAATGATATGACTTCTAGTTTTATACTTCTACATGGGTTAACTTTTACTAAACTGAAATCTCTTATATCACTTACATATATAAATCAAGAGATCAGAAATGCGTATTATCTGAATGTGAGGGTACTGGTTTAATTTTAATTGTTTGGGTGTTAATAATTCAAGCTTTCCCCTTCTCTCTTCCCATTAAGGATTCTGGACTCTACTTATAATATCCCTAACTGCTGGGTTCTCCTGCTGCAGCTTTTCTTGGACAGTGACTTACTTTGACTCTTTTGAGCCAGGAATGTTTCCTCCTACTCCTCTTTCACCTGCCAGGTTCAAGTAAGTATATGTATTTCTTCTAGTTTCTTTTTAACCCATTGCAACTCTCATGAAAATACTAAAGCGAATAAAAGGAAGAGGCTGCTTTTTGGGGAGGAAATGTGTTCAGGTCCCAGTCTTTAACCTATAAAATACAATGACACAAAGGTTTTAGCTTGGCTCAGCCTTTAGATAAATGGAGAGGAGTGTTTAACTCCATATATAGGCAATGCAATGGTTTTTTAAAAAAATGAAGTTCAAGAAATGAACAAGGAAGAAACTTAGAAAGCTATTTGTCTTTCAAGAATGGCATTTTATTTAAAACACTTCATGAATGAAGGCTAAATTAATATTAGCAATGTTATTAAATTTAGGTATAAATGGTCAGACATAACAACTTAATTGGATTGGACTTTTCCTCATATTTAAACTTGTGTAACAATTAGCAAGCATTTAAGGCACCCAATTTAATTTTTTGTTTTTTGTTGCTAATCCTCACCAGAGTATGTTTTTTCCATTGCTTTTCAGAGAGAGTGGAAGGGAGGAGGGAGAGGGAGAAAGAGAGACAGACATCCATCAATGTGAGAGACACATTGACTGGTTGCCTCCTGCACCCACTCCTATGGGGAGAGGGCCGGCAGGAGGCAGGGCAGGGAGCGAACCCTCAACCCAGGTATGTGGGAATTGAACCTGTGACCCTTTGGTGTTTGGGCCAATGCTCTAACCACTGAAGACACCAGCCAGAGCATGACATTCAATATATATGTCTAGACCAGATTAGATCCATTTCATAATGGTCTCTATTTTGTGTTTTAAAGAATTTCAGAAAATTCAGTAGGCAGTGTTTTCTAATCTACTTTATTTATACCAGAAAAGCTCAGGTTTTAAGTATAAATTTCCAAGTAAGTGCATCTAAGATCTCTACTTTATCCTACAAATTGCGGTGTTGGGGTAGGGGAAGGGTGAAGGATGAAGAATAGAAAATAAATTATGTTAAAGATACTGTTATGAGAGCATTATAATTGTTGCTGTTGCTGTTACTGCCAGCTCTAGCCCACCTAATGGAAAGCTTATAGAGATCAAATAAGAAAATTTATATGAGGGGCTCAAATTTAATACTAACGATAATTGTTAATAATCATTGTTCTACTGGCCTTCATTAGTAAAATGGAGTATTTTTACTCATAGTAAACTCATTTTTATGTCTTAAAAATATATAAAAATTTTGGCTTCATTTTAAAAGAATGTATGTGTGCATATACAGCATCTTAATAAATCACCTGTAATATATGAAATATACATTATACATTTGCCAATAAATATTTTGTGTTTGAGGTAGATAATGATCAATTAATCATCTAAATTGACTAAGATATAGCTAACAGTGCAATTCCATTCCATAATTTACCGTGGGTACTATGCAGTTTGAAAGTTTATTGTGCTAAGTGATACAGTGTTCAATTCAAATGTATGTTATGTTGCTGCCCGTTGACATCAGTTATTTTAACAAGGGTTATGTGTCTAATATAGATAACATCATGAGACTTCATAGTCACACAAAATTTAAATCTCATTTTTTTCTTTTACTTATATATTTCACTTCTCCCCTGAATTTTAGCCCTGCATTTCCAGCTGTTTAGTAGATCTTGCAGTGTAGATTTCAGAAAGCACTTTGCACTTAGACTTATTAAAATCCCAAGTCTGTCTTAAAGATAGCAGTATCCATCTACTTATGTAGAGGTAATAAAGTCCAAATCCTAAGAATAGCACAACAGTCCTTCCCCAATTGACCCTTCTTTGCTTTTCCAACTTCAGCTATTTCTCCAACACTCCTTATACTATAGTCACATATCAGATTACCTTGACAACCCCAAATACTTAACTTACTTTTGATATGCCATGACTTTTCTCTTGCTGCTCTCACTTCCTGGAATGTCATTTTCCCTCTCAGCTTCTCTTCCATCACCACCAGAATTCATAAGCCTCATAGATGTTAGCAGCTTTTGGAGTTTGAGAAAAGCATTTTAGTGTTCTCTTACAGATCTGGGATTTTGAGGGCATTGAACTAATTTCTTAAAAATTAATTATCTTTGCATTTCTTAAAAACTAGAAGCAGTAGTGATGGACCTCAATTTTTAATGTGCTTATTAGTCATTCAATTTAAATATGAGATAGTGTCAGATCAGAAACTTATTACATATTTATTAATATAGCCCTAAAAATACAGTTTTTACATATGTATACATTGTATATAATATGTTTTAATTCCTTTCAGTATATAAGTAGGGATAAATTAATTTTATATGATAAAAAAGCTATTAAATATCTCATGAGAGTCAACCTCTAAGTTAAGTTTATCATGTGACTAGAAGCACAGTCCAAAAACAGCATGTAATAAACATAGTGATAGTTTATCACATATTAACGGACACCATACACAAGAAAAAAAGCATGTAATGTAGTGATGATTGGTGAAATTGAGTTTCATAATAAAAATCCTGCCCTCTAGTGCTTGTGGAAAATAATTCAATTATTTCAGAAATGTCAGAGTAAGTATATTCTCTAAGTCACCAGTAGAGTGAGTACTTGTATAGGAAAACCTCTCTATCTTTTGAGACAGTTCATATCTTTAAGGTTTATTTTCTAGAAATTGAATTGATATATTTTATTAATTTGTAACATCACACTTTTATAAAAATATTTTTATAACAAGTTATATATTCTTTTATTACCTAAAATAAACAATGGTGTTAATATAAGAATTTTCCCTGACTATATAAGACTAATACAAGTTCTTTGTTGAAAATTCAAAACACAAAAAGAAAAATAATGGAAAAACTCATAATCAGAGAAAGTAACTGACTGCCAACATTTTGAGTTATATCTTTCCATTCTTAACATATTTTAAAAATTGAAATTGGGCCCATGGCCACTGCCATCAACAATATATTCTGACTAGAGTCCTGGTGCACAGATTGGTGCACTGGTGGGGTCCCTCAGCCTGGCCTGCGGGAATCGGGCCAGAACCAGCTCCCCGAGGGGTCCCAGATTGAGAGAGGGCGGTTCTCGGATGATGCACCCCAGAATCGGGCTCCCTCCTCTCTGACTCCGGGTGCGTCACCCGAGAACCACAGTTGCCAAGTCACCGCAGCTCGGCAGCTCCTGTGTTGAGCTTCTGCCCCCGGTGGTCATTGCGCATCATAGGTACCCGTTGAATGGTCGGGCAGTCGCTTAGGCTTTTATGTATATGGATACAGACTGTTAATCCTACACAAGAGTATTCCACCCCACAGGCTAAACCAGGGGTGGGCAAACTTTTTGACTCGAGGGCCACAATGGGTTCTTAAACTGGACCGGAGGGCCGGAACAAAAGCATGGATGGAGTGTTTGTGTGAACTAATACAAATTCAAAGTAAACATCATTACATAAAAGGGTACAGTCTTTTTTTTTTTTTTTAGTTTTATTCATTTCAAACGGGCCGGATCCGGCCCACGGGCCGTAGTTTGCCCACGGCTGGGCTAAACCATGCCCCCTGCAAAATGCAGAATTATAAAGTCCACAGGAAGTAAAAACCCAGAAGACCACCCCAGTGTAGCCCTGCTGGGCCACTGGAGAGCCCATAGAGCCAACAGGCTCATCCTTCCTTCTCTGCTGCTGGTCCTCTCCATCCCTCTGGACCCTTCTTGAGAAGACTGCCTTTTCAAGCATAATTACAGTCTTGCTGGCCACCCTACCTGACCATGTTTCTCTCTCTTCATTCCTCAAACTGAAAGTTCCCTTCCATAGCAATGCTGGAACAAATTGGCTCTTACTAATGGGACTGAAAGACTTTGGTCTGAATAAATTAGGGTCATGCTAATATGATAGAATCACTATTGGAATGTTTTTCTAGTCACTTTTTTAAAAAGGTTCCTACATAGAGTGACCTAGCGTTTGTGATGATAAAAAAAAAAAGTCATAGCAGAATCCTCAGGATCCCCACAATTGCACATTTTTTTTAATTTTTTTATTTTATTTTTTTTTAGAAAGTGTGGAAGGGAGGATGAGAAACAGAAAAAGATTGGTGCGAGAGAGACGCATCAATTGGTTGCCTCCTGCAAGTGCCCTGACAGGGATTGAACCTGTAAACAAGATACGTGCTCTTGAACTGAATTGAACCCAGGCCTCTTTAGTCCGCAGGCCGATGCTCTATCCATTGAGCCAAACCGACTAGGGCGCAGTTGCACATTTTAAATAAAGCGAACATTTCATGGACTTGCAAGCTGGCAGGCTTTCTCTTATGGTGTCTGCACCCCAGGACAGTGAGTATGGGATGTGGTTGAGGCCAGTGACCTGCTTTGTTGAACCAATAACAGCAAAGAAAGAGTCACCACAGTTGATGCTCATAAAGGATTTTAGATGGTGCACATAAAAAGAGAGTCTGCCTGTCTTGATGTTTCTAATGAACCAATGCCTCTGCAGCCTCACATCCTTCCCCATGGACTCATCTGTCCTTAATACCCATTTGTTATATGTAACAGAACAGGACCAGAGTCAGAGCTGTGCTGCCAGAAGGATCCTAAGGATCCAGTTCAGCTCTCTGACCTTGCAGGTAGGGAGAAATGGAATGGCTTGCCCCAAATCACACAGTAGTAAGTGGACCAGGTTTTCCAATACATAGACAACACTTTTCCCACTCCAGGAAGCTTCTCCATGCCTGCATTTCTAACAAGTAAGGTGTGCTTTCCTCTGAAAATCAAAACAGTGAGAGTTGAGTGCCTGTTGTGTGAAAGATCTTTAAAAAATAGGCAGACAGTGCTACTTCTGTAGATCTTATGTTTTGTTTTGTTTTGTTTTAAATATATTTTATTGATTTTTTACAGAGAGGAAGGGAGAGAGATAGAGAGTTAGAAACATCGATGAGAGAGAAACATCGATCAGCTGCCTCCTGCACATCTCCTACTGGGGATATGCCTGCAACCCAGGTGCATGCCCTTGACCAGAATCGAACCTGGGACCTTTCAGTCCGCAGGCCGACGCTCTATCCACTGAGCCAAACCGGTTTCGGCAGATCTTATGTTTTTTGTGGGGAGATAACACAATGCAAAGAACTTTAGGACTACAGCTCCTTCCTTTTACAGATGAGAAAAGGGACTTGCCCACAATAGCATGGCTTGTTAGTGACAGAACAACAAGAATCCAAGTCCCCTGCTGCTGTTCAAGTGCTCACCCACTACACAATGTTCCATTTACATATATTTTTCTGCTACAGCTCAAATTAACAGTTCCTTTTTGAAAGCTGTGACCTGAGCAATGTTCTCAGCACAAACTAGTACCTAAGTAAATGACCAGAGTTTGACCTTATCCCCTCACTGGTAGTAAAAAATTGAGAGAAAATGTTTAAATATTAAGACTCAGATCTATTGATTAGGTGGCATACTAGGCATACCACTTAACAAACCACATAAAGAATCTACTTTAGAGAGAATAGCGAGATATGCAACCTCCCATCTCTGGAAGAAAACCCATCATCACTGATTCTCCTAGTCCCAAAAATGATGACAGTGATACCTTTGACATAAGTTTTGTTTTGTTTTGCAGGCAAGAAATGTTTCTGTTCAGGTGGCTAACAAATTTTAATGAACACATTGAAGCCATATATGATGACTAAAAAATGAAATGAAATTGGGATCAACATAATTTTAAGGGAAATCTAATATAAATGGTAGCTAGATTATAAGATAATTTATTAAATGGGGATCTTCTTAACTGGTTAGAAACTTTAAAAAGGTAAGATAATTAGCACATCATAAAGTAAAAATTAGGATTAAAAATATTCCTTCTTCCTAGCTTCATCAGTATCAAACATAAAGATAGTAAAATAATTCTGTCTAATTAGTTTGTTTAAAAAGCAATCTTTTGCTCTCCTTTGCAGATTTAAACATATGGGCTTTTCTTTTTCAAAATACAAACTAATTAGAAGAAGTAGGAAAAAAATTGCTAAGACTGTTTATTATGGCTGTCACGTCGTTGTGTTTCTTTAGGAATATAAACTCAGGGAAGGAAAAAAAAAAAAAGACCTTTATTGATACTTAGAAAATATTAGGTGACACATTTAATGAAATTAGCAATTTGGATCAATAATTCATTAGAGGAGTTGAGAATAGAAATAAAACCCTTTTTGTATTTTTAAATTTTTCATACTTTTTCTTCTGTATTTGTTAGATATTACCTTAGTTCAGGCTGCTATAACAAAGTATCATAAACTGAGTGGCTAATAAACAGGAGAAATTTATTTCTCAAAATTCTGGAGACCAGAAGTCCAGGATCAGGGTGCCAGCACGGTCAGGTTCTGGTGAGGACCATCTTCAAAGTTGCAGGTGGCCTCCTTGCTGTTGTGCCCTCACAGGCAGAGAGCTGAAAGAGGAAGTAAGTAGGCTCTGTTATGATTCTTATAAGGGCATTACTTCCATTCATGAGGGCTCCACTCTTAAGACCTCATCTACTCCCAAAGACCCCACCTCCTATTACCATCACATTGGGAGGTATCCTGTTGTGTTGACATGAGCTGGGGGGAGTGGAGATGGGGGACAGACACAAATATAGTCAGTCCATAACATAGAGCTTAGAAACTTACAGTTTTACATAAGCAGAAGACCTTAAATAAATACAAGATAGTTAAAGAACTTTTGCATGATGTATTTTCAGACAGATACTTAATTGATTTCAAAAGGCATATTTTTAAAGATAGATGGTTGTTATGTTGACTTACTTTGGAAACTTTGCTGAGTTAAAAAGTATACAGCAGTGTTACACATACAAAATTCCTTATTAAGAAGCAATCGTTATGTGTTTTGGGTCATTTATGCTTTTAAATTATTTTCTCAGTTTCTGAAAATCTGTTGCAATGTTAAAGAAGAAGCAGAGGCAGTACTTTAGATTCCTTGTAATATCCATATGGGTATTCCTCACTTCTCACTAATATATAATTCATTATCATGCTCTTCTACACTACTTATCATCATCTCTGGTTCACTTCTCAGTAGTTTCCCCCGTCATTCATTGGATTTTTTCAGTGATTTCCATGCAGGCAAATATAACAGTGTGCACGTAACCAATATTTCACATTGTGATGATCTGTTTTAATTATAGTTTTTAGGGGTTAATGCATATAAGTATGTGCTCTACCCATACATTTACTGTACTCATATGGAGCCCAGAACTTGAAAGAATCTTGGAGTTCTTCTAGGCCAGGCTGGTGGCAGTACCAGAACTTTAACTTAATTCCTGATTGAGGAGAAAGTTAGGTATAGATAGATAGGCTCTCGAAGCTTTATTTTTCCTAACAAGTACATAACAGCTAACCCACTTACTCTGCATTATGAAATGAACCAGCAGGAGGAATTTCATTAACTGAAACAGCATTGTTTTATTAACAATCAAAGGCACTCTCTGTGAGATTTTGCTACATGGTAGTTTTGTCTGTGCAATTTTGCCAAATCCAATCAAAATCTGTTCTTAACATCTCATTGTTTTTGTTCTGTCCTTCATTGTTTTCTTCATTTGACCAGCCTTCTCCACTTTAGACTGCCACATTTCACATTGCCTATGCACAAGCCCCATCTAGTGGTACAGAGATTTAGCTGCAGGTTTATAGTTACTCAGTATGCTAAAAACAAAACAGAAAACAATAGTAATCAATAATTATAATAGGTCCTGCCTAGGGTAAAATACTAATTTTTAGTCTGGAAATAAAGTTATTAGAAAAATGTTAATGTAAGTGATGGGTCTAGCAAAAAGCACAGTGTAGAAAGCTAATTAGTTTTGTTATTAAGAGTCAATATTTAGTAACAGTGATATGAAAAAGAGTGAAATAAGTCATTAAGTTTATCTACCTTATAGTACTTTTATATAGAGTCAGAGATCAAGGGCCAACATTTTAAAAGAAGTTAAGGGTTTTACTTAATTGCAATCAATAGTAGTGATAGTTAAAAAAAATAGTAGTGATAGTTAATTGCTGGCATGAACAAATTCTCATTATTTAGATCAAAGTTCAAATTTAACAGCATAAACGTCTCTAACTTTGAAGCCAAGAAGTAACCTTTGTAGGGATCGGACTATTATTTTGTGCTGGAAACAGTCAAAGAGACTTATTCTCAAGGAGGAAACAAATTAATGCTTCTATTTAAAGTTATTAAGAATGAGCATTAACTGTATTATGAAAATCCAGTGCTACTCAGAATTTTAATTTTTTTTCTTTATTGATTAAGGTATTACATATGTGTCCTTATCTCCCCATTGCCCCCCCCCCCTCACTCATGCCCTCACCCCCTTGGTGTCTGTGTCCAATGGTTAGGCCTATATGCATGCATACAAGTCCTTTGGTTGATCTCTCCCCCTTACCCCCACCCTCCCCTACCTTCCCTCTGAAGTTTGACAGTCTGATTGATGCTTCTCTGTCTCTTGATCTGTTTTTGTTCATCAGTTTATGTGTTCATTATATCCCAAAATGAGTGAGATCATGTGATATTTATCTTTCTCTGACTGGCTTATTTCACTTAGCATAATGCTCTCCAGTTCCATCCATGCTGTTGCAAATGGTAAGAATTCCTTCTTTTTTACAGCAGCATAGTATTCCATCTTGTAGATGTACCACAGTTTTTTAATCCACTCATCTGCTACTGGCCCTAAGGCTGTTTCCAAATCTTAGCTATGGTGAATTGTGCCGTTATGAACATAGGGGTGTGCATATATCCTTTCTATTTGGTGTTTCTAGTTTCTTGGGATATATTCCTAGAAGTGGGATCACTGGATCAAATGGGAGTTCCATTTTCAGTTTTTTGAGGAAACTCCATACTCTTCTCCATAGTGGCTGCAGCAGTCTGCATTCCCACCAGTAGTGTACAAGGGTTCCTTTTTCTCCACATCCTCATCAGCGCTTGTCATTTGTTGATTTGTTGATGATAGCCATTCTGACAGGTGTGAGATGGTACCGCACTGTCATTTTGATTTGCATCTCTCGGATGATTAGTGACTTTGAACATGTTTTCATATGTCTCTTGGCCTTCCTTATGTTTTCAATTACAAATTTTAACCTTATGCTGGTCAAAGGTTATATAAAAGTAAAATTTCTAGTGTATTGGATATCTAATCCAAAGCCTGAGTTATTAAATCACTTGTTGAGAAACTGATTTTAAATAATTTTTTTCCCTGTTGAGAAATATTGTAGAAATAGCCTGTCTTGCAGTCACAGTGTGGTAGATTTCCAAGAATGTCTCATTTCTTCATAAATCTCATGTTGACTTTTGTCCTAAGAGACTTATTATTTGAATCTTATAACTGAAGATGAGTTTTTTTGAGGATAGGATAAATTATTTTAAAAATAATTATCTCAGCTTTGAACACAATTCTGTTTTCATTTTAATGACTTCAAATATGTGTTTGCTATAGGAATATTTGTTAAAAGAAAAAATAGGCATTATTTTTAAGTTTCCCTCAACAGCTTTTAAGAGAGACCTAAGCCCTCAATATTATATATCAAGTAGCCATTTTGAATTATCACAAATCAAGCAAAAATATTATATTTTTATTCTAACTTCACTCTTAGTTTTAAGTCAGAATTAATATTTGTACTTCAGGTGCCTCTCGAATAATCACATCTATGTATTTCTTAGAATGAGGCATATTGGAAAGCATAGTTGAATGTCTATTTTATCGGACTAGGAGTATAAGTTCACTATTTTATATTGTTAGAGAAGTTTGAAGTTTGGTATCTGCTTTAAATGTATTATTTGCTGAATTTATGACTAATTTGATACGGGTTCATGGTCAAAATGCAGGAAAACTTTCCAATTATTGACATGTCATGATTTCTAGGAATGTGGTAAGGTAAAGGGTAGTATCTTTTCACTAAAGCCTGCTTAAAATATAAAATGCAGAATTTTGCTGCCTTCCTAATGCTTTTGGTCTTTTCATTCTGGATCACTCTGAGTTGTCTGCCTTTCTGCTTCTCCCAATCACAAATAATATTTGACAAACATAAAATTACTCTATTTCAAAAAACCCATGACCTCAAATTGAATTAACTAATTTCTACACAGCCTTATTTAAAAAATTATATTGCCTTACAGTGCTATTTGAAACCTGCAAAGTAAATTGGAAATAAGAAAGAAAGGGGAATAGTTGCTTTTCGTTTGAATTGCTTTTTGGTAAACTCTTTTTGGTAACTGTTTTACAGACTGAAAATTAATATATGTGATCTGATATTCTCTTACATGTGTTATTTCCTATGTAAAGTGTTCTGGATGTAATCAGATGCTGAAATATTTAAATTTCCATTACACTTGTGAGTTGTTACTATTATAGGAAGGAAGTAAACAATGAGTGGAATAGTTAATGAGAATTTTCTGGAAATTTTGGGATTTGGCATTGATGCATTATGATTTTTTTTTTCTTCTCAACATTAGGTTTATTTTTCTGCTATTAAAGGGCATTGGGGACTTTAATTCTTGGGGAATAAGAAGATACAGTACAAACAAAATCTATAATAATAAAAGCATAATATGCTAATTATACTAGATGTCCTTCTGGATGAAGCCGGGGCTGTGAAGGAAGCCTGGGTCCCGGGTGACTGCTGGCGGCCTTTGGGAAGCTCGGGTCCCGGGTGCCAGAGGGAAGCCCAGGTGACAGAGGGAAGCCAGTGCCAGCAGCTGGGGGAAGGAAGGCCTACTCTTGTACGAATTTCATGCATCAAGTCTCTAATAGTAATATAATAGAAAAGAGTTTGTGGGTTCTTAGACAGTAATGTCTTGTAGGTCAATAAAAGTGGGTATTAGTATTTAAGTTAGAAGTTTCTTTTCCAAGCACACTAGGTTTGACATTGAGCTCAGTAAATTGACTCTTCTACTATTTTTCACAGATTTTGGAGTGCTGCCTCTTCGTCAAATCAAATTCTTTATTGCCATGGTCTGATGAAACATGTCAGATGGCTAATTGTAGTAGGAGAGAAAAGCCACTAACAAAGAGATATATCAAGAACTTGGCCTTGATATTTGAGTATGATGACGTTTTATTATCTAGGGACTGGAGCCATCAGTTGCAATGTTGTCACTATTAAGGACTGCACTGCAGCTTCTTGAAGTGTACGGTTAAATTATATGCATGTCTTATATAAAATGCATTCATTACTGTTTTGAATAGAGACTTAAATAGATATAACAAAATACTGTAAGAGAATCATATTAACTATTCTTGGTTTCCTTGCTATTTTCATAAAGTAATATAGCTAGTGAGTATTTGCTTTGCACCTGCTTGCTATGGATTTTGCTTATGCTAATTTACTCTTATTATGTATGGCCTACTGAAAAGGCACAGAGGTCCATAGGCACAGAACAGCAAATGATAAGAAATACCTGAGAGATAGCACTTGCCAGGAATCACATAAATACTTCAAAGATTCTTTATTATTGGAAAGAAAGTTTTTACAACTAGAACAAAATAGTACCTTTATTATAACTAGTCTTTTAGGATGTGGAAGTAGTTTATTATCATAAGCCTTTCTTTACAACCCTAGTTTTCCAATATATGTTATTCTTATTGAACAATATTCAGTCCTAGGAAACCTTCGTCTATTTTTTGTCTTTGGATTTCCTGTTCTGGGTATTTCATATAAATAGAATCATACAGATACCCAAAATGTGGTCTTTTAGCTTCTTTTACTGAGCATACTATTTTCAAGGTTAATATATGTTGTTGCATTTATCAGTACTTTTGTGTGTGTGTCGCTAAATTACATTTCACTAGAGGCACAGTGCACTAGAGAATTCATGCACGGGTGGGGTCCCTTGGACTAGCTGGCAATCAGGGCCGTTTCGCCCAGTCCCCGGGGGTGGGGGTGGGGGGTGATTGGGGGAGAGGTACCGCGGGAGATTGGCCAGCTTCCCGAATCGGGGCCTTTTTCACCCAGTCCAGGGGGAGGGACCACAGGAGGTTGGCTGTGGGAGTGCACCAACCACCAGGGGCAGCTCCTGCGTTGAGCATCTGCTCCTTGGTGGTCAGTGGACGTCATGCTACCGGCCAGTAGTGATGATCACTTAGGCTTTTATATAGATAGATAAATTGTATGGATATACCTACCATACCACATTTTGTTTACCTAGTTATATCTTGATGGACATTGGTTTCTTTCCACTTTTTAGCTATTATGAATAATGCTGCTGTGAACATTCAGGTACATATTTTTATATAAACACTAGTGGCCTGGTGCACAAAATTCATGCACGGGGGGACAGGTCCCCTCAGCCCAGCCTGCACCCTCTCCAATCTGGGACCCCTTGGGGGATGTCTGACTGCTGGTTTAGGCCCGATTCCCAGTTGGACATCCCTCTCGCAATCCGGGACTGCTGGCTCCTAACTGCTCACCTGCATGCCTGCCTGATTGCTCCTAACCACTCTGCCTTCCGGCCTGCACGCCCCCAACTGCCCCCGCTGGCCTGCTTGCCCCACCTGCCCTCCCCGCCGGCCTGCTCGCCCATAACTGCCCCCCTGCTGGCCTGCTCACCCCCAATACCCCCACCCCCCCGCCGGCCTGATCACCCACAACTGCCCTCCCCTCTTGGCACCTAACTGCCTCTACCTCAGCCCTGCCACCATGACTTTGTCCAGAAGGTCTCCTGGAAGGTCTCCCAGTCTAATTAGCATATTACCTTTTTATTAGTATAGATAGAGGCCTGGTGCACCAGTGGGGGCCAGCTGGTTCACCCTGCAGGGTGTCCTGGATCAGGGTGGGGGTTCCCTTGGGGGGCGGGGCGGCCTGGGCGAGGGGCCTGTGGTGGTTTGCAGGCTGGCCACGCCCCCATTGGGGTGGGGGTCCCCACTGGGGATGGTGCTGGCCTGGGTGAGGGGCTGAGGGCCGTTTGCAGGCCCCTCGGCGGCTGGCCCAAGCGATCCAAGCTTCCCACTTGCTCCAGCCTGCTCTGTGGCCGCCGCCCATAGGCCCCTACTTCAGCAGCCGGCCCAGGCGGGGGGGATGCTTGGCTTCCTACATCGCCGGGGGTGACCCAAGCCTCCCACCCACCCTGGCTGGCTCTGTGGCCGCCACCATCTTTGTCCCACTAATTTGCATATTCCTTCCTGATTGGCTGTGTGGCATTATGGAGGTATGGTCAGTTTATATATTTGTCTATTATTCGTGTAGACTAGAGGTCCAGTGCACAGAAATTTGTGTGCTCGGCGGGGGTCCCTAAGCCCGGCCTGTGCCCTCTCACAGTCTGGGACCCCTCGGGGGATGACCACTTGCTGGCTTAGGCCTGCTCCCCAGGGGATTGGGCCTAAGCTGGCAGTCAGACATTACTCTGGCAGCCCGGCAGCCCTCGGGGGAGGTCCACTTGCCAGCGGGGAGCAGACCTAAGCTGCAGTCAGACATCCTTAGCACTGCTGAGGAGGCAGAAGAGGCTCCCACCACCACCGCTGTACTGGCAGCCATCAGCCTGGCTTGTGACTGAGCAGAGCTCCCCCTATGGGAGCACACTGACCACCAGGGGGCAGCTCCTGCATTGAGCGTCTGCCCCCTGGTGGTCAGTGTGTGTGATAGTGACCAGTCATTCCCTGTCTTTCTTCTGTTAGGGTCAGTTTGCATATTGCCCTTTTACTATATAGGATAGAGGCCTGGAGCACGGGTGGGGGCCGGCTGGTTTGCCCTGAAGGGTGTCCCAGATCAGGGTGGGGGTCCCGCTGGGGTGCCTGGCCAGCCTGGGTGAGGGGCTGATGGCTGTTTTCAGGCTGCCCGCACCCCCTTCAGAATGGGGGTCCCCACTGGGGTGCCTGGCCAGCCTGGGTGAGGGGCTGAGGGCTGTTTTCAGGCTGGGACTGAAGCTCCCAACTGCTCCTTTTTTTCTTTTTTTTTTTTTATTCTGGGCCAGCTTTAGCTCTGAGGCTTGTCTCCAGCTCTGAGGCCTCAGTTGCTGAAAACAGGTATCTGGTTTGTTTCGGTTCTATAATCAAAACTCTGTATCAACTCCAGCTCTGAGATTCCAGCTCTCTGAAAGCTGGTTTCTGGGGTTTTGTTTAGCTTCTATATTTGTTACAATGTTTCTTAAACTGCAAGCTCAGAGGCCGGCAAGGCAGGCAGGGAACGTTGCAGTCCTCCGTCACTGAAGCAAGCAAGCCTCATGTTCAGTTTAAGCTGCCTGGCTGCCGGCCGCTATCTTGGCTGGCAGTTAATTTGCATATCGCACTGATTAGCCAATGGGAAGGGTAGCGGTCGTATGCCAATTACCATGTTTCTCTTTTATTAGATAGGACTAGAGCCCCGGTGCACAAAAATTTGTGCACTCAGGGGGGAGGGGGGTCCCTCAGCCCGGCCTGTGCCCTCTCGCAGTCTGGGACCCCTCGGGAGATAACGACCTGCTTGCTTAGGCCTGCTCCCGGGTGGCAGAGGGCAAGCCCAATCCCTAGGTGCAGCCCCTGGTCGGGCTCAGAGCAGGGCCGATTGGGGAGTTGGGGTGCCTTCCCCTGTCATGCACAGAGCAGGGCAGATTGGGAGATTGTGATGCCACCCTCAGTCACGCTCAGGGTAGGGCCGATTGTGGGGTTGGGGCACTGCCCCGTCACACTCAAGGCAGGGTCGATGGGGAGGTTGCGGCGCCACCCCCTGTCATGCACAGGGCAGGGCCAATCGGGGGTTGGGGCGCTGCCCCCTGTCACGCACAGAGCAGGGCCCATCAGGGGGTTGAGGAGCTCCCCCCTGTCCCTCACAGAGTAGGGCCGATAGGGGAATTGGGGAGCCACCACAGTCACACTCAGGGCTGGGCCGATGGGGAGGTTATGGCTCTACCCCATCGCACACAGAGCAGGGCCCGTGGGGGCGGGGGGGTGGTTGGGGCGCCGCCACTCTCACACTCAGGGCAGGGCCGATGGGGAGGTTATGGCTCTACCCCGTCACACACAGAGCAGGGCCCATGGGTTGGGGGGTTGGGGTGCCGCACTCTGTCACACACAGAGCCGCAGGGCGATCAGGGGGTTGGGGAGCTCCCCCCATCAGGCACAGAGCAGGGCCGATCAGGGGGTTAGGGCGCCTTCCCCTGTCAGGAACAGAGCAGGGTGGATAGGGAGGTTGTGGCCCCACCCCCTGTCACACACAGAGCCGCAGGGCGATCAGGGGGTTTGGGCGCTGCCCCCTGTCACACTGATCCCGGTGCCGGGAGGCCTCGCGGCTCCACTGATCCCGGTGCTGGGAGGCATATTACCCTTTTACTATATAGAATAGAGGCCTGGTGCATGGGCGGGGGCTGGCTGTTTTGCCCTGAAGGGTGTCCTGGATCAGGGTGGGGGTCCCCACTGGGGTGCCTGGCCAGCCTGGATGAGGGGATGATGGCTGTTTGCAGCTGGTCACACACCTTTCAGGGTGGGAGTCCCCACTGGGGTGCCTGGCCAGTCTGGGTGAGGGGCTGAGGGCTGTTTTCAGGCTGGGACTGAAGCTCCCAACTGCTGCTTTTTTTCTTTTTTCTTTTTTATTCTGGGCTAGCTTTAGCCTGGCTCTGAGGCCTCAGCTCCTGAAAGCAGATATCTGGTTTGTTTAGGTTCTATAATCGAAACTCTGTATCAACTCCAGCTCTGAGATCCCAGCTCTCTGAAAGCTGGTTTCTGGGGTTTTGTTTATCTTCTATATTTGTTACAATGTTTCAAACTGCAGGCTCAGAGGCCGGCAAGGCAGGAGGGGAACGTTGGTTTCCTCCGTCACTGAAGCAACAAGCCTCATGTTCACTTCCAGCTGCCTGGCTGCCAGCCGACATCTTGGCTGGCAGTTAATTTGCATATCACCCTGATTAGCCAATGGGAAGGATAGCGGTCGTACCCTAATCACCATGTTTCTCTTTTATTAGATAGGAAGATGTTTTCAATTTTCTTGGGCATATACCTGGAATGGAATTGAATCATATGGTAACTCTGTTTAAATATTTGCTGGTCTGCTAAACTTTTTTATAATAGCTGCACCATTTTACATTGCCACCAGCAGTGTATGAGAATTCCGATTTCTCCACATCCTCACTAATACTTTTCTTTTTAGTTTTCTTTTTTTGTATTATCACTTTAGTAGTGGGTTAAAGTGCTATCTCATTGTGATTTTCATTTGCATTTCTCTAATTACTAATGATGATGAGCATGCTTTTCGTGTGCTTATTGGCCATTTGGTATCTTTGTAGAACTGCCTATTCAAGTTTTTGTCCCTTTTATAATTAGGTTGTCTTTTGAGTTAATTTATAACCTAGATAATAGATCCTTATCAGGTATGCATTTGCAAATATTTTCTTCCATTCTGTGGGTTGTCTTTTCACTTTGTTGATAATGTCCTTTAAAGCACAAAAGTTTTAACATGAAGTTTAATTTGTTCTTTAGTTGCTTATGCTTTTGGTATTAGATCTGAGAAACCATTGCTTAATTTATTGTCATGAAAATTTACACCTGTGCTCCATTTAGGCCTGGTCCATTTTTAATTAAATGTTGTTTGTTGTATGAGGTAGAGGACCAATTTTTTTTTTTTTTTTAATTTTTTTGGCATCCAGTTGTCCCAGGACCATTTGTTGGTCTATATGTCTATCCTTATGCCAGTATCACACCATTTGATTATTGTAGCTTTGTGCTGTCTGAAATTGGGAAGAGTGAATCCTCCAGCTTTGTTCTTTTTAAAGATTGTTTTAGCTATTTTGAGTCCCTTGCATTTCCATATGAATTTTATCAACTTGTTCATATGGGAAAAAAGGGAATTTTGAGGAATTGCGTTGACTCTAGAAGATTCGTTTAGGGAGTAATGCCATATTAACAATTTGTTCTCAATTCTATAAACACAGGATGTCTTTCTATTTATTTAGATCTTCTTCAATAAAGTTTTTGGTTATCTTCATGTGAATCTTGCACATTATTGTTTGTTGTATTTCTAAGAGTTTGCAGTTTTTCTTTGATATTTTGAGGGATCTTTAATTGGCTAATGTTACATAGAAAAGTTGTTAATTTTTGTCAGGGATAGATAAATAGACCAAATGAATAGACTAGAAAGTCTGAAAACAGACCCACACATACAGGTTATGTTACTTAGGACAAAGGTATTACAGTAGTTCAGTAAGGAGAAAAGATGGTCTTTTCAATAAATTGCACCAAAACAATTGGATATCCATAAGGAATAAAGTGAGCCTTGGCCTCTACCTTATACTATATACAAAAAATAATTGGAGATGACTTATAAATCTACATTTCAAAGCAAGAACAGTAGAGCTTCTCTAAATAATAGAATACCTTTATAACCTTGGAGTGGTCAAGGATTTATTGTAAAGACCACAAAAAATTACCATTAAAAAATTAATGAATTGGACTTTGTTTAATTTAAGAACTTATGTTTATCAAAAGGTCTTATTAAGAAATCGAAAGGACAACCAATAAACAGAAATATTCTTGAAACATTTCTGACAAAGGATTTGTATGTAGAATATGTAAAGAACTCTATGAACCAATAGAAAAAATGAGCAAAAGACGAACAGGAATTTCAAAAAGAAGATATCTGAATGGGCAGTAATAAGTACATTAGTCATCAGTAAAATAAGTATTAAAAGCCACAACAACATACATTGCAGACCTACTAAAATAAAAAGACTGATAATATGAAATGTTGGGGACTATGTAGAGCAACTGAAACTCTCATACTTTGCTGGTGGAAGTGTAAATACTTTAGGAAAATATTTAATGCTTTCTACTAAAGCCAAATCTACATCTACCTTATAACATAGCATTTCCACTCCCCTAATATATCCCAAAGAAATAAAGGCAGATGCCTATACCCACCAAAGATAGGTACCTATTATCATTTTCATTGTATCTCTATTTATAGGAGCCCCAAATTGGAAGCAACCCAAACGTCGAACATTAGGATGGATAGATAAGTTTTGGTATTTTTATGGAGTACTAAGCAGCATTACAAACAAACACATTTATGCTACATAAAACATGGATGAATCTCACAGACAGGACTGAGTGAAAGAATTCAGACACAAACGAATACAATGCCACGTAGATGGAGTTTCAAGAGCAGATGAAACCAGTCATCATGATAGCTGACAGTATAGTGGTTATCCCAGGATATTGACAGGGAAAAGGAACAAAGTTTCTGCAGTGCTGGAAATGTTCTATATTTGGTCTGGATGGTAAGTACATGAGGGTGTGTCATAAGGTTAATTGGGCTGTATACATGATAGGCATTTGAACTTCACTGTGTATACTTTAATTTTAAAAGTAAAATGCATAAATACAGGAAGAGATTGAGTAAAATAGGCACCATAGCTTAGTCATCATTTTTCAATTCAAAACATCACCTCTACTGGAGATAAATGAAGGGTTTTGACAAAGAGGACCAAGATATCTTTAGTTTTTTAACAGAACTTCAAAGATCACAGATAAGAGTCATAGGAGAGAAAACCTGCCAGGGGTTGTCTATATCTTTCTCCACAAAGTTTTTAAGTCCCTTGCCTAAGCAGTATATGTGTAACAATCACTATCCTCCCAGTGGGAAGGAATATGGTGCGCTTGAGATGGTAGAAACTCTATTAGCCACTGTTCTGGAGCATGACTTCATGGCCATTGAATTTCCTTGCTTTACTTGTTTTGTAAGGGTCACCGAGCAATTGAGCATGTACATATCAGTGAAATTCAAATATATTAACATTGTAGTTATTATAATTTCCTAAAGTTTAGTACGCTGTACTTTCGAGGTTTTCCTAATTTTAGGGAATGCAGGATCACAAACTAGTAAAAGAGAACAAGTAACTCCTAAAATTCTGTTCCATGATTAACTTTATTTTGTTAGTATGAATTTAAATGTTCTCAGATCACTAATGGTTTTTGTTTGTTTTTACAATGAATGATAATATGATAGTTCAATTTCATTATTAGGTTTCTGTTCACTAATCAATACATGTTTGAGGAATTTCTTTAAGGAGCAAAGCATTTAGTATACCTTTTTTGCCATATAGTAGGTAGTACCCTTAGGTAAATTAACCCTTAATGGCAGGAGAAGCACATTAAACTGGACCCTAAGTGGTGAGTAAGGTTGAGTGGAGAGGGTAAATATTAACTCCTGTAAGCCAGAACAGGGAACCATCAGAAAGCATCAGGGTTTTCTGTGGTCTTAGGTGAAAGCCAGAGGTTGTTCTTTGAAGAATGTATCTTCTTGATTCTCTGCCACAAATTTTGTGGGACTCTGGAATCATTATAGTGAAGTGCACTTCAAGTGTGAATTTAGAGCTGAGTACCTCCCTGGCTTTGACCTATCCTTAGGAAATGAGGAGAGGACATGAATATGACAGCACTGTCAGGCCAGGGCCCTTCTTACTAATGCCTTTTAGCTCTTAGTACTGCCAGTGCACTTCCCTAGGTGAGAAGATTCTGTTCTGCCTCTGATACCAGTTGGACACTACCTTTTCTTTATAGTATGCCTGATCCTTATTAGGATAAGCAATGAGTATAATGCAGTACAATTAGTGGTGGGAATGTTAAGAAAGAAAATGTAGTAAAATTTCTGCGAGATAAAGGAAACAAATGTCAGGGAAAATCTGTGCACATAGAATAGTTGGCAGTCATCTATATAATAAAAGCCTAAGCGACCGTTATGGCAGAACGACTGGTCAGTATGATACACACTGACCACCAGGGGGCGGGCGCTCAACACAGGAGCTACCACGTGGTGGTCATTGTGCTCCCACAGAGGAGTGCCCCTCAGCCTGAAGCCGGGTTCATGACTGGCGAGTGCAGTGGCAGTAGTGGGATCCTCTCCTGCCTCTGCGGCAGCACTAAGGAGCAGTGAGCAAAGTGGTAAGGAGCTTGCCGGTAAGGAGCAAGGGATCCCGGATTGCTAGAGGGTGTCCCAGACTGCAAGAGGGCGCAGGCCGGGCTGAGGGGACCCCCCCCCCCCCCCACTCCTCATGCACTAGACCTCAGGTAGTAATCATAAAACAAGAGATATGTCTTTGCTGATACCGAGGAACTCACTGTAAACTACTTCAATTAAGTAACTTATTAGGTTGAAAACTGAAGTGTCTATAAAAGACATAATCTGATTTATGACTCGCGCATAGACAAATGCTGGTTTTAGTGCTCAAAGAAATTGTTCTTTCACAATCTCAAAATGGGACAAATGAAATAATATGTATTTTAAATTCTGAGTAAGAGCAAGAGAGCAGGGAAACACAATGCTAATTAATGAAGGAAACATTTGTAGTGTAAGAAAAGTTATACCTTAGAATTAGGTTATGGTACACACAGTAACTATGAAGTTCAGTAAAGAAGTACATATAGGTATCAAACTGAGCATTTTGCTCTAAGTAATGAAATAGAAAGATTTGAGGACCAGGACAGATTGTAATAGAAACTAAGATCTATCACTAATCCTGCAGATGTCTAGAATTCTTTCTTAATTTGTGAAATAATGTGCAACACATTTCCAGTTTGTAAGCATTTTTGTAAAAACTGATGGTGTTTCTCATAAACCAAATTACATTTTCCTTTTTCACTTTTTCCCCCCTCAGGAAACTTACTGGACATTCTTTCCACATGGGCTATAGTATGGCAATTTTGAACGGCATTGTAGCTGCTCTTACTGTTGCATGGTGCCTCATGTAAACCTGCACTGAAACAGTATTCTTGGCAAAGCTTAGTCATGATTGCTTTGTAGTACCAGGGAAGAAGATCATTGCCTACTCAGAAGACCAAGAAACCTGCTGTTCGTTATGTGATTCCGATGTCTGCCATATCATCATTATGGAGGATCTTTTTAAGCATCGTTCTTCAACCTAGGCACTGGGTTATCTGAATATTAAGTTTCAAGTAGTTTCTTAAAATTGTAAGATGTTTACCTTATCTCTTTTGTGTGTGTTATTTTTCTAAGCTGTAGAGAGCATTTTAATAGAAATCAAACTGGAAAACTTGAATACAGCATATACCTTCCCATGTGTATACTACATTTTTCCTAAGGAATGCTAATAATACTGTTTGAGATAGATATATCTTAATTATTCATTATGTCAGGAAAGCAAACAATGCCCACTACTTTGACATTTTATAGAAGCTACTTTTAAATCTAAATATTTAGTTTTTTTATATTCATATCATCAATAGAAGGTGCATTTATATATTTTAATGGTGCATAGTTTCTTGTGTGTTTTTATTTACATATTTCCTACCACATTAAATTTGTATGTTTTAAAAATTGTTACATCTAGACAAAAAAAAATGTTACTCTTTAGCTGGCGCAAACCTAATACCTACCATTTTTAAATATGGTTGTGTTATTTTTTTTAATTGATTTTAGAGAGAGTGGAAGGCAGAGGGAGAGATAGAAACATCAATGAGACAGAAACATCAAAATTGAAGAGCTTGCTTCCTGCATGCCCCCTAATGCAGATTGAGCCAGCAAACCTGGGCATGTGCCCTGACCAGGAATCAAACCTGTGACCTCTTGGTACATGGGTCTCTACTCAACCACTGAGCCACACCAGGCATAAAGTATTTTGTCTTTAAGCAAAAAAAAAAAAAAAAAAAAGATATTGACCGTAGTTTAAAATTAAGTAAACTCATTTTTAACAAAAAGTCTGAAAAAAGGTAACTTACATAAGCCATTAAATAGTGAGAAATTTGAAGCTATTCACTTTGTTTCCACAATTTCAAATATTTATCCTGGTGTATATATGGTTACTTGAACAGAACTGATTTATTTTGTTTTTAATAAATATTAACCCTGCTAGCAAGCACTAACAACTAGCGGAACTTTAAATGATACATTTTATATCATTGTACCCAATAAAAACTTTAAAAAAATAATAAATATTAACCTAGCATTTTTATATTAGAAATTCTTGAACTAGTTGGTTTTTTATCTCAAAAAAATTTAGTCACCAAAATAGAAAAGGTATTTTGATACAGTGTATATATATGTATAATTTTCTATATATAGTTTTATAATTTTCCTATTTAAATGTTCTATAATTGTTTTTGTTTGTATAGTAATTAAGTCTTAATTGTTCCCACTTCCTTTCTAAATATCTGTTTAGAAAGTCATTTCAATTTTTAAAAGATGAACTATTTAAAATGCTGTTTTCCCTACCCATAGAAAAACTTATATTTAGGAAAGCATTGTAGAGTAAGTAAAACTGGTTATTCAGGCTAAATGTGAAATGAATGTGTGTGGTCTTGTTTCGGTTATCTGCTGAGTGTTGTTACTGAATAAATGATTTAATGTTGTTTCTAAAAGTCTTAACTTTTTACTACTCAAAAATCTTTAGTTGAAAAAGACAAATGATGCTCGAACCTAAATGATCTAAAGTGTTTAGATTAATTTGGGTGTATATGTGTATGTACATATAGACTACATATATGCATAAGTATATACAAATCCATGGCTTAAGGATTCGATTCCTTCCTGAGTGGATGTTGGAGTGGATCTATTCTCACTCCCTGTCTTTCTCTTCCTGCCCTTCCCAACCTTCATTCTAAAAGGCTCTTCTATTGCAAAGGAATATGCAAGTAACAAAATTAGTTTTTCTTCTCTCCACCTCTTCTGATCACTCACCCACTCCCAACTTGGGTAGCTTCTTCCAGATTCTTTGTCTTATGACTAAGAAAAATATTACAGTACACCTTCTCTATGTAGATACCTATACATAGATCTAGATACATGGAGATAATATTTTTTCTGGAACCCTATTTCTTCTGGATTAGCACTCTTCTTTCTTGAGAAATTATTCTCTTCTCTCTAGTTTAACTAGGGTCCAGATATAAGCCATCTATTTCCACAGCTGATTGGAAGGTAAGTAACTAACCAAAGGATATAGGTACCTAGCCAAAACTGGGCTAACCCTAGTTTCTCATCTCTCCTGGCCATAGTGATTGCAACAGGAATAGAAATGTGACTCAAATCAGGCCAGTCTTTTCCCAGGATTTTTCAACTTGAATTTAAGGTCTGATGAAGCTGGAAAGGTGATGTTGGCAGCCAGGGTTCAGCCACCCACAGTGGGAAGGAATAAGGCTAACATGTATGCTGCTAATGACTGTCCTGTACTCCCTGAAGCCCAGTGGTGACCCTGCCATTCTTTAAATTGGTAACATGAATCATTAAATTCCTCCTTTGGCCTCTGCTCTTAATACTGGGTTTTGTCATTTTCAGTAAAAGGAGTCAAGTGATTTTATCTGGCAGCGGAATCCATCTATTATGATACTCAGATCATCTTAATCTCTTTTTGTGTAGCTTACAACATTCCATTCAGTGACTTGTGAAGAATGCATTGGATATAAGTGTACCTGCGGCCACAAAAGGGTTTTGGGGTAAAACTAGTTATTAATCTACTTGCTGTTTCATCAGGAATTGATTATATTCCCAAGTTCAATTCTGCTTTAAGTGTTACCAGAATATTACTTATCAAGATAAGGTAGTGTGTTCCCTGCCTCGCCCTTATCCGTGGTTTTTCCTTCTGCAGTTTCTGCTGTTTCAGTTGCCCTCAATCAACCGCAGTCCCAAAATGATAATGGAAAATTCCAGAAATAAACATTCATAAAAGATTCATAAGTTTAAAATTACATGCCATTCTGAGCAGCATGATGAAATCTCATGCCATTTTACCTGGTCATGAATCATCCTTTTGTATGTTATTCACCCCTTAATCATTTAGTGGCCATCTCAGTTACCAGATCAACTGTCACAGCCTCTGTTCACGTAATCTTTATTTTAACTCAATAATGGCCCCTAAGTGCAGTATTATTGATGCTGGCAATTTGGATGTGCCAAGGAGAAACTATAAAGTGCTTTAAGTAAAAAGGTGAAAGATCTTGATAACAGAAAAAAATCTTACGCTGAGGTTGCTAAAGTTATGGCCACAGTATGTGATAAGTGCTTAGTTAAGATGGAAAGGCATTAAATTTGTGGGTGGAAGACATGAACAGAAAATGTGTTATAATTAAGAGCAACATGTTGCTCCAGAAAACAAGTTTATTCAGACTTCTGCGAGGGATCTCCTGAAACAAGTGACCACGTTCACGTAGCTCTGATTACAGTGTATTGTTGTAATTATACTATTTCATTAATTATTAATCTTTGACTGCGCCTAATTTATAAATTAAAGTTGGTCAAGGTATGTATAAAAATACATATATCTAGGGTTTGGTGCTATCTTGACTTCATGCATCCAGTGGGAGTCTTGGAATGAATTCCCTAAGGATAAGGGGAGACTACTATATAATGAGTCTTTAGATCAATGAGTTTTAAATACAGTACTATTACTTAATAATGCTTCTCAGTTTCCTTATCTGTAAAATGGGAAGACTACCCCTTCCTAACCTTTTTTATTGACACCAATCATTTTCCAAGCTCCTAACAATTCCGCCAACTGCTAATTCACTTCCCTGAATATGCATAACCCTTATTTTATACCATATTGTCACAATTGGGAGGCCAAGGATGCAGCTAAACTTGTACAGTGCCCAGGATAGCTCCCCAACAGAAAGAATAACAGCCAAAATGCTAATAGTGCCAAGGCTGAGAAGCCCTGATCTAGGACTAGATGAGTCAGCTAGCATCCTGTTCAGAATGGACAGCTGGGGTCACAAGGTTACCTGAAGCCCAGGTGTTCATTCTCTAAAAGGTCAAGTAGAAAGCTGTTTCTCAAAAGGAAAGAATTATTAGCTCAAGAGGACTTGTCTCTGTGCCAGTCCCCTATGGGCCTGTCTGGCAAGGGCCTGTTTGCATACTCAAGGGAGAAATGTGTCCGCGAAGTTCATATACAAAAATGCTGTTGTTGAATTGAAAGCTGAGGCCACATTTGACCATTTAAAGTCCATTAGAGCAATGGGTACACAGGCCAAATCGGTGTTAAAGTACTGACTGGAGTGATTGATAATCTACTGAGGGGAAATCACTGCTATACAGTGGGAGCCAGGAGTTTGGACAAAAACCCCAAAGCCCTGTGTTGCTTCCTTGTTAGACTCATTTTCAGTTGAATATTATAACCTACACAGACAGGGGGGGGGCTCAAATCCCTCAGGAATAAGATTTTGGTTACCTCACCAGATTTAAAAACCTGTACCTGTTAAGAGTTCTGGATGAAAGTCAAGGGGACATGGAATAGATATAGGAAAAAAGTCAAATACTAGCTCATGTCTCATGACTAGTTTCAAAAACAGCTATAGCCTCTACCCATATTTCTTTACTATGGCATCTGTGTATTTTAACTTATTCCTTTCTTTTTTTTCTGTTTCTGTCATTGCATATAGGATTTTTGACATTAGCTAACTACCATGTAGTATATAGATTGCAGGATATTGTGATGGGATTCCTGTGTAACTTGGGAGGAATCATTTCCCTGAAATCCTGGACATGGAACTGAATATAGTTACCTGTCAGACTGTTGGTTGTCTTCCTATGTGAGGAAGGGTCTGCATTCTCAACTGAACGAGAAATGGTTGTGCTACGTTAAATGGGGTGATTTTTGAAGTGTAATCATGGGAAATAGTGGGTAGGTGTATGCAGGACAAGCAAAGGAGCGGACTCTAGTAGGTATGTTACCAGTTATCGTCTTAATATATTTTTATTGATTTCAGAGAGGAAGGGAGAGAGAGAAAGAAACATCATTGATGAGAGAGAATCATTAATCAGCTGCCTCCTGCACTCCCCACATTGGGGATTGAGCCCACAACCCAGGTATGTACCCCGACCAGGAATCGAACTGTGAGCTCTTGGTTCATAGGTCAACACTCAACCACTAAGCCACCAGGCAGTATGTTACCAGTTTTTGACTGCTCAACCCCGAAGTCTATCCTTTCTTTGGGAGACTTGTTATATGTTTCTGGGAAGCAAGGCTCTACATAGTAATAGGGCTAAGAGGTTAGATATTTCCTTTCTGCCAAACTCTTTGTTAATATGTAACCTTGGTGGGTGCTACATTTCAGCCCAAGTTTTGAGTTGTGAAGGAATGGCAATCACTGACAGAAAGCTTAGAATTCATTCATAGTAGTGCCATTCTGTGGCCATGGCAGTGGTTTCTAGTTCTGTTCTGCAGTGATTGATACAATACTAACGACTGTTTTGAAGCAAACCTTAGCTACAATCTCTGCTACAAAACTTTCTTGTCATTTTATGATCCTGGTTTTCTGGCCTTTCCTTCAATCCTGTGAGCTACTCCCTAGCCCAGTGATGGCGAACCTTTTGAGCTCGGCGTGTCAGCATTTTGAAAACCCTAACTTAACTCTGGTGCCATTTCACATATAGAAATTTTTTGATATTTGCAACCATAGTAAAACAAAGATTTATATTTTTTATATTTATATATTTAAATGCCATTTAACAAAGAAAAATCAACCAAAAAAATGAGTTCGTGTGTCACCTCTGACACGCGTGTCATAGGTTCGCCATCACTGCCCTAGCCTTATAATAAAAATATTTTCTTTTTAGCTAGCTAAAGTTAAATTTTGATGTTTAAAACCAAGAACCAAGAAGTCATCGTTTATCAACATTCCACCTCTACCTGTCCACAAACTTCTTGAAAAAAGTTTGTTCCACTGTTATTTCTGACTTATTTCTTTTACTAATTTGTAGAAAATAGCATATGCTATCTAGCCTTATTTCATAATAACCCATCTTCCTAAAGAGTCTTTTAGACTCTTTTTTAAATGTATCCAGTACCTAGGCTGAAGCTTATACTACACAGCAAGTGCTCAATATCTGTGTATAGAGTTACAAAGTGGTATAAGAAAAAAATGAAAAAGTAACTTTGGAAGAAATGACTTTAGATCTTGTGTATCTTATAAGTACATAAATAGGCAATAGTAACACTACGAACACATAAGCAAGTGTTTTTTGCGCTAGTACAAATATCTTTCATACAATACTAGATTTTTCCTTCAAAAATAAAAAAGGTAATAGGAATTGGTCATAAGTATAATTTAAAAAATACAATGTATCCCTGGATTTCCTTTACATCTGACCATTTGCAGTGCTACCAGACAGCAGATATGTGGTATAATTAAAGGGCAATCAGAATGTAATTTATTCAGATTTTCATAAATTAATACATTGGAACCAGCCTCCACGAGACAGTAATATTAAATATTGAGGCACTGGAATACAGACCTAAATTATACAAAAATACAGGTCACTTCTCTGAATAAAGAAGTATCTAGGAAAAACCAGTGCTTAGAATATTTTTACTTATAACCTTAAAAAATTGTGCACAAGAAAATGTCCAAATTTTACAGATGACACTAAGCTCTCCTGGATATTGGAATTTGGAAAACTCCACAAGAATATCACAGAACATATATAAGCAGAAAAATGACAAATGTTTGACAATGGATAACTGGTAACATTATGGGGGGCGGGGGGGGGCAAATGTATATGTAAGGAACCACCAGGAAAAGTGTTAAAAACAAATTGAAGTACATTCATTGAACTAAAGTTCTGGCCTCTGCTACTCAAAAAAGCATCAGGAATGTTTCAAATCCATGCTGAAAATATAGACCTAGAACTTGCAAGTAGTAGTTTTAGAAGAAATTCCTCAGTCCATTGCAGATTTATGGAGTTTCTACCTATAGATAGTGTGGGCTAAAAATCTAGATAGCTTGATAAAGGTTTATAAAACCATAAATAATGAATGCTGCAGTTTGTAAAGGTAGAATGCTTCAGAGATATAATTAATCTTGTGCAGGGGGGAATTCTGGCAAGGAACCATGTGTATGTGCTATTGCTAGCAGCCTGTTCTTTCCCATGAAACTTGGTAACTGTTTCCTTGCCACCTCCTCCAGCACTGGACTCCCTGTTCCTCCCTCTTTTCCCAGAAATCAACATTGTTTTACAATTGCTTACAGGGAACTAATGGGCTGAATTACTTTTCTTCTCTTTAGAGGCAATTACAAGATCAGCCCTCAGTGGCTTTGGATCACCTACAGAATGGAACTTGGATATTCAGTTAAATGTAATATGTAGGGAAAATATTAATTCCTAAGAGCAGTTCAAAATTAAAACTAAAATCCTGATCCCAAAAAACTTTTTAAATGCTGGCTTAGCTACTGAAAGTTTAGTTCCACTGTGTTTTAAACTACCATTTTAAATTCTGTCAGTATAACTTATATGTCAAAAAAATATGACTTTATATATCTGTATTTTAGCTAGATACTGAGAAAGTAATTACTACTTCTAGGCAATTTATAATTCCTAGTGCTTTATAATTCCTACAAATCTGCTTAAGGTAGAAGTCAGCATGCTGAATCTAAAAGAGTAATGAGAGTATAATTTTCCATTTTGCATTAAATACAACTAATGCTTGGACTGTTGGATGTTACAAGTTCCTATTGATATAAAATATAGAGTACTTGACATTTGTTCTGTATCAGTTTTTACATAAAATTGTACTTTCAAATTGAGCAAATTTTAATTGTATTCAGATTTGGAGAAACACAATGAGAATCAAAGTTGTAAGTATCGCCGAAACCGGTTTGGCTCAGTGGATAGAGCGTCGGCCTGCGGACTGAAGGGTCCCAGGTTTGATTCCGGTCAAGGGCATGTACCTGGGTTGCAGGCATATCCCCGGTGGGAGATGTGCGGGAGGCAGCTGATTGATGTTTCTCTCTCATCGATGTTTCTGGCTCTCTATCTCTCTCCCTTCCTCTCTGTAAAAAATCAATAAAATATATTTTTAAAAAAAAAGTTGTAAGTCTCATGTAGGTAACCAATAAGAAACATTTTATAAAATTGATAGAATAAAGTGTTATACATTAAAAAAACCTCAAAAGTGAATCTCAAAAGTTTTCTTAAACATGTTTTCTTTCTTGATAGAATACTTTTAGGGGGCTAAAGAGGTAACATGACTGAATCTCAGATCTATAAATCAAAAAACACTTCTAGCTAAAGTGCCCAACCATATTTAAGATCTTAACTTTGAAAACATAGCATAATCTAGATTTTTTTCCCCTCTACTATTACAAGATACCAGTAATTTATAAAAAAATATTAAAATATATCAAGACTTTTGGTGCAGGTACAAGAAATACATTGGGCTACTTTATTATATGGATGCTGTGAAATCTCAGAAACAAAGGCTGAAATACAAAGCCCTTCCTATCCGCCCTGATTAGTGTTTTTGCATGTATGAACCAGCTTGACAAGATAAATTCACTCTAATAATGTGATTTGTGGTGAATTCCTGTTTTTTCTTTCTTGAGTGGGAAGTGCTAGAATCTGAGTAGTTGAGGTCAGTCATCTAGGCACTGCATGCATACATAAGTGAACCCTAATAAAAACCCTGGACACCAAGGCTCAAGTAAGCTTCCCTGGTTGGCAACATTTCACATGTATTGTCACATGTGTTGTTGAGAGAATTAAGCATGTCCCCATGTGACTCCACTGTGGGGACATCTGAAAGCTCATGCCTGGTTTCTCGTGGACTTCACCCCTTATGCCTTTTCCCTTTATGGATTGCAGTCTGTATTCTTTCACTATAATAAACTGAACATAAGTCACCAAGCCTGACAGTGGTCTTGTACACAAATTAACTGAAAAATTGTCAAAAGATACAGTTCCTCTCCTTTTCCTGGGACCTATGTAACTGTTAAACCACCCTTCCCCAAATGACAAGCTCTGCTTGATCCATACACACCTGTCTACAGATCCTTAATGAGGATGCTAGCACTGAAAAGCGATTTAATCCATCCTTCTCATGCTATAGATGAAATTAAGGATGAGAAGAAAGTCTATTCCATGACCATTATGCCTCTCTGGGTGTCAGCTCAGATTGAGGTTAGATTAATTCTTCCTTTACATTCTCACCAGGAACCTAGGCAAGACTAAATCTCTGGCTATGTTATTGGCTAAGGACAGTTTGACATGTGCTGTTCTGTGGTAGCTCTGTGCTTCTCTCTCAGGACTCCTGGAGCCATGGAAGTGACCCTTAACCAGCATGCGAATAGAATATGTTAACTAGTGATTTATAGTGCAAAGTACTCTTTATAGTCTAAAAGTTCCCTGGGGTTATCCTGTATTAGCTTCTCTACATTGGTCACAGAAAATGTATACACTGGGAAAAAAATAAAGTAAAATGAATACACTGATATTTTTGTGTCTATTTTCCATTGTGTTTTGTGTGTGTGTGTGTGTGTGTGTGTGTGTGTGTGTGTGTGTTGTTTTCTTTTTTCTTTTCTACACTGATTGTTATATTTGGTCACATAGCTCAGTTTTTGCTCCTGATCGGTGTAAAAGACTTCAGTAAGTAGTATATTAGCATCCCCGGGCTGCTGTGATAGATTACCACAAATGTGATGGTTTACAACAGCAGGAATCTACCTCTCACAGTTCTGGAGGCCAGAAGTCCAGAAAGTCCTGGCAGGGCCACACTGCCTCCGAAGGCTCCTGGGGAGAACCCTTCCTTTCCCCCTCCAGCTTCTGGTAGTTTCTTGCATTCCTTGGCTTGTAGATGCATCACTTCAATCTCTTCTTCCTCTCTGTTTGTCTGTTAAAAGGGCATTTTCAGTGGATAGAGGGTCCACCCTAATCCAGTATGAGCTCATCTCAATCTTTACCTTAATTACATCTGCCAAGACTATACTTCCAAGTTAGGTTACATTCTGAGGTTCTGGGTGGATATGAATTTGGGAGGGTTGGGGCGGGGGGGGCGGGGGGGGGGGGAGATGCTATAACCCACTGTAGTTGGCTTCCCTGAGACTGAGATATCTCACACACATTTGGATGATTCACATTCTGAATGTGAGTATGTTTGTGACTGAGAGAGGACCCGAAATTGTGCCTGATATTTTGGTTGTTCCTAATGTTTTCCTTTTCTTTCTTGTTCCTGCTGCTGTGTTTGTTCTGCCTGTTATATTTTGTGAGTATTCCTCATTAGAGAGTCCCTTGAGTGCTTTCAATGTTCTTACCCAGTATAAATTGTTGTACTTTTGTTTTTATTACTTTTAGTGTTTTATTTTCCAGTGAAATCCCCTGTGTTTTGACTCTTTCCTATTTTGGTAGAAAAAGCATTAAAGCATTTGATTGAAGATTGTGAAACCTATAATCCTGGTCAGCCACACTGGACCATGTGAAATGCAGCAAATCATTTGAACCTCAGGTTTCTGAGCTAAGAAGAATACTAGTATATATAAGCCTAGATGATTTTTGAGATCTCATCCTGTGTCAGATTGGATCCTCTGAGAAGCAGATGACCAGGAGGAATTAGGGCAAGAAATTTATCGGGGGAAATATGTGTGAAAGATTAAAGGGTGAAGGAGCTGGAGTAAGTGGAGACAGTGACACTGAGCCCTGTGGAAAAGGGAAAGGAAGGAGGATTAGGTCACAAAAACCTCAGAGTGTAGCACAGCTCTGACAAAGTCCTGGGGACTCCCGGAACAAAGACTGCCCATTAGAATAGTCCTGCGTGGGCAGCGACGGCCTGGCTTTTGTACCTCACAGTGTCACTTGCCAGGAGCAGCACAGGAAGACGGTAGTCTCAGCATAGCCACTGCTGTGAATCCCAGAGTTAACTGGTGCAAATCAACTAACTAGAACTCTTACAGCAGGTTCTATTTTGAAGGAAGATCTGAATGCCGTAACTCTAGGACTGCCAAAACGCCAACATCTAAAATTCTGAGGTTATGACCAATATGGACTGCATGTTTTTGTCCCCCAAAATTTATATGCCCTAATTCCCAACATATTGGTATTAGCAAGTAGGGTCTTTGGGAGGTAATTAGGCTTAAATGAGGTCTTGAGGGTGTGCCCCCATAATGGATTATAGTCACTTAAATCCCACAAGCCAGGTTTAAGCTGTTGTGAGTGTCCCTGTTTGTTTCAACCTGCTTCTCACGTGTGATGCAGATTTAGTTTTCTTCTTCATGCTCCCTTTGTCCTCTCTGAAACTCCATCCACCCCTCCCTTCTCTTTACCAGCGATATGGCAGGCACCCCCTCAGCTCTTCCTCACAGGATCACTTCTCCACCTTGGCTGTACACTGGAGTCATCTGGGGACCTTCAGAAATGTTCAGTGCTTGGGGCATGCCCCAGGTCAAGGAAATCAGAATCTCTTGGGGGTGAAACCAGACATAAATGGGTTTTAAGTCTCTTCCAGGGACCCAGCGGTTAGCAGCCCTGTTGCAGAGCTTATAGCCCAGGGGAATGAAGAAACACAAGCTAAATTAATAAAACACCCCAGTGGCAGTATTTCAGAGAGAGGAAAGGAGAGAGAGGGATAGAAAAAGCGATAAGAATCATTGATTGGTTGCCTCTTGCACGCCCCACACTGGGGATGGAGCCCACAACCTGGGCATGTGCCTTGACCGGGAATCAAACCGTGACCTCCTGGTTCATAGGTCAACACTCAACCACTGAGCCATGCCAGCCAGGCAGCATTTCCCTTTTTAAGAGACACATAACTTTTTCTTATTTGCTTTTTGTATTAGATATAAGGGATATTAATCTTATTCAATAAGGGCAATATAAATTTATATAAACTGTCCCCTACCATTTGTCACTTCATAGTCTGCCATGCAACTCTTGTTTTCTTAACCCATTAAATTATTTCTATGGTTTTGTGTTTGAGGGGAAGTTATGTGTCAATAATAATGAAAAAAAACAACATGTTGCATCCTTTGAGGCAGTTGATTTCTGTAATGTTTTTGTGAGGTTGGGGGTCATGGGGAGGAGCTAAGTCAGAGTTGCTGTTCAGCATCACTGGACAGTTGTAGATGAGACCTGTTTGTTCGGTTTTATACTGTCCTGCACAAAATCACTGCTGTGCGAAAAGACACATATTCATTGCTCTTCATTTAGTAAAAAGGTATTTATTGTGGGCCTACTATGTCATGGAAACTGTGCTTTGGATCAGTGATATAAAGAGGAATGAAAGAGGTTGGATCTATCAATGTGGAAAAGGTTAATTTATGGGATATCCTTATAATGGATAACAGTCTAACTTTCAGAGATGAAGTTAGACAATACTCAAGAAGTTATTAATGATAATGCTGTTAGGTGTTGGTAGTTTAGTTATTTAAATATATTTTATTTTAAAATGGGGTGTGTGATAAGCATATTAAAAATTGTTAAAGAATTCATACAAAATGGGTTATCAGTGGGAGACTGTGTTGAAGCAAGCAGGAGTCTCTCATACTTTTATATTACTTATAATTCTTTTAAAGTACAGTAGACTTTTCAGTCACTGTAGGCATGAGGTTTTATGGTACTTTTTGAAATTAAAAAGATATCTATAAAAGAAGTCTTTTTCTTCAAGGAATTGAGAAATATTTTCAAACTGTTTTAAAAGGACTTTGCCAATAAATTCAAGTGTTTTTCTTGCCTTCCCAGTAATAAAGCTGAAACAATATAATGTAATAGCCCATGTCCTCTCCTGGTAACCCGGCTTTGTTTGAAATAGTTGCTCTGCATTTTAAAAAATGGTTACCTTCTGTATACACAAACATATGAAGCGACCTTGTAGCAATCAAAGAACGAATATTTCTCTTAGATCACCTGCTGAAAACTGATTCCAAAGACTGCAAACATCTCTTTAAAAGACACTATCAAGATTCCAGTGAGAAACAGAGCCAGTGGAAGATAAAAATAGAACCAGTAGGAGATGGATGGATAGATAGAGAGATACAGACCGATAGATAGATGCAGAGATACCTTTCATATATATATGGGGGGTGGGGGGGGGAGAGGGATCCAGAGAGCGATATGGATATTTATTGTAAGTAATTGACTTATACTACTGTGGAGGCTGACCAGGTAGGTTCAAATCTATAGGGCAGGCTCTCAGGAAGGGCAGGCTGTAAACTCTTGGGCAGGAGCTGATACTGTAGTCCATAAATGGAATTTATTTTTTCTCAGGGAAGCCTCTGATTACCCTTAATGCCTTTTGACTGATCGGATCAGGGCCACCCAGATTATTGTATGCTCTTCTTTACTTAAAGTCAACTAATTGTAGATATTAATCACATCTACAAAATACCTCAACAGCAATACCTAGATTAGTGTTTGATTAAATAACTGGGTATACTATAGCCTGGATAAGGTGGCACATTAAACTGACATCATGTCCACCCTTTGTCAATTTGCAACCAATACACATTTCCTTAAGTGATTCTTAATCTCCAACGTACATGTTTGGTCCATGTTTCAGTCAACCAAAGAAACTATCAGAGCTCTTTCTAACTTCCCAAACTAAATCATTGAGTCCAGAACCTCTGCTTAAGGGGCCCATATGAATAAATTTCATCTGACCTAACTTTACATTCCCTCTACCATTCTCCCACATGTTTGATCCTACTTCCCAGATTTCTCTCTTTATAAACTGGAAGATTCATGCACTCCTATTGCTGTGTAGAGAAGCTACTCTTGGGTTACATTTATTTTTCCTTTTTGGGGTGGGGTGGGGTGGGTTGCATTTATATCCTACCCTTTAGGGCTTGTTGGGACATAAGTCTAGTTTTAGGTCTAGAAGCAAAGGGAGTGGCAGTGGTAGGTCCTGAGGAGAATGAGCAGTGCCTTACAAAGAGAGGCCATTCGACATTTTTCAGGCAAAGCAGGGTGAACTTCCACAGGCAGGAGGGGAAAGACTGCTTATACTGGCAGAATTTATGGGTTCTATTTTTCTAGCTTTATTGGAATCTTCCAAATTGTCCTGATTCTAGTGATTAGGCTCCCATTCCTTCCCAATCAATGCCTTCACTTAAAGAGAAGACACCCAGTAAGGTTGGGGAATTCTATTTGCATTGTAATCCAGCCACTTGAGGGGTGAAATTCTGGATTTGGTTTTCAGACATTTTAGCTTTGCAGCTATAGGACGTAAAGGTTTCTTTGATGAAACAGAGACTCTTGGGTCATTTATGCAGAACTTGAGCTGGGAATTTGAAGGCCTGAGCTCATTCTTTTCTTTACTTTACCCTGCCTGGTGTTCCTCCATCCAGAAACCCTCTTCTTTCCTGTCTCTGGGAAATAAGCTTTCAGTCTCCAGCTCAGTTTGGGAGGTGTGTAATCTGGTTGTGTGATTGGAGCGGATTCTTAAAAGGATTCCTTTTTTTTTTTCTTTCCAGTTACATTTACATACTATTTTGTACCAGTTTCAGGGCTACAGCTTAGTGGTCAGACAGCCATACACCCTACAAAGTGCTCCCCCTGCTATCCCAAGCGCCCGCCTGGCACCATATAGAGTCACCACAACATCACTGACTGTATTCCCCAGGCTGTGCTTACATCCCTGTGTCTATTTTGTAACTACTCATTTGTACATTTAAAAAAGATAATCTTTTGGGTTTTAGTTTTACTTTGATCCTACCTTCAGAGGTTTCTGATGACCGCAATTCTAGGCTTTTGCTAGTTCTATGATATAAATCTTGTTGCCTCTCAGCTTTCTCCTGTTTCCCTAAAACTCAACTTTCTCTAGCATGCTAAGCTAATTACCACTTGTCCATCTGCTTCCCAATAGCCATAATTTTGTTGTTGCATCTCTCTTTTTGTTCTCATCTGGGTAAATACATAAAAAAACAAAACAAAAAACAAACAAACACACAAGAAAGGAAACAAAGAAAAACATCTTTTTACTATTATTTTAATGAGATTTTGGGAGATAACAAAGTAAATGCATTTTTTCAATCCATCATCTTTACCTAGAACCCATTGATACAATTTCGAAGGATGAGCTATCTTACATTCCTCAGGTAATCTCTGCTTGATCATGATTTTGCAGGATTTCTTAAATAATATTTAACTTGGTATATTTGCACCTCAGTTCACAACTAAGGCTCTCCTAAAAAAAATATTTTATTGTCCATGAATAGTTTTGCTTGTGGTGGCATTATAATCTCATAAAATGAGTTGAGGAACACCTGTTTTTATTCGAGTTTGTTTACAGTAGGAGTTATTCTTTCTTTGAAGGGTTGGTAAGAATTGATTGTTAAACCTTCCAGGTGTAGTGCCTATAATATCTATAATAATAAAAGTGCAATATGCTAATTAGACCAGATGGCCAAACAGCGGAACAACTGTCTGGACAATCTTCCAGATGAAGCCGGGGTGCGAGGGCTGAGCCCCTTGTACGAATTTCATGCATAGGGCCTCTGGTATTTTTTTAATCCTCACCAATTAAAAAAAAAGATTTTTAGAAAGAGAGGAAGGGAGAGAGGGAAACATAAATTGGTTGCCTTTTATACCGACAGGTAATTGAGCCCACAACCTTTTTAGTGCACGGGATGATGCTCCAACCAACTGAGTCACCCAGCAAGGGCCTGTTTCCTATTATTTGGGTTCAATGTATCACTTATGCCCAAAACTCTTGGTTGATATGAACTTTGATGTTTGTGGATTCAGTAATGACTCAAGGTTATTGGTCTCTTATACTTTATGGTTCCATTACTTTACAGTAATAAACCGTAAGTAAAACCATAGATATTGCGATCAATCAGACTCCAGAGTATATTTTAAGAACTTACATTGAAATTTTATTTATCTAATGGTGCTTGTATTACACAAAATAGCCCTAAAAATAATTAAATTACTAGATTTTAAAAAATAATTACATAGAATTTAACACTTCATTCTTTCTAGATGATTTCATACATGTGAGTTTTGTCTGCCCAGCTAAATTATAAGCAGATTAATTCTAAGGACCATGTTTTCTGCATCTTTGTATCCTTTGTAATGCTAAGAACTGTGCTGGGTAGTCAGATATAACGTGTAAATACTTTCGACTGATTTTAGCATATCTCCTTAATCTTTCCTAATGAATGAATGTGGGAAAATTCAGTTTGTCAAGGATTCTGGTTAGTTAAGCTCTGATAATTGATTAAACTTCTTTTAAAATTGTGTATTAAACATATAATAATGGGTTCAATTTCTTTTGAAATTGTTGCCCAGCTTTACATTAGATCCTCTTTTTATCATTTTGTCTTAATGACTAGCTTAGGCTATAAAAGTAATGACCCATTCATTTACTTAATCCCTCTCAATAATTGATGCAGTTCTTTGAATTCAGTGGTTCTGCTGGTGTGATTGATATTGACAGTAAATGTAGCTGAAATAAGTATATTAATCATTCAGGAGCCTTATTTTTCTGCTGCATTGTTGTAACCCCCATAATAAAATGGTTTGTGGGGAACCTTCTCAGTGGCCAGAGGTACCCAAACAGGTATGATCTGAATACTCTGCTCATTTCAACCAGACTATTTTCTTTCTTTAACTTACTGAGTTTCCCCATTAAGTGTTGTTTAAACAAAAGTTTTTTAGGCTAAACCAAATTTTGAAAACCACTGTCCACTGCATAAATCTGACCCAAGTCTTCTGAGGTCTCAATTGCATCATCATTCATTCATTCAACCATATATTTATTAACGTATTTAACAAATGTTTATTGAGCAAATGCATGTGCTAAGTATTAACTTAAACTCTGAAGAGAAGCCTCTCTTCTCAAGCTAGCTCTTCTGGATGCAATACTTTGTGCCTAGTGAGAGAAAATAAAGAGACAATTTGCAAGGTTTCTTTTTTATACTCTTATTCCAGCTTATCCAATTTTCTCTTCCATTGTTCTCAAAATAATTAAGTAAGTGAGAATAATTATGTTTGTACAAATTTGCAGTAATAATAAATGGCAAATAATGGTTAACATTCAGACTTTGGCTAAGAGATCAGAAAATGTCACTCTGAAATTGAGTTGACCTATAATTCTATCTTATCCAATTCTCTTGAGTCTAGCACCATGGTCGGTAAACTGCGGCTCGCGAGCCACATGCGGCTCTTTGGCACTTTGAGTGTGGCCACAAAGTTTCAATCACACTGTATGTGTGCGCCCGCACGTGGTATTTTGTGGAAGAGCCACACTCAAGGGGCCATAGTTTGCCGACCACTGGGCTAGCAGATACTAGGGCTTGTCATGTGGGGTCCAGAAGTTGCCAGCTAGTGAGTGCGACAGGACTTTCTCCCCTCTGGGTCCACTGAGAGCTCTGAGACCAGCATTGCACACTTCATGTTAAGATCCTAGATAGAGTTGGCCTTAGGGATCCTTGACCTTCAGGGGGAAAGCTAACTGATCATGATCCAGGAAATGGGGGAACTGAATTGTGGGATCAATTCTTGAGGTGGGAGAGTGGAGAATAGGGAGCAGAGTAGTTTTATCCTGATGCCTTGATGGAGGACTGACATCCTTCTTGTTGGCTCTACTGCCAGCACACAGGACCTTTCACCTCTTGTGACCATCCTCGCTTAAGATATTAGCCACACGGCCCTGACTGGTTTTCTCAGTGGATAGAGCATCGGCCTGCGGACTGAAGGGTCCCAGGTTCTATTCCGGTCAAAGGCATGTACCTTGGTTGCCGGCACATTCCCAGGACTGGGTGTGCAGGAGGCAGCTGATTGATGTTTCTCTCTCATCGATGTTTCCAACTCTCTATCCCTCTCCCTTCCTCTTTGTAAAAAATCAATAAAATATATATATTTTTAAAAAGATATTAGCCACACCAAAGTCCCCAAAGTCCCAATGGGCAGATGAAGAAAAGTTGCAGCATATCTAAGCAGGCCTAATAGTAGATAAACAAAGGGAACAATCAGAACAGGCCTCTAATGAAATGGAGATGTTGGATGAGAAAGAGAACAACTTAAACAGAAAAACAGAACACTTAAGGTTTCATTAAAGCATAGACTTCCTAGGAAAACACACACACACATAACTTCCAAATAAAAAAAAATAAATATGAGGTTTGTAGGACAGGGTGGCTATTTTTATAATCAGGAAAGAATGACACATCTATATTTTCATTTGAAAAAATACATTGAGCATCTACTATGTGTCTGGCACTCTGCTAGGTGCCGGAGATAAGAGGCAAAAAGAAAATCATGGCTTTGTCTTCCTAAAGCCAAAGACTTGAGAATGATAAAGGAAAGGCCATTTTGAAAAAAATAACATGGTATGATTAAAAATTAAAATAGAATAAAGCTCATTGAAAAAAAGGAAAATGAATGAGATTGTTCATTTCTTTGAAGTTACCTGACAGATGGTCTGTAAAATATGCCACTTATGCTGCCTAACAAGGACCTAGGGAGCCTTCAAAATCCCACCAAGAAGAATCAAGTTTAAATAATATAATATGGGTTGTGACACAATCAACTGTATTATGACCAAGGATATGTCATAATGAGAGTGCAGTGCGTTGACAGCAACTAACATTTTTTTGAATAGATGTACTGTGCCCTGTGCTAAGCACTATATTTATTCATTCATTCAGTTCTTATAAAGTGGCTTCTATATCTTCTCCATTTGATGTATAAAAAAACAAGAGGGGCAGAATGGTTATTTATTTGCCCATTTACAAAGCTAGTAAGTAGTTGATTCAAACATCGGTTTTACCTGACTGCAGTGAATTCTTTTCTACCCTATACCCCTCTAACCTGGAGTCTTGAGAGTCCAAGAAAACTTGTCCATTTTTGTGCTTCTAGTATAGTTCTGGGAGAAGAAAGATCTATTTGTGGTAATCAGTCCTGTTTCTTGAGAAAGAAGGATTTATTCCCTAAACCTACAAAGCAATTCATTAAGCAGATTACTTTTCTGAAACTATCCCTTTTGGACATTCTATTCTCTTTAATTCTGCACTCTCAATAAGTTGGTTTGTGATCTATAAGGTGTTTTGCTGAGTGAACCTGGGCCTTGTGGAATATGACTGCTGGCTTTTCTGATATGATTTGATATCCTCTTAACTATTTGTGCCTTCAAAATTTTGTTTCTCAGGCCTCATCAAAGTTCTGACCTCAAGAAGAGGAAGGTTTGTAGTAAAGGGATGTTTATATAGTACTGATTAAGGAATATATATATATATATATATATATATATATATTTAATTTTTTTATTACAGTTGATATTCGATGTTATATTAGTTTCAGGTATATAACATAATGGTCATCCCAGTGGTCAGCAAACTGCAGCTCATGAGCCACATGCCACTCTTTGGCCCCTTGAGTGTGGCTCTTCCACAAAATACCACATGCGGGTGTGCATGTACAGTGTGATTGAAACTTCGTCGCCCATGCGCAGAAGTCGGTATTTTGTGGAAGAGCCACACTCAAGGGGCCAAAGAGACGCACGTGACTTGTGAGCCGCAGTTTGCTGACCACTGGGTTATCTAATCTAATAATAGACAAACATGGTAATTGACCATACCTCTACTATGCATCCCATTGGCTAATCAGCAGGATATGCAAATTAACCCAACCAAGATGGTGGCCAGCAGCCATGCAGCTGAAGCGAACATGAGGCTTGCTTGCTCCAGTGATGGAGGAAGCCAAGGTTCCCTGCCTGCTGCAGCCCGGCTCTGAGCTCCACTCTAAGCAACAAAGTTGCAATTATAGAAGCTAAACAAACCCCAGATACCTGCTTTCAGCAGGCCCTGGCTTCGGAGCTCGAGCGGCAACAAATTTTTAATTATAGAAGGTAAATAAATCCCAGAATAAAAAAAAAAAAAAAAGAAGGAGAGGCTGGGAGCTTCCGTTGCTGGCTTGGCCAGCCTGAAAACAGCCCTCAGCCCCTCATCCAGACTGGTCAGGCACCCCATTGGGGACCCCCCACCCTAAAGGAGGTGCGGGCAGCCTGAAAATAGCCATCAGCCCCTCATCTAGGCTGGCCAGGAACCCCAGTGGGGACCCCCACCCTGAAGGGGGTGTGACCAGCTGCAAATAGCCATCAGCCCCCTCACCAAGGCTGGCCAGGCACCAAAGCGGGACCCTCACCCTGATCCGGATCACCCTTCAGGGCAAACCAGCTGGCCCCCACCCATGCACCAGGCCTCTATCCTATATAGTAAAAGGGTAATATGCAAACTAACCCTAACAGCAGAAAGACTGGGAATGACTGGTCACTATGACACACACTGACCAGCAGGGGGCAGATGCTCAATGCAGGAGCTGCCCTCTGGTGGTCAGTGCGCTCCCATATGGGGGAGCTCCGCTCAACCACAAGCCAGGCTGATGGCTGCCAGTACAGCGGTGGTGGTGGGAGCCTCTCCCGCCTCCTCAGCAGGGCTAAGGATGTCCAACTGCAGCTTAAGTCTGCTCCCCGCTGGCAAGTGGACATCCCCCGAGGGCTGCCAGGCTTCCAGAGGGATGTCTGATTGCCAGCTTAGGCCCAATCCCCCGAGGAGTAGGCCTAAGTCAGCAGGTGGTCATCCCCCAAGGGGTCCCAGACTGGGAGAGGGCGCAGGCCTGGCTGAGGGACCCCCCTGAGTGCACAAATTTTTGTGCACCGGGGCCTCTAGTCCTATATAATAAAAGCCTAATATGCTAAGTGTCTGGTGGGCCATTCAACAAATCAAAGCGTAATATGCTAATGATATGCTAAGGTCACTCAACCACTCGCTATGATGTGCACCTACCACCAGGGGGCAGACGCTCAGACTTGTAGGTTAGCTTGCTGCTGGAGTCCGGCTGATTGGGACTGAGTGAGATGGGCCAAACACACTCTGGAGCCCTCCCGTGGTCCCTCCCTGGCTGGCCAATCTCCCGCATCCCTCCCCAGCTCTGATCAGGCACCGGTGGGGTCCCTTGGCCTGGCCTGGGCCCTCTCGCAATCCAGGACACCTTGTGGGATGTCAGAGAGCCGGTTTCGGTCCAATCCCACAGGCCAGGCTGAGGGACCTCACTGGTGCACCAGGCCTCTAGTACATTTATATAACTTACAAGGTGAACCCCTTGATGAGTCTAGTACCTACCTGATGCCACACAGTTATAATATTATTGACTGTACTTTTTAACTAATTTGATTCATTCTATTAGATGAACACTATTATTAACCCCAATTTACACAGAAAGAAACTGAGGCCTGGAAAATGGCTTGCCCAAGATCACAGAACTAGCAAGGGGCAACACTGGGCTTTGGATCCAGACTGTCAGACGTTTACTTGTTTCACCACCGTAGTCTTCTTCTTTTCTGTCTTCCATTCCCTCAAGAACATCCAAACCTTCTGGCATCTGTCTGTCTCCTTTCTCCAGGGAATCCCCCAAATTTTCCTCAGGGAACTTCCTTTCTTTCTCTCCTATTGAACAGTGGAATCTCCTAATTCCCTAAGCATACACCTTAGCATCACTAAACTATTTCTTTCTCTGAGTGAACTTTCTACATTCTGTTTACTAACTAAAACAGATACAAAGAAAGGTCTCTGTTGCAGAAGAAGAATTGTAGCAGAAGAGGGCCCCAGAAGATGCGCCTCCCCCCCCCACCTCCTCCACCTAATATGCCTCTTTAAGATATGGCTTATTTATTTTGAGATAAAGGCCATTGAGAATCAGCAGGCTCAGGAAAACCTCTGAAAACAAGGAAATATACATTTATAAATGACGAGTAGCCCAGTGCACGAAGTTCGTGCACTGGGGTAGGGGGGGAAAGGGGCCCTTCAGTCTGGCCTTCACCCTCTCCAATCTGAGACCCCTCAGGGAATGTCCAACTACCTGTTTGTGCCCACACTTTTAACAAATAACAGCTCCATTGTTGCTTCTTTCTTATGCTTAAAACCATTGGAATTAGTAGGTATTCAAAGTGTGTATACATTTTGGGGGGACACCCTGTATATCTCTAGTCAGTGGAGAAAGAAACCAACAGCAGATTTGGAACCCCCAGACAAGGAACCTCGCTCACTCCCCACATGTCTCCCCACTTCACTTTCCACCTTCGTGGGCAGCAGGAGAATCATTTTCTCTCATTAATTTGGAAAAGCATGTCCTGTCACCCGCTGCCCGGCAGGAGTGTGCTAGGCCCCAAGCAAGTGAGGCTCAGTCAGGGCAGCCTTTGCTCATGGGTGCTGGTACCCAAAGTGCACATTCCTCCTCTACAGTCGCCCCAACTATACCACTGTTTCACTGAGAGAACGGAATTCCTCTCCACCTCTGGGTTCTTGATCTTGAAAGCTGACCGAAGGCACCTAAGCGAGGGCCGCCCGCGCACACCAGGTGCGTCTGTCTGCACCTGCTCCTGCCTCAGCACCTGCATTAACCCCCCAGAGGTGATCTCGTAGCTGCACTGGCCTCTGTGGAAACAGGGCATCACCACTCCGCCCTCTCACTGTCATCTCACAGGCGCCCACCCTCAGCACCCAGAACACCCAGACACTCTCCAAAGGCCGTGAGCGCTTCAGAGGGTATGTGTGCACATCCTGTGGGGGTGTTAGGCATGCCGGGTTGATGGAAGTGCGGTGGAGAGGTGGGGGGAACTTGTGCACACCTTGGTTTGCAACTGTTGCAGGCATGGGAGGGTGACAGTGTGCTGGGGGATGTTCGCATGCCAGGCGGGAATGTGCACACCGGAGGCCTCTGGCTTTTCATATCCGCAAACCCCCATGGTGCAGCCAGGAGGACGTCAGTCTGGCTCGCCATGGTGGCTGTCCCTGCAATCCTGCACCTTCTGGGCCAGGAGGTGGATCTTGCGCAGCCACTCCTGGGAGCTGATGGCCTGCAGGCACTACTTCAGCTCAGCCTGCAGGCTCTGCTTGGCGCGACTGCCATGTGGGGAGTACAGGCCGCCCTCTGCTGGCCTGCCTCCCCTGTCCAGAAGCTCTCTGCGCTGCTCACCTCCCCAGAATGACTGGGGCTGGGAGGAAGCCAGGCATCCTGCCCTGCCCAACCCCGGCCGATCTGCCACTGTGCGAGCTGCCGCTCCACTGGGAAGGGTCACGGATCTGGGTCCCGGGACTGTGGACAGCCTCAAGCACTGCCCCCCGCCTGGCAGGGTCACAGATCCGGTCCTGGACCGTGGACAGCCTTCAGTATGCAAATTAGCCACCATCTTGTTGCTTCAGGGTGGGGGTCCCCACTGGGGTGCCTGGCCAGCCTGGATGAGGGGATGATGGCTGTTTGCAGCTGGTCACACCCCCTTCAGGGTGGGGGTCCCCACTGGGGTGCCTGGCCAGTCTGGGTGAGGGGATGATGGCTGTTTTCAGGCTGGCGGGCAACTGAAGCTCCCAACCGCTCCTTTTTTTCTTTTTTCTTTTTAATTCTGGGATTTATTTACCTTGTATGGTTGTCACTGGAGTTGAGAGCCAGCTTTAGCTCTGAGGCTCGGCTCCAGTTCTGAGACCTCGGCTGCTGAAAGCAGGGATCTGGGTTTGTTTGGGTTCTATAATTGTAACACTGTTGCGATCCTGCTGGCTGAAGCCTGGCTGGCTGAAAGCAGGTTTCTGGAGTTTGTTTTAGTTCTATAATTGCAACATAGTTGCTTAGAGTTGCAAGCTCAGAGGCCGGCAGCGGCAGGTGGGGAACCTTGGCTTCCTCCTTCACTGGAGCAAGCAAGCCCCCTGTTCGCTTCAGCTGCCTGGCTGTGGCTATCTTAGTTGGCAGTTAATTTGCATATCGCCCTGATTAGCCAATGGGAAGTGTGTTGGAGGTATGGTTAATTATCATGTTTGTCTATTATTAGATAGGATTTTCATTTAGACAGCTCTCTCTCTCTTCCATATAGGGAAGAGTAGGACTCTTACCAACTCTTCTAAATGGAAAAGGCACAGATTTAAATCTGCACACTGAACCTCATTGAACAACTCTTGTTTACCATATGTTTCCTGGTCATCTTCCCAAAACTTGCCTCTTCTGCCCAGAAGCTCCAAACCCCTTTCTTTGTTGGTATTTAAAATCTAAGTTCTAAGAAGAGCCACTACTTTGGGTTAGTTGTTGCTGAGTGCTCCCATGTGTATGTGTGCAATGTACATATTAATAAACTTCTATTTGTTTTTCTCCTTTTAATCTGATTTTGGCCATTCTAATTTACAGGGCCCCAGCTGGAGAACCTAAGGTTGGTACAGGAAGATTTTTTTTCTGCCCTCAGATGAGGAAACTGATATTTGGGGAAGTAAGCAGACATCCCCAGGATCACATAACTTGGCAAAAGCCCAAAGCAGGACTAGAATCCATAACTCATCCACAATTCCATATGCCAAATGGAGCTCACTACTGTGAGCTAAGGTTTGGAGTTTTGGGGGGCTCCTAACCCCAGAGGAAGCAGCTGTATTTGTAGTTGAAGGGAGCAGAATATGTACTCCAAAATGTGACTCTAGGAGTTTAAGACATTCTACCCCCAAGCCACTTTGGTGTGTTGAACTGTAGGCACTTGAAAAACAGCAAATGTATGGAGAAGTTTTCTCCTAACTTCCCTTATCTGCCTAAGGACACATCCTCCAAAAGGAATTCATTTGCCATAAATCACTTCCCCAGAGTCTCATCAATCAGGGGGGGTTGACTCATCACAGGAGAGGATGTTAGAAGTTGACACCATGCCCAGACAAACTTTGTCACAAGCTATCATTTATTCTTCTAAGGGCCCATTCATCTTTCCATCTTTCCTAAAAATAATGGCCTCTTCCCTAAGAGGCCTACATCTCACTTCCCCCTTCCTTATTAAGATCGTGTTTAACCCTTATTCTAAAGGCACCTGGAAGAGTAACTCATTTTTCCTAGGGTATCTCCAATGTATACATGAGTATGCATGTTAATAGACTGTTTTTCTCTGGTTAATCTTTTATTACAGGGTTCTCAGTTGAGAACTCATACAGGGAGAAGGAAAATGATTTTTCTTCCTTTACATTGTCAAGCTCTTCAGAAAATGTCCAATCAATTTTCTGATAGGATAATTAATGGGAAGCAGCTGTCTCTTTTATTTAAAAAGTGGAATTTATGGCGATTAATATTTATGAAGCACTTTTTTAATGGAAGAAGCACTGTGATTATTCAACAGAGTGTAGAGTTATTGGAGAGTGAGATTAATCAATCTCTTGTAAATCTCTTTAAATAGGCAAAATGGATATGACAGAGGACCTGATCAAAAAGACATCCGGTGCCCATCAATGCGCACTGCCAGCCTTGCTGGTATTTCAGAAAAGCCTGCAGAGTATCACTCCTCCTGCGTGCCATCTCCTATGCAGCTTACCAATGGTGTGTAACCTTGGGAAGAATCATGGGCAGCTACTACCCACGCTTATTTAATCATCCTTTTTGGGAAGATGTCACATTACAAAAAAAAAAAAAAAAAAAATAGGCCTGCTCCCCAGAATAATGTAGGTTCTTACTGAAGATTTAATGGGAAATGGAGAAGAGAGTTTAGATTACATACATCAAAATAAACCTTAGGAAAATCTCTATATTACATCTCTGATCTATTCCCAAATGTTCTTTCTGGCTGGCAGTATCTTTATGTCCACACCCTAATCTCTCCTGCAGCCTCCAAAACCTCATCCATTTTCTGGAGCCCTTCTGCTTGGTCCATACCTCACTTTGCAAAATGAAACATGTTGGCCAACCAGCTCTTTGCCCTTAAGAAATCAATTCAGGCTAAGGTACTATAGTCTATTGTTATTCACGTCTGCCCTTGAGGCTTTAGTCCAGTACTCCCGGAAGCAAAGTATTAACACTCTAAAGGTATGTGGGTAAGGTGGGGAGGTAGGAGAAAGGCAATTCTGCTGTTCAAAGACACACGATTTTTTTCTTTTTCCTGTGTGTTGACATCTGGATTTGTCCTTCCATCTTTAGACTTAGCTGATATCCAATTAAACATAAGTCTGATTTGAGATAATAACATGAGGAAATATAAAATCACATTTCTAAATTTCTTTACCATTCAGTGTAATCCAATAGATACTTTTACTCTAAAATTGTTTGTGAGTAGAGTTAAATTCGTGAATTTGTGACTGAACAACAGTGACTTTTTAAAAATAATTTTAAAAACAGGAAAATATAAATATATTTAATAAATGTGATTACACACTAAACAGAATATAAACACTGGTCTAGGAACAAATGGATAAAAATGGAGTGAAAATGACATTCAAATGTTTAAAATAAGCAAGTAGATAAACTAACCTTTGGGAGGATTTAATTTAAAATTCAAAACATTTAGCAAGATAATGTTTATAATTCAGATACTTATGTTTTACATGAACTTAGTTTGAAACAAATGTAAGTAAAAGATAAAATGCAGAGAAAGATAAATGTTAAAAGATAAACTGGCATATTAAAATTTTGAGAGTTTGAGCAAAAATTGATTCAAATAGCCCTTCACCAAACCAGACAGGGTTAAAAAAATGCTTCCATAATATTACCAGGAAATTCCCGGTTGGCCTGGGGCTGCCTGTTGCTGTGTCCAATAATGAAGGCAGGGTTCAATCATATAAGGCATTTATTGAGAAGGCTAGCCAATCAAGAAGACAGGGCGCTTACAAGCATTCAAATCCTGTCTTGCAGCAAGGGGCAGGGAACAGGATTATAAAGGGGAGTGGGCTGGGGAACGGAATGCAGCTATGTGCAGTCCTGGAGGTCCCCAGATGTCAGCTATTGGCCTTAATCATCAGGCAATGAGATGATGTTGATGAGACGATGTTTTGACTCCTGGTGGGTCAGTCTGACCATGCTTATGGGTTCTGCTTGCTGGATTCACCAACTGAGTCACCTCCTTAATCACTTCTCACAGGCCTAAAAAGGAAACAAGAAAAACTGAACCCTCTATTCACATATGGGAAACTTAACCCCCTATTCACCTAAGTAGGGGGTTAAGATCACCCTATCAATAACAGGAGCCAGGGGACAGACTTGTATGAAGAAGGTGTGAAATCAAAGAAAGGAAATTATTTGGCTATAGCTTGAAGCCTAGTTGGTTGTTTGTGATTGGTTGTCCTTTGTTTTCAATTTCTTAATGTGGCATTCATAATCTTAAGTTTTGGTTTGCTTACATAAGCCACCAAAGCACTAGAGCCACTTCAGTCTAATGGCCTCCATGTTTGGTTAATTTCACATACAGAACACTACAAAGCAGACCGTAAGTCAAATTAAGAAAATGTTTATAAAGATTGCTAATCAAGTGATATAATTTTCAGGATTCAAGATGGGCACAACAAAACCCTTTTTAAGTAAGTATTTAAGAGTTATTTTCAGGAGATAATTATGAAAGAGGATAGGTAGGTAGATCACGGAGCTCTCTGGGAAGAGAGTATTATCTTGGTAGGAATTATTCTAAGTTGAACACACTCTGTGTGGCCCAGCTCTTTGGGGCTCTCAGTAATACTGTTGTAATTAACCTAGTTATTAATACCAGGAAAGGAGTAAAAAGGGAAGGTAAAATATGATAAGTATGTGATTTAGGCAGCTTCAGCAGGAAGCTAAAGCTTCACACTCCCCAGAGATTCACCGTTCTACTCCCTGGGGAAAGGACTGGACATGGAGGAGAATAGACACATGCCCAGTAAAGTTGTTACGACATAGGGAAGGTACTTGCTGTCAGTCACATCTGGGAACAGGTCATTGGCCAGAATGGGTGTGGCCACTGCAAGCCCAGGAAGATTTGGAATACTTAATTCCCTGAACAAAGAAACTCCCTCTCTTGTGCTCTTTGTTCTCTTGTTTGCTCTTGGCATGTTGCCCTTAACTCCTGACTAATGGACTGTAACTAGCCTGATGCTGAACTGGACCCAGCTGCAACATGGAATGGAAACTCAACACTGGCTTTGCTTCTCGTTTAATTGAAATCCCAGCTACACTTCTTCTATGACTGGATGAAGAGAAATGAAATTTAGGAAATACAAGGGTGTAATTCCACACAAATAAAAATTACTCATCCTCCATGCAAGTCTCAGAAAATTCCTTTTCTTGAGATATTGTAAGGACCCCACCCCAGCACCCAGTGGGAAAGAGGACACCCCAATTTTCCTGATAACATCAGAGAAGTGAGGGCCAAATTGCCACTCTTGACAAAAAAGGGGCCATATACTGAACCTGACAAGCTCAGGAAAGGCCTGCATGGTGGCCTTAAAAACTCAGAAGCCTAAAATAACCTCAAGGGATGGTCTGAAATTAAAACTTTTTAACTAAAAGCAGTTTATAGTATGTAATCATGTCCTAGGTTAGAATCTTTCCTGCCAAAGGTCAATTTTCACCTTAAGCCTGTCTATTATCTTTCTGCATATAAGATAACATTCCTTTGGAATGTCTAAATAATTTCCTTTTTCTGGAACCCTGAAAGCATAGGAACCCCACCAGACAGAGACCACAAATCCCTTCACTGTTAATTGTTGACTGTTAACTATCCTGTACCCACTTTTATAAAAGAAGTATGTGTCTATCATTTTACTTTTTATCCAATCCCAGAGGTACCCCCCTGCCCCTTTGCTTTCTCCTGCTTTCTTAATCTGTCACCAATGGATTTCATGTCACCCACTTAACGACTTCTCTTTTGATTGTAATGTATAAAATAAGATGAAATCTGTCATGCTCTGGAGCATTTTCTCAATCCATTGGGATTTTGCTTCCCAGCAACTGTCTACAGTTTGGTTCAAATAAACTCACAAAAATTCTCTACAGGTTTGAATGTTTCTTACATTGACACCACCAATGACAGAGGTTGTTATTACTTTGGACTGGATAGCTCTCCTAATTGTTGCAAATTTAAAATGTTGGCATTCTGTTGTTCAAATCCTGCTTGAACACTTTAAAAGTAATGAATTGACGTTTTGTATATATTTTCTATATCTTCAAAGCAGGTCTCCAAATATTGGGGTGGAGGGGGAAATTTGTGTTTCAGTGGAGAGCTATACACTGTTTAGAGCACATCCTTTCAAGTTATCTGATATTAATTCAACGGGAACTATTTTACAGCTCCAAAATTGGTAGATAACTGATAACAATGCAAAATAAATCTTGCCTACAGGCATGCAAACTGTCTTGCAGTTGTTCAATTGACTTTCTTCCTTTCACTAAGGAATTAAGCTAGTTTTGCCTCTATTTGCACATTTATTTCACTACTCCTTATTATAAATGTGTCTGTTCTTTGAATTCTCTTTTGAATTAATCATAACATCTTACCCATTCCTTTATTAATAAGTTAAGAAAATCTTTTAATATGTGTTCATTTTATATCTGTATGAGAGTTACAAGTTTACCTTTTTTGTTTTGTTTCCTTTAACATTACTTAGGAAAAAGCTTTCTTTACAATTAGTTGAAATGAATGATCAGAACATCTATTTCAATGGCATGCTATACCTTCTCACACGAATCAAACATATTCTCTGCTTACTGAATATGTTAAAGAAATTTCTGCTCTAATTAGCTTCTCACTATTCAACCATTTTCCATCTGATTGTCTTCTCTGCAGGGGGTGCAGGAAACTAGGGTTTACCCAAGTGTAATCTCTAACTGCATGCTGAGGATTCTTTCTGTATTTCCTACAGGGCAGGTACTATTCTGTGAAGGATAGAACTGCATTTCCTGTTAATCTCATAGCCGCCGTCTGTGAGCTTACACTTTATGTAGAACTGTGAAGGCCCCTAAAAGAAAACCTCCTCTGTGTTCTCTACTCTCATAATGCTTCTGACACAAATGTGGGAGGTTTACCCAAACCAACCAATTCTCCAGCTGTCTGTGGACACCAATTGCATGTCCTACAATTCAATTCTAACACTAATTTCCTGGAGTTAGTGCTGACTCCACAGGTTAAAGGCTCCCCCACTTCAGACACCACTGGCAAGACTAAATTGTCACCTGCGTTTTTATTGACCAACTATAAATTAGAGGTTCCCATGCCTCCCTCCTCAGGTTTGATAACTTGCTAGAATGGGTCACAGAACTCAGGAAAACAGTTTATTCACTAGATCAGCGATTTTCAACCTTTTTCATCATATGGCACACAGAAACTAATTACTAAAATTCTGCAGCACACAAAAAAATGTTATGTTTCTTGCTGATCTGACAAAAAAATAGGTATAATTTTGATTCATTCACACTGGATGGATATTGTTGTGTTGGCTGTTGTCATTTTTTTTATTTGACAGTCTAAGGGGAAAGAGGTCAGTGCCCCTGACTAAACAGTTTTAAATTCTTGTGGCACACCAGTTGAAAATCATTGCACTGGTTTGTTACACAGAATACAACTCAGGAACAGCCAGATGGCAGAGATGCACAAGGCAAGGTATGGAGAAGGGGTGTGGGGCTTCCCTGCTCTCTCTCGGCACACCATCCTCCCAACACCTTAAAGTGTTCAGCAACCCTGAAGCTCTCTCAATTCCTTTGTTTAAGGTTTCTATGGAGGTTCCATTATGTACCCATGATTAATTAAATCATTGACCATTGATGATTAAGTCAATCTCCAGCTCCTCCCAAGAGGTTAGGGTAGGGCTGAGAGTTCCAATTTTCTAATTACCTGGCAATCTGCCCCCAATTCTATGGGCTTTCCAAAAGTCACTTCATTAAGATAAACTCAGGTGTGGTTGAAAAGAGTTAGTTAGGCATAATAAAAGACCCCATTATTACCTTTAGCACTCTGTGATTATTTCAGGAACTGGGGACAAAAACCCAAATATTATAACAAAATATGCTCCTTTAGCTCTTAATGGGAAATTAGAAGGGTTTTAGGAACTCTGGCCAGGAGCCTGGATGACTAAATACACATTTCTTATACGTATATCACAATATTACAGACCCTTCTTTCCTGAATGGTGAGAAGAATTATGCTGTGTATTAGTCAAGCAAGTAAGTCATCATGCAATAAGCATTTGTTAAGCACCTAGGATATGCTGAGGTCTCTTCAAAATGCTATAATTTATGACTTTTTCCTCAATAAGTTTACAATCCTATTGGCAACAGGAAATTAAAGAGCAAGAAAATAGAAATCAATAAAAGACTAAGTTGGTGAATATTAGCAATGTAGCATAAGTCCAGAAAAAGGAGTAGTCAGCATGAGCTGGGTATTAAGGAGGGCTTCCTGGAACAGGTGCTACTGAAGCTGGTATTGAAAGAGGAACTGAAATTAGAAATCTGTTTAACATGTTAAACAAGGATTTTTAGTCCGTGATCCATTCTTGAGCTTCAGGAAATCCCTGAAATTGTTTCCCAAATTTTGGGCATGTTTTTGCTTGTGCATTTTTCTCATGAGTGGGTCCCTAGTTTATCAGCTTCTCAAATCGGTTTGTGACCACTCAAAAGTAAAGAACTATCACTTAAAGCCACGTGTTCAGGAACAGGAGACCATCAAAATTGGTCTTATTCCAGCAAGTGGCAAAGTATTACAGCTAATGTCATCTCAACACTTATAGTAATGAAATACCAGAGTGTGACCAAGCACTGACAGGTGGTTAAGGGGCTGAACACAATCCTGCCCCAGCAGCAGCAGGAGAGAAGCCACTTTCCTCCAACTTTCTCTATTATAATTAGTCTTCTAGACATGTACTTTTTCACTTGGATTTTCTAACTTAAACGGAATATAGTTTATATACTAGTATAGTTTCTGCTCTTACATGGGAAAAGTGTAAGTTTCTACAAAAGAGGTAAATTAAAACATGTTAAATTTTCTCTTCTCAAACTCTCTCCTGTTAAACACAAAGGTAAGCAATCCTGGGTATTCTATAACATATTGTTTTTTTCCTTATTTCCCACATCTCTTTTACTTCTCCTTTTTCCTTCAAATTTTGTGTCTAATTTAAAGACCTGCTCAATAAATATAGAAATCTTAACTAGGATGCAAATTTCTATTTTAAAAGGGATATTAAAAAATAGAATCCATTACTTAGAATTCTTTACCCAATTACTCTCACTCTCTCATAGTTTCTGTGGGTGCCAGCTGTGTTTTCCTTGTGGTAAAGGCAGGCAATTTGAGTAAATCAAAGAATGTTTGCAATTGATGTGTGCAGAGCTGTCCTTGGAAGTGTACATATTATTTGCAAGATGATAGACTCTAATACATGTTTTGTCATTTCAGTCTTAAGACTGGTAAAATGCTGTCCTTTCTCTTTCTCAATTATGATAAGAAAACTAACATGGTATGAAATTCTTTATAATAATGTCTGTATTTGTTTCCTAGGGCTGCCATTACAAAGCACCACAACGTGGGTGGCTTAAAATAGCAGAAATTTATTGTCTCAAGTTCTAGAGGTAGAAGTATGAGATAAGATGCTGGCAGAGTTGCTTCTTCCTGATGGCTAAGAAGGAGAATCCCTTTCATACCTCTCAGCCTCTTGTGGTTTGCTGGCAGTCTTTGGCATTGCTTTGCTTATGATGCATCACCCCAATCTCTGCCTTCATCTTCACATGGCATTCTTCTTGTATGTATGTCTGTGTCCAAATTTCCCCTTTTTATAAGGATGCCAGTCTATTGGAGTATGGGCCCACCTTACTGCAATATGATCTCACCTTAATGAAATTAACTACATCCATGATGACCCCATTTCCAAATAAGGTCACATTCTGATATACGAAGGGTTAGGACTTTAACACGTGACTTCTTATTTTTGGGGCACGGCGGGGCGGGGCACAACTCAGCCCATAACTAAGTTTTTTACAATATTGAACCAGTAGCATGATTATAAAATCTGACAATTTACTATCAGAACTTAGTGACAGAAAGTGCCATATGTTCTAATTATCAGATACAAGTGAGTTGTGATGATTTCTATGTGGATTACTGGTATTGCAAATTATCTGCACATATTCTAAGACTATAACACCATGATTAACAGCATTTTTCTTTTTTAAATTTTACTTTTCAATTACAATTTACATTCAGCATTATTTTGTATTAGTTTCATGTGTAGAGCATAGTGGTTAGACAATCATATATTTTACAAAGTGTTCTTCCCAATATTTCCAGTATCCTCTGGCACTATAGTAATTACAATATTATTGACTATATTCTCTCTGCTGAACTTTATATCTCCATGACTATTTTTTAATTACCAATCTGTACTTCTCAATCCCTTTGCCTTTTAAGCCAGTACCCCAAGCCCCCATCCCCTCTGGCAATGACCTTAATCTGTGTCTGTTTTGTTTATTTATTTTGTTCTTTAAATTCCATAGATGAGTGAAATCATACAGCATTTTTCTTTGGTAACTAAAATGAGAGCTGGCTTCTCCAAACTCCTTGTGACAGTTGTGGAGAGCAGTGAATTGCCCCACAGCTAGGCACTTACTGTGTTTTATAGAGTATGCCCCAGATATATTAATTGGGAGAAAACTGACAACTTCATAGTATTGAATTTCTACATTTTATTTAGAAATGTAAAAATTAACTACATCTTTGATGATCCCATTTCCAAATAAGGTCACATTCTGAGGTACGAAGAGTTTAATTTTTTGTTGTTGAGCTTATTCACAGGCTTATTAAATGTTCATATTAATTTTAACTGTTTTTCATTTGATTCATTTGGATATTCCAGGAGAAAATTATAGAATTTACCAATATCAGCAATTTTCTGTATAGTCAGTCTTTCTGGGAAAATAGAAACCACTATAAGTATTTACTACAAAGGGAACTTAAAACAGCAAAATGGTTACAGAAGTGAGGGGCCGCTGAAAAGCCAGACCAATAACAAGGTGATAACCCAGGGATTAATGATAGTAGGAAACTATAACCACAAGACTGAAGAGATAAAGGGAGGAGGCAGTGTTATTAGAGCTGTAGACTGGGTCACTCCAAGGAGACTGGAAGCATGGTGGACCTGCCTGGTGGGAGCAGGAGTCATGCAGGAGACAGTTGCTGTCAGAGAAGCTGTGAGAGGCTGAAAGGGCATGAGAAATATACCTCACCATCTTCATTCTCCCAATCTCCCACCAGTGCCTCCTACCTGTTGAATTTAGCTGGGCACCAGCTGAAGAGAAAACATGGGAAATGCAGGTTGCAAGTGTTGGCCCATCTATGATACAGAGCAAAGCATGAGGTTTCAGGAGTGTTTCAGGAGCCTAGGACTGGCCCACTTTCCAATAATTATGCCTCTAAATTATTTTTCTCATTTTATTGCATTGGTGAGGACCTGAGGCACAATACTGAAGAGTGGTGGGAATAGGAAGTCTCCAAATTTATTCTCGATTTTAGTAGAATTTCTAATGTTTCAATCTTAAACTGGATGCTTAATATTATTAATAATTATTTTTATCAGATTTAAAAAATCAAATCATTTAACATTTACTGAGATGATTATACAGTGGGGCCTTGACTTATGAGTGTCCCGACTAACGAGTTTTTCGAGATACAAGCCGTCTCTTGGCCGATTTTTTGCTTTGAGTTGCGAGCTAAAATTCGGGTTAAGAGCCAGCTTCAGATACCCCACCGCTAGTTGGCGCAGAGAACGTCACAGTGAATGCCATAACATCAGCCCAGCATCACGTGTCTCACTCGTTCACTTTAAGATTTGACATACGAGTAATTTGAGTTACGAGCTCTGTCACGGAATGAATTAAACTCGTAAGTCTAGGCCCCACTGTATATAAATAAATATATGTACATATTAATTTACTATATTAACCTAGTGAATTGCACTAATAGATTTGTTAAAGGTGAACCAGCCTTCCATTGTTGAGAAAAAAACTTACTTGTCATAGTATATTGTCCTTTTTAATAAAGTGCCATAATTGTTCATATCACATTTAGGATTTTGGGATTTTTGTTCATAGGTATCATGAACTAGAGGATTATGCTAGCCTTGAGAATGGATTAAGACTCATTCCATCTTTTCTATGCCCTGTATATACAATATAAAGTTTTCCTAATCTTGGAAAGTTTTGAAGAACTCCCATTTAAAATCTGGTGTTTGATGCCTTTTTTAAAAATTTTTTTTATTAATGTTGGGATGAGCAGGAGTGCCTGTGGTCACTTGTGTTACTGAGAAACTTTTTGAGGTTTTATATAGTTCCATAAGATGCTAAATGAGTATAAATATTAAAAAGACCTTGATTACATGTTGACGATACAGTTAGTCACTGAGTGAATGGAGATGTTACTAGAACTGTTGAGAGTTCAATAATGTGGGCACATAAAATACTCAGCTCTAGCCAGTGAAGAAGATGACAGATGTACAGGGTGCTTATCTCTGCCTGGTCCATCCTCCCCCCGACCCTTCACCTGTTAAATTCTTTTTTTTTTTAAATTTAATTTTGTTTTATTTCTTAAAGTATTACAAAGAATATTACATATGTCTCCTTTTCTCCCCCCCCCCTTGACATTCCCCTGGCCTCCCCTACCCCCCAGTGTCTTGTGTCCATTGGTTATTCTTATATGCATGCATACAAGTCCTTCGGTTGATCTCTTAGCCCCCTCCCAACCCTCCCCAGGCTTCCCACTACAGTTTGACAGTCTGTTCAATGCTGCTCTGCCTCTGTATCTATTTTTGTTCATCAGTTTATAATGGTCTTTATTATCCATAAATGAGTGAGATCATGTGGTATTTTTCTCAGCTTCCCAGGGGCCGGTGCAGCCTCGCAGGGGGCGCTGCATCCCACGTTGGGGGTGAAGGTGTGAGTCAGAAGCTCCTCTCGCTGTCTCTCCTGCTGCTCTCTTGTGTATTGCTGATGCTGGAAGTTTCTGAGAGCAGTCTTCAGGTGCTGGACATCATACTTTAACTGGTCAACACGAAGTTTGGCATTCTGTCTTTTGTTGGGTGGCTCCTTGCTGGACAAAATCTCCAGGCATTCTTGGTGGCTGAATATCTGGTATGCTTGCTTGGATTTCATTTTCTACTAAGTGCACAGACTGCTTGTCTGCCGTCTCCCAGCGTCCCATGTGAGACTGGATCTGGTGGACCTGTTTGTGCGTTTGCTGGTACAGCGGTTCCATGTCGCCGGCCCAGCCGGGTCCGGCTCCGGCTTCCTTCAAACCTGATTCTGCTTCTTGAGTGTGTCCCTTATGTATGTGAGGAGTTGAAATCTGCAGTTTGTTGGGTTAAGCTGCAAAAGCGCAGGTGGTTCCTTTGTGCCACTGGCACAGCTTGGGTGGGGATGTAATTGAGTAGGGCAGGGTCTCCGGGAATCACCAGGGCAGAGCAAAGAGCAATGGCGTCTCCGTGACTCCTCGCCTCTCCGTGACTCCGCGTCTCTGCGTCCCCGAGTGCCGGCGAGCAGCTCCGCGAGAAAGCCACCCTCGCTCTCTGACCCATTGCAAGGCCATCCCACCTCTCCCCGTAGGGGTCTGGGACCTCAGAATCCCACCCCAAACAAGCTCAGTGGATTCGAGAGTTTGTAACCCCTTCCGATTGAAAAAAACCGCACGTCCAGTTGCAGCCCGCCTGGCACGCGACTCCGTACCTCTGTTCATGGCGCTTCTGTACATCCTACTTAGTCTCAATGCTCTTCTTTCTTTCCTTCCAGTTGTAGAGCTTCCACTGGGCCAACTTTCCCATGGGTCTGAATGATAGCTGTTTGTCTTATAGTTGGTAGTTTCAATGTTGTTGTGGGAGGCAGCATGCACAGGTCTGTACCTTACTCCGCCATCTTGGTTCTCCGTGTTTGATGCCTTTTTAAGGAGCAGAGCATTTATAACTTTTTCAAGTTTTTCAATGATCATCCTTTCTTCTCAAGTAAATTCTGAAAGTTGCTTTAACAAAATTTTGTTTGGTCAAGAAGGCATCTTGATCCCTGACTCTTAGGCAAATGCCTTGGAGATATACAGTCCCTTGCTCATTTGAGGGAAGTTGCATAACCAGGATGCTTTTCCTGAGATTGATGATTTCTATAGGAGAAATATGTACCTCATTAGATGGCACTTTGGAGAATTGTATAAAGAAAGGTTCTTCAAAACCAAAGGCAGCAAAATCTCAGACATCTCTCATAGCAATATGGTTATGAATACATGTCCTGGGGTAAAGAAAACTAAGGAGAAAATAAACAAATGGGACTACATCAAAATAAAAAGCTTCTGCACAGAAAAAGAAACTATCAACAAAAGAAAAAGAAGAGAGCCCACTGTATGGGAGAACATATTTGACAATGATACATCTGATAAAGGGTTAATATCCAAAATACATAAGGAACTAATACAACTTAACAAAAGGAAGACAAACAATCTAATTAAAGGGTGGACAAAGGATCTAAACAGACACTTCTCCAAACTGGGCATACAGATGGCCAAGGGACATATGAAAAAATGCTCAAGTCCTGATCATCACAGAGATGCAAATTAAGATGACAATGAGGTATCACCTCACACCTGAATGGCTACCATCAACAAATCAATAAATGACAAGTTGCTGGCGAAGATGTGGAGAAAAGGAAACCTTAGTACACTACTGGTGGGGATGCAGACCAGTGCAGCCATTATGGACAACAGTATGGAGTTTCCTCAAAAAATTAAATATGGAACTGCCATTTGACCCAGTGATCTCACTTCTAGGGATATATCTCCTAAGAAAACTGAAACACCAATCAGAAAGAATGTATGCACCCCTATGTTCATAGCAGCACAATTTACAGTAGCTAAGATCTGGAAACAGCCCAAGGGCCCATCAGTAGATGAGTGGATAAAAAGCTGTGGTACATTTATCCCATGGAATACTATGCAGCAGTAAAAAAATATATATATATATATATATATATATATATATATATATATATCTATATATATATATATATATATATATATATATATCTTACCCTTTAAGAAGCATGGAGGGACCTGGAGAGTATCATGCTAAGTGAAATAAGTCAGTCAGAGAAAGACAAGTATCAAATGATTGCACTCATATGTGGAATCTAAGAAACAAATAAACTAATGAGAGGAGTGGATCCAGAGACATGGAAGCATGGAACAGAGTGCAGAATCTCAGAGGGAAGGTGGGGGAAAGGAGGGTGGGTGGGAAGTAATCAACCAAGAACCTTCTAATCATATATGCATGGTCCATGGCCACAGACAATGGGGCAGTTAGCGCCTGGGGCCAAGGGCAGGGTGGGCTGGAGGTAGTCAATGGGGGAAAAAAGGGGACATATGTAATACTTTCAACAATAAATACTTATTATTAATAAAAACTCAGTAAAAAAAATACAAAAAAAAAGGAAAGGTTCTTTACCCTAGAGACCACTTATTCCATTATTTCAGGGCACGTGTATTCAATTGACACACTCAGAAGAAAACGGTGGTACCAACTTAGCCAAAGAAGTGCTATCTTGGGGATAGTATCCCAGCAGTCTTTTCAAGTGTGAGGTGAGAGAGTACTATCACATTGGGGTAGAAAGTAGGCCATTCTCAGCGTGAGCTACTTCAGCTAATTAAATCCATTCTAAGACCAGAGGTTGATTTACTTGTGTTCTTCACCAATATTGGGGAAAGGATTTATTAAGCTTTCTCATATTCCTCACTGTGAAGTAGAAACCTTGAAATGTTTTTATTTTGAAGGTGACTACAGATTATAAAACATATTAATCTAAGACATATTCAAGGCCAACATGGGACATTATGAAGTGAGTACGAAGAGTGATTGGTTTCTCCAAACCCCGGACCCTATTTTGATATTTGGAATATTAGGTTAAAATTAACATCCAGCGCAGCCTTAAGAGGAAAAAGAAGTAAATTTATAGGTCAGGCTATCGTTATATTTATGTAAGCACGGGTATGGGGAAGGTTAGCTTTGTTCTCATAAGTGTTTGTGTGGATTATATATATTTGAACTACCCACTCCACTCCACAAACAGAAAAGCCACTACATTCTCTGTGCATCTATCAATTTTTCTTCACTACATATTCATCACTTGTGGGTTCCCACCTGCAGTCCCTCTCATTCTTCCAGGAGCAGGAACTGTATAACTATTCTTTCTCCCACCCCACATGGGACCACAGAACAATTCTCCTAATAAATTGTATTAGGAAGAAAGAAGAAAAAGCTATTTGTTCCAGGCACTGTGCTAGGTGTATGAATACATTAAATGAGACAATTGCCCCTAACAATGGTTCTCAACTTTAAAGATAAATCATGTGGTTCAGTATTTTTAATTTGATTCTGGTATGGAAATTTGAGATTTGCTGACTTAGCTACAAGAGCTCAGCTTCTGTAGTTACACAAACTTTGAATGAATAAGACTTTGCTATGTGTGTAGCATTAGTAAGTGTATTGGCCATTTAAAGATTCATTTTCTTCATCAGAAAATGAGTATATTAATAGCAACATTAAGAATAATTGGGTTAAATGTGTATTTTGAGGGCTTAGCATAATGCCTCAAACACTGTCAGGAATCAATCAGTATCAGTTATCATTACTCAAGTCAGAAAATTTGGATGTTTTTCCTTAAGTAGCGTTACTTTGGACAGCTTTGTGACAATATTTAATCATCTGCAAAATACATTTATGTTTTAATTTTTAAAAAATAATTTTGTGTTGTGTTTTTCTTTTATTATTTTTTTAATCCTCACCTGAGGATATTTTTTGCATTGATGTTTAGAGAGTAGAAGGGAGGGGGAAAGAGAGAAACATCAAAGTGAGAGAGACACATCAATTGGTTGCTTCCTGCTCTCACCCTGACTGACTGGGTTTGGGGATTGAACCTGCAACCGAGGTATGTGCCCTTGACTAGGAATCTAACTCTTGAGTCTCTGGGCCGACTCTCTAACCACGGAAAAAAACCCAGCCTGAGCTCATGTTGTGTTTTTACATCTCTCAATCTTTAAACAATTTGTATGGTATTGTTCATTGTTAAGAGCAGAAACTCTGACACAGATTGGTACCAAAGTCACAGATTTAATCAGTGGTGGGTAGGGATTTGAACACAAGTTTTCTGATGCTAAATACTCATTCTTTTGTCTATATCACAATAATCCTCAAATGAAGGAGTTGAACACTTAATCTGTATAGTCCCTTTGTCACGAAAACATCTGTATCAGATGTTTTACTCTTAAGGATGACTTTAAGGGAATTGGATGCCCAGAGTGAAAATCCAGGTCTGAAATGGTCAAAGCAACAACTACAATAAATGCAAAAGCACAACACTGAAGATGGCTAACTGTGCAAAATATGTAGGCTGTGTGAGGAAAATTAAGACTCATCTTGAGGACCCTAGTTATCTTCAAATATGAGGTGAAAGCCCAAATTCCAGGCTCCTATGTGAATCTGTGTCTCTCTCTGCCCAACCTCCACCTCCATTGCCACCACTCCCTCACAGATAAGATATTCAAAGAGAGAGACCTGGGGGTCTCAGTCACACTGGTCAGACCAAGAGTGGATTCAAATCTGCTTTCTGAACAGTGTTTCTGAGAGGTATGGTGTCTCTTTTGCTCTAGGGTGCCTCCCTCCCTGTATAGTCACAGGAACCTGGGAATGAGATGAACATGCAATCCCAAGTTGGAATGTCTTCACTTAAATGTTGGAGGCCATAGGTCTATGCAATTGTAACAGGATGTTGAGTAGGGTTTTCCCAGATTCTTCTGCATCCAAGTTTCGATTTTCAGGATCCACGGAGGTTACCAAAGAAGGTGTGACAGAACCCAGAATTTAGAGAAACAGCAGGAACTGTATAACTATTCTAAAGATTAGGATGTCCAAAGCTGACGATCAAAGATGGGAAATACTGCATATTCCCAAAAGAGTGCCAGCAATTAGGGTCAGTCTCCTGCCTGCTGGGCTTACCACTCAGAGACAATGTATAACCAGAAGTATCACCAACCATTGGTCTTGCCTCTCCTCTCCTCCCTCCCCTCCCTTTTCCTCTCCTCAAATAAGAAGAGGATGGGTGGTGAGTGAGGATGTAACCTTTTAGGAAATTCAATAAAAGTAGTTTGCTTTCATTTCCTTCTTATGGAGTGATCTCTCCTTTCCAAAGCCAAGAGAGTCCCTCATATCTATTGAGAGTATCTTTCAAGCATTGAATTGTCCACAGAATGCTTAATGAGCTGTAGAACCTGCAGGCCCAACTTGAATGTCTTCGGAGTTGTCTGGAGAGAGAGTTCTTAGAGAATTACTGTAAAATGTAGTTCACTTACAAAGTGATTGCATAGTTTTTGCCCAAACTGATACACTTTTGAGAGTGAAAGGGGACACTATAATTATCTCTGGACAACAGGTATTAAATAGGACTCTCTCAGCTCAACCAGAATGTCTGATTATTCTATCTAAACTTAATTTAATATACTTTACCCCAGAGAGGTTGACATATGCATGTTAATTAGTTTTAATCCAACTACTAACCCTCTAAGTGGTTAGTTAATATTTGAAGTCCCCAATTGGCAATCCCCACTCCCAAAGTGGTTAGTAAATATTTGAATGATTAATCAGAAACCCATTCTCCAAAGGCACATTGGATTCAGTTATCTTTGTTAATTAGCATAATGAATATTAGAAAAATTTCATTAGTGAAATCAGTGGTGCTCAAGATGTATGAATGGGCAGTAATATAGAGGTGGGTAAAAACAGGTTTACAGTTGTGAATACACAAAATACAGAGTTTCCTCTGGCATTATTATTTATTTTTGTATGATATTTTTCCATCCAAACAACTTGTGCCCTCCCCTGTATTGTACAGCCACCTTCCCACTTGTATGAAGAGATGTAAGTACTCAGGGAATTCAAGAGCCTACACTAATTGGAATGACCCCCTAGGTTTAAGATCCCAAGGAAATTGACAGGCTTTCAGTTTCCTAATGGAAGTTTTGTTACCAGACTCTGACCAGAAGGCTAACTGAGTATCACCTGCTTCAAGAAAACCTTTCATGCATGGCTGGACGGAAAGCTAGAATTTTATTAAGCCTGCAGTATAGGTTGCAAGAGTGTTTTCCTGCTTTTTGTAACCCTTGCTTATACGATAGCAAATTTATCATCACATACTACATGGTAGCAATGTTGAGGAGAAGGACCTATTCAGACCTTACCTACCTCTAACTGCAGGAAACCACAGGTATCTTCCAAGAAGATCCAAATTGGCTTAAATCAGTATGCGGCACATCATGTTCAGCCTCCTCCCCACTCTAGAAAAGAAGGGATGCTTGACATTAGTCCTCAGATTTGGGGGTATGTTTGAACCTAGGGACAGATGCTCATTGGAGCCTAGAGATTTCTGACATAGGGAGGCCAATGGAATAACATTTTAGGAAGTGGAAAGAGGGCAACTGCTAAGATGTCCGATTATCTAACATCCTTGGAAGGTGTGGAAAAGGATTCCAAGTGAAGAAACTCAGAAATTACAGGAAGGTCAGGAGCTCTGGGCTGTGGGCTAAAGACAGGGCTGGGAATCGATACAGGAGAGACACGGCTGTTATTTTTTACAGGGGCCTCCTTGGTCTAGGGGCCAGAGTAAAGTTTCACACCGTTCCATGAACATCATGCTCAGTGTTTACAGTGACCACCACATCAGCTGAGGCTGTTGGCACTACCTGGAAAACTAGCAAGGTGGGGAACCTCTTTCTAATACTGAAAGGAACTCTCCCCACGACTCTGTCTTCCATCCCTCCTCCCTGTCCACGCACTGGGGACTATGGGTCCTAAAAGAAAAAGAGGGAATACAAGTCTGAGAGCCTGTTTCTTCCTCCCCACTCCAAGCTCTCATGAACAGAGAAACTGATATTTTTCCAAATATGTTGTAGGCCAACTGGTAGTTTCATGATGTACCAGGAGAAGAAATTGTTCAAATTCCAATTATTTATCTCTTTGCTTTTTCTTTAAACTCTTTCCTCATTCTTCCTAGAAAAACTTTCACTTCACCCTTCCTTTATATATGGTTTAAATTAGTAGCTTCAATGAGGCTGCTAACACCCAGTAGGGGAAATCTGTGGGAGTGTTTTTTGATTGTTTCTAAAGGGGGAGGATACTACTGTTTTTTGTTTTTTAAATATATTTTATTGATTTTTTACAGAGAGGAAGGGAGAGAGATAGTTAGAAACATCAATGAGAAACATCGATCAGCTGCCTCCTGCACATCCCCTACTGGAGATGTGCCCGCAACCAAGGTATATGCCCTTGACCGGAATCGAACCTGGGACCTTTCAGTCCACAGGCCGACGCTCTATCCACTGAGCCAAACCGGTTTTGGCGGATACTACTGGTTTTGATGAGCTGGAGCTAGAGAAGCTAAATATCCTACAATGTGTAGCAAAGCACCACATAACAAGTACCATGTTTTCCATGCCTCCTGAATGTCTTGCTGGATATTCATGTAGGTGAGAAACCCTGTTTACAATTATTTGAGTCTAGAACTTAGCCAAAGTGAGTGTGTGTTTGGTATGGTTTTAACATACAATATACATCAGGTTTTTCTGCAATGCAAATACTATGCAAATCAAAAGAAGTTTGTAGCTGTTTTGTCTTAAAAATTTCTAAGAGAGTGTTTGTCATTTCAGAGAATCACATCATTAATGGCCATACATACCACTTATGGCATTTGAATGGCCAATGAAACCTACCAATATTAGTCTGTGTTTGTAGCTATTACAGTCATGGTGATTCCATCATAGGCCTAGGCATCTGACCACCTGTCTATGTGTCATAGTATAGTCAAGGCTGAGCAGTTATATAGTCAAATATTTATATTATTGTCTCTTCCATAAAAATATAGCAAAAAAATATAGAAATCCCAGTTCAATTTAAATTTTAGATAAACAATGAATATTTTTTTAAGTATGTTATAACTATTGGCAACCTTTTTAGAGTACATTTAGAGGATTTTATTAAATTGCCTGAAATGAGTGTGGAGAAGAAATACTATCTAATAATTTAATTTCTGGAGGTTAAAGGAGTATTAACTGACATTTGTTGTAAGAAGGGCTCAGTAGAGCTAGATAGAATTTCAAAGCACCAGTTCAGTAAAACAAATGTAGCAAAGGAGGAACTACCTATTGTCTACAAGGGTGACCCTTGGGCAAAGGGTCTCACACTTACCACCCCATTCCTACTCACTCAAAATATTAAACAAATATTCTCTCAATTAAAAAAGTTACCTTCCTTAGTAAGAACATTTTGTTACATCTTAGTCCAGATTTAATGAAAGTAATTGTCCTCTCTATGGAGAGGAGCAAGTGTACAGCATTGCTGACCTAAAACATTTGGAATGTTATAACAATTTCTGGTGTTGATATTAATCAGTAAAATTTCTTTCCTCAAACCTAATAGTCATTTATATTGCTTCCCAGAAACCAAGAAAGCTTTCCTATATCTTTTGATATAGAAGTATAATTTTAAATTCTGCAATGTTAATATTTGATTAAAATATTGCTACCAATACTGATAAAATACTATTTTAAGATAATATGCCCTATTGAGAGCAATCAAGGATTAAATTATGGCTTTTTAAAATTAGATTTAGGGGGAAATCTGAAGACCATATGTACCAGAATGCCTCCAGCTAAGCTTTATAAGGTTCAGGATGAATCACCAAGTAATTTACAAAGGACAGAGATATTTTATGGCTCAGAAAACTGCAGAAGAATAAATAAACAAAAATGATATAATAATCGTTAGGACAAGGAAGGGCTCATCTGGTTTATTTTGATATAATTGTCCTGGAGCCAGAAAGATCTTCCAGTGCTGCCACCAGAGCACATATTCTGCTTAAAACTCCTCAGGGACTTTGCATTGAACTCAAAGTCAAGTTCAAAATTCTCTACAAGCTCCTGCATAACATGTTTCCTGCTTTTTTCCAGCTTCATCTCACACATCTGCTCCAGCCTTATCAGACTGTTCATTCAGGTCTTTTTCTTTAGGCTCCTGCCACATGGTCTTTGAACATGTTGTTCCCTCTGAAACCTCCATGCTGCTCACCCTTCGCCTGGACAGACTATTGTTCAGGGCTCAGTCTAACTGAATTTCCCCAGGGAAGCTTACCATTTCTTTTGGACTAGGTTTAGGGCCTCATTATATGCTTCATAACCACCCCACTTAATCCATTCAAAATTATTTGATTGAATGCATGTAATTATTTACATGAACTGGCTTGGAGCAGTATGTAGCGTTTGCTATTTTCAGCCTCCTACTCACTTTGGAGGAGGGGGATGCTTGACCTTAAACTCTTAAATATCTTAAATATCTATCTTCTCTACAAGAATACAAGCTTTGTGAGGTCTGGGGTCCTTTCTATCTTTGTAACATCATCTATTCATTGACAAAATAGGTGCTTAATATTTGACTCGACTAATACAGTAGTAATGTTCACAGATTCATCTTTGAGATTAAATAATGATATATATCACTTATATAGTTAAGGAATGTAAGGTTCACATTACTTTTCTTGGCACTATATTGCCAAACTCAAATATCTGTAAAGACTGATTTATTTACTTAATAAATACTAGTTCAGTTCTTATCGTGCAGCTCATACTGCTAGGCACTGGGGATATAACAGTGAGCAAAATGGGAAAGCATGATTCCTGCTATAAAGGAAATTTGAGCAAAGAGCAAGCAGATTTATTTACACATTTGATTATTTAACTGTAATGCTTATGAGTATTATGAGGAAATGATTAAGGTGCTAAGAGAGACTATGGCAGAGGGGCTGCTATAGACCAAAGGTTTGTGCCCCCGAAAATTCATATGTTGAAACCCAATGCCCGATGTGATGGTACTGGAGGTGGGCCTTTGGAGGTGATTAGGTCATGAGGGTTGAGGCCCTCATGAATGGGATTAGTGCTCTTATAAGCCCAACAGAGCTCCCTCACCCCTTTGGCCATATGAAGTTACAGTGAAGTGGGCTCTCATCAGATACTGGTGACTCTGATGTGGACTCAGGGATGTGAACCACTAGGGTGAAGTCTTTCTACTCAAAATGTGGTCTTTATCCCTGCAACATCAACACCAGCAGGAGATTTTTGGGCCTTACCTCAGACCCAATCAAAATCTGCACAACAAAATCCCCAAATAATTAATACCTGCATAACTGTTAGAGAAGAACTGGATTAGAATAACTTAAAAAAAAAGTCGCATGCCCTAATGATGGTATACAGAGAATAAGTGGAAGAGTGATTGAATAAGGCTGGCGGAGTAAGCAGAGCTCAGCTCATATAGGGCTAAGAACAGTATCTCCAAAGAAGAGATGGTATAACCCAGTGAATGTAAGAGGCAGATGATTGGAGTTCAGAAACAAAATACTTCTCTCTCTCTCTCTCTCTCTCTCTCTCTCTCTCTCTCTCTCTCTCTCTCTCATTTATCTAGATATCCATCATCCTTTTAATCTCAAAAGATAAGAAAATTATATCCACCTCTGTTTGTTTGGTTATTACATAGAAGGAGGATACTACGGGATTCAGTAAGCTGGAACCAGAGCCTCAAAGCCTCATGTAACAGAATTGTATGATGCTCTTCATGACTTATTTTTTCTTGGGGATTTAATGGTGGATACATGTCATTATACATTTGCCCAAATCCATGCATATACAAAACCAGAGTGAACTCTAATGTAAACTATGGACTTCAGCCTAGCCAGCATGGCTCAGTTGTTGAGCGTTGACCTATGAACCAAGAGGTCATGGTTCAATTTCCAATCAGGGGCACATGCCCCAGTTGCTGGCTCTGTTCCCAGTGCGGGGTGTGCAGGAGACAGCCAATCAATGATTGTCTCTCACCATTGGTGTTTCTATCTCTCTCTCCCTCTCTCATTCTTCTCTGAAATAAATAAAAATATATTTTAAAAAACACACAAAATAACTCCCAAAAAACTATGGACTTCATTTGTCCAAACCCATAACACGTACAACACCAGGAGTGAACTGTATTGTAAACTATGGACTTTGAGTGATTATGATGTGTCAGTGTAGGTTCATCAATTATAAAAAACATACCATTCTGATGGAGATGTTGGTAATGGGGGAGGGGGGGAGGAGGTATATGGGAAATCTCTGTATCTTCCTCTCAATTTTTTTTTCTTTGCATTCATTTTTCTTCCTCTCAATTTGGCTGTGCCCCTAACCCACTCTTAAAAAATTGAAGTCTAATAGTATTTAACATGAGAATAATACCATCCTTCCTCAGTCCAGTCCATGCATCAAATATTCCCATTTTGTGTATAGTACAGGAGATATTTGGATATGAGCACCCTCAAGGCAGAGATAAGACAGCCACCCTCACTTGTTTGTTAGCTTTTGAAAATTGCAGTTTGATGTGTGCTATGTGTACTAAGTTAAGTGAATTTAAAGATGATATCCTCTACTTTTAACTAAACTTCCACAAAATTAGATCTCCAAAAATGGTGTGAATAAAGGATTATCAAACTGTTTCTCCTTCTGTATAAGAACTTGCCCTTTTGTTAGCTTTCCAGCTCTTCCCTTAGAGTCCGATAAGGTAGTTTGTAAAATAGGTTGCTAGGCAAGATTACTTATTGGTAAAAATGATGAGTATCCCCAGTGCCTAGCAATGTGAGCTGCACATGATAACTCAACTGGGGGAGCTATAATTCCCTATTGGGGACACCACAGATCTCAGCTGAGAGGGGTGATCTTGGAGCTGATCTTGGTCCTCATGAGAACCCCAGAAGCTATGCATACGGAGTTGCAACAAGAGACATTGGCTACTAGGGTGGATCCTGAAACAAGCCAATATGAAGGGTTTCATATTCTTGAGCCTGAGTTGTCACACGGGGGGCTCAGAAGCCACCCCTCGGACTGCGGTAAGAACTGCTGAAGGACTCTTAACAGAAGAAGAATGATTAGCTCTGACCTTTGGCAAGCTGTGATTCCTATCCTATATCCTTCTGAATGAGTCAGAAGCCAAGTGTGGCCTATGATAGTCCAAAATATAAATATTTAGTAGAGCCTTAATAAGACCCCCTAATAGGCATTGCAATGGCCTCAAAATATTGTTGCAAAATACTTGCTGATTAGAAGTAATATTAATAATACAAACACAAACAGACAAGAAGAAAATGTCAGTATCAATACTTCTTTGACTCCTAGTACAAGCTCTTCATTAGCCACACTGCAAGTTCAAAACAGTGATGACCTAATCCAGTGGTTGGCAAACTCATTAGTCAACAGAGCCAAATATCAACAGTACAACGATTGAAATTTCTTTTGAGAGCCAAATTTTTTAAACTTAAACTATATAGGTAGGTACATTGTTATGAACTTAATTAGGGTACTCCTAAGGCTTAGGAAGAGCCACACTCAAGGGGCCAAAGGGCCGCATGTGGCTCGCGAGCCGCAGTTTGCTGACCACGGACCTAATCAGATCTAGTAAACTGTCAACCACAAAGATTAGAATTATCAAGACCCTCTGGAACATGAATTTATATCCACTATCACTAATGATGTGTTTTCAGATATATGGTTATATATTGAGTGCCTATTGCACCTTGAGATATGTAAAGAGTCTATATTATGCCATCAAATTGTAGTTAGTGGCATGATGTAGCCATCATGGTGGGTAAACATTCAAGAAATAAATTTCTGGAATCTTATTTAAAATAATTTTTTTTTTTGCCCTGGCCAAGTAGCTCAGTTGGTTAGAGCATTGTCTGATATGCAAGGTTGTGGGTTTGATCCCAGGTCAGGGCACATATAAGAATCAACCAATGGAGCATTGGCTCACAAACCAAAGGGTCATTGTTTCAACTTCTGAGCAAGGGCACATGCCTGGATTGCAGGTTCAATCCCCAGTCCCATTGGGGCGTGTGAGGGAGGTAACCAATCGCTGTGTCTTGCTCACATCTCTCTCTCTCTCTCTCCCTCTCCCTCTCCCTCTCCCTCTCTCTCTTTAAAAATCAATGGGAAAAATATCCTCAGGTGAGGACTAACAACAACAAAAAATTGACCAATCAACCAATGAATGCATCAATAAATGCAGCAACAAATTGCTGTTTCTCTCGCCTCTTTCCTCTATCTAAAATCTACAACTAAATAAAGATAAAAAAAATAATATTTAACTGAAGGCAAAAGCCATTAGTAAATAAAACAGTATAAAATATTTTTATTTTAAAAAATTAAATATTTTTATTTGTTTTATTTTAAACATTTCTATTTTTGTATATTTTCTAAGTATATATTTATTGTACAGTAAAACTGGCTTATATTTCATAAAACAGATACTATACATTCACTACACAAACATGCTGATTTTTTAACACTATCAACAAGGATAAAAATATTTGGAGACCACTATTGTGAAGAAATAATTCTTCTCTGGCTCATATGGAAATCACTTTTTCAAAACTCTCAAAATGCTTGGGCTTCTTTATAGACACCAAGCGTTAGAATTTCTGGGAGTGAAGTGAAGGATTAATAGTTTGAAAAGCTCCACAGGTAATTCTGCAGTAGAGTTACAGCTGGGAATAAATCTGGAGACAAGGGAAGCATTTCTCAAAATATGCTCAGTTCCCAGATCACCTGCTACAGGATTATCAGGGGACAGGGACACTAGGAACAATGTAGGTGCTCTATTTTCGGTACTGTGTGAAGACTTTTGCTCATTATTTTCTTTTAAACTCTCAAATATCTTTAATGTAGACATAATTATCATTTTATACAAGAGAATACTGAGTGTCAGAGTGTGTAAGAGTCACTCAGGATAAGGGTCATACATTTGCAGGTGAGAACAGGGAATCTGAATTATTAACAAGCTCTACAAATGAGTCATAGATGCACCAGAATTTGAGAAGCACTAGTACAGAATGGAGAAGCTTTCCTCCTCATTGGTCATCATATTAAGAACTTCCAGAGCAGTCACCAGGAGCTATTATGCCAGAAAAAAATTACCTTTCCACCCTTAAACATATGCAATTATAGGAGTTCATCAGCATGAACTATATTCACATTAAAGGGTCTCTGGGTTAGCATTTATATTATTTTGATAATTCCTTTATTACAGTATGGTAATCATTCACTGGAAAAGCTCAGAACAATAGCTGTCCTCTGTTCTTTCACATTATTCATACAAGCAGAATAAATATAAGTAAAGAGTAATTTGAAAAATTTGAGCATAATCAAAGTTTACAGAAGCTAATTAAGTAGGACATATGCAGAAAGGTTCTTAATTAGCCTTTAAAAAATTGTCACTTATCTTGTGAGTTCAACTCTTAAGAAGAAAGGAGCCAAAAGAAATGGCAAAGCACGTGTGTGTCAAAGAAGGCCATGACTCAGACCATCTGGGCACAAAGGCAGTTGTTGAAAACACAGGAGAATGGTTAAGGCAGAATGACTTTGACCTTGTGTTCAAGAATTGTTGTCTAACTAAATAAAGGAGAAACTTAATATAATAATTTTCCCTCCTGGGATTAGCTAAATACATGTCATCATCTTGGGAAATAATCAGTTTGAAAAATAAAGTGAGCAGGTGGTTTCTGACAACATGTCTCAAGAACTTGCACATGACACATGATGTATGTGTGCATAGATGTAGAGATACTTACTTGCTCATGTGTACCTAAATTCAGGTTGTGTTGCAGGTGTTAGAATTCTTTTTGGTCTTTTTAGATGAGTAAAGGTAGCAAACTTATGGCCTATGCTGTGGTCGGCAAACTCATTAGTCAACAGAGCCAAATATCAACAGTACAACGATTGAAATTTCTTTTGAGAGCCAAATTTTTTAAACTTAAACTATATAGGTAGGTACACTGTTATTAACTTAATTAGGATACTCCTAAGGCTTAGGAAGAGCCACACTCAAGTGGCCAAAGAGCCACATGTGGCTCGTGAGCCGCAGTTTGCCAACCACAGGATTGGATGGTACAAGAGAGCAGACAAGTTTTGTTCGACCTTATAATATTGGCAAAAACACTGTTTTAATAATTTTTATATCTCTATCAACATTTAAATGTGGAGAAATACCCCATATTCTGCTTTACTTCCACCATGGGAAGATATGGCAAAGTTTGATCTCTATTCCTACATGACATTCATACTGTCTGTATGATCAGGTGATTTAACCTGCATTTAATTTGTGGTGCCTATTCTGGAGGATTAAAATGAAGTGAGATGTAGAGGGGATACATTTATCACATCCTTATTCTATGCTTGGTACTATGCTAGGACTTTTATACTACTTATTTTATTTAAAACTATCTTTACTGAGATTCTTCATTTAATAATTTAATAACTTAATCATATATTCAGAAGCCGCTATTCTGAAATCATTGCATGGTTCCCGCTCACTTATGGGTTTGATGTAAAGCTAGCTTGTTTCACGGTCAGCGCCACTAGGAAAATTTTAGTGGAAGAAGAAAAAGAGTAGCTGTTAAGTAGTAATGGTAGTTTGTGATGCATGAACCTAAAGAAAAACCACACTGCCTACCCTTCCATTCAGGTATTCTGAGAAGTGAAGTCCTGCAGTGTCAGGATAAGACACCAGACATGTTTCAGGCTCCGTGCAGAAAGTTATTCTTTCTCCCCAGCTCCTTATTTAGGTCAGGTGACACAACATAATAATAGAACAATGGAACATCATTTAAAAAAAAACTTTATTTCTCCCATTGATCCCTTATACCTGCCCCCACCTCTGTCCCGGGCCTCCTCCACCCTATTGTCTGTGTCCAAGGGTTATGCATAGATGCATACAAGTCCTTTGGTTGATCTCTTCCCACCCTCCCACCCCACTTTCCCTCTGAGATTCGACAGTCTGTTCCATGCTTCTATGTCTCTGGATCTATTTTGTTCAACAGTTTATTTTGTTCATTAGGTTCCACATGTAAGTGAGATCATGTGATACTTGTCTTTCTCTGACTGGCTTATTTCACTTAGTATAATACTCTCCAGGTCCCTCCTACTGTCTCAAAGCATAAGAGATCCTTCTTTTCTTTTTTTTACTGCTGCATAGTATTGCATGGTGTAAATGTACCACAGGTTTTTTTATCCACTCATCTACTGATGGGCACTTGGGCTGTTGAACATAATTTTTAATTGTATAGGTGCTGTATTTGCATTTAAGACACAGAAAATGTTCATCTTCTGAAAAAGTATATTTATGTCACTTTTCAGCCAGTTGCCTTTACAACTCCTGGCTCCAGGCAACAACTCATTCATTTTTTAATTATTTTTGTCTGTTCTAGAATTTTATGTAATAATCACCTCTTGTAAGTATAGTTTTATGTGCTTATTGATCATTTGTATATTTTATATTTTGTATATTGCATATTTATATATTGTATATTTATTTTATATAGTTCAAATCTTTTGCCTACTTTTTAATGGAATTGATTATATTCTTATTCAGTTGTAAGAATTCTCTAAATATTCTGGATACAAATTTTTTGCCAAATATGTGTATTGCAAATATTTTTGCCCAGTTTGTGCCTTTTATTTTTCTTAAAAATATTTTTATTGGTTTCAGAGAGGAAAAGAGAGAGATAGGAACATCAATGATGAGAATCATTGATCGCTGCCTCCTGCCCGCCCCACATTGGGGATCAAGCCTGCAACCCGGGCATGTGCCCTGACGGGGAATAGAATCGTGATCTCCTGGTTCATAGGATGTTCAACCACTGGGCCACCCCAGCCTTGCTCTTTTTATTTTATTAATGCTATTTTTTAAAGAACAGAACTTTAAAATTTTGATGGGGTCATGTTGAACCTGTATTTACTTTTTATGGCCTAGCTTCTTAAGTTACAAAGGGTCACCTCAGTTGTATTCTATTAATAGGAGCAGTTGTACAGACCCTCCAAGGTTCAGGAGTATGAGAGACTCCATCTCTTGAAGGGAGAGAGGAAATTTCTGAAAGAATATGTGAGATGAGAATTATTATTATAAAGTACAATCTGCCAGTGTATTTAAAAAATTAATCTATTTCATTTATATAGTCTATTTCATTTATATGTTTATTAGCATGAAGGTATTTGTGCTAATCTCAGTATCCTTTTAATATAAGTAACATCTGTAACAATGTCTCTTCTTTCATTCTTGTTAATTTGTGTCTGCTCTTTTTTTGTCTTGATTAGACTAGAGGTTCATAAAATTGGATTTTTTTTTAAAAAAAAAAAAACTTATCTCACTAATTTTCTCTATTTAAATTTTATTGATTTCTATTCTTTTCTTTATAATTTTTCTTTTCTTACTCTGGGTTTAATATATTCCCATTATTTCAGCTTAGTAAGCACTTCTATAGTTGCATCTTAAAAATTCTGGTGTGCTGTGTTTTTTCCATCACTCAGTTAAAATATTTTCTAATTTTCCTTTTTCATTTCAACTCAAAGGTTATTTAGAGGTGATTTGTTTAATTTCCGTATGATTAGGGATTTTCCACCTTCCTTTTTGCTTCTGATTTATTATTCAGGTAAAATTCATAAAAGTACAATTCACTGATATTTAGATTGTTGTGCAGCCATTAATACTATCTAGTTCCAAAATATTTTCATCCTCTCAAAAGAAAACCCTATACTCTTAAAGCAGTAACTTCCTATCCTTCCCTCTCCCTGGCAACCCCTAATCTTTTCTGTCTCTACTAGAGGCCTACTGCATGAATTCGTGCATGGGTAGGGTCCAGCTGGCCCTGTCCCTGATGGGGACTCATCAGGGGCAGGGCCAGCTGGGGGGAGGGGCTGTGGGAGAGCTCCAGGGTGTGTCCGGCCTATCTCAGTCCCTATTGGCCAGACCTCAGCAGCAAGCTAACCTACCAGTTGGAGCGTCTGCCCCCTGGTGGTCAGTGCACGTCATAGCGAATAGTTGAGTGACCTTAGCATATCATTAGCATATTATGCCTTGATTGGTTGAACAGCTGACGAGACAACTGGAAACTTAGCATATTAGGCTTTTATTATATAGGATAGATTTGCCTATTGTGGATATCTCATATGAAAATTGAATCATACAATGAACAGCATTTTAGGTCTGGCTTCCTTCACTTTGCATAATGTTTTCACAGTTCACCCATATTGCAGCATCTATCACAAATGCATTTCTTTTTATGGTTAAATAATATTCCACTGTATGAATATAGTTTTGTTTATTCATTTATCAGTTAAAGAACATTTAGGTTGTTCCCAACTTTTGGCTATTTGCATGAAAGTTTTGTTTAAATATATATATCTGTATATGTAATATGCAAATGAGACAGGATGCTGTAATAATCATTACCACTCAGGAGGAGGCTGCGCATGCAGGCAGGCGGGAGGGGACTGCTGCGCCGTGAGTCAAGCCACGGATGGTGCAGGCCCGCAGAGAGCAGAGCAGAGCAGGCCTGCAGAGAGCGGGGAGCAGAGTGGGCCGCCTGCCAAGGTGCTGCAGCAGCAAGCAGGCAGGCCCACCTGCAGAGAGCATGCCAGCAGTCCCACCTCTGCATGTGAGCTGCAAAAGAAACACCTTTTCTGACTGCTGATTGGCTAAGCTCCCGGTATACCACTCGCAGTGTTCTTGGTAACTTGCGTAATGAGAATCCAAGAAGGTGTTCTAGGGTTTTTCCACCTCATTCCTAGAGGAAAAAATGAAGGTCTGCTGCTGGAGAGGCTAAGAAATGTCATATCCTGCCCTAGCCAGTTTGGCTCAGTGGATAGAGCCTCAACCTGCCGACCACAGGGTCCAGGTTCGATTCTGGTCAAGGGCATGTACCTAGGTTGCAGGCTTCTCCCTGGCTGGGGCCCAGATCAGGGCTCATGCAGGAGGCAACCAATCGAAGTGTCCCTCTCACACTGATGTTTCTCTCTGTCTTTCCCTCTCCCTTCCACGCTCTCTAAAAATCAATGGAAAAATATCCTCAGGTGAGGATAAAAAAAAAAGAAAGAACTGTCATATCCTATGAAAGAGACATGTTGAAAATGCCTAAAGAAAGTGATCATTTTTTTGTGGTGAAGAGACTGGAGTCTGTGTTGATGAAAACACCTTGGTGGCTGTGGTGGCCAACAGTGGCAGCAGCAGCGGGGTGATGGGGGCAGCGCCTTCCCCTGATCAACCTGGTTGCTTCCTGCAGAGGTAGGCCAGACTGGGGAGCGGGCCTAAGCCATCAGTAGGACATCCCCTAAGGGCTCCCGGATTGCAGAAGGTGCAGGTCAGGCTGAGGGACGCCCTCGACCCCTGTGCACGAATTTTGTGCCCCGGCCTCTAGTTTTTTTTCATAATTTGGGAAATGTTACAAATGCCTTTTCTTTTTTATTTATGTATTTATGTTTAAAATATATATTTTTATTGATTTCAGAGAGGAAGGGAGAAAGTGAGAGAGATAGAAACATCAATGATGAAAGAAAATCCTTGATCGGCTGTCTCCTGCATGTGCCCCCCTGGGGACTGAGCCCAGAACCCGGGCATGTGCCCTTACTGGGAACTGAACCCTGACTGCATGGTTTATAGGTTGACACTCAACCACTGAGCCACACTGGCTGGGTGATAACTATTTTTAATTCTTGTGCATATATACCTAGGACTGGAACATCTGGGTCATATGGTAATTCCATGATTAACTTTTTTGAGGATCCACAAAATTTTTCCACAGTGGCTACACCATTTTACATTTCTACAAAAAATGTACAGGGGATTTAATTTCTTCACATCCTTGCCAATACTTATTTTCTATATTTTTATTATAGCCATCCCTGTGGATGTGAAGTGGTATCTAATTATGGTATTAATTTGCATTTCTCTAATGACTAATGATGTTGAACACCTTTTCATGTGACAGTTGGCCACTTATACACGTCCTTGGGAAAGCCTATTCAAGTGTTTTGCTCATTTTCAAAATTGGGTATTTGTCTTCTGTGGTTGAGTTCTAAGAGTCCTTTATATATTCTAGATATTAAACTCTTATGAGATATATGATTTGTGAATATTTTATCCCATTCAATGGATTGTCTTTTCATTTCCTTGGTAGTGTCCTTGGATGTACAAACGTTTTTAATTTTGTTGAAGTTCAATTTATCTGTTTTTTTCTCTTTTGTTGCTTGTGTTTTAGTGTTGTATCTAAGAATCCATTGCTAAATCTACAGTTATAAAAAATGACCACGTTCTTCTTGTTAAAGAGGCTATTCTTTCCCTATTGTATGTTTTTGGAACCTATGTTGAAAATCAATTGACCCTAGGTGCATGGGTTTATTTCTGAACTCTCAATTCTATTCCTTTGGCCTATATGTCTATCCATTTTAGTAATATTTTATAGTTTCCAGAGTACAAGTCTTACAGTTTCTTGACTAAATTCATTTCAAAGTATTTTAATCTTTTGAGGTCATTATAAGTGAAATTGTTTTCTTAATTTCCTTTTTAGATTATTTATTGCTATAGAAATACAACTGATTTTTACATATTGATTTGTGTCCTACAACTTTGATGAATTTATTAACTCTAATAGTTTTTTGCAGATTCTTTAGATTTGCTATATGTAAAATCATGTCACCTGTGAATCAAGATTTTACTTATTAATTTCTAAATCAAATGCTTTTTATTTTGAAGGGGGAGAGGCGGGGGGGATTGCTCTGGTTAAAATGTCCAGTTCACTGTTGAATAGCACTGGCATAAGTAGGAATCCTTGTCTTGTTCCTAATCTTAGAGGGGAAGCTTTTAGATTTTCATCATTAAGTATAACATCAGCTGTGTTTTTTTATAAATGCCCTTATCTCAATGAGGAAGTTCCCTTCTATTCCTAATTTGTTGGGTGTTTTTATGTACTATTGTTTTAAAATTTAATCCTGCTATAATCAGAAACATACTTTTAAGTTTATTAAGATTTTATGACCTAACAAAAGTCATTTTGGTAAATCGTCACGTGTGCTTTAAAAGAATGTCTTTTCTGCAGCTGTTGGGTATAGTGTTCTATAACTATCAATTAAAACAAATTCATTGAGAGTCTTTTTCGAGTCTTTCATGTGCTTTCTGATTTTATTCTACTTGTTTTATCAACTATAAGACAGAAGTATCAATATTTTCAAGTATAATTATGGATTTGTCTATACCTCCTTTTAGTTCTATCAATTTTGCTTCATGTAGTTTGAAATTCTAAAATTATGTGCAGACACATTTAGAATTCTTATGTCTTCTAATAAATTATCCCTTTAATTATTATGCACAACCTTCTTTTTTAAAATATATTTTTATTGATTTTAGATAGGAAGAGGGTGATAGAAACACCAATGGTGATTGGCTGTCTCCTGCATGCCCCCCACTGGGGTTCGAGCCTACAACCTGGGCATGTGCCCTGACTGGGAATCAAACCATGACCTCCTGGTTCATAGGTTGACGTTCAACCACTGAGCCATACTGGCTGGACTATGAACAACCTTCTTTACTTTTGGAAATATTTTGTGTCCTAAAACCTAATTTGCTGATGCCCATGGAGTCACTTGAATTTTCTCATGAGTAGGGTAAAATAGTATATAATATATCAACTTTTTACTTTTAACCTGTCTTTATATTTAAGTGAGTTTATTATCTACACTAATAAAAGAGAAACATGCAAATTGGTGTCACTCTGCTACACCTACCAGCCAATCAGGGTGAATATGCAAATTAACCCAACAAAGATGGTGGCGGCCACAGAACTGAAGGCTTGGATTGGCCAGATTTCTGATCATAAACAATAAAATGAAAGTAAACAGAAAGACAGAAAATGTCAACCTTGAAAATTAAGTTGAACAAGGCTTGGATCACACACTAAATAGACTACATTGAAAACTATGAAAAGGATAACAATAAACCCACAGGTCTTTGGAATACACCAAACATGTACTCAGAGAAAAATGTATATAATCTCAATGATGTTTATTATTAAAGAAGAAAGGCTGAAATCCAAGGAATTTAGGATCTCTCTTAAGGAATTAGAAAAGAAGAACAATAAATAAGAGAATGTGGGAAGAGGGAATAATGTTAATAAGCTTTTTAATAAAATGACATGTAAATATGTCCAAAATCTGGTTATTTGACTAGTCCAATTAAATAGATAATGTCTTTATGAGCTGGACTAGGGAATAAAAAAGGAAAAACAAAACATTCAAGATGACTAATTATGCTGCTAACATAATTATTACAAAACATTTCGTTTCACTCTATGGGAGAAAATGTGAAAACCTAAAAAATTTAAATGAATTCACTGCAAAATACAAGGGATCCAAGCACACTACATTGATGGAAAACCAAATACTTTCAAGAGAGTGGAAAGCTGATTAAGGATCTACCTTAGAAAAGTCACCAGGACCAGTTTCTCAGCTAGGTTCCAACTAACTTTTAAGGAACAGATAATTCTAATATAATTAAAATTAGCCCAGAGCTCAGAAAATTACAGGAGGCACCCCAATTTCTTTTGTGAAGCCAGCACTATTTAATACTATAAAACTTGATAAAAGTTTTATTGCAGTCCTGGCTAGTCTTGCTCAATGGTTAGAGTGTCAGCCCACAGAGGGAAGGGTCATGGGTTTGATTCCTGGTGAAGGTCACGTACTTCAGTGGCAGTTTCGATCCCTGGCCCGGGGGAGGCAACCAACTGAAGTGTGTCTCTCTCTCTCTTCTCTCTCTAGAAATCAATGGAAAAAAGGTCCTCACTCCTTGGGTGAGGATTACTAGCAAACAACTTTTTTTATAGTAGCAGTGGCTACAATAAGAAAAATAACAACCTGGTCAGTCCCTCTTCTAGTCAACCTACTCCAGCATCCCTATGCCAACAACCTCTCATGGTGACAGAACCTCCCCTTTAGTCACTACAAAGCTTTTCCACTCTTTTGAATGCCTTTGATTTGAGTCTCTGCCAAATGCAAGTGGTGGTGACTTTGACTGACCCTCTTGCTGTCAAGTAGTTCTTACTCTCATGTGGGTGATCTTTGCTTATTTCCACAGAATTTATTAGTTCAGGGAACAAATAAAAGCACTCAAACTAATACCCCCCAGATTCTGAGCCAGGATTCCGATGTAAGTAGTAGCTTGATTTGGGAACAACAGAACACTGAAAGGAAACTGGGGAAGTGATGCAAAGAAAAGCAGCCAAAAAGGTGCATTATTAAGCCAGCTAGGAACTGGGCAACTGGAGCTCAGTCACTCAGGAAACTCTGGGTAAGTACATAAAATAGGCAACTCAGACTTATCCCAGCTGAATGTCAATACAGGGTGGGCTTCATGAGTGTGTGTCCATGGCACAGAGCTGGCATATAAAGAGATGCTACAATTGGGGTTTAATGTTTTATGGGATGCCTTGAAATTCTTAATTCTTTATCTTTGAATTTGTGTTTTGTAAGTAAAATCTGCTAAGACAATGGAGCATGCCCAAGGGTTTGCAGTCTCAGCTAATGCCACGCCTCCATCTCCTGCTGCTCCCTTTCTCCCCAGGATCTACCTGCAACAACTGCCACCTGTGGTCAGTGCCTGACATTGTGTAGGTGAGGTCTGAGAAGGGGGTTACCTTCTGCAATTGCTTTCCACCTCCAGTGAACAGGGTGCAGGTGTTGTGGGGTCTGGTGGTAGGGTTTGTATGTGCAAGTCTCTGCCTTGGGTGGGCAGCACCATGGTTCATTTGGAGAGGGCCTTTTGCCCATCCCTGATCCTTGATTCTTGATCACAGGCACCTGTTGATATGGAAGCTGCAATCCCTTGAAGGGTAGTCAGTCCTTGGGTTGTGGCATCAGGTGCATGGGAATGGGGATTGACTTCTACACCCTCAGCCCAAGGCTTGAATTTTTATTTTGTACTAGGCCCTGAAAATTATGTAGCCAGTTCTGGTCAAGGGAACTGAATATTTCTGTACCAACTCTGGAGAGTCATTGACATGGAGGAGAGTCGCTGGGTAGAGATGGTGAATGTATTAATTCGCTGGCACTTTGGACCTGGGGAGCATGGATCTAATGGCCTTTTGCAGGTCTGATAAAAAGCTCTCAGGCATTGAGATTCAGAACCAGATAGTTGGAAATCTGCCAGGGCACATGGGGGAGGGAGGAGGTACTAACAGTATCTGCTAGACACCTCTTACTTTACATAATACATAAAAGTAAATGCCAGCTGCATCAAATAATGACTTTAAAAAATCTTAGATGAAAATTAATAGAACTCAGGTTAAGGAGACCCTTTTAACCAAGACATGGAAGTGAAAAGCTATAAAAAAGACACATATGATTACATTACAAAATTATAGGACAAAAATGTCATAAATTAAATTAAAAGATAAATGAGTCACTGTGAAAAATATGCATTGTTAAATGAATAAAAGTGAAATTTCTATAATTAGCAAAGAACTCTTACAAGAAATGGCAAACACTTCAATAGAAAATTTTTTATAAGTTGTAAAAAGGTACTTCACATAAAAACAAATCAAAATCAGTAATGAACATATAAAAAAGTTTTTAAATCTCAGTATTAATCAGGGACATGCACATTAACTGAGTTCTCATTATGAACCACTGATTGAATTGGCAAAAATTAAAAAGAATGAAAACATCACTGCTGGCAAGGATGTGGGAAAGAGTATTCTCATTAATTGCTCATGGAAATGTGAGTTGTTACAGCCTTTTTGGAATGTAATCTGGCATTATCTACAATAAGCAAAAGTACACATATAATTTGACCCAGCAATCTTACTCCAGAAATTTTCTTCTATAGAAATGGAGCTCTAGTGTGCAGGAATATGTGCGTGTACATCCCTCCTACCCTGAGTATTTATTGTAACATTTTTTCTGGAAATAAGTTACACACACACACACAATTTATAGGATGGACTAATATCCTATCTAATAAAAGAGAAACATGGTAATTAGCCATACATACGCTACCCTTCCCATTGGCTAATCAGCGAGATATGCAAATTAACTGCCAGCCAAGATGGCGGCCGGCAGCCAGGCAGCTTGAAGCTAACATGAGGCTTGCTTGCTTCAGTGATGGAGGAAACCAACGTCCCCCGCCTGCCTTGCCGGCCTCTGAGCTTGCAGTTTGAAACATTGTTACAAATATAGAAGCTAAACAAAACCCCAGAAACCTGCTTTCAGAGGGCCTGGATCTCAGAGCTGGAGTTGATACAGTGTTTCGATTATAGAACCCAAACAAACCAGATACCTGCTTTCAGCAGCAGAGGCCTCAGAGCTGGAGCCAAGCCTCAGAGCTAAAGCTGGCCCAGAATAAAAAAAAAAGAAAAAAAGGAGCAGTTGGGAGCTTCAGTCACCCACCAGCCTGAAAACAGCCCTCAGCCCCTCACCCAGACTGGCGAGGCACCCCAGTGGGGACCCCCCACCCTGAAGGGGGTGTGACCAGCTGCAAACAGCCATCATCCCCTCATTCAGGCTGGCCAGGCACCCCAGTGGGGACCCCCACCCTGATCCAGGACACCCTTCAGTGCAAACCAGCCGGCTTCCACCCATGCACCAGGCCTCTATCCTATATAGTAAAAGGGTAATATGCCTCCCGGCACTGGGATCAGAGTGACAGGGGGCAGCGCCCAAACCCCCTGATCACCCTGCAGCTCTGTGTGTGACAGGGGGTGGGGCCACAACCTCCCTATCCACCCTGCTCTGTTCGTGATAGGGGAAGGCGCCCCAACCCCCTGATTAGCCCTGCTCTGTGCCTGATAGGGAGAGCTCCCCAACCCCCTGATCGCCCTGCGGCTCTGTGTGTGACAGGGTGCGGCACCCCAACCCCCTGATCGGCCCTGCTCTGTGTGTGATAGGGTGCGGTGCCCCAACAACCCCCCCCCCCACGGGCCCTGCTCTGTGTGTGACAGGGTAGAGCCATAACCTCCCCTGCCCTGATTGAGAGTGGCGGTGCCCCAACCCCCTGATCAGCCCTGCCCTGAGTGTGAGAGTGGCGGTGCCCTAACCCCCTGATCGGCCCTGCTCTGTGGGTGATAGAGGGCGGCACCCCAAACCCCCCCATGGGCCCTGCTCTGTGTGTGATGGGGTAGAACAGGGGTGGACAAACTTTTTGACTCGAGGGTCACAATGGGTTCTTAAACTGGACCAGAGGGCTGGAACAAAAGCATGGATGGAGTGTTTGTGTAAACTAATATAAATTCAAAGTAAATATCAAGTTTGCCCATGCCTGGGGTAGAGCCATAACCTCCCCATTGGCCCTGCCCTGAGTGTGACAGTGGCGGCGCCCCAACCCCCTGATTGGCCCTGCTTTGTGGGTGACAGGGGGTGGCACCCCAACGTGCGTGACAGGGGGCGGCGCCCCAACCCCCTGATTGGCCCTGCTCTGTGCATGACAGGGGGAAGCGCCCCAACCCCCTGATTGGCCCTGCTCTGTGCATGACTGGGGGTGGGGCCCCAACTCCCCAACAGGCCCTGCTCTGAGCCCAACCAGGGGCTGCACCTAGGGATTGGGCCTGCCCTCTGCCACCCGGGAGCAGGCCTAAGCCAGCAGGTCGTTATCTCCTGAGGGGTCCCAGACTGCGAGAGGGCACAGGCCAGGCTGAGGGACCCCCCTCCCCCTGAGTGCACAAATTTTTGTGCACCGGGCCTCTAGTCTATATATAAAAGGCAAATATGCAAAGTGTCCCCGTGGGAGTTCAACCAGGAGACCAGGAGTTCTATCACTCACTATGACATGTGCTGATCACCAATGGGCGGCGCAAAATGAAGGACGGCCCAGCCGGCAGCCAGCAGCCGGGGAAGGAAGGCCCTGGCTGGCAGCCAGAAGGCAGGCCCCAGCCAGAAGCCAGAAGGCCCTGATCAGCCCTGATTGCTGGCCAGGCCTAGGGACCCTACTGTGCATGAATTTCGTGCATCAGGCCTCTAGTGCAGCGATTCTCAACCTGTGGGTCGCGACCCCTTTGGGGGTCGAATGACCCTTTCACAGGGGTCACCTAAGACCACTGGAAAACACATATATAATTACATATTGTTTTTGTGATTAATCACTATGCTTTAATTATGTTCAATTTGTAACAATGAAATTGGGGTTCACCACAACATGAGGAACTGTATTAAAGGGTCGTGGCATTAGGAAGGTTGAGAACCACTGCTCTAGTGTAACCAATAAAAATAATGTGTTAATTATATACAGATCTATACTACTTGCTTAGAGGGAGTTAAATAATATATTTGAAGTAGAAAATGGAAGATATATACTGAGTGGGGCAAAGTAGATTTATAGTTGTTTGTATGGAAAAGAATACAATAATTAATAAATAATAATATAAGAGTAAACTCTGCTTTGTGTACTCACAACTATAAACCTACTTTTGTCATGCTTTATATTTTATAAAAAAAATAATGAATGGAAGAAAATCCCCCTGTACATGTTATGTATTTGCATATTGTTAGGTAAACATAAAAAAGGAATTAAGGAGGAGAAACCAAGATGGCGGCATAGGTTAACACCGCAGATTGCTGCCTCGAACAACCACTTCAAAAAACAACTAAAAGACAGAACGGACATCATCCAGAACCACAGGAAGGCTGGCTGAGTGGAAATTCTACAACTAGGAGGAAAGAGAATATCATACCCAGACTCAGAGGAGGCACAGTGCTGAAGTGAAATACTAAGGTGCGGAGTGTGCGCGGAGCGGGCTGGAGGCGAAGGGCGTGGTTCTTGTTTTCAATCGGGAGGGAGTTTCAGACTCTGAGCTCCAGATCCGGGTGAGTCTCTAGGGACCCAGACTCAAATGGGAGAAGCGGGACTGTCTGGCTTCAGTCGGAACTTGAAGGCAGCTTTCTCTCCGAGGTTTGCAGCGGTTGCTGGGACTCTGTGAGGCAGAGCCCCTAGGGACGGAACTGAGAGCAGCCATAACTGCTCGCTCTGCCCGCCCTGTAGATCCCCGGGGACCTGCCCCGCCCAAGCCCTGCGCAGAGCCATTTGCCGGATAGCCTCAGGCAAACGCTAGATTAGCACCGCCCTAGAGATCCAGCACAGAAGCTCTCCCACTGCAGACACAGCGGACTCTCATAGCCAGTTAGCCTGGAGGTCAAATCACCCCCGGTATTGCCGACAACAATCAAGGCTTAACTACAACAAGACTGCGCACAAAGACCCTAGGGGGTGCACCAAGAAAGCATAAAAAATGCGGAGACAAAGAAACAGGACAAAACTGTCAATGGAGGATATTGAGTTCAGAACCACACTTTTAAGGTCTCTTAAGAACTGTCTAGAAGCCGTCGATAAATGTAGTGAGATCCTCAAGAAATCTAATGAGACCCTCGATGTTATGATAAAGAACCAACTAGAAAATAAGCATACACTGACTGAAATAACGAATACTATACAGACTCCCAACAGCTGACCAGAGGAGTGCAAGAATCAAGGCAAAGATTTGAAATGCGAAGAAGCAAAAAACACCCAACCAGAAAAGCAAAATGAAAAAAGAATCCGAAAATACGAAGATAGTGTAAGGAGCCTCTGGGACAGCTTCAAGCGTACCAACATCAGAATTATAGGGGTACCAGAAGAAGAGAGAGAGCAAGATATTGAAAACCTATTTGAAGAAATAATGACAGAAAACTTCCCCCACCTGGTGAAAGAAATAGACTTACAGGTCCAGGAGGCGCAGAGAACCCCAAACAAAAGGAACCCAAAGAGGACCACACCAAGACACATCATAATTAAAATGCCAAGAGCAAAAGACAAAGAGAGAATCTTAAAAGCAGCAAGAGAAAGAAACTCAGTTACCTACAAGGGAATACCCATACGACTGTCAGCTGATTTCTCAACAGAAACTTTGCAGGCCAGAAGGGAATGGCAAGAAATATTCAAAGTGATGAATACCAAGAACGTACAACCAAGATTACTTTATCCAGCAAAGCTATCATTCAGAACTGAAGGTCAGATAAAGAGCTTCACAGATAAGGAAAAGCTAAAGGAGTTCATCACCACCAAACCAGTATTATATGAAATGCTGAAAGGTATTCTTTAAGAAGAGGAAGAAGAAGAAAAAGGTAAAGATAAAAATTATGAACAACAAACATGCATCTATCAACAAGTGAATCTAAGAATCAAGTGAATAAATAATCTGGTGATCATAATAGAATCAGGGACATAGAAAGGGAATGGACTGACTATTCTTGGGGCGGAAAGGGGTGTGGGAGATGCGGGAAGAGGTTGGACAAAAATCGCGCACCTATGGATGAGGACAGTGGGTGGGGAGTGAGGGCGGAGGGTGGGGCAGGAACTGGGAGGAGGGGAGTTATGGGGGGAAAAAAGAGGAGCAAATGTAATAATCTGAACAATAAAGATTTAATTAAAAAAAAACAAAACAAAACAAAAAAAAAGGAATTAAGATCACACAAGATTATAATGGTTTCCTGGCTGAGAGAGAGAAAAAGTGGAATGTAGAGGATGGGGTGAGAAAAAAAACAGGACTAGGGAAGTTCTCTACACTAATAAAAATAACGTGTTACAGGATTGCATTTATTCAGAATTTTATATATGTACATATATAACCTTGTATACACATGCATAAAGAAATTTATTAAGATTGGTGATAAAATGTTAATTTGTGGTTATTTCATGGTAGTGGAATTTCAGGTGATCTTTACTCTTAGTATCTCAGCAAATGTCACACAGCTAGTAAGTGGAAGAGCCAGGATCCAATGTATTTGACCAGGGTATTTGACCCCAAAGTTGGCACACTTTCACATTCACAGGACACCTCTTCCCATGGGATGGCAGTTCTGGTCAGATTAAGACAGGGATATTAGCAGAAGCCCAATTACCATGGCAGGAAACATCCTGGGGCCTGGGCAGAGGAAGGGGGCAGGAATTCAGTTGTCAAGCTGGGACCTAAAAGCCTTTCTATACAGACTGTATGGGGATCAGTCCAGCATGCAGGGCAGAGACTCCTTCTACATCCTGCTGGAGGTCGGGCCTCACCCACACAGTGATGCTCCACAATGGCTGTGCCTGGGAATCCCTTGGGAAAAGTATATATATATATATATATATATGCCTGCCTCTTCTCCCAATTTGAGTTTATTTGGTCTCATTATTATCTTAGGCATAGGGACTTTTTTTTTTTAAATTGATTTTTAGAGAGAGAAAGGGAGAGAGAGGGGGAAGAGGGAGAGAGAGAAACACTGATTTGTCGTTCCACTTATTTATGCATTCATTAGTTGATTCTTTTTTTTTTTTTTTTACGTTTGTACTGATTTTAGAGAGAGAGGAAGGAAGAGGGATAGGGAAATAGAAACATAAATGTGAGAGAAACATTGATGGGCTGCTTTCTGCATGACCCCTACTAGAGATTGAGCTGGAAATCTGGGCATAGGCCCTGACCAGGAATCGAACGAGTGACCTCTAGGTTCATGGGTTGATGCTCAACCACTGGACCACACCGGCTGGACCATTGGTTGATTCTTGTATGTACCCTGACCAGGGATCGAACCTGAAACTAGTGTATTGGGATGACACTCTAACTGAGCTATCCAGCCAGGGCCATAGGGATTTAAAATTACTCCACAGGTGTTCATATATATAGCCAGAACAGAAGAAAGGTAATCCTATGCTCTGTGTTCCCACGTGATTTATCTGTTGAAACCCCAAGCTGATGGTGTTAGAAGGTGGGGGGGCTTTTGGGAGGTGATTAGGTCATGAGGGCTGCCCTCATGAATGAGATTATTGCCCTTATAAAAGAGGTTCAATGGAGTTCCCTTGCCCCTTCAACCTTGTGAAGACATAGTGAGAAGTGGGCAGTCTGCAACCCAGAAGAGGGCTCTGCCAGAACCCAACCATGCTGGCACCCTGATCTTGGACTTCCAGCCTCCAGAACTATGAGAAATAAAATTTTGTTATGTATAAGCTCCCCAGACTGTGGTACTTTGTCATAGCAGCCCAAGCAGACTAAGACAGATAATATACAAGTAAACACACCAAGAGATAGACAAGATAGCTAAAATGCAATAACATGAGTAAGATGATGATGTGATAGAGCACCAATACGCAAACTTCCACCTGCATCAGAATCTCCTGGAGGTCTTGTTAAAATGCAGATTTCTGGGCTCCACATCTAGCATTTCTGTTTTGTAGGTTTCAGATGGGGCCTGAGAATGTGCCTATCTAACAAATTCCTAAATGCTGCTGAGGCTCTGGATTGGGGCCACACTTTGTGAACCACTGACCTTGAGGCTGGAGAGAGAAGGGACCCGAGGCTGAGGGTCAAGTAGCTACTGCTGTGAGGAGAGTGGGCTGCAGAGACTGGGAACCAGACAGGCCTGATGACACATTTACCTTTTTGAGTTCTCTCACTTTACCAATCAATCAATCAATGTGCCAACTCTCTCCAGAGCAAGACATCCTCGCCAACTTCAAAAGAGGGATTTAAGCATCCTTAGTTGTTATAAGACTTTATACTAATAAGACTTTATTACTATCCATAAAATATACACTCTGCTGGTATGCCACAAAGCCGCCTGTCCTAAATGAGAGGAACCCAACTTTGCCTGACAGAAGAAATGGATGTGATACATTTTGTAAAGCAGTATCTTTCATTTTTTTGTTGTTTGTTGACACTCTCATTTTCTGGGTAATTTTCATAATGTAGCAAGAACATAACACTTCCTGAAACCAGTGGGTTAACTGATCCTGATTAATCTTCTCAGCATCCCTGGCAAGTAAGTAGCTGTATCAGGTCTTACTACTGGGACCCCACTGACTTGAAAGGAGAAAGAGGGGCTGTGTGACCTAGCATACACTAGTGGTATGGACTGTGGATGGCTGGAATAGTCCTTCGGCACTTAGCTACTCTCTCTTTTAAAAATCATCCTTCTTTAAACCCCATGCATAAATGTGTTGGTTCAAAGATGCAAAAATTACCTGCTGTATATATTGCCCACCAGGCTGCTACAGTTTCTCAATTGTTTGACATTCTCTTAGATTACCTTAGCTAATGGGAGGCTTAATGTAAGGATAACTAGTAAGGAAAGAAAGTTTCTTTAACCCCAGTTTTGAACATTCATCTTTAGTAAAGACTAGAGGCCCGATGCATGAAATTCGTGCAAGGGGCTCAGCCCTCGCAGCCCCAGCTCTTTTCAGAGGGTTGTCAGGATGGTCGTTCTGCTGTTCATCTGTGTGGTCTAATTAGCATATTATGCTTTTATTATTACAGATTATAGTGAAATCATGGAACAACAGTTTTCAACAATATCCAGTAGGAAATTTTGACTAAAGAATTTTAGTAAAAATTTACCCTCCCACTCAAATAAGCCAGACAAAATCTATAACACAACACTTTTCCAGAAACTGATCATCCAGGCAACAAAAGGGTGATTCCTGAGAGGTAAGAAATACACCAGGTGAGTCCTACAATTGCCCAGCTCCCTGTTGAGTCTCCAGGCTTCCGCACAGACAGCATGAACCCAGGGGGAGCCCCGCAGACACTCCGAGGTGAGGAATGGAGCTGAAAGTCCGGGAGACCAAGGCGGGGAGAGTTCCCAGGAGCGGGTACCAGAAGGAGTCAGGCAGAAGCCAGCAGGGCGCTCATCAGCGTCTGTGCCCGAGGAAATGACCTAAGGTGGGAAAGACCCTGCAAAGCATTATGGGAAACAGTGCCTGGGCCCCTCGGGCCCTCAACTTCTCTATCCTCCCCCTTTCCCCAACACACACCGGGAGAGTACAGCAGCCCTTATCCAGAATTTTACTTTCTGGGGTTTTAGTCAATCATGATCCAAAAATATTAAATAGAAAGTTCTAGAAATAAACAATTCCTACCTTTCAAACTGTGCGCACCATTCTCAGGAGCATCAGGAAATCAGCGACCTGCATTCCAGCGTCCTGCTGCTCTGAGTCGCGTGATGAAATCTCGCGCGACCAGCTTCCTCCCGTTGTCAGTAGCGGGTGAAATCTCGCGATGTCCGGCTCCATCCTGGCAGGGGCTTGAATCCACGCTGGGCACCTCGCTGCCCCTTAGTCAGGTCATGGGCGGCCGGGTTGTCAGAGGAGCGCTTGTGCTCAAATAACCCTACCTTTGCTTAGTAATGGCCCCGAGTGCAAGAATAGGTGCTGGCAATTCAGACGCGCCAGAGAGAAGCCGTAAACGCGCCCTTTAAGTGAACAGGTGACAGTTCTTGAAGTTTTCAAAATCTTGGCCAGGCCAAATCTTCACTCCGTGGAATTAAGAAGAAGGAAAAGGAGATTCCCTCTAGTTTTGATCCTCCTTCTGACGTCTGAAGGCCAATAGTAGCCCAGCGCTACATCGCAGTGCGTCATCGTTCACCCCGCTTCATCTCATCCATCGTTCACCCCACTTCATTCTCAGGAAGAAGGGTGAGTACAGTATAAGGTATTTTCAGAGACCACATTCACATAACCTTTATTACAGTATATTGTTATCATTATTCTATTTTATTAGAAGTCATTGTTGTTAATATCTTACTGTGCCTAATCTATGCATTTCACTTTAGCATAGGTATGTATAGGAAAAAACATGGTATATATTGGGATCGGTGCCATCTGTGGTTATAGGCAACCACTGGGGGTTTTGGAATGTATCCCCCAAAGATAAGGAGGAACCACTGTATTCCTCTCCTCCCTCTTGATCCTCTCTCTCCAGGGTCTCTGCCTCCTCTGAGGAGAAGGGGCAGGCCGGGATGCTGATAGCGTCAAGATAGAATAGTTCTGCCGCTCTGCTTCCGTGTTCTGATTTTTCCTAGAGAAAATGTACTTAGCTGAGTGTTGTGGACTAAATGTTTGTGTCCCCACCCAAACTGATATGTTGAAACCCGTAATCCCCAATATGATGATATTTAGAGATGGGGCCTTGGGAGGCAACGCAATCACGAGTGTGGGACTCCTGTGAGGAATTAGTGTCCTGAAAGGAAGAGGAAGAGACCTGAGCTCTATCTCTGCCATAGGAGGACTCGGGGGAGAAAGTGACCATCGGCAAGCCAGGAAGCAGGCTTTCGCCAGGAATTGAATCTTCCAGCACATTTATCTTGGACTTAGAAATAATCTTGAAAAATCTTAGAAATAGTCTTGAATCTTAGCAATAATCTTGGCCTCCAGAACAGAGAGATATAAATGTTTATTGTTTAAGCCACCCAGTCTATGGCATTTTTAAAGATCAACCTGCGATGACTAATACACTGAATTTCTAGCGTGAGTGTAGGCTGCAGTGTCGGAAGCCATATTCAATAGGCAGGCAGTTTACTTCTCTGGGCCCCAGCGATCTGCCCCTGCTGAAGTGGGCACTGGACACTAGCAAAGAGATGAAAAGTGCAGGGTCAGGACAAGGCAGCTGGGATCCGTGTCTGACTCCACCTCTCGATAGCTTTGTGCCTCTGGGAAATCTAAGTAACCTTTCTAAGCCTGTTTCTTCAAGGTATAAGAAGTTATAGTTATAGGATCTTCCTTATAGGATGACTTTAGAGGATTAAGTGATAATCTCTGTGAAGCATAGTGTCTGTCACATGGCTGAGGGTATCCACGAAGTCAGAATTCCTGGCAGTCCCTGGATCTGCACCATTCAGACTGGTTTGTTAGCTATCAGGGGCAGTTTACAGATTTATCAAAACTACGTCTGTGGCCTTTGCCCTGCAGAGGAGACTAGTTAGTGGCCATGGTTGCCAAGCAGTCAGTATGCAAGCTTGTTCCCCAGGACCAACTTGTCCCCACTCCTGGGGCCTGAGGGCCAGGAACTCTGTCTCATGTAGTCAAGGTGACTCTAGAAGTGGTTTTATTCACCATGGTCTCCCATTAGCCTTGCCAATGGGGAGAACTCAGGTTTTTTTTAGAAGCTTCTAGCTACTTCAAGTGTTTCTACTGTGCTTTATGCTAATTCATTCAGCTTCCATGACTGATTCTTCTGGGTTATACTAATGATGTTTCTGCTCTTTCTAGTAAGTCTCTCTAATCACATAACTATGTATGCCACAGACCCCTTTGGTAATCTGGAGAAATGTATGCCTCAGAATAATGCTTTAAATTGCATATAATAAAATACCTAAGGTTACAACGGAAACCAATTACACTGAAATACAGTTACCAAATTTAAAAATTGCAATTACTATCTTTTTTTATTAACATATTAAGTAATAAGATGTAGCAGGAAGTCTAATAAAGACTCTAATTTGGAAGTAGCAATAAATATAAATAATGTTTCTGGATATCTGCAATAACTATCATATACTTTAAAAATAATCACGATTTCAATTGTTGACAAAGTCACCAGTACTCTTAATTTTACTGCAGTATGTGGCTTACATTGACAATGGAAGTGCATGCTAAATAGTCAATCAGGTATTGTGCAAATAGAGATGTAATATATTTTCCTTCATCCAATTTCATGGACCTCTGAATTCTTAAGGGGCTAAGGACCTCTCTTCTGCTCAAAGTACGTATTAAAAGTTCTTTCTTTCTTCATATGGATACATAGCCAAAACTCAGACAAACTTTGGAAGTCCGGTTATTATCTTAGTTCCACATGTGCTGTGAGGCAGTTTAAATAGAAGGAAGTATTTTTGTGAGGACATAGGGTGTTGAAATGGATACATAGCAATTAATAGAATATATCTGTAGTATCAGGTGTGTCTTGGGGAGTGTTTGGTGTCTATAAATTTTTTCTCCTTTTCTCTCTTCCTTCCCCTCCCCCTTCTCTTCTGTCTGCCTTTGTCCCCTCCTCTCCTCCTCCATCTAATAGAAATGCCTAAAGTATGGGGAACCATGTCTTCTAATGGTCTTCTAATGATTTAGTCACAGGCCTTCCCTCCCCTGTGTCTTGTAAGGTGTGCAGCATTCAAGGGGCTTTCCATCAGCTTATGAATGAGTTGTATGTGAGAGCTGTGAGATGAGATCCAGGTCTTGATATTTGTGTGGTGGGTAATAGGGTTAGTTGCTTCTCTTAATTGTTTAGAGTAGTGGCTTTTAATTTTTTTAAGCCAAAATCCAGAGTAATAAATGCACTTTACATCATTACCTAACACCCACACCCACACCCACCCACCCACCCACACACACACAAACACACACACACACACACACACACACACACACACATATATATATATATATATATATATATATATATATATATATATATACTTTAACTAAAACAGTGTTCCAGGATGATACCTTACTAAGTGTGATGCCCTGATATTTTTATTCTATTCTATTGTATTCTACCCTGCTCTATTCTATTATATAATTAAAATATTTGATTTTTTTTGATCCACTAATGATTTGCCATCTTTAGTTTGAGAAGTATAGATTCTGAGGATCTGAAATTAAATGCATTGCACTGCAAAAACACTATAATCCTTTTCAGGCAATGGACATTATTGGCTATATGTGGGAAAAGGGAGCTGAATGGAGAATCCAGTGTTCCTCCTTTCCCATTGACCTCAGGCTCCCTTCTTTACAGTATGCCTCTGTCTTAACTAAGCATTTAGAAAGTTATCATAACTTCCTCCACAAATAATCTGTGCTTTTTCTAGCACAGCATTTTATTAAATAAGTAGGCCTTCCATGCCCTAGGTAGGCAGTGGCTCTTCCAGTGTTTGCATTTGTGTTGGCATGACTGTGGACTCCTTAAGCTTTCTATCCACTTGCTGTTGTATGCCAATCTGTCCATCTCACAGCTCCCAGAATAAGAGAGACACTGGTCTTAGGATGCCATGACTTATCCTTTATGGATTGGGGTATGACTCCTTTTCAGTCACTTTCCTAGATAGTCATGTCACATCATCATCATGGAAACAATCACCTGCTGGTGCTGCATGCCTGTGTCACATGAGAGCCACATTGGGCAGGCAGCTGCTGACATTTGGATTGTGCCTGATAAGGAGATTCTTTGTCTTGGGGATGAATGGATGATAGAGGATCTCAAATGAAGAAAGAGCAATGACAATGTCAAGGGCATTGTGCTTATTTATGTCAGTGATTGCCTGGCTGGGCACTACACCTGTCTTCCCTGCAGAGATTGTTGAGAAACGCTATCTCCTGTTTCTTACTCATAGATTTATTAACATTCTAAGTATTCTGTGAGTGACTATGATTATGAGGTTCCTGAAAATGTACCAGTGTCAGCTCAGCTTGGACTGGCAAAGCTGATATTAGTACCATCCCACAGACCACAAAACAGGAAAGAGGCCTGAAAAGGCACTATGTGTGTTTTTTTTTACAAGTAACTTGGCCTCATTTTTCTTTTTTATTTTTTTCTATGCGATAATTCATTTGTTTGGAATCATTCAGATTCACTTCAACTCAGTGACAAGAGAACAGTCATAATATGCCATGTAACCAATTTATCTGTAAAGTCATCACCCATATAATTTGATTTTCATTTTAAAAACTCTCTGCGTTTTCCTTTCCCTATTTAGGCTAACACCCACTGAAACACATTTTAAAATCTAATCATCTCTTTGAATAGAGAAAACTTTTTGATGATTTTTTTTTTTTGGTTTGTTTGTTAGGGGATTCAAGTCTCTTTTTCCTAGGTCATTGGACTGATCCTGGCATAAACCTGTATTTATCACATTCATCCAATGGTTGCTCAGTAATTGCTTCCCATCCCAGTGTGGCTAGCTATTTATGAAAACGTACAACTACAGTGTAATAGCCTGGTGCCTCTGAATTATAAATGTGTTGGATCCACTGGAAGACAAGGATTAGTTGCTGTAATTATTATTATCAATTTTCTATTGTTTATTTAGAGACCCCTGAAACCAGCCTCTGAGCTCTGTTAGCTATAAAGTCATGAGGGTGCCTGTGGGGATTGTGAATAGAAACAAACGTTTTCATTTTGAGTGTGGCAGCTGGGAAGGAAGATAAATAGCAGCAGGGCAAAGATCCTTTATTTCACTGTGGAAGAAGGAAAGCTTTGATTAGAGTTCCCACAGGGCAGGATCCTTGGGGCCTGCTCAGACTTCATCTCTGGAGTCTGTGATACATGGAATGATTCTTAGGTCGTGGCCACAGAGATCTGCAGGAATGTGTAGATACCATGAGAGGTGCAAGCTGCTTCTGGACTGACTGCTAACAATGTGTCACAACCATTTAGAACCTCCTTGAAGAATTTGAAGAAGGAGGCTGAGGAAAGTAGGAGTCCTAGTTGCCGTCACAGGTTGAACTCTTGGGGATTTAGCTGGTGTTGTAGGTGGTTCTCTGGAAGCAGCTGCCGAGATGGAATTTAATTGACATTTATTGAGCATCTGCTATTTGGCAAACTCAGGACTAACAGGTGAGAACTGAAGCATGTGGAAGACTACCCTCAAGGATTTCACAGTCCATTGGGGAAGATAAACACAAAATGTCAAATAAATTAGCAAACAAATCTTCAAGGGCCTTTGCATATTCTGATTGTCTTCTTGACTGTAATGGCCAGCAGGGTCTGCATCATTCTCCCCCTGGACTTCACAAACAAATAGGTTACTATCAAATGATTGATGATCAGGTGAAAAGAGAGCATGGAGGAGGACCAGCTGTCTGACTCCTTGGTGCCCAAGCTCATGATTTAACATTATGTTTTGTAGACATTTGGCCAAATGAAACACATTGTGTGCTCTCTGCCTGATGAATAACCCCAGACTTCAATTGTGGAGCTTAGCTTTTATAAAGATAAAAAATGAGGCATTTGATGGAGGATTTAGGGGAAGACTGCCAGTATCCACCATTGGATAGTGTGGCATTTCTCTATTTCATTTTTGCATTCAGGAGCAAATTGGGCACTCCCACAGTGCTTTTCATTTTTCTAGGTATTCATATTTATGATGGTTAAGAATTGTTGCATTAACTATGTTTTGAATAACCTAAATATATATATTTCTCTAAGAATGAAATGCCCCAGCTGGCATGGCTCAGTGGTTGAGCATTGACTTATGAGCCAGGAGGTCATGGTTCGATTCCCGGTCAGGCACATGCCTGGGTTGCGGGCTCGATCCCCAGGGGGGTGCGTTCAGGAGGCAGCTGATCAATGATTCTCTCTCATCATTGATTTATCTCTCTCTCCCTCTCCCTTCCTCTCTGAAATCAATAATAAAAATATATATTTTTTAAAAAGAATGTGAAATGATCTAATTTAATAACTATTTTTTTCCAATGGTTTACACATTCTCATGTGAAGGTTATTATTTTAAGGGATTCTCTTGGGGAGTACAAATTTAAATTTTCACAAAATTTAAAAATTATATGAGAAAAACTTCACCAAAATGACAATCTGAATTTGTTCAGAGGGTCTGTTGTGTCATCCTTGCTTATCTCAGCCTATCAAGGTTCAGAAGTAGGAATTTTTTCTTTTTTAAGAATACTATGCTGCTGTAAAAAAAAAAAAAAAGGCATTCTTACCTTGGCTGGTTTTGCTCAGTGGTTAAAGCTTCGGCCTGTGGACTGAAGAGTCCCAGGTTTGATTCAGGTCAAGGGCACATGCTTGGTTTGCGGGCTCAATCGCCAGTAGGGGGCATGTGGGAGGCAGTGGATCAATGATTCTCTATCATTGATGTTTCTATCTCTCTCTCCCTCTCCCTTCTTCTCTGAAATCAATCAATATATATGTGTTTGTGTATATATAGAAGGAATTCTTACCATTTGCAACAGCATGGATAGAACTGGAGAGCATTATGCTAAGCAAAATAAACCAGTCAGAGAAAGATAAATATCAGATGATCTCACTCATTTGTGGAATATAATGAACAATATAAACTGATAAACAAAAATAGAAACAGAGACATAGAAGCATTGAACAGACTGTCCAACCTATAAGGGAAGGCAGGGGGTGAGGTGGTAAGAGATCAACCAAAGGTCTTGTATGCATGCATATGAGCATAATCAATGGACACAGACAGTGGGGGGGGGGGGGGGAAGGGGGCGGGGTGAGGGCATGTGCTAGGAGTGGGAGCAGCCGGAGAGAGGTCAATGGGGGAAAAGGGAGACCCATGTAATACTTTAAACAATAAAGAATTTAATTAAAAAGAAAAAAGAAATAGTTAGATGTAGACATGCTTAAACAAAAATGCCAGCTTGCTGTTCAGTAAAGGGTTTCACAACTTGAAAGACACCAAAAACAGTACAATATTTTAGGGAAAAACTTCGTTTCCCTCTTTTGATTACAGTATCTATTATGATGTCAGAAATTTACTCCAAAATACTTCAGAATAGTCATGTGGTTTGTGGGTGGTGAGTTAACATTTACTCAGAATGGCCACTCTCCATAGGTGACTGCAGCAATGTCTGGACATGTTACAAATCAGCATTATGAACGTTAGAAATTAGTTATCATAGATGAAATTATTATTTAATCAGCATCATAGATTTAACAATCAGTCCCTCATTAGTGAAATCAGTGTATTTAGTATTATGTTAGTTGGCTAAAATATTTTAGAGACAATGGCCACTCTTATATGAAGTAGGTATAAGAAAACCGCTGAGCATTGTAGCTTTACACATGGTACCTGAGGCTGTTCCATAAGCAGTCCGGTTCTTATGGCCTTCAGCTGATTGAATCAGGCCCACTCAGATCATCTGGGATAATATCCTTTGTTTAAAGTCATTTATAGACTTTGATCACATCTACAAAATATTTCACAGCAACACCTAGGCTAGTGATTGAAAGAATGGGGACTGTAGCCTAGCCAAGTTGACACATCACGGCCCAGAAGGCGTGGCTCAGTGGTTGAGTATTGACCTATGAATCAGAAGATCATGGTTTGATTCCCAGTCAAGACACATGCCCAGGTTGCATGTGGGGTGAGCAGGAGGCAGCTGATCAATCATTCTCTCTCATTATTGATGTTTCTATCTCTCTTTCCCTTTCCCTTCCTTTCTGAAATCAATTAAAAAATAAAAGACCATCATGCCCCTTCTTGATTTTGCAGGTGACACTCATTCTTGTCCAGGCCTCCTGCATGGTCTAATTACAAAAGGTTACTCCTTGTGCTTAGTATCAAGGGGATTCCTTTGGTTTCTTTCATCATTCTTTTGTTCATATTCATGCAAATAAAAAATAATGAAAAAGAGATTACATTAAATAGCTTATCTTAAGTGCTTTTTCCTCCTTGAAAACATGTTTGAACTTTTAAAATGGGCTTCTCGAGCCCAAATCTCGAATGGATAGCCTTTTTTCTCCAAACTGATTGTGCTGGGCAGGTGCTAAAATCTTCTGTATTCTATTCAGCACAGTGGTGGCATCCCAGAGTGAATGGCAGTGGTTCAGGCATGGGATTTAGAGTATTATGGAGTCCCATGGAGTTCTATGGAGTCCAAGCTCCAAGACTATTCTTATGAGCTGTGAAACCATGGGAAAATTACTTAATTTATTTGAATCCTTGATTTGCTCATCTGTAACAGAGGCACTGATAACACTTCCCTTCAAAAATTGTTAAAAAGATCAGAAATAGTATTGGGAAAGTGACTGGAACATGGTAGATTCTTAATAATGACTATAATTATCACTTAACTAACAACTGTACCACCTGTATACTAAATGCTCTAATCCTATCTAATAATAGACAAATATGGTAATTGACCATACCTTTGCTACCTCCCATTGGCTAATCAATGAGATATGCAAATTAACTGCCAACAAAGATGGCGGCTAATTTGCATACTGCAGGCAGGGCGGGACAGTGCAAGCCACCAGCGCAAGCCGCCATCCAGGCCCCCATGGGTGACCCCAGAAGCCGCCTGCCTGCGCCCGTGATTGGACCCGATCCCGGCCGCAGGCCAGCCCCGGAAGCCCCAGAAGCCACCTGATATGGTAATAACTCTATCAGTAAGCACTCTGAAAGTCAGTGGCATAAAAGTACCAATTAAAAGACAGATTATGAGGGTGAATCAGAAACAAAACCCACTTTAAATATAAAGACACATATAGATTAAAAGTAAATGAATTTAGCTGCAGCCTGTTTTACTCAGTGGATAGAGCATTAGCCCATGGACTGAAGGGTCCCAGGTTAGATTCCAGTCAAGGGCATGTACCTCAGTTGCTGGCTTGATCCGCAGTCCCTATCAGAGCATGTACAGGAGGCAACCAATCAATGTATCTCTCCCTTTCCCTTCACTCTCTCCAGGGGGAGCCTATCCCGCCTCCTTGGCAGCACTAAGGATGTCCGACTGATGACTGATGGCAGTTGCATATCCCCTGAGGGCTCCCGGGCTTCCAGAGGGATTTCCGATTGCCAGCTTAGGCCTGCTCTCTGGGACATCCCCCGAGGGGTCCCAGACTGCGAGAGGGCACAGGCTGGGCTGAGGGACCCCCGCTCCCCCGCTGAGAGCACAAATTTTCATGCACTGTGCCTCTAGTTAATAATAAAAAAAAATAAGTCCCACCCACTAGAGCAGGAAGGAAAACCTAGTGTTAAGGCCACCAAACATTAAAAATGTCAAAGTTATAATATTAATAAAGACCAAAGGTTATTTATTATTCAATTTGTAGTTATAAATCCTTCATGACATTGAATATTCTTTCCACCTTTTTTGAATTGAAGAATGTGTATTTATGACATTTTCTAGCCTTTATTATTGGTCTGAAAAATATCAGTCTTGAAAAATGTCTTAGAGCCTGGATTTTGCCATGGCAAGTTGCTCTTACCACACTGTTATAAGTTTGTTGTCTTTTATTATTTAGTCAACATATCCAGATCTCTGCTAATGTTATTTATATTTATCTTAATATTAAGCATTATAAATGGGAGGTAGTAAAATAAGCCAGGCCTTTCATAATTGGCAAAATATAATTCCTCTTCCCTGAGAACCAGAGGGCATAAGCATTTTTAATTTCTGATTTTCTTTAAATGTAATATACTTTGTGCCTCAGGTCCTAAGAAATATGTACTTGAGTTCTTTGATTAGTGGCAGTAAGAAAAACCAGCTTACAGGACAATATTGCACTCTTTGCAACAGGCACGATTATATATCTCAAAATATTTTTATTTTAAAAGAAACACATAAAACAATAAATGTAATGACTTAAGAAGTGTTGCCATCCTATTGGCTTTGGAGATGAATCTTCCAGGCAGGGACACCTTGAGATAAAGTTGTATATAAAATTTTGTCTTCCTGTCCCTTGCCTTCTCTGATTTTCTATCTTCCTAATCATTGTTATTTTCATGTAGTTCTCAGGTTAGTTGTGTCAGGCAATGTTCTAGGCTCCCCAGCTTCCTTGCCTACCCCCCTGCTTCAAAGAGCAAAATGCATTCACTGTATGACTGTCCCCACAGCTTCCTCTTCTCAACCAAATTGAGCCACTCCTTCCTCCCTCCCACTCTGCCTCCCTCCTTTCCCCTTTTCTTCCTTCCTCTCTTTTTCTTTCCCTCCTTTCCTCCCTCCCTCCTTCCCTCTTTTCCTTCCTTCCTTTCATTTTCAACTAATACTGATTTCTTTAGACTCACCTAACCAGACACTGTACTTAGTCCTGGGAACCTAGAGATGAAAAGGCATGAATCCTCTCTTTAGCAAATTCACAAAACATTGGGGAAGTGGACAGTGAAAATGCAATATAACACTTTCCATAGTGGACATCTGTGTACAGTCCAGAGATCACTGAGTTCTCAGTAAATCAGTGAATCCTGAGGAGGTTTGTTTGAGCTAATTCATATCTATCTATCATCTATCTATCTATCTATCTATCTATCTATCTATCTATCTATCTATCTAATTTTTTTTTTTACAGAGAGGAAGGGAGAGGAATAGAGAGTTAGAAACAGCAGTGAGAGAGAAAAATCGATCAGCTGCCTCTTGCACATCCCATACTGGGGATGTTCCCGCAATCAAGGTACATGCCCTTGACCAGAATCAAACCTGGGACCCTTCAGTCCGCAGGCTGATGCTCTATCCACTGAACCAAACCAGTTAGGGCTGAGTTAATTCTTGAGCTAACTCAGTTAGGGTGACTATAACAAAGTACCATAAACTGGTTGGCTTATAAACAACACATTTATTTCTCAGTTCTGGAGGCTGGAAGTCTGAGAACCCGGTGCCAGCATGATTGAGTTCTGGTGAGGGCCCTCTTCTGGGTTGTAAACTGCAGACTTCTCCTTGATGGAGAGCAGAGAGCAAGCAAGTTCTCTTGTGACTCTTATAAGGCACTAGTTCCCCGTTCACGAGGGCTCCACTGTCATGACCTCATCTAATCCTCATTACCTCCCAAAGACCCCGTCTGCTACTACCATCACATTGGGGTGGGGCATAGAGTTTCAACATAAGAATTTTGGAGAGATACAAACATTCAATTTATAACAAAGGGATATAAGTTTCTAAGGCAGATAAGGTGAAGGAGGAATAGGTGTGTGTGTGAGGGGTGGGGAGAGGAGAAGGAGGTCATCCAGGTGGAGGAAATTGCACAAAAGCTCAAAGCTTTGAAACAAAAGCTCGAAAGTCTGTATTAGGGAAGCTGCCAATAATTCAAACTTCCATAATAATTCAGCGAAGGGGTAAAGAGTAGGTTTCATGGTTGGGATTGAGGGGAAAGAGATCAGTCTCTAAGGATAGATAGGGAGGAGAAACTTGCACTTTATCCTTTAGATGGGGGGGGGGCTATTCAGCAATTTTAAAGTAATAGTGTCAAATCATATTTGCTGCGGAAGCTCGGGTAGAGGTAGTCAAGAATAGAGGTGAAAAGGCCAGCTTAGAGGTTTTGGCAGTAATTCAAGTTCAGGATAAAAAAGAGAGCTAGGTATTAACTAACAAATTCATTCATCTTTCAACAAATGCTTATTGATAATTTATAATGTCCCAGGTATGGGGGCTACAGAAGTGAATATGAATTAATCCATTATTCATTTTGCTTACAGGACAGTTGGGAATTAGGCATGTAAACAGACTCTCTTCATATTGTGTTTCATATTTTCTCCTTTGGGATATAATGTGTTGCATATGAAAGAATCTTTGGATCAGACCATTTGGGATTCGAACTCTGTCTCTACAGCTTTCTACTTGAGAGACATAGGTCAAGTTACTTGTCCTGTTACAGAATTTACCAGGTGACCGAAAAATACACAGGGAGTACTCAGGGATTCAGGAAAACCCCATTTATTTTCAGATGTACTAGTACAGTGACTCAGAGGAGCCTGTTTCCAAATCCTGAGTGAGTGAAGATGGAGGAAACTTTCCCTTTATACCAGTGGTTCTCAACCTTCCTAATGCCGCGACCCTTTAATACAGTTCCTCATGACCCCCAACCATAAAATTATTTTTGTTGCTACTTCATAACTGTAATTTTGCTACTGTTATGAATCGTAATGTAAATATCTGATATGCGGGATGTATTTTCATTGTTACAGATTGAACATAATTAAAGCATAGTGATTAATCACAAAAACAATATGTAATTATATATGTGTTTTCCGATGGTCTTAGGCGACCCCTGTGAAAGGGTCATTCGACCCCCAAAGGGGTCGCGACCCACAGGCTGAGAACCACTGCTTTATACCCTTTGGTTTCTTTGTCCCCGAAGTATGGATCAGGCTTCTGGACCTTTCGTGGGCTTTATGAAAAGCCCTGTGTGTTGGGATGGGGGACGTGAGACCACAACCAAAGGCCTGGCCTGGCGCCAGTGCTGATAACCCCTTCCGGGGTTTGTGTATGGTCCATGGTTTATGGCTTCTGTAAAGTGGGAGCATTGTGGGAAACAGATTCTGCAAGACAGGACAGGCATCAATGGAGTTAATGATCGGCTAGCAAGTGTGTGCGCTAGAAGGCAGGTTACTGGCACAGGTTCAGATTACTAGCCCCCACCAAATGTCTTATATTCCCCATCATTCCTCATCAGTAATATGGCAGGCTTCTGTGAAGATGAGAAAATGTATGTGAAGGACTGAGAACATGCTGGTACATTTCTCAACTCTCAGTTTAGAGCTAAAGGAAGAAAGTGAAGGCAGGGCAGAAGTTGGGCAGGTTATGGGATATGGGGCCATCACATAATATATGTAGAATTCATAACTTGCTAGAAAGGCTGACACAAAAACAGTGTTGCATTGAGAAAGATTCTATCCTTTCTCCCTTCTTTCTTTCTGGCTCCTAAAATAGTAGCAGTTTGGGAGGAAGGGTCCAGTACACCCAACACAGAATGTAATTTGTCTGCCATGACATGGATTGTCCCCTGTTCTTGTTCTCTCCACTCCAAAAGTTGGTGACCTTTGACTTTACTAGTAGCTGTATCCAGTCCTTGCTACTGCATACAGTCATGCTTGACACAGGAGCCAATGGACTATTCTTCAATTCAGGTCAGAGAGTGAGTTCACAGAAACAGGAGTCTAGTATTTAAAAAAAGAAAAAGAAAAAAAAAGTAAAATGGAGAAAAGACCAATGGTCAAAGGAAAGGGAATGGTAAGAGAATAATATCCATTTAGGGAGAGGGCTTTGGACTGGTCACTCTTTCTCAGTTTTATACATATTAAAGGCTCAGTAATTGATGATTCTCAAAAGTCATGATTTTGAGGCAGTAGAATGGTCCCAGCATCAGCCATATAGGAAACAGCTGAGCACAAAATGGTCTGCAGGTGAATAGTACCATTTGACAAGTACCTTTGGTCTGGGGTCAATTCATAATTGTTGACCTTCAAATATGGGCCTCACACTAAAAAAAGAAATTCTGTATAAAACAATGTCAGGCCTCCCACCTGAGAAAGGATAAGATCTGAAAAACAGTTCTCTTTGGAGCTTGCAGTCCAGGAAGTCAAGAATGTCTCCTCCAGAGTTGCCACGGCAACATCTCCCTCTTATGACAAGAAGGAAGATAGAGGTCATGTTGGTGGACTGTTTAAATGTTGCTCTGATCATGTCTTTTATTTCCATGGAGGAAAAGAGAAAAAGGCAACAGGCAGGAAGAAAAAAAAAGAATCAAAAATGAAATAAAGAGATAAAGGGATTCCTGTGAGCGATTTTTCCAAATAGGTTTTGTTATTGCTGGATTTGTATTAATTCAATTGAATTTAAAATAGAATAAGAGAATCTAAAATGAAGCTTCTGACACTTCAAGGTATAATGAGTGCTCAAGTATAAGATGAGCAATGACCACTTTTGTATTGCGGAGAAGGACTTGACACTGGATTGCAAGGAAGAGAGGAAAAAAGGAGGCTACACAAGCCATCACTTAAGGTTTAGAGCAAATGAAAGAACAGGTTTTCTTTAAATGAATCCAGCTTCTTTTGGTGATTTCTATTTACTTTTAAACCGTACTTTAGAATTACATAAAACCTCTGTTAAATTAGAGACTGGGGTGATATCAGTCAGGTCAGCCAGGAAAATAGAGGTAGTTTAACAGAATTCAATAAAAAAGAACTAGTTACAAGGGTACAGGATAAGCTAAAGAATAAAGGGGACATTATGGTCAGTATGTTTACCCCCCTCCCACCACATACACAAAGGGGACAGAGAGGCCCCCAGAGATTAGCAAAAACAGGAGCTACATCCTGTTCACACTACTCCTGGTACAGGACTTCAGGGGCCCAGTAGCCTGGCAGGAGTAGTAACCATGGTAAGTGCAACTGCAGGAAAGATAAGTTGCTGCTGGAAATACCATCCAAATCAGAAAAAGGAGGAGGGAGGGAGGGAGGAAGAGAAAGAGAGAAAGAATGAAAGAATGACAGAGATGATAGATAGATGATTGATAGATAGATAGAATGAGAAAGAATGACACTGTTTTCTCCCCTCCTTCCATTCTCCAATCTTTTGTTTTCCAATCTCTCACCAGTGCCTCTCACTGGCCAAACCTAACAAGAACTTGTCAAGGGAGCTAGGACCAACCTCTAGTTAGCAGAGCTGAGGAAGGGCGCTGGATGGATCTTAGTGATAGCTAAGAAAGTCAGCGAAGCAAGTGAGGGAATGTGAGAGAAGGCTCGAATTACAGACCAATGAAAGTCTGAATTATAGAATACTTGAAAAGAAATCAAACCGCCAACCTTTTGGTGCACAGGACAACGCCCAGTCGACTGAGCCACACTGGCCAGGGTGGTTCCCAGATCTTTATCTCCAGAACTTCCTGAGTTCCAATCTTACCAACCACTTAAGCAACTTGTCTACCTAAGTGTCCCATGAGCACCTACAGCTCAGCATTTCTCACACAAATCATTTTCTCTCTTAAGCCTCTTTCTTATGTTGCCTACCTCTTTGGGTAGATTTCCAAGCTAGAAATCTTTATGTAATCTCATTCCTCCTCTGACAATTATCAAGTTCTGGAAATTTCAAATTACTTTGGGAATCACTTTTAAATCCACCCTTTTTTTCTTTTTGTAACTGCCACTTGCTTGTTTGTCTTCCTGCAACCATCTTGGCATTGACCTTCCTTCTATTGGTCTAGTTCCTTTTCCAGAGACTAGTCCTCATGATGCAGCCTCGGTGGTCTTCCTAGTATACAAATTGAACTGTTATTTTCTTGCATGAAATCTTTAATGGTTCCCTGCTGCTCTTAGAATTAAGTGTGAATTTCTTCAGTTGTCAACAAGATTCTTCATAATCCTGTTCCCACATACCTCTCCAGCACACCATTATGTGTTCCTTCCCACCCTGTGCTCTGGTCAGATTGACTGACCCACTCTGGCCTAAAAGTCATTGCACCTGCTCTTTCCTCAGCTTGGAACACATTTCCCTCGCCCTTTGGCCTCCTGGTTAACTCCTGCCCATTCCACAGGTTTCTTTGGAGATACCAACCTGTGCCTATAGATGTTGCCTCCTCTACAAAGCCTTCTGTAACTTTTGGAAGTCTTCCATAGTCCCCTAAACTAGGGTTGAGTGCCTCTTGTCTCCTCTCACAGCACTCTGTACCTAGTCCTATTCAACATCTATTACACGAGGATTTTTTGTCTTTCCCATAGATTTAGGTTTGTCAAGGTGAGGAAGGTTACTCTTTTTCATTCTTATAGCCCTAGTGCCTTACATAGTGCCCAGTAGAAATTTTATATATATTTATTGATTGAAAAAAATGATCAGGAAAAGAAAGTTAGGAATATGGGCTTTGGAGTAAAAAAACCTTGGGTTTAAGTCCCACCTTTGCTACTACTAGTCATTAACCATTGCCCCTTACTACCTCTGTGACTTATGTTGACCTTTTGAAGCCTCAGTTTTCTCATCTGTAATATGGGACTAATAGTGAAACCAAATTTACAGGGATGTTTTTAGGTTTCAGTGAGATAAAGCATGCAAAGCAATCATCCCAGTGGTTGGAACATGGTAACTGTTCAATGAATGTCACTTTTAGAATACTGTCATTGTAAGACATACACAATTTAGAACCATACTGCCTGGATTCAATCTTGACTTTACTGCCTACAAGCCATGGCACTTTGGGGCAAATAATTTAACCACTCTGTGCCTCAGTTTCCATATATTTAAAATGGAAAAGTAACAGGATATGCCTAAGGCAGTGATTTTCAACCTTTTTCATCTCTTGACACATAAACCAATTATTAAAAATCTGCGGCATACCAAAAAATATTTTGTTTTCTGACCTGACAAAAAAATGAGTATAATTTTGATACATTCACACCAGGTGGTTATTGTTGTGCTGGCTGTTATTATTTTTTTATTTGACAATCTAAGGGAAAGAGGTCAGTGCCCCTGACTAAATAGTTAGGTATCGCATGTTTTAAAAATTGCTATGGCAACACTGTTAGAAAATTGCTGCCTTACGGGATTGTTGTGAGGGTTAAATGAATGAATGTGTGTGAAGTGCTTAGAAGCATGCCTGTGACAAGATTTCTCTCCTTGACCAAACTAGTTGGACTGTTCTGAGCCCTTGCTTGATTAAACTTGACCCTTGGTGTTTTGTTTCCATCCTCCTAGTCTAGTTTTAGCAAGAATCCTGTCAAGTCAGTTTAACCAGAGTATTCCACCCTTGATATCTGATCACTCTCACCCTCTTGGGTGATACATGATATCAGATTCTTCAGCATGAATCTGGTTAGCTAATCCTTTCACTCTTCTCCTTGTCTATAAATTCCTCTTTTTCCTTGTTGTCTTTAGAATTGAGCTCAGTTCTTGAGATATCTTTTCTACTATTGAATAGTCCTGAATAAAAATCTGTTTTTACTGCTTTAATTACTACTAGGCTTTTTTTTTTTTTTTTTAATTGACAACTAGCACATGGTCAGGCTGTGGGAACAGTGACCATTATGATTGCCCTGTATAAAAAGGAAACTGTTTTTGCCTAAAAGGGAGAGTAAATTCTTAGCTTCTTTCTGGAAGGGTCAGAAAGGTAACAGGAGTTGATAGTATATTCCAGATGAAAAGTAAAACATTGTCACTCTTTTAGACATTGAGCCCATTCACTAGTTAGGCGTAGTTAATGATCAAAATCCAGATGTTTTTCACAAGCAGATTAAATATGGATTTGTAACTAAACCTTCACTTTTATCAAATTTTGTGATATTATACAGAAAAAAATGCTGTCTTTTGTAAAGCTGTAGTATCTCTTTATATAAGTAATTTCACTTGCTGTGGATTCAGTTTTAATGTTTCATATGGCCAAAGAAGGTGCTGGTAGGATGCTTTTAATATGTGATTTTTCAAATTTATAATAATGCTTTTTCTTTCATAATTTTCACCTGGATTTCCATCCCTAGCTTTTCATTGCCTGAAGAAACATACACAACTCAGCTCTAATTCTTTATCTTAACTCTCTGAGAAACAGAATTCCCATGTTACTTTTGGAAGTTTCCAAGAAATGTGTTTCTTTTAAGAGGCCAGGAGTGCAGTGTAATTTAATGCACAAATGAGCAGACAGGAGGAGGGAGTCATATAACAATGCCAGAATTCTGTTAGCAGCAAAATCACTTTTCTATAAATAGAAGCAGCATGCATTATCATGCTAGTCATTGAATAAATAAACAGGGAATTTGAGAAACACAGAATCCTATAGGTGAGGATGAGTGTGGGAGCCAAGGAGGGAAAATCTCTAAGAAGCAGGATAAGCCCTAAGTTCCAGCATACTAACATAGAGAAAAAACAATTGAAATGAAGTTAAATTTGTGTAAATATGGTGCCTCTATTTTTATCTCCTTGTGTTAATTGAAACCTGTGTTTTCTCTGATAATATTTTCTTTCCAGGATTTTCTAATAGAAAGAGATACTTTAGTTAGAGACATTTCTTCATGAGTCTGTTCCATTGCTGACTATCTCCTGAACAGAGGCACTGGCTGTCTTTTCAAGGATATTTGCATAACAAACAGTTTTGGGAGATCAAGAGAATGTCTCCCCTCAGAGCAAAAGTTAGGCATGTTGACTGCCTATCACAAAAGCTTTGGATTCCCAAAGCTCATGGTTCCTCTCTTGTATTTTCAACCTATGGAGTGTGCAGGTGTCCCCTTTTCATATCCCCCTTTCCCCAAATTAAGTCTCCCAAAGTGACACAAGAAAATAATAATACCCTGGTGATTGCTATTGCTATAAAACCAAGTATGTGTATAAAGTTTTGTATATAATGCTATAAAGGAATTTTATGTCTTCTGCCAGCACCCATGAAGCTGTGGGAGGCAAGGAGCATAAAGCTTAGATCCCTTCAAAATTCTTGACAATACCTTCCTCACATTCCATTCTCAGAGCGTTTTATACAGCCTTTGTTCTCCATTAGCAATTTCTTAATTTAAAGTTCCTTTATATCATTTTTCTCTTATTCCTTTCCTTAGTTACCTATACATAACACATACACTTTCTCCTGCCATCCTTAATAATTTTATGCATCGCCTATCTGCCTCTCTATGTTCCTCATTACTCTCCCTTGGGAGTACCTTTATACTTCCTTCCCTGATTTTCAGATGCCTCAGTTTCACTTCCCCTAAGAAAAGAAGGGGGAGGTAGAGAGAGATAGAAACATCAATGATGAGAGAGAATCATTGATTGGCTGCTTCCTGCATGCCTCACACAGGGGATTGAGCCCTGATGGGGAATCGAACAATGACCTCCTGGATCATAGGTCTACACTCAACCACTGAGCCATGCCAGCAAGGCCCATTGCGTCCATTTTAAAAAAATTGTTTAATCACCTGTTTTGACCTTATACTTCATCAATCAAAACTGCTCTGCCTCTGTCAAACTGCAGCGGGAAGGCCGGGGAGGGTAGGGGGGCAGAAGAGGGGGTGGGTAAGAGATCAACTGAAGGACTTATATGCATGCATATAAGCATAACCAGTGGACATAAGACACTGGGGGGTAGGGGAGGCCAGGGGATTGTTAAGGGTGGGGGAAAAAAGGAGACATATGTAATACCCTTTGTAATACTTTAAGCAATAAAAAACAAAAAAACAAACAAACAAAACTGTTCTGCCTCTGTCACATCGATATTTCTCTCTCTTTGTCTTTCCCTCTCCCTTCCATTCTCTCTAAAAATCAATGGAGCCCGACCAGCATGGCTCAGTGGTTGAGTGTCGACCTATGAACCAGGAGGTCACAGTTCAATTCCTGGTCAGGGCACATGTCCAGGTTGTGGGCTTGATCCCCAGTGTGGGGCATGCAGGAAGCTGCTGATTGATGATTCTCTCTCATCATTGATATTTCCATCTCTCTTTTCCTGTCTGAAATCAATAAAAATATATTTTAAAACAATTACCTAGTACTTGATGAGAACATGATAATGATAAAAAGTCAAATAATGTGAATATACAGGGTGGGGCAAAAGAAAGTTTACAGTTGTACATGAAACAGTTTTCTTGTATTATAATTTTCCCACATGAACAACTGCAACCTTACTTTTGCCCCTGTATAGAGAGCAAAGCATGAAAGTTCCTCTGCTCCCCAACACCTAGCTTTTCAACATCTGCTATTTCTCTTGTGCATAGGAAGTGAGGCATGTGTCATACAGCTTTTTGTGTGCATTTCTACCCAAACAACAGACAACGTTTTGAAAATATTATAATCCCAAACTCTTTATTTGTATTTCTATTTTCCAGTTATAAAGCACCATCTGGGAAAATGGAAAGTTAAAATGCAACCTGTCCAAAACTACACTCATGATCAGCAGTTCTCAACCTGGGGGCCGCGACCCCTTTGGGGGTCGAACGACCCTTTCACAGGGGTTGCCTAAGACCATCGGAAAACACATATATAATTACATATTGTTTTTGTGATTAATCACTATGCTTTAATTATGTTCAATTTGTAACAATGAAATTGGGGGTCACCACAACGTGAAGAACTGTATTAAAGGGTCGCGGCATCAGGAAGGTTGAGAACCACTGCTCATGATCCTTCCCAAACAGCCTTTTCTATAAATAGAAGCAGTCTTTATGGGTCAAACTCTCAGGCTCCTTGACCTCTCCCTCTCCTTCATCCCCTAGCACATTAAATTGTTTGCCAAGTTGTATACATTCCAACTCTACAGTGTCTCTTTTGTCCTTCCTCTTAAATTCTGTGTGAGGTTTCTTTGGATCACACTGACAGTATGATTCAGACCACCAATTTATATAAGAACTGCTTTGTAGTTCAGAGATTTTTTTCCTTCTTAGACCATTGCCAAGTTTTAGACTTTCGTTTGTTCTTCTATTTTATTTTTCTCCTATCACACTTTAATTCTTTATCACATTTTCTACTTTTGTTACTGTAATAGATGCTTCTCAAGAGAAGAGACCACATTGTCCACTTCTAGTCTCCTAACAGATTCTGTCTTGGACATTTATTATTTTTTTAATGCTAAATCAAACAATGGTGCCTCTTACCATTGGTTTTTTGAACTTGATTTGATGAAGTATGGGAATTTTCCCACTTAATCATGCCTAAAATTTAGCTTCAATCTTTTGGTGAAACTCTTCCTTGATCACTGAATATATATGCAGTTCTTCCCTTGGTGTCAACACCTTCCATGATATGATTCCAAAATATCTTTCTGTTTTATCTACTCCCAAAGTCATTCCTAAGCTCTAGACAAACTAGACTATTCACGTTCCTTACACTCCTTGCTATTCAAATCTCACAGTTGTCATTTTCTAGCTTTTCCATCTTCCTAAAAACTCTGTCTACTTTTAAGACTTCTGCTTCCATTTCTATTTATTGAAAACTCTATTTTCAAAGATTCATTTCAAATGACACTTTCTTATAATTCTGGTGGAATTAATCATATTTTCTTCTCTTTCTTCAGCTTATTGGGACATTGTCTCATTGCCTACTGGACTATAAGCTACTTGTCAGAGGACCTCTATCTTGTTTATCTCTCTTGCAGTGTCTTGTACGGGGCATGGATATTTGGAAAATTAAGTATTAGGAGTTTCTGATGGAAGTAAACAAACAATTTTTTGGGAAGGTAACCTAGAGGGAAAAAATAGGGAGTAATTACCTGAAACATTAATTAATAAATATTTTATTCATTCAGTACATATTTACTGGGTGGATACTCTGTGTTGGGCATTGTGCTAGGCAATGAAATGTGATAGAATATGGGCAACATTACCTCTTCCTTAAAGGACTTTCAAATTAAGCAGAAAATGCATTATAATAAAGTAAAATAAAAAGTAATAGAGGAAGTGCAGGGTGTCATGAGGACAAATAGCTGAGGAGTCTGACCAGTCCAGTAGAGATACAGGAAGTGATAATGTAAGGACCTATAGAATCAAGCCAGGAGGTAATGGGGGAGGGTGTGCCAGATTGTTTCATACAGAGAAATAATAGTATGTGTGATGGTCTTGTGGTTAGAATGCACATGGCACATGAAATAAGTTTGGTACAGCTGGTGTATAGGGTAAGGAGAATGGTACACAATTTTTAGAAGATAAAAGGGCTTTGGACTAAACAAAAAGCAATTTCTGTGACTGAATTTTATAATAGATGCTTTCACCAAGTTCATGGGATGAGGCTCACATTTATGAGAGAAGATGGAAAGAATAAGCTCTTAGAGAGATTGTGTTTATACTTAGAGAAGCAAAGACTTTCTTCAGAAATGGAAGCAGAGAATGAAGAGACATAAAACATCTGAAGAGCTGTCTTGTTTGAGCTTCTTCTAGGAGAGTGGTCTTGGATTTTTTTTATGACTAAAACAATCCTATCTAATAAAGAGGAATATGCTAATTGACCCTCATGCCATTGCAAAGATGGTGACACCCACAGCCAATAAGGAGGGAATATGCTAGTTGACTCCCCTGCCCTCAAAGATGGGAGCACCCACAGCCAATAAGGAGGGACTATGCTAATTGACTGTCACGCCCTCAAAGATGGCGGTGCCCACAGCCACAAGATGGCCTGCAGGGGAGGGCAGTTGGGGGCAACCAGGCCTGCAAGGGAGGGCAGTTGGGGGAGTCAAGGTTGGCAGGGGAGGGCAGTTGGGGCGATTGGGCCAGCAAGGGAGCAATTAGGTGTCAATCAGGCTGGCAGGGGAGTGGTTAGGGGGTGATCAGGCTGGCAGGCAGAAGCGGTTAGGGGCAATCAGGCAGGCATGCAGGCAAGCATTTGGGAGCCAGCAGTCCTGGATTGTGAGAAGGATCCCAGATTGGAGTGGGTGCAGGCTGGGCTGAGGGACCACCCCCCATGCACAAATTTCGTGCACTGGGCCTCTAGTCCTATATAATAAAGAGGGAATATGCGAAATGAGCACAAAGATGGCGGTGCCCACAGCGGAGGTGGGGGTTTCTGTAACACAAGATGGCTGCACCCACAGCAGAGGCTGAGTTCCCATAAGGAGCCTTAATGAGCAATCAGCATGGCCTGAGGCTACTCACTCTCCCCTCCTCCCTCCCGTGGAACTTGACAGGGGACCTCAGGCTGCACCACCCGTCCAGCAGGGCTTGACAGGGGATCTCAGGCTGCGTCCCTCACCCAGCGAGGCTTGACTGGGGACCTCAAGGCATGCCCTCCGCCCCGGCCCAGGCTGGGGTACCTCAGGCCATGACCCCCTGCCTGGCGGGACTTGACAGGGGACCTTAGGCCACACCTCCCACCTTATGGGGCTTGGCGGGGGACCTCAGGTTGTGCCCCCCGCCTGGTGCTGGGCCAGGGGACCTGAGGCTTCGCCCCCCCACCCAGTGGGGCTTGACAAGGGTGGGCTGGCCGGGTCTGGATCTAGCCCAATGGGGGTGGGGCCAGCCGGGACTGGGTCTCGTGAAATTTTGAGGCACACGTGAGTGGGTGAGGACTTGACTCTGGGTCCTGTGGTGCACCCCAGACTCTGACAGGAGGAAGATTTTCATATACATTTTACTAATTTTCTTTCTTTTCTGACACTTCTATTATAGAGAAAGGGCAAATAGCAATATTAAAATATTTCCTGTAATTAATCCCCTTTTAATGGGCATGAATTTTGTTCACCGGGCCACTAGTGTTGCATATAAAAGAACATCTAGAATTTAGATGTAAGCAACATTCAGACTTTGAGGAAGTCCTAAAAGAAACTTCTCAAGAAGCATATTAGATAGTTGAAACTGAATAGGATTGATATGCATATATTTTTTTCATATGTGATATCTTCCAGGAGAAAGCAATACTTTTAAATTAATGTGAGATGGATGGACATATCTGTTAATTTCAGGAAATGTTTTATTTGCCACTTTATCAAGCGTTCTATCTCCCAGCCATGTGCATCCTATATTTTTGACAAATGGGCCTTTCGCGCACAAACTTCATCATCAAATTGGTTCAAGAATAAATTGCTGGAAGTGAACTTTCTAATATTAGCCCTTGTGACAGCCAATGAAGATGGATGGGACAAAGCAGGGTCTTCACTCTGTCGAGGAGGACCTCTCATTGCCCACTGTGGTGGCTAACGGCAAATTTGTTTGGAAAAGAAAAAAATAGAGTCATCTAATTGCTTAATTCTTATGGAAAGCCACTGCCAACCAGCCAGCTCAAGAACATAGACTTTTGTTATACAAGTAACTGTAAAACTCTCACATATACATCTAATAAAAACCTCAATTTTTTCCCCTCAATTAGACATTTGCTGTTATCAGAAATGTTTATATTTGATCTGAATAAAAGAAGAATTCTTTATGTTTCATTGATTTCAGGTTAACTATCTGAACTAACATTTCTGGTTGCTTTAATTCTGGGAAATAAAGATTCTAATTAGATTTGTGGAATGACTAGAAATTCAGAGGTCACAGGAGAGTTTGAGAAAGGTTCTTGCCTTCAACTAATTTAAAAATCAATACACCGGTCAAGTATGTGAAGCAATTGGAAGTCTCATACATTGCTGGTGGGAGTCAGATCGGTACAATTGCTTTAGAAAACTGTTTGGGAACACCTACTGAGCGTGACCTTATACCTATACCATAGTCCAGCAATGTTAGTCAGTCCTGGGCATTACCTGACAGAAATTGTCTGCATGAGAATATTCTTATCACCATGAGTCAGAGTAGCCCTAAGCTAGAAACAACTTAAATATCCTTCTACAGAACAGAATCGCTGTGTAACAATAATAATAAAAAAACATGAGAAAGCGAGGTGCTTCTCAGCATCTACAAGTGTTCAGGAATCTGGAGAAGAGCTGCGAGTAAATTAATAAAGAGGCTAGAAATATAAATTTGGAATCCATGGGGGTGCCAGAGGAGACTTAGCTACAACAACCAAGTTCTCTCTCATCTCCAGATCCAAGGCTCTTTATTCACACATTTTGGCCTATAGCAAAGCAGATATACATATCAAAAGATAAAGTTTGGCATACAGTAGGCATTGTCAGGTTGGGGGAAATGCCTTTGGCTGTCTGACAGCAGGCAATCATATGTATCTTCAGGTTTGGGGAAATGCCTACAGCTGTTCAGCTGTTTGGCCAGCAGCAGGTAATAACATGTAGATTTTCAGGTTTGGGGAAATGCTTTCAGCTATTCCAGCAGCAGGTAATATGATTCTTCAGCCCTGCTGAAGCCTTAAGTTCCATCAACCTTTTGATGAAACTTCTTGCATTTATGACATGCTGGAATTAGCCTCCAGCAGATCCAAACAACAATATGGATGAATCTTAAACACAATGTTGAGTAGAAAAAGCCAGATAAAAAAGAATATATACTGTAACTGTGTGTGGTTTCATTTTGTTTTAAAGTTCAAAAGCATGTAAAATGGACCCATGAGAATAAAGGTTAGAATCCTTGGTGGGGGGATATTGAACTGGAGGGGGCACAAGGGAACTTTCTGTGGTGCTAGAGATGTCTAAGATGTCAGCATGGTTATTAAAATGGGGTTATACATATTAAAAAATGGACCATTTCCCCACATCAGTTATTTATTTATTTATTTATTTATTTATTTATTTATTTAATCTACAGAGAGGGAAAGGGCTTGCTTTCTTGACCAGGACTTTGCTGGCTCATCAAACCAAGTGACAAAACCTTACTAAACTGAGTAATTGATGTTCAGTTAGGAGGTAACAATGGAATATTTATTAGATTTAAAGTAGTTATTAAAAACAAATTTGAGACTGTCTAGACACTTGTTATACCCATGAATCAGTAGTTTATAGGACTATGATCTTGACCACCTCTATGTCCATTTGTTTGTTCTCTTGGGGCCTATGGCCGTATGTAGTTCTTATCTAGGCCTCCCCATATGTCCCTATGTAGGCTCTGTAAAAGGCCAGACTTCATCTTACTTATAGTTTGACCCATGAACTTTGAAAATACACAAGGAGATAAGGCTGCACTTTAGAAAGCACAAGAAAATTAAAATAAATGGCATTTTAGAAAATATTGACAGGGCTGTATCTATCAATTATTTCAATACATGATGATGCTTGCATGTGAAAGAACAAAGCAGAACTGACTATCCCCATACTTGTAGAGCTGGGTCTTCAGCCTGACCTCCCCAGGGAGTGACCACAGGAATGCCAGAAATGTCCTAACTCTCCCAACCACCGCCTGAGTGGACCAATGAAGCTCAAGGAACGCAGCTAAGGTCCTAACAAGGCTATACCATAAATTGTTCCCTATGTGTCGCTGTTGACCAATCAGGACGTAGTGAGGGATGGCTCAAACCTTAGAATGTGTTGGTCACTTCCTGACCACTGTGCTGTAAGACCCTGCTGAAAGACCCTGACCAAAGTGACCAGTCTCTGTAACCCACGTAACTTACCTAAGACCACCCAAATGACTAGCCCTATATAACCTTTGTTCTCCTGGGAATCGCGGGCTCTCTCGGCCGCTTGCCGCTGCGTTGGCGAATGTGGCTGTGGGGGGGCCCAAACTAGTTTGAATAAAGACTCTCTGCTTTTGCATCGGAGGCGGCTCCCTGGTGGTTGATTCTTGGGGACCCCGAACGAACTCTGGGCATAACACATGGAGCAGGATGATGGTTCTGTTTCTGTTGTGGTTGAAGAAATTTGACTTGGCTATAGCAAAACTCACTCATGATGAAAGTCTGGAAGAATTGGAGAACTAGAAAAAACCTTCAGATCATCTTAACCTCATGTTTCCAAGGGCATAAATAACATTCAATTGAGTAAGGGTATTCTTTTTATATCTTTTATTTATTATATCTGTTCATATTTAATTCATTGAGAAGAGTAAAGTACATTACTAGAAGGAAACTAATACTTTTCACCTTTATTAAAGTTTAGCATTTATCTGTACCATGTAGCTGTATATTATGATAGTGAGGAAACAGACACTAGAGTTTAAGCAGGGAGTTCAGGGTTTGCTGTTACTGGTTATGTGATCCCTGACAAGTCACTTAATGCCTCTAAGCTCCACCTTCTTATCTCTCAAGTGGAGCTTATGGTAGTGAGTTGACATGCATAGCACTTAGCACTTGATGGAACAAAGCCTCACTTATCAGCTCACTAAGTATTACCTATCATTATCATCAAGTAAGACTAACATAATAATAACTAACTACTGTTTACCAGCTTACGCTTATGCGGAGAAGCTGGTGAAAACTTCTGTGTGTGGAACTGCCAGTGTGTGTTGATGCCAAGCTCTCCCTGTCTTTTTTATTTTTTATTTTTTTTTTATCCCTTAGCCTGTTAACTGTGTTTATCCTCCATGTCGAATTGAAGCAATTTACATAATGGTTTTAGAAGTGAGGTAAGTAGGATGAGATTCATTAGTGTTGGACTGATGTGTACTTGCCAACCACCTGGGAAATTTCTTCACAGCTAAGCCACCTAGCCCTCATGGCACCAGGTAATTAAAAATGCTTCATCTACAGTGAATTCACTTTTTATTGTAGTGGGCACATTCAATTTCCTGGTCTTTTTTTTTCTTCTTAATTTTAAACTGCATTAGGCCCAGATTTTACCTTTTTTGTTTTAAAGGTACTATTTACATTTGAAAATACCATTCAGAGAACCAAAGGCTCTGCCCATGTGCGAAGCAGTGTATAGGATAATGACTCTGCAGCCCCATTAGGATGTGACAGTGAAGCAACTGTGGGAGCCTGTGAAGTTTAAAGCTCCCATTAAGTTAGAACAAAGTGCTATGTGCCTGAACTTTTTGCATTAATTAGATAGAAATATTCATCTGTATTAAATTTATACTTTATGAACATGAATCAAATTATTCAGTGATAATAGGTGATAGAAAAAAAGTACCAATCATAACCAGTGCCCATATTGTTAGCGTAGGCAGCTAGCTAGTCATTAATAAAGGAAGGGAGTAATTGGAATCAGACATTAAGCCTGATTGACTAGGAAGCTGCAGCATCCACAGACTCCCCAGGGGACAGCCACATCCTCTGACAAACAGATGCTAATCTCAAAGCAGAACTGGCTTTCCAATCTCCCTGGAAACATGCTGCCTGTTAGCCAGCATTAAGGGGCAGGACTGGGGGTGGGGGCTTGGGGGGGGGGGGGACCAAACAGTAGGGGAATTTCCTCTGCTAAGGCATGCCCAGTAGAAACAAATGGGGACCATGCAGGAGAGGGGTCTAATCTGGGAAAATCTGGAGACAAGACTGGATAGGATAAGGACATGAAACCTGGAAGATCTAGGAAAGGGACTGGATAGAGGGAGGCACAAAATCGAGAAGAATTAGGAAGAAGACTGGTTAGTTTGAAAGAAAGTTTACCTCCTTCTGAAGATATAATCAAGGCTTAACAAATGCCTGGGGCTCATTCGTTGGTGCACTCTCTCTCCATAGCAGCTGTGTGGGCCAGCAGCCCCAGGGGCCCAAGCACAGTGCCAGTCTTGGTTTGTGTGCCATTGGGCCTTGGCAGCAGATGTATAGATGGGGAAATGAGACAGAGAGAAGTTTTGCATCTCTGGGGCTTGGCCCTCCTGGGTTTGATAGGCACGAGTCCGGGTCTGAGATCCCAGAGGGTGGACTTCTGCAGTGAGATGGAGCTGAGCCACCTGGTTGTGCATGAGACATTGACTTTAGGGTGTGGCCTAAAGTCAAGCTAGGAGATTGTTTGTTCCTCTTGTGTTTTCAATAATTGCTAGGGGTGTGATGAGAAGCTGTTAGGGAAAGCAATATGCAATGAGACTAGGAACATAGGTAGGGTAGGTAGACTGTGGATTCACCATTCCTGTCCCTCAGGCTGTGAGCACACTGGTCTCTGGCTTCATCTTTCTAGTTAACAAGGCAGATATGGTCCAGGCTTTCAGAAGTCTCAGAAGCCACAAAAAAGTCAGGAAAAGTTAGGTGTTAGGAAGGCAATGAAAGAGGAATGTGATAGGACAGATGTGTGTGGGAGTGCAGCCTTTGGTAAGGTGGTCAGGAAAGATTTTTCTGAAAGGGTGACATTAGAGCTGAGACTTGAATGGCACGGGAGAGGATATCTGCACAGCCCTGAGATGGACATGATGTTTTCTGGAAATAGAAAAAAGAAGCCTGGTGAGAGCAGATGGGTCAGGAGTATAGTCATTGAAGCCATAGCAGCTAATTGATTAACTCCCAGCTTCTCTCGTCCCCCCAAATTCTTAGGATTAGGAAAACAACCTAACAACAGTTGATATTATCAAAACATACTAGTCATTCATTCTTTTAAGAGAATAATTTATAACTGCAGGAGTTTTTGAGAACATGAAATTTATGTTCCTGGAAAACCTCTATTCTGAAAAAACTGTATACTAATGATAACAAGGCTTATGGGGAAATAGCATTGGTGCAGACCACTTAAAACCTATGCAGTTTTGTAACCAGAACTTTAACAAAAACAATAGCAGTGTCTGAAGGTCAAACAGCTGGGGGCTGTCTCAGGGAACAGTAGAATAGAATGAAAATGCTGCCTTCTAACATGGAGATAGGGCAACTGGAATTGGAGCTCAGAGCAAAGCAAAAAAGAGCATTTCAGGGCAGGGGTGCACCTCATTGGAGAAGGGATCCTGAGTGCAGGCACTTATTTGAAATAATACCAAACTGAAAGGGCTCCTGGCTGCACAGCCACCACTCTCCTTTCCTGCTGGAGGTTATATTTTGCCTCCAGTGTTCTGGCTTCCCTGCCTGGGAAAAAAAAAAGTGTATCCATCAGCACATCTGCATTCAACATTGGTAGGATTTCTCTACTTTCCAATTACTTATGAACTAATTGGTTTATAGAAGCACACATCATTGGCAGAAGACTAGAGTTCATTTCCCTTTAGGATTTGTCTAAATAAACATACTATGTTGTATTTCAGCTCAGGTCAGTTCAGTTCACTTCAAGTCAAACCAATTAAACTAGGATTTATTGAGTGCCTACTTTGTGCAAGTTACTCTAATAACTGAAATTAAAATGTGTTTAACAAAACACATTTATGCATTATTTAATTCTAGTCAGTGAATGTATTATTTAATTTTGGAGTCTTTACTTTTTATGGTTATAGCATGCTTGGGTGGGAAGAATTATTTTGACATTGGTGGTTTTAAGAAGACCACTTCAATTACTATTTTTCTGAAAGAATTACATATAAGTTAACTCATTGAAACAAACTGAAAGTTTATTAGTTCATTTTAAATGCATAAGGGAAGTTTTTAAGAGAGATAATTTTATAGTGAGTGCTCATTAAAATTAAATAATAGTCCCATCATTAATCTATTTTGTAAAGTAAGACTTTCTGCTTAAAATGGGAAACACACTTTCCAGAATAGCCCTATGGTTTTCTCTGGTGCAGCATTCTCTGTGGTGTGTTCGAAAAAATGGCTATTCTCAGTGATTACTGATAAGTATCAAGTACAATGGGTTTTGGAGAGGAGGCAAAAACTTTATCATTACCTCTTAGGGTCTCCAGCTGGGCTTGAGAATTAAATTGTTAGAAAGCAGATCAACAGGAGAAAAGCATACAAATTTACTTAACATGAGCTTTACATGACATGGGAGCCCTCATAAGAAACAAAGAGCTAAAGAAGTGGGAAAACCTAAATGTCTTTATACTACGTTGAACAGAGAGAGGCAGTTGTGGAAAAGTAACTAAAATAAATGGGGAGACTAAAGGGATATAAGAATTAGTTTTAACAAGGTCTGCTTTTATAGAATTCTCTTGGCCTCAACTCCCATCTCTGGTAATAGAAAAAATTTTTCCTCCTGGCATAGACAGGGCAGCTCTCACATGGGAGTTTCAGCTTCTGTTTTCAGAGAGAAAAGGGGGAAGTTGGAGCACCCTTCTTATACTTGCTATTCTTCAAGTGACTTTAACTCAAAATAATCCTTATGCTCATGGCACATTTTGGGATGGCATATTCTGTACCCTTCAGTTTCATAATCAAGTAAGACTGGGAATGCTGGTTAAGCAGAGTAAAACACATATCTTTACTCTTAGACTTTTAAAAGTTTCTAATATTTTAATGTGCCTATGAATCTTCAAGAAGGGGATATGCTATGTATCATTTACCAAATTCATTTGTCCATGAAACTCTTCATGGAATATCTTGTAACATTGGTGTTCTAAAAACACATTTTGGGAAATCCTAATCTGTTTTTACAGAACTTAGAATTAAATGAAGGCTCTCTCTGTCTTCCATCTTTAAACATAAACAAGGCCATAAACTGACTTTGAGATTTTAACATGTTGCCATCTAAATTATTCATAACACCAATCATGTCTGTGGGGAAATTTCATGATGTGCAAAGCAAGCAGTATTAGCCAATTTCCACTAAAAAAATAGTGTGTGGCCCTAGTCGGTTTGGCTCAGTGGATAGAGCATCAGCCTGTGTACTGAAGGGTCCTGAGTTCAATTTGGGTCAAGGGCACATGCCCAGGTTGTGGGCTTGATCCCCGGTGGGGGGCATATAGGAGGCAGCCAATTAATGATTCCCTCTCATCATTGATGTTTCTCTCTCTCTCTTCCTTCCTCTCTGAAATTAATAAAAAATATATTTTAAAAAATAGTGTGTAGACATAACTAAGACTGGGGTGTACTGTATAGAGATTTACTGGGCAGTGAAGCCACAACATCAACAAATTTAGCAGTTTGTATTCAATATTATAGTGTTTGGGAAATGGTTACTGGAATGTAATTTTCTACTTTTCCATTCTGTCAATGTAAAGTTAGTATTTGTGTTCATTCCAGTGACTTACTTTTAAATTCCTTTTAACTTACTTTCTTTTTTTATTTTAATATGTCTTCATTGTTGAAAGTATTACAAATGTCCCCTTTCTTACCCCACTAACTCCCTCCACCCCACTCCCTGCCCTCATGCATAAATGTTTTAACCAGTGGCACCCTCATGATGAGAATTTGGGGGTAATGTCATTTTAATGCATTTTTCAGTTAGGTTATATGTGATATTTGAATCCCAATTTAAGCATGAAACCACCCATTTTAAAATATATAATAATGAGCTTATTCTAAATTTAAATAAATACTATTCATTTTATCTTGGTAGATTCTACTCTACTGTCATGTCCTCCGAGAACACCTGAAACAAAGTTAGTAGAGGGCTAAGAGAACACCATATGAGGCCAGCAAATTTATATGGTCAAAACCCTCAAAATTATGTAGCTTACCTACATAAAATAATATACATATTTTAATATTTGAAACTCTGCATACTAAATCATATATATATTATATATCATATATATATAATTGATTTAGAGAGAGAGGAAGGGAGAGGGAGAGAGAGATAGAAACATCAATGATGAAAGAGAATCACTGATCAGCTGCCTACTGCACACCCCACACCGGGGGATTGAGCTTGCAATCCAGGCATGTGTCCTGACCGGGAATAGAACTGTGACTTCCTGGTTCATAGGTTGACGCTCAACCCCTGAGCCATGCTGGCTGGGGAGAATCTACATTTCTAATTTCAATAAAATATAGTATTTCTCAGTCACCAAAGATTTGCTGCATGTTTCTTATTTGCAAGTCTCCCAGGTGAATTCTGACAAGGCTCAGTAGATGAGATAAATAACTGAGTAACTCAGTAACATTACATTTCATTACAACATTGTCAAGTAGAGAACGAGAGCTCTAGGAAGCTGTTCCTAGCTTACTTCGGTATGCTGGAGGGAAAAGAAAATAAGTAGGTCTCCAATTTCTGCTCCTTACCTGTTATTTTCCTCAATAGGACAATGTGCCTTTTAGGTAAGAGCTTTCTCTGGTTTGTTTTTTCGACTTTAATATGCTTGGAGCAGGAGTTGTACCTCTGTGTTCTGCACAGTGTCTGGCTGCTTAGATTCTGCTAAAGTTCCTTTTACCACCACTCCTTATTTAGTGCTGTGCTGCTAGCTTCCTCCCTCATCCCATATGACTCATGGGTGAGCTGTAGCCTGTGCCTTTGTGGTACATTTGATTCATACTTTGCAGGTTACATAGGATGTTCTAAGGTCTCCTTGTCCTTTGAGTCTGAACCTTAATTTTCCTTGCTTGATGAAATTTTGGTGTGAAGCATGCAAAGGCATGTGCCGATGCAGCTGCCTTGAGGAAATTGGTGATGTCCACGTTGGTGCTTTTTTCTAAGTATAAAGTTGGGCAAGGAGAGTAGGACACTCACAGAAGAAAAATGTACACAATACTAAAAGTAACTCAAAAAGAGAAAATCTGGTGTTTCTGGTGGTAAATTAATTGTACTTCATATACTTAATGGATTAAATGCTTTAAAAAGCAATCATTGCATTGAATGGTAAAATAAGGGAAGAAATCTAGGAAGATCCTATGTTTAAGTATAACTCCAAAAGGTGCCTTTCATGCACAGCTGGGAAACCAGTTTGCTATTTGTCAGGGCTTCGTACAAATCCTGGTTTGGGTATGAGTTGATATTCATAAGTGTCTGGGAAAGTTTGGTCACCTGGTGAGAGAATGGAGGGTAGATCTGTTTGCATTAACTTGCTTCAAGGGTTTTGCTTAATGAAAGATGGAGAAAATTTTCCTCGAGGACTTAGGGTAGGAGGGGAGGACAGTGTGGTATTTCCCTCAGCTATGGTCTTCTCGTTCGCTTTAGGACGTGACTTTGAACCCTGTGGAGAGAGGGGCCATAGTGGAAACTGAAGGGCTGTTTTCCCGAGGGACCCTGAGATGTTCCTATTACTGCACTTGTAGGAAGAGTAGTATGCACTGAGACTCTAGGGACATCTTTGGTCTTTGTTGCAGATTTGGGAAGTCCAAGAGATCATTGCCTTGGCCCTGACAGTTGGAGTATCACAGCCAATACCCACAGGCCAACATGACCTAAAAAGCTTGCCTTAAACATTTGCCGTTGTTGGTGCATAGGAAGATGCTAGGGATAGAAGTGAAGGAGTGACAAGGATTATACAGAATGAAAAGGAAGCACAGGCTACCCAGACTTCACCATGAGAGTACAAACATCCCAGAAATTCATAGTAACCCTGGGCAAGTATTAGGCTTCTTATAAGTTGAGACATGGAACTCAGAATATACTTAAAAAATTTTTTTTAAGGTAATACATTGGTCCTCCTTCCCTCCTTCCCTCCTTCCCTCCAGCCCCTCTTTCCTCCCTCCCTTTATTCTCCATGCTATTAAAAATAAAGCAGACCATAGTGATTTTCCTTTTACTACATTTTTCATTTATTTTTTGTTGCATTTTTCTGTTGTTGAGTGGGCCTTAAAAATTTGACTAGACATTGCCCAAGAATTTTCAGTGTCAGCTGCATCCTTAAATTATCCATACTGATCCAGGGCATATATTGATGTTTTTGCATGTGTATTCATTTCCTGCACCCGCTCCCTAATTTATTTTTTTGTTTTATTTTTAAAAATTCTTTATTGATTACATAAGTTTCCTTTCCCCCCATTGACCTCTCTCCGGCTGCCCCCACCCCCAGCACATGCCTGCACCCCCCCCCCCCCCCACTATCTGTGTTCATTGGTTATGCTCATATGCATGCATACAAGTCCTTTGGTTAATATATTACCCCCTCACTCCCCCTCCCCCCCGCCTTCCCTCATAGGTAGCACAGTCTGTTCCATGCTTCAGTGACTCTTATTCTATTTTTGTTCATCAGTTTATGTTGTTCATTATATTCCACAAATAAGTGAGAGCATGTGATATTTATCTTTCTCCAGCTAGCTTATTTGCTTAGCATAATGCTCTCCAGTTCCATCCATGCTGTTGCAAATGGTAAGAATTCCTTCTTTTTTACAGCAGTGTAGTATTCCATTGTGTAGATCAGGGGTCCTCAAACTACGGCCCACGGGCCACATGCAAATACAAATATTGTATTTGTTCCCGTTTTGTTTTTTTACTTCAAAATAAGATATGTGCAGTATGCATAGGAATTTGTTCATAGTTTTTTTTAAACTATAGTCCGGCCCTCCAACGGTCTGAGGGACAGTGAACTGGCCCCCTGTTTAAAAAGTTTGAGGACCCCTGGTGTAGATGTACCACTGTTTTCTAATCCACTCATCTGCTGATGGGCACTTAGGCTGTTTCTAAATCTTAGCTATGGTGAATTGTGCTGCTATGAATATAGGGGTGCATATGTCCTTTCTGATTGGTGTTTCTGTTTTCTTGAGATATATTCCTAGAAGTGGAATTACTGGGTCAAATGGAAGTTTATTTTTAATTTTTTGAGGAAACACCAAACTGTTTTCCACAGTGGTTGCACTAGTCTGCATTCCCACCAGCAGTGCATGAGGGTTCCTTTTTCTCTGCATCCTCGCTAGCACTTGTCATTTGTTGATTTGTTGATGAAAGCCATTCTGACAGGTGTGAGATGGTACTGCATTGTTGTTTTGATTTGCATCTCTGGGATAATTAGTGACTTTGAGCATGTTTTCATATGTCTCTTGGCCTTTGGTATGTTCTCTTTCAAAAAGTATCTATTTAGGTCCTTTGCTCATTTTTTGATTGGGTTGTTTATCTTCCTTTTGTTAAGTTGTATGAGTTCCCTGTAAATGTTGGAGATTAAACCCTTATTGGAGATAACATTGGCAAATATGTTCTCCCATGCAGTGGGCTTTCTTGTTGTTTTGTTGATGGTTTCTTTTGCTGTGCGAAGCTTTTTATTTTGATGAAGTCCCATTTGTTTATTTTCTCCTTAGTTTCCATTGCCCTAGGAGCTGTATTGTTGAAGCAATATCTTTACCGACACTCTCTGATTTTTCTTTGTACGCTTACCTTTGCCATGCTCAGCCCAAGTGGTATGGGTGAGGCTGAGGCTGGCCACGACCTTAGCTTCTCACATAGCTCAGGCTTGGACATGAGGACCACGTTGCCCTGTATTTTTGTTGGTGCTGTAGTATGGTCTTTCCTGCTAGGATTCCTAACCTGCTAGGCTGTAGCTGTAGCTGTTGGTGGCTAATTTTGCCACCATCCCTGGAGAACCAGCCTGTGAATGAAGCCAATAATCAGAGAGCAGTCCCAGGAGGAGCAGAGCCAGATTTCTGACTATACTGTTGAGCATTTGGATCTAATCATGCCAGATGCATTGTCAGGTTTGTGAGTCAAAATTGACTTTTCTGCCTAAGCACCTTGAACTGGGTTTCTGTTACCTGAAGATTCCAGAGTCCAGCTAATCATAGCATCTAAGTCACACCTGCTGGTGCTGTGTTAGGAAGCTGACTAGTTGATGCCAGAGAACTAATGCCTCTAAAGTACATATCCTAAAGGAACCTGGGGACTGAAGTGATCTGGCATTATTAGGGATAGGGTTTGGGGGATGTCAGGAAGTACCAGTGTCCCTCTGATCACTAAACCTCCTCCCCTCCCACATAAAGTTATTCTCCCCCCTCAAGTCTATATATAGGCTCTGGACAGGATTTGGGGATTTAACACTTTGAGCTTGGGAGAGGGCCATTTTGAGATGTTTTAGCACACCGTGCCTGTCTATGCTAATAGACATTAGCATATCTGTGCTAACAAACACACTTGCCGGAGCTATACCTTTGCTCAGCCTGATTGTCTATATTCTGGCTAAAAAGTAAAAGGGGGAGTAATAGTAGCTCTCAGGATGGGAAAATGAAAGCCTTTCCACATTTTTCTGCTTCTTCCAAGAGGCATATTTTTAGAAATGTGAAATTGGTCGGTATGTGCTGTCTTCCATTCTGTGCACCTGACTGCTTCAAGGATATAGGCCGAATTGGAGAGTGTTGACAGAAGAAAAATATAAATCTATGCCTCAGAAGAGTAGTCTCACACAGAGGAAAGTTTTGGAGATGCAAATGCATGACCCTTGACTCATTAAAGATAAAGGCAAAACACGATTACTGGCTATAACCAATTATAGAAGATTGGCCTTTCCGAGTTTCCAGAAGCAACTCATAGCCACAGTTGGGGGAAATTAGGTAGGAGTGTTACATAAGAAGTCTGGTTGTTCCAGCATTAGATATTGTCTCTTGACATTAAACCAATTTGAAATGGCCTAATTCAGCCTCATTCACTGCAGCCCTGTCCCAATATTGGGACTCAGATTTTTCCATGTTGAAGACAGTCCTCCTTGCATTGTCACATTGTTTCTTTAAATCAAATAAAAGGTCATTCATCTCCCCTTTAGTGCTTAAAGTATAAGGGACAAAATTTTAAAGATAATATTGCAGATATGCAACCTTGGTCATTAAATGATGTTGAAGACTGAGTATGTCTCACTGTGGCTCCTACAGAACGCTTATATGTAGCTTGACAAGATGTTAATTTAAATTATATATATATATATATATATATATATATGTATATATATATCTGTGTGTATTTACTTCAGGTGCCTAGAGTTGGATTAAGTATAATTCTTGGTTTATGACACATTCTCATTAGCCCATGAATGGACAATTCTTATTCATTACTTGGCTTCTGAGGGAGTTGGACTGCCCCTCCCCATAACCTCTGAAATTTGGCATGGTCATGTGATTTGCTTTGGCCAAGAAAATATGACCAGAAGTGGTGCATCATTTCTGAGCAGAAGCATTAAAAACAAGGATCCACACATCCTTCTCACTGCTCTGGTGATTACAAAAACTTTCACAGCCTGGGCCCTTGAGTGGCTATGATGAACAGAGCCCGCTGTTGACCTGCACTAGACATGGAAAATGGACAGGAAATATACTAAAAGTAAATTGTGTTAGAGATTTTGGGTTGTCAGGACAGCTAACCTAGCCTGTACCAGTTAATAAGCTGTTGTTTCTCAGTGCCAAACCCACCCTCCTGTACCCTGTGTTTTGGGGGCTGGGATTTTGTTGACCATATTCCTCCTTGACCACCTGGCTCCCTGTTATGTTCCACCGATAGGGGGTTGTGGAGAGATTGGAAGAGGAGATGGGTGAAGGAACTTCTCATTCCTGGTTTTCTCATTGTTCCTGTTAGGATTGTTTCAACAGTGGCCTCACCCTGACAATATCAGTTGATTCCGTTTTGTAGCTTCTTCAAGCACCTTCAGGACTAGCTTTATTGTGCCCCCTCAGAGGGACTAGCACAGGCTGGATAGGGCTCTCTCTTCAAACTCCATGAGAACCCTCTTCTGAGTTTCTAGGTTCTGATAATCCTGACCTTTTCCTTTTGTTCTTCCAGCCCTAAGGGTAGTAGCTGATTTCTGCAGTTACCATTATCTATGCTACCTTTATGTTCTCTTTTGCTTTTTAATTCCTCAAATATTTATTTAACCAATTCCCTATATGAAAATTTCTCTGTTAAACTTATTGGTGTGGTTGCTGTTTTCCCATATGGACCCTTGATGATACACAAACTCATATAGCTATTTTTAATAATGCAATACACACTCATGAATTTGCTACCCAAAGCCAAAGCTAGGGCCTTGACAATAATCTTTATTAACCATCAAATATCTAATCTAACCATATCTCCCCTCCCCATCCCATCTTCCAGCCTCTTCCCACAAATAGTATCAGTGGGTTTGATTCTGTGTTCATTACTCTTTTTCTGTCCCTTTTCAGTACTTTCATTATACTTATATGTATGCCTTACTCTAAAATTATAAATTCTAATTATGGTATGTTCTAGTAATCTTTTGAGATATACTGATTATCTTATTATATTGCTGGGATTTACCCATATTGTCGTTTATTGCTTTGTTTATTTGTTTTTTTATTGCTGTGTAATGTGCCATTGGGTAAACAGCCTGAAGTATATAACTTGAAGTAAATTAGGAAAAGCAAAGTCTAGGATTGGTGGGATTTGGGAATGAAGATTTTATATTGAAAAGTGGTCCTCCTGGTCTTCCTGACATAGTTTCTGGGCATGCACTCTGGGCTCATAGATCAGATAGCAAATAAATAAAGATCTTACTAAGCATTTACGTGTGCCAAACATGCAGTGTTCAGTCTCAGAAGCCTTAGGGTAAAATGTGAAATGGGGTTTTTTGTCTTTATATAATTTAACTTTTAAATTTAATTTATTACTAATCCCAGGATGGAAATAGAGTCAACATAGAAGCAAGATTACTTGGTGCATTTACCCAATGGAATTCTATGCAGCTGTGAAAAAGAAGGATCTCTTATCCTTTGAGACAGCATGGAGGGACCTGGAGAAGATTATACTAAGCAAAACAAGCCAGTCAGAGAAAGACAAGTATCACATGATCTTACTTACATGTGGCATCTAGTGAACAAAATACACTGCCGAACACAATAGATCCAGAGACATGGAAGAATGCAACAGACTGACAAATCTCAGAGAGAAGTGAGGAGGGGGCAGGAAGAGATTAACCAAAGATAGAGTTCACATAATATTGGTATAATACCTTTTAAGTTTTTGGAGGAAATCACAAGTGAAGTCAACTGGATCTGGAGTTGTTTTATAGTTGTTAGGTTTTTTGTTACATATTCCATTTCTTTTCTAATATAGTAATATTTTAGTTCCCAATTTCTTGTAATATTTTTATTTATTTTATATGCATTTTCAAATTTATTGGCAAAATTGTTTATAATATCTTCTAATTTTCTTTTAAATGTCCATCTTGTCTATAGTGATGTCCCCTTTTATGTCCCTGATATTGGTTGTTTGTACCTCCCCTCTCTTTTCTTACTCTCTCTTGGTGGGAGACTGCCGGGGTCCAACCCCAGCAGGTCCAGGGGTTCCCAAAGGCTAGACGGAGTCGGCGAAGAAGGAAGGACACAGAGACAGTGTTCAGTTGATCAGCAGCCTAGCCAGGATCTCCAGCCAGGATCTCCAGCCAAGTTCTGGTCTGGATCTCCAGAGAGGTTCTGCTGTTTATTGTCTTGTTACATCTGTATTTATCCCAGTTGATTTTATTTTTTTTTTTTTTTTTTTTTTTTTTTTTTTTTTAAATTAAATCTTTATTGTTCAGATTATTACATTTGTTCCTCTTTTTTCCCCCCCATAGCTCCCCTCCTGCCAGTTCCCGCCCCACCCTCCGCCCTCACTCCCCACCCACTGTCCTCATCCATAGGTGCACGATTTTTGTCCAGTCTCTTCCCGCATCTCCCACACCCCTTTCTCCCCCAGGAATAATCAGTCCATTCCCTTTCTATGTCCCTGATTCTATTTGTAATCAACAGTTCATTCTGTTCATCAGATTATTTATTCACTTGATTCTTAGATTCACTTGTTGATAGATGCATATTTGTTGTTCATAATTTGTATCTTTACCTTTTTCTTCCTCTTCCTCTTCTTAAAGGATACCTTTCAGCATTTCATATAATCCTGGTTTGGTGGTGATGAACTCCTTTAGCTTTTCCTTATCTGTGAAGCTCTTTATCTGACCTTCAATTCTGAATGATAGCTTTGCTGGATAAAGTAATCTTGGTTGTAGGTTCTTGGTATTCATCACTTTGAATATTTCTTGCCACTCCCTTCTGGCCTGCAAAGTTTCTGTTGAGAAATCAGCTGACAGTCGTATGGGTATTCCCTTGTAGGTAACTGAGTTTCTTTCTCTTGCTGTTTTTAAGATTCTCTCTTTATCTTTTGCTCTTGGCATTTTAATTATGATGTGTCTTGGTGTGGTCCTCTTTGGATTCCTTTTGTTTGGGGTTCTCCGCGCTTCTTGGACCTGTAAGTCCATTTCTTTCACCAGGTGGGGGAAGTTTTCTGTCATGATTTCTTCAAATAGGTTTTCAATATCTTGCTCTCTCTCATCTTCTGGCACCCCTATAATTCTGATGTTGGTACGCTTGAAGCTGTCCCAGAGGCTCCTTATACTATGCTCGCATTTTTGGATTCTTTTTTCATTTTGCTTTTCCGGTTGGGTGTTTTTTGCTTCCTCGCATTTCAAATCATTGACTTGATTCTTGCGCTCCTCTGGTCTGCTGTCGGGAGTCTGTATAATATTCGTTATTTCAGTCCGTGTATGCTTAATTTCTAGTTGGTTCCCCAATATAAGATCGAGGGTCTTATTAGTTTTCTTGTAGATCTCATTAAGTTTATCGGCGGCTTCTAAACAGTTCTTGAGAGACCTTAAAAGTGTGGTTCTGAACTCTATATCTTCCATTGACAATTTTGTCCTGTTTCTTTGTCTCCGCATTTTGTTATGCTTCCTTGGTGCACCCCCTAGTGGTCTTTGTTCGCAGTCTTATAGTTAAATCTTGATTGTTGTAGTTAATTCCAGGGAGGGTTTGACCTCCAGGCCAAGTGGCTATGAGAATCAGCTGTGTCAGCAGTGAGAGAACTTCTGTCCTCTAGGGAGGTGCTAATCTGGCGTTTGCCTGAGGCTATCCGGCAAATGCCTGTGTGCAGGGCTTGGGCGGGGCGGGTCGCACAGGATCAACAGGGTGGGCCGGAGAGAGCAGTTATGGCGGCTCTCAGTCCTGTCCCCAGGGGCTCTGCCTCTCTGAGTCCCAGCACCCGCTGCAAAGCTCAGAGAGAAAGCTGCACTCACTCTGACCGAAGCCAGACAGTCCCGCTTCTCCCGTTTGAGTCTGGGTCCCTAAAGACTCGCCTGGATCAGGAGCTCAGAGTCTGCGACTCCCTCCTGATTGAAAACGCCAACCGCGCCCTCCGCCGCCAGCCCACTCCGCGCACTCCGCACCTCAGAATTTGACTTCAGCACTGTGCCTCCTCTGAGTGTCCGTATGCGTTTCTCTTTCCTCCTAGTTGTAGGACTTCCACTCAGCCAGTGTTCCTGTGGTTCTGGGTGATGTCCCTTCCGTTTTTTGGTTTCACTTTTGAAGTAGTTGTTCAGAGCAGCAAACTCCGGCGTTAACCTATGCCGCCATCTTGGTTCTCCTCCAGTGCGATTATCCCAGTTGATTTTAATCCTGTCAATTTCTATTACAAAGGTTAGGGCGTTTCTTATCTCCATTCCAGGGAGTAAAGATTATGTAGCTTAAGCATGATTGTTTGTAGTGATTAACTACCCGCCTGGCACTTAGTTAAGGAGTTTCATCCCCTCCCTGACTTCAGGGAAAAATTCCTACCTGGGGAAACAACCTTTCTAGGAGAGGCATCCCCTCCCTGACTTCAGGGAAAAATTCCTACCTGGGGAAACAACCTTTCTCAGAGAGGTGACCTTGGTTAAAACACACAGTGCTAAGGGGAGCAAACATATTAAGAACAGTATGCTATATACGCCAGGTCCCTTGAAACATATGCTGTGCAGATGTTTCTTTCCTGCAGCGACTGTGTCAAGCAGCAAGGATGGACCGGCTTCCGGCAGGAGACCAAGAAAAAACTTTATTAAGTTTTTTAAGAATCAAATATTGACTTTGTTGATTTTCTGTACTGTGCACATTTCTATTTCATTTATATACACTCTTATCTTTATAATTTTTCTTTGAATTTAATCTGTTGTTATCTTTCTAACTTATTTGCTATAAATTATTTTACTGTTCTTTTAAGTGGTTATCCTTGGAGACTACAGCATGCATTCATGACTTGTGAGATCCAAATAAAAGTCAGGACTTTGTCACTTCTCAAGTGGGGCTAGCACATTGGAACACTTTAACTTTTGTTAATTCTCCTCCCCAAGTTCTACCTTTTGTGTTATTGATGTCATGTTTTTTATCAACACATATATTTTAAACTTCTAAAGATGTTATTGTTGTTTTATATAGTCAGTATTCACTTTCATTTACTTATCTTCCCTTTCCTTTGCTATTCCATACTTCTTACATTTCAAAGGGTTCATTTGGGATTATTTTTCTTCTGCCTAAAGAACTCCCATTAGTGTTTCTTGTGTAGACTTTGTAAGAACAACATTTTTTCAGTTTTTGCTTATCTGGAACATTCTTTAACTTTACTTATTATTTTTTGCAGTTTTTGAAAATGAGAGATATGATATAATGAGGAGAAATGCTTCATTTTTCATCTTTTATCTTCTCAAAACTTTTTTTTTCTTCTCAAAACTTTTGTTGTTAATTTCATACTAACAAGAAAGTGCCAACAATAGCACAAACAATATCTGTATATCTTTTATTCAACTTCCCTACATGTTAGCATTTTACCACATTCACATGCTTTTTCTCTCTCTGATTATATATAATTCTTTGGGACTATTTCAAAGCAAACAGCAAATATGATGCTCATTAGCACATACTTCATTGTAGTTTCCCTAAACATTAGGCATTATTTTTTTATCTTTAAAGTTTATTTTCTTTGGATATATAATTCTAGACTGGATTTTTAAAAAAGCTTTTCAGCAGTTATCCTATTGTCTTCTGGTTTAGATAATTTCTGTTTGAATTTAGCTGTTAATTTGGTAGCTCATTTGAAGCTAATGTATTTTGTTCCTCTAGCTGATTTTTAAGATTTTTTTCCAGGAGTTTTGGTTATAATGTGCTTAGATATGTTTTTATTTTTGTTTAATCTCTTTGAAATTCTTATATCTTTATGAATCTGTAGATTGATGTTTCTCATAAGTCTTAAAACTGTATAAACCATATTTCTTCAAAGGTTGCTTTGGCCTGAATGTTAGACTTTCCTTCATGTCTCTGTCTTTTATACTCTTTGTACCATTTTTTTTCCTGTTCTCAAGCCTGGATATCCTATATAATAAAAGGCTAATATGCAAATTGACCAAACTGCAGAACGACTGGTCGCTATGACATGCACTAACCACTAGGGGGAAGACACTCAATGCAGGAGCTGCCCCCTGGTGGTCAGTGTGCTCCCCCTGTGGGAGTGCCACTCAGCCAGAAGCCCTGAGCCGAGCTCAAGACTGGCGAGCGCAGTGGTGGTGGCAGGAGCCTCTCCTGCCTCTGCGGCAGCACTAAGGATGCCCGACTGCTGGCTTAGGCCCGCTCCCCCGAGGGCTCCCAGATGGCAAGAGGGCACAGGCCAGGCTGAGGGACCCCCCCTGAGTGCATGAACTTCATGCACCAGGCCTCTAGTTTTACAGTAACTTACCATTTTGTTCATGAAGTCTCTATATACAGTTTGTTGTTGAAACAGTGATCATGTTTTAATGTCAATGATTTTACTTTTTCGGTTCTACAATTTATAATTGATTATTTTTATAGATTTCAGTTTTCAGGTGAAATTCTCCATCTTATCTATTTCCTTAAATATCATTTATACCTAATTTAAAATTTGTGTATGGTACTGGGTTATCTGACAGCCCGTTTCCATTGTTAACTTTTTATCTGAATATATCTAATAATTTTTTTAATTGAATAATGACATTATATATGAAAAATTAGATAATTTCACCCTATCATTTGTCAGGCAGCTATTGTAGGGGCAGACCCCTTTATCTAATTAGAGATTGAGGGGATTCTAGCCTATATCTTTGACTTTTTGAGCCTAGATCTCAGATGATAGAACTCAAAAGTTTCCAAGTTAGAGCTTAGAGCATTTACATGAAATATCCTATTTGGCAGATTCTGAACTTCAATTTTTGTTTCATTAACACCACGAGACTGTGAAAAAGTCTATTGAGGTTTGCTGTAAGTTTTTGCTCAGCTTCTTAGTTATTTTTCCTTGTGCAATGTAAGAACTGGTAAATGTTATGATGGGAAAACTTTTGTGAGTTTCTGCTTACTTCTCTGTGTTTCTCTTTTGTAAATGCTCTCAACTCCTCTGGCCCCCTCTGGCTGCCTTACCAGGCCCAGAGTGAATTTTTCCCCCCTCTTAGCTCTATGAAACAAGCTCCATTTATTTGTTTGCTTCTTGGAATTTGCATTCTTCAAAACTTTTTAGCCTTTGCCTTCTCCCTTTTTGCTTAAGATTCAACAGAAGCCCCTAGAGGAAAAGCTGTGTGCAGAATATTGGGCTCACCTCAAAGAATTTTTCTTCTTTCTGAGAACTTGGCCTCTTAATTCTTGGAGCTTTCCAGTGCCTACATATTTTTTCCTCTTTTTTTAATTAAAAAAAAACACCTTATTGTTGAAAGTATTACAAATATCTCCTGCCCCTCTCACCCTCCATTGGCCCCTACCAACTTGCTCCTGCCCCCTTTCCCAGGCCTTCCCAACACTATTGCTTGTCCATGGACTGTGCAATACGCATATAAATTCTTTATTTAATCTCTTCCCATTCCCCACACCCCCTTCTGGAAATACATCAGTCTGTTGCATGTTTTAGTGTCTCTGGATCTGTTTTGTTCATCAGTTTATTTTTTTGATTAGATTCTACATATAAGTGAGATCATGTGATACTTGCCTTTCTCTGATAATTAGTGATGTTGAGCATTTTTTCATATGTCTCTTGGCCTTTTGTATGTCCTCCTTGGAGAAGTGTTTATTTAGGTCCTCTGCTCATTTTTAATCGGGTTGTTTGTCTTCCTTTTGTTGAGTTGTATGAGTACTTTATATATTTGGGAGGTTAACTCCTTATCAGATATATTGCTGGCAAAAATGTTCCCATGATGTATTCCCCTAGGCCAAGAGAAACAAAGGAAAAAAGAAGTAAGTGAGGCTACATCAAACTAAAAAGTTTTTGCACAGCAAAAGAAACCAGCATCAAATTGAAAAGGGGAGCCACTGCATGGGAGAACAGCTTTGTTTTGTGGGTTGATCTGTGTTCTCAAACAAACTGCTAGGATGAAGCTCCCCACACAAGAGATGAAGGAAGACTTGAAGGGGAAGATTCCATGAGGAGACAATAACCGGACTCCAGTGCCCAGGTCAAAAGTATATACAGGGGGTACGCGCCCAGCAACAAATTCAGATGCTGAGGAGTGGGGCTCAAGTACTCTTCTAAGAACTGAAGGATGACAGACACTTCTGAGGCCAACATGACTACAAGACTGATGCACCAGCCTTCACTCCCCAAATTCCTAGAGGACCCAACCACCACACTATTTGTTATTGAAGATTATTTTTAAAATTTTATTAACTTAAACATTTTTTTCACAAGGGACCCTGTCTCTTCTTATAATATATGCATTCTAATAAGCACTAGATATTTCCATCTGTGGATTAATAGAAATTATTTGTGTCAGGAGATTTTTCTTTAGGCTTTTGCTGGATTGAAGTTTTTATATTGATTATTGTTCTCTGTCCATAAGTCAGACACTCAAGAGAAACACCTTCCGCCTCAGCAAGTGCCCTGGATGAAGCACTGTCAGGAACATTAATGGTGAGAGCTCTGGGGAAAGGAAAGAGGTGTCTGAAGGACTGGTGCCCTTGCAGAGTACAGCCAGTTAGCAGCTGCTTCAAGATGTGTTTTCTTAGCCTTAAGTTAAAGATAGGCTTAGCTGCCAA